>NC_059381.1:37586206-38219842 GCF_019703515.2 Myxocyprinus asiaticus | reverse complement strand
TTACAACATACAGATGGTTACAGAGGCCAACATGCACGAGTGTGTCATGCAGTTATTGAAACACCATGATGAAGAATCGCTCGAGTGCCTCTGCAAGCTCCCCACCACAGTTGGAAAGCACCTAGAGTTTAAAAGCATGAAGGTGAGCCCAGAATCATAACAGAGTTTACAGTATGTGGGTTAAACATAACCCTGTATTTGCAGGGAGGTGCCAGATACACTGATGCCAGACATTATTAATTCCTGAGATTTGTCAGCAGAATAACACCATAATATACTGGACAGTAAATAGTGGTCTGTTATTATATCCATGTCTCTAAGAATTTTTTAATCTTACACATTTTTTTTGTGTTGATTGGCTATTTCAATCAAATAGAGAAATTGGTGAAGGTTGTCACATCTTCACTTCTTGCTGCAGGACATTATTGACTTGCGTCTGGTGAGTTGTGTGTGTTTTTGTGTATTTCCAATAGTGAAGGTGTGTGAAACTAAAGGGAATAAGTCTTATCACTGTTTGAATGTTGTTCTCTCCCCTTCTCAGAACAATTCAGTCTCTCATCAAGCCAATTAAGGTCCTGCAACGATCAAACAGATCCATCAAGAAGCCAAGAGGAGGAAAAAGAAAAGAAGAGGGTCTATGGACAGACTGGAGAGACTGATAACATCAGGGGCCATTTTTAAAATAATAGTGCATTTAAAAAGAATGGTGCACTTAAAAACAATGGTGCATTTAAAAAATGGTGCAGGGGGCCTGGGTAGCTCAGCGAAATAAAGATGCTGACTACCACCCCTGGAGTCGCAAGTTTGAATCCAGGGTGTGCTGAGTGACTCCAGCCAGACTCCTTATCAACCAAATTGGCCCGGTTGCTAGGGTGGGTAGAGTCACTTTGGGGTAACCTCCTCGTGGTTGCTATAATGTGGTTCTCGCTCTTGGTGGGACGCGTGGTGAGTTGTGCGTGGACGCCGCGGAGAATAGCGTGAAGCCTCCACGTGCGCTATGTCTCTGCGGTAACACGCTCAACAAGTCACGTGATAAAATGCGCGGATTGACGGTCTCAGACGGGGAGGCAACTGAGATTCGTCCTCCACCACCCAGATCGAGGCGAGTCACTACGCTGTTGGGCCTCATGTATTCAGATAGAAGACAAAGGCAGGCCTAACACAGTCGTAAAAACCTAACTCAAGCCCCCACATTCCAAGTCGTAAATCTTACTGATAAAAATCGCGCCAAAATCAAACAAAGGGAGTCCAAAACAGACTACAAATCCCATGAAGCCTTGCTCACTAAAGGATAGAACTCTCAACTCCTATTGGATGAGGCACACAACAGAACGCACCTCAAACCATGACATCATCAGGAGTTGAAATGCTTTCGGGATTTGCTTCCAGCAACTTTGTTTGCAGTGTGTGGACGCAGTTTATCGCTGCTCTCAGGTGCAACCTCGTGGCACAAGGAAGTAACGTCCGACTTGAAACTGTGGCCATACAATCTCCATCTCGCTGGACGAGTTGAGATTACTCTGTGTTCAACCGAACACTCTAACGGATCCGAAGAGACCGCCGAGCAATTCGCATCTTCATCCGTTTGCCTACAGAAGTGAAGAGATTAAAGATTTCTCTTCCATCTTCAATCAAGTAGACATTTCTGAGTTCTCCGCCAGCCCGCCGAGAATCAACAGCTGTACCGCCCACCGACAGAGCGAGGAAACGGCCTCCCGTCATCACCCGAGCCTCAAGGAACCGGGTCAGAGTTAAAGGACAGAGGAAAACACATTCCACCTGTGTCCTCATGCGATTCAAGTAAGAGGTTTACGTCTGGGCAGAGATAGAATATTATAGTGTGTTATTCTTGTGTTTCAAGGTTTTTGCTTGTACAGTTAACGGACCGCCATGTCCACTCATTATTAATACTCAGGGTATTAATTATCATGAATTTGTTTTGCTGTATTGTGGTCCAGCCAAATTGGACTGTTGTGCATTTTCGCCATCGCGGGTGAAACCGGCAAACTGAGTTACCCGTTAAAGAGTCAAAGAACGTGGGACTTTTACGAGCCTTCCACCGCGTCTCTGAGTGATAAACTAACAGCTGCTTTCTCTCCCACTATCGCGAAATCGGCTTTAGGGCTTTCACTTAATTTTCTCTCTCTCTCTCTCTCGTACTAACCACACACACACACACACACCTTATCTGTTATAGGATTATTTTGATTTCCATATCTAATCATATCACTGTTTAGTTTGTAGTTGTAAGTCGGAAGTTTATTGACTGCATTGTATTAATTATTAATTGATATTACTGCATAAATAAACTGTTTATATTACAAAGAGAAGTGTTTTGGTTTGTTTTGCATACGCCTGTGTCATGCTGACGGGATGTCAGTGCTCGGATTCAAACCTTCATTCATTGTTTTTTTCCCGAAAATCAATATTCTTCGGATGTCGATTTTCCTAAGAAAACAATCTAATATTGAGACTGTTATACTATCTGGTTATTAGTCCCTGATTCCAGGGTGGTGCCCCGTCAGTGTTAATCCTTATTAATATTCTATTGATTTTTGATAATTGATAATTATCTTTGATGATTGTTGAATTTGAATGATCAATAAGCTAGTGTTAATTGTAATGAATGTTTCATCGATGTTAACAATTAAAGATTATCTTTGATAATTGTTGATTTAAAGGATTAAAAAAGCTAACATTGATTCTCATCAATGTTCTATTGATTTTAATAATTAATAATTATCTTTGATAATTATTAATTATTGCTAATAACCAAATGTGCTCCTAAACATAGCGCACTACATTTACTAGAGCCCCATATGAGGTTTTAATGAGTTAGATTAAATTAATTAATTTAAATATTAATTAATAACTAAAGAAATAATTATTAATTATTTCTTATAGTAACACTGATCTAAACAACCAGTAAAGCCCTACAACGCCACCATGAGGACTTAGAGCGCATTGGGAATTGGGCAAATGGTGCACTTAAAAAACAATGGTCCATGTATAAAATATTGTGCATTTTTTTTAATTTATTTTTTATGGTGCACTTAAGAAACAATGGTGCATTTAAAAAAATTGCACTTAAATATACAGTGTATACAATGTATACAGTGCATTCAGAAAGTGTTCAGACCCCTTCATATTTTTTCATATTTTGCTGTTGCAGCCTTATGCTAAAATGTTTTTGTGACGAGGAGGAGGGCGTGGCCGGGCCGTGATGGAGGACTTCCAGCGCTGAATCAGCTGATCAGTGGGAGAGCGAGATAAGGGGCAGCGTTGTGTTTTTTTTGTGTTATGGTTTATGTTTGTTTTATGTTGAGTTTTGCATTAAAACTTTGTTGATTGTTCAGCCGGTTCTCGCCTCCTCCTTGCCCGTCTGTTAACTGTTACAGTTTTTTAAAAAACATTTCTTATCAATCTACACTCCACACCCTATAATGACAAAGCAAAAATCAGATTTTTGATAACTTTGCAAATTTATTAAAAAGAAAAAACTGAAATATCATATTGACATAAGTATTCAGACCCTTTCTATAACACTTGAAATTTAGCTCAGGTGCATCCCATTTCTCTGGATCATCTTTGAGATGTTTCTACACTTTGATTAGAGTCCACCTGTGGCAAAATCAATTGATTGGACATGATTTGGAAAGGCACACACCTGTCTATATAAAGTCTCGCAGCTGAAAATAAAGGCTGCATTGAAGGTTCCCAAGAGCACAGTGGCCTCCATAATTCTTAAATGGAAGAAGTTTGGAACAACCAGGACTCTTCCTAGAGCTAGCCAAACTTAGCAATCGGGGGAGAAGGGCCTTGGTAAGAGAGATGACCAAGAACCTGATGGTCACTCTGGTTCAGATGGGAGCAACCTGCAAAAGGACAACCACCCCGCAACACTCCACCGATCTAGGCTTTATGGCAGAGTGGCCAGACTGAAGCCTCTCCTCAGTGCAAGACACATGTAAGTCCACTTGGAATTTGCAAAAAATCATCTAAAGGACACTCAGACTGTGAGAAACAAGATTTTCAATGTCTGATGAAACGATGATTGAACTGTTTGGCCTCAATTCCAAGCATCATGTCTGGAGGAAACCAGGCACCACTCATCACCTGCGCAATATCATCCCAATGATGAAGCATGGTGGTGGTAGCATCATGCTGTGGGGGTATTTTTCAGCGACAGGGACTGGGGGACTGGTCAGGGTCGAAGGAAAGCTGCACGCAGCAAAATACAGAGAACCTGGTCCAGAGCGCTCAGGACCTCAGGGCCAAAGGTTCACCTTCCAACAGGACAATGACCCTAAGCACACAGCCAAGACAACGCAAGAGTGGCTTAGGAACAACTCTGTGAATGTCCTTGAGTTCAAGTACAGAGCCCGGACTTGAACCCAATCAAACATCTCTGGAGAGACCTGAAAATGGCTGTCCACCAACAGTCCCCATCCAACCTGACAGAGCTTGAGAGGATCTGCAGAGAAGAATGGCAGAAAATCCCCAAATCCAGATGTGCAAAGCTTGTCGCATCATACCCAATAAGACTTGAGGCTGTAATCGTTGCCAAAGGTGCTTCAAGTACTGAGTTAAGGGTCTGAATACTTATGTCAATGTGATATTTCAGTTTTTTTCTTTTTAATAAATTTGCAAAGTTATCAAAAATCTGTATTTGCTTTGTCATTGTGGGGTATGGAGTGTAGATTGATGTGAAAAAAATAATAATTTTAAGCATTTTAGCATAAGGCTGCAACATAACAAAATGTGAAAAAAATGAAGTGGTCTGAATACTTTCTGAATGCACTGTATTTATTTATCAGGGACAATACACATTAATTAATGGAACACTGTTATATAAATGTGCCAGATTTAGCTAATTTTCTCATGTGTGTCTGCTGTCCCTGAGCAGGTTATGTTAAAAAGAAAACCCCACACTAAGCCAAAGAAAAGCATTCTATTCATTTGAATACATTCTTTAGAAACCTATCATCACAGCTGTCTAAAACAATATCACACATTCAAAAACATATAAAATCAAACACAATTAGCACACCTAATTATAGCAGTTAAATAGAAAATGTGATGTTCATTTAAAATTTCTAGAGAAAACACACTGACTTCTATTAAAAACACATTGGAAGTATATTCTAGTCATGGGTTGTTCTGTAGTCAAGTAGTATGCACTGCATAAACTATGTACATCAGTCAGAGAATGTTAGCTTGTAAAAATTCATTGCATTTAATTTTATAATTGGGGTCTCTGAGACAACAAACATAAGTAATGTAAAAAATGTCATTTACATTGTTGGAAGCATGTTATCAAGTTTTGTTTTATTTTAAAAACAGATTTGGTTTTTGGAAAAGTATCAATTAGATACTTAAATGTTAAGTTTGTTTTTTTTAAAGATATTGTAGCAATTCATAATGTAATATCAAAGCATAATGTAACAAATGCACATAATGTATTTAGTTAAATGTAATAATAATTTTGTGATTGTGACCTGCTCCATCATTTTGAGTCCCTTTGACCCAGAAACACATTTTGAGTTTTATGTACTGAATTAAAAAAGAAAGTCTCAGCTTTCTGATTATATAATAATTATGTTTCTAATTATTGTCTAGATTTGATTATTTACATCATAAAAACTTGTTTTTGAGGAAAAGACTCATAATATATATATATATATATATATATATATATATATATATATATATATATATATAAAACATTTTTACATTTGACAGAATTAGGTGATTTTTTTCAAATATAGGCTACATTAAATACTTTATAGACATCAATCACAGGTATATAAATGTATTGCATATATATTATTCTGCATTCTAATTTTATCAATATGCTCCTCTACAGAGTTAATTTTTATATCAAACTAAAGAGCTATGGACATTATAGGCCTAACTTTCCTGAGGTAAACATAATGTTAGGTGACAGTTTTTGTTTACATGCTGTTTTATTGACATCTTCCCACAGTTGAAACACATTCTGGCTGATTGCACGAGAGAAGGGGGCATCTTGCAGGTGTTGTGGATGAACTAATGAGGCCTAGATGGCCCTCAAGTGCACCTGCGAAGTGAGCCACACCTGGATGGACTGCATGTAAAAAGTAAAGTAATATAATTAAAAGTTTGGATTAACAACATATTCAGTGCATGTAGTGTTGTGATGGAACTTAAATACATTGCTGGCAGGGGGATGAAACAGACCTGATTAGTCAGGTCGGTGAGTGGTGGTGGCGTAGTGGACTAAAGCACTGAACTGGTAAACAAAATGTTGTTGGTTCAATCCCCACAGCCACCACCATTGTGTCCTTGAGCAAGGCACTTAACTCCAGGTTGCTCCAGGGGGATTGTCCCTGTAATAAGTGTACTGTAAGTTGCTTTGGATAAAAGCATCTGACAAATGCATAAATGTAAATGTAGTCAGAGAGAGAGAGAGACTGTTCTCTTCCCTGTGCATGCTTCAAAATCAAATCAACTCACTTTATTATCACTCAACCATATACACAAGTGCAACAGTGGGTGAAATTCTTGGGTGCAGTTCCGAGCAACATAGCAGTCATGACAGTGATGAGACATATACCAATTTACAATAAACATCAGATTTACACAACACAATTTACATATCTAATATACGCATAATTACACACAACACAATATACAAATAATGTACAGTATACAATACACACAATATTGAACACACATACACACAATATAGAATACACAGTATACAATAAAAAAAAACAGTATATATAAAATATACAGTAGGTTGTATTGTGCTTTATTGACATTCAGGCTGTCGGATGATGTGTGTTAGTATACTGTGCTAGTGTGTTGTTAAGAGAGAATATAATTTATGACAGTCCAGTGTCAGATTAATAAAGTGCAGTGCCGATGTATATTGATCATGATCAAGAGTTCAAAAGTCTGATTGCTTGGGGGAAGAAGCTGTCATGAAGTCGGCTGGTGCAGGTCCTGATGCTGCGATACCGCCTGCCTGATGGTAGCAGTGAGAGCAGCCCATGGCTCGGGTGGCTGGAGTCTCTAATGATCCTCCAAGCTTTTTTCACACACCGCCTTGTGTAGATGTCCTGGAGGAGGGAAGCTCACCTCCGATGATGTGTCTGGCAGTTCACACCACGCTTAGCAGGGCTTTGCGGTTGAGGGCGGTGCTGTTGCCATACCAGGCAGTGATGCAGCCAGTCAGGATGCTCTCTACAGTGCTGGTGTAGAACCATGTGAGGATGTGGTGGTTCATTTCAAACTTCCTCAGCCGTCTCAGGAAGAAGCAGCGCTGGTGAGCCTTCTTCACAATGGCCTCAGTGTGGATGGACCATGTGAGTTCCTCAGTGATGTGGACACCCAGGAACTTGAAGCTGCTCTCTCCACCGGTGCTTCATTGATGGTGATGGGGCTGTGTTCTCTGTCTTTTCTCCTGAAGTCCACCACAAGCTCCTTGGTCTTACTGACGTTGAGGGAGAGGTTGTGCTCCAGACACCAGCGTGTCAGAGTGTGCACCTCCTCTCTGTAGGCTGTTTCATCATTGTCAGTGATCAGAACTACCACCGATGTAACATCAGCAAACTTAATGATGGCATTGGAGCTATGTGTTGCCACACAGTCATGTGTGTACAGGGAAAACAGGAGTGGGCTGAGAACACAGCCCTGTGGGGCTCCAGTGTTGAGGGTCAGTGATGAGGAGATGTTGCTGCCCATTCTAACCACCTGACGTCTACCTGACAGGAAGTCCAGGATCCAGCTGCACAGCAGGCAGTTTAAGCACAGAGCCCGGAGTTTCACATCAAGCTTGGAGGGCACTATGGTGTTGAATGCTGAGCTGAAGTCTACAAACAGCATTCTCACATATGTATTCCTTTTTTCCAGGTCAGAGAGAGCAGTGTGTAGTGTAGATGCAATGACATCATCAGTGGGGTGGTTGTTGTGGTAAGCAAACTGCAGTGAGTCCAGTGAGGCAGGCAGCACAGAGCAGATGTAATCTCTGATTAGTCTCTCAAAGCATTTGCTGATGATGGGGGTCAGAGCAACAGGACGCCAGTCATTTAAGTGATTATGGATTGCTTTGGTGCAGGCAATGGTGGACGTTTTAAAGCATGTGGGGACCACAGACAAGGAGAGGGAATGGTTGAAAATGTCCGTAAAAACACCAGCCAGTTGGTTTGCACACACTCTGATGATGCGGCACGGAATGCCGTCTGGACCCGCGGCTTTAGGGATATTCACCCGTCGGAAGGATCGAGTTACATCCACTACAGAGACGGAGAGTGAACTAACCTCTGTAGCCTTTTTTTAATATTTTTTCTTCACTTATTTACCTTTTAAAATTTTAGATGGATACATTTATAATTTTCAATGTGTATACAGGCCTACCTGCATTTCACATATATTTATCTTGTATTTATTGTATTGCTCTTATATTTCTTAATATCTTCATGTTTCAACAGTAAATAAAACAATTAACATTAAATAAAACATAGATTTGCAAATTAAACACAAATGGACATGGACAGATTTCAGACATATTACACGCATGTGAGCCTTGTGCCTTTTATGTTCAAAATGGAGCCCTCAACTCACTGTTCACCAATTTTATAAATTAGGCTTTCAATTACCTCGATTAAATTCACAAAACTTTATAATAATCCCTGTAAACAGTAAAACATTACATATTTAATTATTTTACACTATTTTAACCAAAAATTGACTGTCAACACTGAAAAGGGGAAGAAGATTAATAACAGAAAAACTCCAACAATGTTTCCCAACAGCAAACTTTATGTGGAGTGAGGAAAACCTGGGAGAGCTCCCCCTATTGTATAATCAGGCAAAACCAATCAGTCACAAACCTCTTTTTA
The DNA here is from genome assembly GCF_019703515.2 of Myxocyprinus asiaticus. Taxonomy (NCBI): domain Eukaryota; kingdom Metazoa; phylum Chordata; class Actinopteri; order Cypriniformes; family Catostomidae; genus Myxocyprinus; species Myxocyprinus asiaticus. Next base: position 38,210,957 of record NC_059381.1, on the reverse strand, counting down.
CTTGACCAATTGATCACAGATCTACGGAATGGAAACGATCTTTGACATTTTTCAACATTTTTTGACATAAAAATTTATAAACACTTTTAAACACATTTTATGAACTATATGAATTTCAAATATTTTAAATGTATTTAAAATCAGTTAAAATTTGCATGAATAATGAATTTCTTCAAACACACTGCAAAAAATCATACATTTTTATAAGTATTGATAAGAATTTTTTGTCTTTTTTTCCTGTAAAATTATCTAAATATTCTTAAAACGTGATTTATTTACTTCCCTGATAACACACGTTCATCACCTAGACGTCTATTTGATATGTGTGTTTACATCTGGAAGATGTATTTTTTAGGTTGTTTGCACATCTGCAATACGTCTAAAAGACGTTTCCTCTCAGATGTCAATAAGACATTCAGTAGATGTCTATGAGACATTTATGATTAAGAATGTTTGTAAATCTGATCTTTTTAAGATGTTTAGCAAATGTTATTTAGAATGTGATTCTTTCCAGATGAAAAGATCTAAAACAGACATCTCAGAGATGTATGTGTGCTATCTGGGTTGTCAAGCAAATTAGTATAAGATTTTAAGTGTTATTTTAAGATAAATCTGACAAAATTGAGTGGACTTTAGATAAAAACAAGAAGAAAATATAGCTGCAAGCAGCGGCCCAACAACATGGGTCAATTTCCATTTGGTGGCTTTCTGAAAACAATGCAAGGTGGACACATGCATTTGGCATTAGACATTATTCTAAACAATTTTGAAGCAATTTGGGTAAATATAAGATGACTATTTTAAAGTTTATTGTAAGAGGCACACTTCCTGCTGCCAGGTGGTGGCGCTATGACCGTGACCCAAAATAGTCACATCCATGTGATTAGCCCCCAAGTCTAAACATACATTTCAATTTTGATCTAAATCACACATTGCACACAGAAGATATGAGACACTTCCTGCATCCCATTTTTCACCATTAATTGAATGCCTCGCCATGGCAACACCGTTCGATATATAAAAAATCTGTTAACAATTTAGCATCTTCAATGTCTTGGCATAATATTGTCTATATGTGGTGACAGTCTCTTGAATCCCCTAGGAGGAGTATTTAAAAGTTCAGAGACTGCATTATTAAAAAGATAAAAAATGGCCGACTTCCTGTTGGGTGGAGCTAACAACTATAAGTATGAAAGTTGTCTGGCTTGATGAGAACTATATATGTACCAATTTTGGTGATTGTAGGTGAAAATGGTGGTGCTACAGAGGCTGTCTTACATGCTCACTTTAAAGGGGGCGCTACAGAGCCCCCCAACACGCCCATGTGTGAACTTTGCCCAGCCCTAATGGCCAATGACTTTGAAGTATGTGCAAATTTCATGAAATTTTAAGCATGCCAAGTGCCTCAAAAACATCCAAATATAGTAAGAAAGGAATAATGACAATTAATGTATTTCCATGGCAACAGTATTTAATATATCAAATATCCCTTGACAATTTTACATCAGCAGTGTCTTGAAATTATTCGAAAGAATTTTGAAGCAATTAATGTAAACATAAGAGGCTATTATAAAGTCTGTTAAAAGTGCCATACTTCCTACTGCCAGTTGGTGGCACTATGACTGTTACCCATAATAGCCGCATCCATGTGATCAGCCTCCATTACCAAACATACAGCTGAATTTTCATTACAATCACACAATGTACACAGAATATATAAGGCACTTCCTGTTTCCCTTTTTCCACCATACATTTATTGCTTTGCCAATATAAAAAATCAGTTCATAATTTAGCATCTACAATGTCTTGGCATGATGTTGCACAAATTTGATGCCAGTCACATGAATCCCCTAGGAGGAGTATTTAAAAATTCAGAACCTGCGATTTTCAGAAAATCCAAAATGGCCGGCTTCCTGTTGGGTGAGTTAATGACTGTAAGTATGAAAGTTGTTCAGTTAGATGAGAACAATATATGTACCAAGCTTGGTGACTGTGATTAAAAATGGGTGTGCTACAGAGACCCCGTTATATGCCCATTTTAAAGGGTCAGCTACAGAAACGCCCCTATACGCCCATGTGTGAACTTTCGCCCAGTCCTAATGGCCAACGACTCTGATGTGTGTGCAAAATTTCATGACATTTTAAGCATGCCAAGTGCCTCAAAAACACCCAAATATAGGAAGAAAGAATAATAACAATTAATGCTGAAGGGAATTATCTCACCCCTGTCTATTGGCCTGATGAGTTAAATATTTTTCACTAGCAGCTGTTATAATAAAATGTTGGATAAGGCCTGTGTTCCAGTGAAACCTGACTCAACCTTTGATGGGAGGATAGCCCTGTTTTGTTCCTTCTAATGATGTCATTGCAGGGATTGTTTGGAGTTTTGAATGGTACACTTATAAGAGCCCTCATGACTCACTTCTGACCCATATCTGCTGACCAACCCTGCTTAGGTCACACAGGTCACCCATGGACTTATTTTTACTAAGCTTTCACTTTTTCTGACACTCCATATTGTTGACACTCTGAGTTCAGAGAGTATATTGTTCAAAGTTTTAACAGGAGAAAGTACATCTTATGTCTACGTTTTTGAAAAGGCATAAGCAAAGCTTTTTGGTGGGAGCTGTATGTTTCTCTCACAGAGTGTTTATGGGTAGCTGGAACCCAGAGATAGCGAATGACCATATAAAGAAGACCTCTCCTATAGGAATGCTGACTTGTTACCATAATTGGGTCATATAGTACTTAATTCAGAACTGTAAATGCCAAACCGATATGCTAAGAACAAGAATACCATGTTTGGGAACGTTCTAAATGTATCTATGTGTGACGAGGAGGAGTGCACACGGCCGGCCCCCAATCAGGCTAATCAGCCGAGGAGAGGGATAAATGCAGCCGGATGTGGCAGTTCGAGAGAGTGAACGCCACATGCAGCTGCCGTGTGTGTGTATTTGTTTGTGTCTTTTTAAGTTTTCATTAAACATTATTTTGATGCTTCATCTGGTTCCCGCCTCCTCCTTGCCCATTTTAAACCCTGTTGCACTATGCTTTCAACCAATCAGAATCATTTTACCTGTAACATGACATAAAATGCTGACTCCTTTCTGAGTATAATTACTGCTGTATTTTGAAGTTGTGAGAGAAGCTTTCTACGAACTTGTAGATGATTTTTCTCAAGCTGACATCTGGCTTTAAAACAGCAAACAAACTTTCTTCAGTAAACTCTTCAATTGATTGCAAATTTGACCCCTGCTCTTCATTTCACTCACTGGTTCTAAATGCTTTTACTGTAGGGGAATATGTGAGTCTGGTTCTCAGGCTTGGGGGTGGTACTTGAAGCAGCAGCCACTTGGACAGACTGTGGAATGAACTCTGGAGCTGCAGGGTTTGGCACTACAGCCAAGGGTTTACAATCTTTGGTATTGTCTATTATTTCATAGATCTCTTCCCAGCTCATTAAAGTTATATTTATTTTATTTTATTATTATTATTATTATTCCAAGTCATAATCTCACTACATAAACTTGAGCTGGTTTAAGCACATTCTATCTCATCAAGATTCTATCAATAGGGAAAGTGCAAGCACTTTGATTTTCATGTACTATCATAGATGGAATCCAGCTAAGTGAGCTGAAATTACTCTCAAACACATTCATTCCTCCTTTATTTGCCCACCGGCCTTTCTGTAATATGAGGGTACTCTCTGGAAAATTTGGGGAGTGACCGAGTCAATAGGTCACTGTATCACTGTCGTCAAGTTGATAACATTTATGTTTGTCACTTGGTTCCAGAAAGGATTGGTAGATTTAGGTTTAGACCCTTGAAGGAATTTAGGCATGGGTATCTGACCCATGATGGACTACTGTCAAAAATATTGCAGTCCCAATTTGCCTTAAACAAATTCAGCCTATCCAGAGAGAAATTTTAATCCACATCAGAAATTATAATGTGATCAGAATTACCAGCACAGGTAAGAGCAGAATAACCAATCTGATAAAAGCCCATCTCACTTTCAGGCTTCTTTCTCTGCGAACATCTTTTTACTGAATTAGCAACTTCAGTAAGTCTTCTGGGTCAGCCATCTGTATCGACAAGAGACTGGTTCCAGAATCAGATTAGTAAAACACCCAAATATAAGACACATGAATGCATTTAACATTCAAGGCTAACTTATGAGGTATGGTAGTTGTTTGGTTGTGAACTTTCTTGATGAGTTTGTTGAGGCTTCGTTCAGGAGCGGGTTTGGTTATTAGCAATAATTAATCATTATCAAAGGTAATTATTAATTATTAAAATCAATAGAACATTGATTAGAATAAACATTAGCTTACTAATCCTTCAAATCAACAATCATCAAAGATAACTATCGATTTTCAAAATCAATAGAATATTAATAAGAATTAATATTGCTGGGGCACCACCCTGGAATCAGGGACTAATAATCAGACAGTATAGCAGTCTCAATATAGGATTGTTCTCTCAGGAAAGTCGATGTCCAGAGAACATCGACATTAAAAAGGGAACAATGAAGGCTTGAATCCGAGAACTGACATCCTCTGCCAGCCCTTGGCACAGGTGCATGCAGAACAACACCAAAACACTTCTCTTTAAAGTATAACAAAGATTATTTATGCAGTATTATCAATTAATAATTCAATGCAGTTGATAAACTTCTGACTTCCAACTACAAACTAAATAGTAACATGATTAGATATGGTAACAGATAAGCCTATAATACATGAGAGGAGGGTAGAGGTGTGTGTGAATGGGTGCATGTGTGTGTGTGTGTGTGTGTGTGTGTGTGTGTGTGTGTGTAAGGAGAGAAGGAGTGCACAATATGGCGGGCTTGGTTCTCGTGAAGGTTGCATCACACAAGGTTTCCGGCCAGAGAATGTGGCCGCGAATGTGGGCGGAGAGACTGGTTAATGGCTTCTGCCCTTTTAAACATGTGTCTCCGCTGGTACAATAACTTAAGGACAAAGTTGGGCTCTATCGCCAAGTTATCTGTTCGCCAAATGTGTGTATGGATATGTTTGTGAGGTTTCGCGTGTGTGCACACTTCGTTTGACTCCGACTCTGTTCCTCGAAGCTCTGGTGATGATGGGAGGCCATTTCCTTGCTCTGTTGGTGGGCGGTACGGCGGCTGATTCTTGGCGGGTTGGTGGAGAAATCAGCGAAGTCGACTCGGTTGAAGAAGGAAGAGAAATCTTTTTTCTGCACTTCTACAGGCAAAAGGGTGAGACGCGGATTGCTCAGCGGTCTCCTGCGGATCCATTAGCATGCTCGGTGGAACACAGAGAATCTCGGCTCATCCAGCGAGATGGAGATTGTATGGCTAAAGTTCAGGTACGTACGTTACTTCCTTGGGCAGCGAGGCCACATGTAAGCAGCATGGTTGCAACTAGACGTGGCGAATACTGTCGCTGGAAGCAAAGCTTAGGAGGAATCTCTGGGGTTTTATACTCTCGATGACATTATGGTTGAGGGATGCGTTCTGTTGTGCGTTTCATCCAATAGGAGTTAAGAGTTCGATCCTTCAGTATTTCACACCTAGGTGTAAAGTGAGCAAGGCTTGATGGGATCTATAGTCTGTTTGGACTCCCTTTGTTTGATTTTGGTGCCGTTTTTGTGTGTTATCAGGCTTTGAGTGTTCCTACAGGCCTCAGTCAGGCTTTATGACTGTGTGTAGGCCTGCCTTTGTCTCCTATCTGAGCACATGAGGTCCAACATTACCCCCTCTGGTCTGAAGAGTTGATTGTTGTCCAGCATCTTCAGAGCAACTGGAGGGCCGAACAGTTCCTGTAGGTTCACAGTAACCTGTGGGTTACGCTGTATTCCTGATAGAAAAGATAACTGTTGCACAGTCCATACAGTTCATAGAGTTCACAGAGGCTTTATTGTCTGGGCAGAGACTGAGGCACATCTGGGCATAGAACTTCTAGCTAAGTCTAAACTACATTCATCACAGATAAAGACAAACATTCCAAGTTATAGGTAGGCACAACATTAACCGTAACACAATCCTTTGCTGTTTTATGGTCATAACACAAAATCATAATAGAACCTGACAAAGGATACTAGTACCAAAACGTTAGAGGAAAGGGGTTAGAGGAAAGGAAAGGAGGGTTAGAGGTTAAAAGGCTTATCCTTGGAAATGATTGGGGTTAACCTGTGGGATGGGCTCAGACTGGTGTGTAAAACATGGCTGTATGAGAAAGAGGGAGCCCAGTCTGGCCTGTAGGTTTTGAATGTACCTGTACATGGCGTGTGCAATAATCGCTTAATAATCTGCTTATGTGACTAGGAAATATAGTGGTCAAGCCAGTCAGTTTGATCGGGCTTCACTAATTTCGTCCCTTCAGCCTGAAGCTGCTGCTGAAGGGTGTCATCAATGGTGAGGTTGTGACCTCTAAATGTGTCCATGATCTCAATTTCGGCATCATGTTTGTCAGTGCTGAGATGATGGAGGACAATATCGTCAATGTGCACTGTGGCTCCTTGGGGAACCGTTAAGAACATGCTGCTACATCTGTTTTGGTAGCATTAGTTTAGTGGCTGTATTATGGTGGTTGTATGACATTAGAACTTCAGTGGCTGATGTGTTAACGAGCCAGCGATTGCCTGCTCAATCTACCTTTGTCTCTGTTCATTCATCTTTGACAGACATGCTACCTTGACACTTTTGTTCAGGGGATTCGGCTCTTTGGCTGCAGAGGTAGTTAGTCACCTCTCTAACAAAGGGGTTGCTTGGACAAACTCAATGAATGTCCTTTGTCTTGGTACACATGCTTACGTTAGGGATAAGGTAGAGCGAGGGGTCCTCATCGTGGTAAGCGAGTGTTGGTGGTGTTTTGAGGTGAATGTGTGTTACTTCTCCGAAAACCAACATTCAATACGGACTTTAGTCGGTATATATTCTGCCTTTCTATGATGGGAAGATTGAGGATGAATCCTATTTCGAGGTTCTGAGGATTTACATAGATTGGAATTGCACTGCCAAGACTATATGCTGGTGTATCTGTGAAGGTTGCACAACAGAGGTAGTAGCAGATCTGTTCAGCAAGGTCTAGGGAGACCAGGTAAGCTGGAATCTTCCACCACTCAGACTGTTGACTGAGGAGCTAATTTCCCTGATGAGGTCCTGCATTAGATCTCTAATGATACGCGCATAATTTATGTCTTCTCTGACAACCTCTGACAAAGTCCCTAAAGCATGCAAAGTGTTATTGAAAAGAGCAAATTTACAGTGACTATAGTACCCTGAAGGGTTTTACCCAGGCCCTGTAATTGTTCTTGTTGGAGGAGGAGTCTCTGTTGGATTTCTGGCATTTCCTCATCGAGTTCACCCATGTACTTTTGAAGCACACTGATGCTGACAGAGTTGGCAGCTGAGAGGCCAATGGAGAACAGTGACCCGATTGCTGATGCTGCGGTAAGCAGGCCACCTAGTAATCATTTTGGTCGTGTCTGGCCACTGAGGTCCTTCTTGGTCACTAGGAATTTCTGCAATTGTTCAAGGGTGTGAACAGTTGTCTGCTTGGCATGTTCAACTGTGTCATGCATTTGGGTTCCGCTTAGCTTGCCTTCAGTCAATCGTACAGGTTGCAATGGGTGATCAAGAGGCCAGGTGTCCCTTGTAGGACAATGCCAGTCAGCGGGCCGGGCTCGACCATGTCACTGGATAGGGCGACTCGTAGACTGAGGAGAATGCCGAGGATCCATGAGACTTTCATCCTGAAACAAACCAGAGTTGATTACTGTATGAAATTGGAGTGGTGCTAGGAGTTAGTGCATGCCGACAGGATGGGTTGAGGCATGCAGCTATCCTTATGGCGCTACTGTGGTGCATCTTCTCCCCCTTAGAGTGAAAATGGCTTGAAGAGCTTAATCTGATTCGAATGGACCCATTTGTATGCTGGTGTTTGGCTTGGTTTTGAGACCCTGATGCGGTAGGCTATTGGTGAGAGCTTTCCCACTATCTCGAAGGGGCTTGACAAACTTGGTAGGAACTTTTTAGAGATTCCTGCCGGTTTGGTGAACCTGAAATAGAGTACCTTGTCACCTACTTGGTACTCGCGGTGAGATGCTTTCCTGTCATAGTAGGCTTTGGATCCCTTGACGCTGGCTTCCAAGTTCTTCTGGGCCCACACGAATATGGCCCCATTGACATCTGTGGGGTGGTACAGAAGGTATAGTGGAAGGGTCATTTCTCTTCCAGTCATCATTTCGAACGGTGTAACTCCTGTGGAGCGGTGTGGAGTAGACCTAATTGCCATCAGCACCAGGGGGAGTTTCAAATCCCAATCTATGCCATTGTTGTTTACATACTTTTTAAGCATGTTGATAATTGTGCGGTTGGCATGTTCGACTTGTCCAGATGACTGGGGATGATATGGGATGTGGAAGTTGACTTCCACGCCCATGATTTCGTACATGGTAGTCATGACGCTTGAGGTGAAATGGGTTCCTCGATCCGAATCAATGGAGAGGAGTAGCCCCAGCGGCTGAACACATGGTTCAGCAGTAGGACTGCGGTTGTTGTGGCTGTGTTGTTAGGGGCAGGGAGGCATTCCAGCCACTTGGTGAAAGCGCAGATAACCATGAGAAGGTACTTGTTACCTCGTGAGGACTTGGGGACTGGTCTAATCCAATCCACCTGGAGGTGGGACCAGGGGAACATGATCCCTCAGTTCTGTAATGGGGCCCGATCCAGTGGTCTAGATGGCTGGAACTGGCTACAGACCAGGCATCCTTTGGCATAGGAATGGGTGTCGTGGGCCATCGATGGCCAATAAACGACTTGCTGGAGGGTCTTGAGGGTGGCCTTGTAACCCCGGTGGCCTCCAACAGGGGAGTCGTAAGCGTGGGCTAGCATCACCCCCCTATGATCAGTTGGGACAACCCAGTGAGCTGGTCCCAGGTCGGTTTGGGTATAGACCAACAAACCTTTCTCCAGTTTAAGACACAACTGGTCACGAAGGAGAGCATGTAGCTCCTCTGACTCACACGGTGGGGTTTGAGAGGTGCATTGTGTTGCAGGGTTTGCTACCCGCTGACAGACAGTTTGGATGGCTGGGTCTTGCTCCTGCATGGTGATCAGATCTGCATCACCGGGTCTCCGTCCCAGGTGCAGAGTCTGTGGCAGGTCTTCTCGCCTTCCTTTTGCCTGCCGACGGGTGATTGCGTTTACCGCACATTTTGGGGTAATTGGAAACCACTCATCTCGGAACTCCCAGGCCGTGCCCTGTTCTCAAGATGAAACCTCTGGCGGCCCTGCAGACCGGGGACTCGATTTGGAGGCGCGACGTGAGAAGAGGTTCAGCATCAACTGTCCAACATCTCGGTGATGCTGAGGAAGGTTGTTGCTGACTTGGAGGATCTTGCTGTAATACGCTGATCGATTATGGCGATGGAAACAAAGTTCTCTGAGTTGGTTACAAGAGTGTCGGATGTTGAGAAATGGATCGATTATCTGGAGTCATCGGAAAGGGAATTAACCTTTAATCTGCCTGCGACCAAAATAGTTGTGGAAAAAATCTTGGAAAAACTGGAAGATTTGGAAAATAGGAGCCGAAGGAATAACATACGGATTGTTGGAATTCCTGAGCATGAATAAGGCAGAGATATGGTGAAATTCCTAGACGAGCTCTTCCCGAGTCTGCTCGACATGACATTGAGACACTGGAACTGGAAATTGAGAGAGCTTACAGAGTTCTGGCTCGCAGATCTGCTGAGGGAGACAGGCCCCGATCAATTCTGGCCAAATTTCTGAGATCATCCGATAGAGATCTCGTGTTGTGTGAGGCGAGGAGCAAAGGAAAGCTTTCTTGGAAGAATCACAATATTTTCTTGTTCCCGGACTTTGCGAATTCGACAAGAGAGAAACGCAGTCGATTCAAGGAATGTAAGAAACTCTTACATCAACGGAAGATTGCTTTTGCACTGATGTTTCCGGCCAGACTGAGAGTAGAAATGAAGGATGGTCGCAGGGTATTTACGTGTCCCAAACGAGCACTGTCTTTTATAAAAACAATGGGTGAGTAAGCCATTTGGGGTTTTTCATGTAGCTCCAGAGTGGATTAACTTGCTCTAATTACTCTGGCTGTCCGAAGAAGCTGGGCGCCATTTTTGTTTCTTTTTGCATTGGTTCCGCCTAGCGGCTGGAGTTTGTTTGTGGCATGACTCCTTCAAGAAACGTTTGCATGGACGGATGATCGCTTTTACACTGAAGTTCCCGGCCAGATTGAGAATAGATACTAAGAATGACTGCAAAATATCTTCATGCCTACACAAAGGATGTCTTTATAAAGTTGACGGACTGAGTAAGCCATGGTGTATTTTTTTTATGCAGCCTCCGAGTGAATAATCCGCACTTAACCATTCGAGAAACCGGGACGCCTGTTTTTTTTTTTTATTTCTTTATTTTTTTATGCTGGTTCTGCCTAGCAGCTGGAGTTTGGGACAGTTGTGGATGAATCTGTTCGTTCTTTGTGCTTATGCCTCCTGTTAGCTGGAGTTTGTTTTTGTGGAGTATTTTTAAGGGACAGTAGAATAATTACATCATCTGCTGCACTCATAACAGCCAGCTCACTGAACAATTGTTTGTCAGTCCGAGGAAATTGAACGGCTTTATATTGGCTGGAATTTGTTTTGTGGAGGAACACCTTCGAGACAGTTCTGTGAATGAATCTACATGTTCTTTGTGTTTATTCTGCCTATTGGCTGGGGTCTGTTTTACAAAGTATTTTCTGTTATGTAATTTTGCCTCACAAAATTTCTGCAGAATCACCAGACTTGAATAATCTGATGGCAAAGTTGTCGCAGGGGCTCTTGTAGGCGTACATGGACTCTTTGAGTTTAGAGGGATGGACGCCAGTTGGCGCTGTCGTGCACGGGGTTAATGCACATGTTTTTCTTTTTTCTGTTTGTTTAGTTTGGATGGAAGTTCGTGGTTTGATTGTTGCAACAATGTTGGAATGTGGTCTGTATAATCTTGTTTTTGACACACAATTTATTTTTTCTATTATATCAAATGTCAGATGTTAATATGAATGGGTTATCTCTCTCCACATGGAATGTCAATGGGTTGGGGCACCCCATAAAAAGAAGGAAGGTTATTTCTTTTCTTAAGCATAAGAAATATGATATAGTCTTTCTTCAAGAAATGCATCTTTCCCCACAGGAAGCTGAAAAATTTGGGAAGATATGGGCTGGGCATGTTTTCTTTAGTGCTGGCTCAAGTAAGAGTAGGGGAGTCATTATACTGATAAATAAACATCAACAATTCAAATTTCTCAAACAGATTAAAGATAAAATAGGAAGAGTCATTATTGTTTTAGCAGACATTCAGGGGCAAAGGTTTATTTTGGCTAATATTTACTCACCTAACGCTGATGATCAGGGCTTTTTTTTATAGATCTTGAATGGATGTTACAAACTGCTGGCACCCCTCATGATATAATAATGGGAGGAGACTTTAATTTATTGATGGACTCAATCCTTGATCATAGTGAAACAAAAGTGTGTAAGCTCCCTAGAGCAACAGTGACACTTCACAGGATGTGTAAAAATCTTGGTCTTGCAGATATCTGGCAACTTTTGAACCCATCTGGTAGGGACTATACATTTTTTTCATCAGTTCATAAGATTGATTCTAGAATAGATTTTTTTTATATCTAAATTCCACATTTCATCCGTTGTTAACTGCTTAATTGGAAACATCTTAGTCTCAGATCACACCCTAGTGAGTTTAGAGATGTTGCCACCTACAGAGAAAAAGAAATCATATAGTTGCCGCTTTAATGTATCCCTTTAGCAAAATCCTGATTTCCAACAAATGTTAAAGACTGAAATCAATGTTTACATGGAGACCAACTGGTCCTTAGTATCCTCTGTGGGCGTGGCTTGGGAGGCACTTAAGGCAGTTCTTAGGGGTCGGATCATACAGTATGCCTCATTCATCAAAAAATCCAAAGCACGTGAACTCGTGGAGTTAGAAGAGAATATTAAAAGTGCAGAGGCAGAGCTGAAGCGCCGAATGTCATCTGATGGCCTCAGAGAATTGACCCGATTGAAATACAGATATAATACTATTTTGTCACGGAAAGTGGAGTTTTGGTTGTTCAGGGCAAGGCAGTCATACTTTGAGTCGGGGGACAAAGCAGGGAAGCTTCTGGCAAGATATATAAAACAGAGAGAGTCTTTTTCTACCATTCCCTCAATCTGCTGTGGTGAAATATTTACCTCGGCCATTGATATTAATAATGCTTTTAAAGAATTCTATCTTGATCTTTATAGTTCCACGTCTTCGTCTTCTGTTGAAGATATTAGAAAATTTGTGGAACCATTAGAACTCCCTAAATTGATGACTGAGCAAAAACATTCTCTTGATTGTGAGATAACCTTGGAGGAGCTTGACAAAGTAATTAAGGCCTTGCCTTCAGGCAAAGCTCTGGGGCCAGATGGTTTTGCCGCTGAATTTTTGAGATCTTCTGCTGCAGAACTAGCTCCACTTTTATTAGAAGTTTATACAGAATCATTAAAGAACAGAAAGCTTCCGCCAACCATGACGCAAGCCCGGATCAGTCTGATTCTTAAAAAGGACAAAGATCCAAGCGAGTGTAAGAGTTACCGTCCAATTTCCCTGATCCAGCTAGATGTAAAAAATATTGTAAAAACTTTCGGCTAATCGATTAAGTAAAGTTATGACATCTCTTATATATATATAGATCAGGTGGGGTTTATAAGGGGCCGCAGCTCTTCTGACAACATCAGGTGTTTCATCAATATCATGTGGTCCGTGGCGAATGATCAGACTCCAGTTGCTGCCATCTCACTTGATGCCGAAAAGGCGTTTGGTAGAATGGGATTATCTTTTTAAGATTTTGGAAATATACGGGTTTGGGAGTACATTTATTGGTTGGATTAAGTTACTTTATAGACACCCTGTAGCGGCGGTACAATCAGATAGATTAATTTCAGATGTTGAATAAAGGCAAGCGGCAGGGTTGCCCTCTTTCCCCATTATTGTTTTGTCTTGCCCTGGAACCATTAGCAGCTGCGATAAGAAAGGAGGAGGATTTTCCAGGATTCCAGGCGCTTTCCAGTGGCCCAAACAGGGCATTAAGTATTTAGGCATTTTATTCCCAGCAAAATTGTGTGAGTTAATTTTGACCCCTTAATAAAACGGTTTTCGAGCGATGTGGACAGGTGGGCTTCATTGCATTTATCTATGATCGGGAAAGTTAATGTTATTAAAATGAATTGTATTCCAAAATTCAATTACTTGCTGCAGTCTCTCCCTATAGATGTCCCCCTCTCTTATTTCAAGCAATTTGATGGCATTGCGAAGTCCTTCATTTGGAATGGTAAGTGTCCCAAATTACATTTCAATAAATTACATAGACCAATTGACAAAGGTGGGCTAGGATTAAGATTAAGACTAAGAATTAGTTTTATTATTATGCATTCGGTCTCAGACATTTAGCTCATTGGTCACTTCCACCTGAGAGAGCCCCTCCCTGGTTTGGAATTGAACAGAAAGTTATTGCCCCATTTTACTATTACAAAGCCTTTCTATTAAACTAATTGGAGAAGTTAAGTCGCACCCCATTATCTTGCATCTGCATGCGCTATGGACAAAAGTGTCCAGAGTGTTTAATTCAGACACTTATTTATATGTTGCCTCGAGCATATGGCTAAACCCAAAGTTGTGTTTTGGTGAGTCCCCTTTCTGTGGATTGAGAGGGGTGTTAATACACTCGGTGACCTATATGAGAGTAGTGGGTTGAGATAGTTTGAAAATTTGGTCCAACATTTCAGGATTCCTAGATCTCAGTTCTTCAGGTACTTACAGCTGTGCCACCTGCTATATACTATTTTTGGGAGTAGCATACACCCCCCTAAAAGGGCAGATACTCATGAAGTGGTGATAACTGCTTTTGGAAAAGGTCATGAGGCAGACCAGACTCTGCATTCTGTGTAATGGGGAGGTCATTGATTTTGGGGATAGCCACTTAAGGGGTTGGGTCCTGGCCGGAGTTATGGTGGCCAGGAGAATAATATTCAGGGGGTGGAAGACACTCTTGTTTCATCTCCATGAGTGAGGTTGCGGCATTTGAGGAGGTGATCTACAGAAGGTTGGGAAAGTGGGATTTTTTTAATAGGAAGTGGGGTGGATATTTGGATATTTTGAGGGTTCTCGGGGAGGGGCAGTGGAGAGGGATTTTTGATGTTTAATTTTTAGTTTGATGTGTATGTGCACTCTTGTTTTTTGAAAGTTTTTTTAGTTTGTTTCTAATTTTTTGTTATAATTGTAAGAGACCACTGTAATGTGTTTGTGTTGGGGGGGGGGTCGCGGTGTTCAGGGGGAGGGGTTTTAATTTATATAACTGATTCCGTATTTTATGTTGTGTTTATTGTTTTTTGTGTATGGAATCAATAAAAATTTTAATAACAAAGGTTGACTTACCTGCCCTGCCACCCTGCTTCCCGCTTCCTTCCTTGTTACTGGAACCTTTACACTGGAGCCGAAACCCAGGAACTCCGAAGAAGACTGGCCGCCATGGACATTTAGAGAAAATAAAATGAAACAGTACATTTAGCAATCAGCTATTGCAGCTAATGAGTAATCTTTGGAGAAACAGAAAAAACAAAAGAGGAGAGAGAGGAAGGAGAATTTTAAATGCAAGAGAGAGAGAGAGAAGCCCTCACTGACTTCCTTGAACCTTTACATTTAGAGTACTGTGTTAGAAGTGAAATACTTACTTCTGTGGTTCTATGGGGTCATGTAGAATAGCTGCTACAGGCCACTGGTTTGCTGAAGGAGAGCTTTGGAGCTTTGACATAATCAGCCTAAGAGGAGACATAATCTGGATGCATAATAACCCAAATTGGTTAGGAATAAAGGAACTGCCTATAAAACCTATAACCAGAATACAAGTAAATGCTGTTTTGAAATACCTGAGAAAGACTAATAAAATACCTTAAAAATTGTGACAAGCCCTCAACCCAGCAAAAACACAGGGGAAGTCAGGGGTCGGGTTCTTATAGTGACCCTCATCTGACCAGCCTGGTGAACATTAGCTAAGAATAAGACGAGAGCTGGGGTTAGAGAGGTACATTAAAAAACATAAAACACACTGTGATAATAATTTCAAATAACAATGACATTAACACCTGTAGAGCTGCTGGGGTCAGAACACCCAATATGTAGAAACATCATAAGATAATTTTCTAAAAAGTGGGAGAAAAGAACAAAAAGTCTAAACACAAAATGGCCAGCAGGGGGAACATTTGATGTGGCTATGAGTAGAGAAATGGAGGCACTGATAAAAAATCATAAGACTAAAGATAAGGGCAAGAAAAGGGAAGAAAAAAGGGAAAAGGAACAAGAGGTACTGAATTTATTCAAAAAAACATGGGATAAAATTACAAAAAATTGAGAGACAGGCAAAAGGGGGAAATAATGACAAAAATTAAGAAAAAGAGAGAGACCGCCTCCCTATGCACCACCTTATGACCCATCCGGGAAGCAGATGCCTGTCATAATGGGAACAGTAGAGGTAAGAGGTCAGGTAGAAATAGAGGATGATGCACACAAAAGAATCATGAAGAAGGGGAAAGTGAGATGTCAAGTTACAGGGAAGAGTCAAGAGCAGAAAACAGAAGGGAAAAAAGAAAAGAATATGAAGACACAGAAAGTGTGAATCCCTATCAGAATTTGTCACAAGCACTAGAAGAAATGAAAGGGAGACAAGAAAAAGAATGTGAGGAAATGTCAGAGGGAAGATTATCACCTATCAAAGACCTAACAGGATTAATGCAGGAACTGCAGCAAGAGAGAGGAGCAAGCAATGAGAAAACAACTGGTGAAAATGGAATCTAGAGAAAGAAGCAGACGATCGAGGGTCAGAGCCCACTTGAACAGCCCTAAGAGAGGGGAGTATAAATATGTTTCAGGCAGACTACTCCTTGAGGATGTGCAGATCATACTGGAACCAAGGTGAAAAGGGCAGACTGAAAACATCCACAAGCAGCATGTATCTACCCAGTGAAAACCTAAAACAGTGTCCGATTTTGATCAAGGGAGCACAAGGACAGTATGTGCCATGGGCCAATCAAGATCTTGATGGAATAATAGCCCACCTTCCAGACATCCATGAGGGGGGCTGGAAAATGGTTCAGAATGGTGGAAGAAGAAACAATGGGCAAGTTGCTGGCGATTGCAGACATCAAAGCACTACTGGCTAAATGCCTGGGAGGATTCAAGATGAATGAGGTCCAGCCCGGACACAACAGACAAGACTGCCCTACTAATCCATGGAAAAATAACCAAGCACCAAATCCAGGCAATAATCCATGGCAACAAGAATACCAAGCTCAAGTGCCAGGTCCAGTAAAACCATGGCGTGGACTAAATCAGGGCTACTAGAGCTGCCCAGAGGATCCTATGGGGAGGGGTCAGCTTCCAATGATATCATCTAATGCTGATCAAGAACCTATGCTGCAGGTTAAAATAGAAGGCAAGACCACACCAGTAATACTAGACACTGGAGCGTCGTTCACTTGTATAAATCCAAATTATGCCTCTCACCTCCCCAAATCTGGAAAATATGTAAAGACAATAGGATTCTCGGGATTTACACATCTAATTCCAATGACAGCTCCAGTTAGCATAAAAGAAAAAAATTCCCATTTTACTATCAGAACAAACACCTGTTAATCTGTTAGGAAGGGATGCCATATGTAAAATTAACTTGCAGATATGGTGTTCTCCTGAGGGAATATACATAGACAGCAAGGGAACTAAGCAGATGATTGTCACAAAATTTCAAGAACCCCAAGAGCCACAAGTTAATATGTATTGGTTAGGAGACTTAGGGAAAGAGGCAGAAGAAACGATCAACAAATGGGGAAAATATATAAAAGAGCAGCTTTGTGAACCAAGTTTGCCAAAAACTGAATTCCATTGTACCATAATATATGATCATGATAGGGACCCAAAGCTTGAAAAGAAATGGTTTAATGACACAAAAGGACAGGAAGTTCCATTGAGTTCACAATACATAATTGACCAGAGGGAGCAGCACTGCAAATTGAGAAATGTAGTTTCATTGAAAAATGGTTTCAAGTACCAGATTCAGCTCCACGTTACCTTATAGGTAAGTAAGGAAAGTTAGGCAAAAGACTTAGGACCAGTGGTGCAGAGAGCGGAAGGAAGATAGTGGGAAGCAACAGATAATCATTTAATTTTCGAATCAGCAGACAAAACATACCTCAAAATTATGTGTACTACCATTATGATGGGCATACCAAGGGTGGTGGTTATTACTAAAGAAAAATAAAAGAAGTTGGATTCAAAAACAGTTGAATTGAGGTTAGAGATTGAAGACAAGTACCAACTGAATTGTGGTCTAAATATGATACAGATGTAGGTTTAGTGAAATCTGCTAATCCAGTTAGAATTAAACTCAGACCAGGAGTGCAGCTACCAAGAAAACAACAATATCCATTGAAACAGGAGGCTGTGAAAGGAATTAAAAAGACTATTGAGGGACTGATCAAAGTTGGGGTATTGATTGAAACAACCAGCCATTGTAACACACCCATATTGCCAGTTGCTAAGACAGACAAATCAAAATGGTGCTTAGTGCATGATTTGAGAGCAGTTAATGAAGTAGTGGAAGACTGGCCTACAGAGGTCCCAAATCCACATACACTGTTGACTAATGTTCCTCCTGCTGCCAACTATTTCACTGTAATTGACCTGTGTTCTGCTTTTTTCAGCATCCCTTTAGCAGAGGAAAGCAGACACCTTTTTTCATTCACCTATCAAGGTAAACAGTATACGTACACCAGAATGCCCCAGGGATTCAAACATTCACTACATGTGTTCAAGCAAGTTTTGAAAACTGATTTGAAAGATCTTTGACTGGACAGCACATTGATACAGTATGTGGACAATCTGTTGATTTGCTCAACACCATTAGAACAATGTCATCAAGATTCCATTAAAGTACTCACCAAATTGGCTGAAGGAGGCCACAAGGTCGCTGAAGAAATATTGCAATACTGCCTGCCACAGGTAGAATATTTAGGATGAATCATTGCACATAAAACTAAGGCTATATCACCAAGTCAATTGGAAGGCATAAGTAAAGCGCCTCAACCACAAACAGAGGGACAAATGATGACCTTTTTAGGCATGACAGGCTTTAGTGCTGATTGGATAGAAGATTATGTTATCAAAATAACCCCTTAAGGGCACTGATGAAACAAACAGGTCATCAGAATCTCTGGGCATGACTAACATGGAATACTGATGCATTGATAGCCTTTGAATCACTGAAAAAAGAGCTCCAGACAGCTCCAGCTCTGGCAACCCCAGACTATGCCAGGCCATTCCATTTGTATGTGGCAGATAGAAAAGACAGATATGTGTCAGCAGTATTAATGCAGGAAAATTGTAGTGGAAGAAAAAAGCAACCAATTGCCTATTACAGCACCAAATTCGACAATGTAGCACAGGGCTACCTGCCATGTTATCAACATGGACTTGCAGCAGTATATTTTGCTTATGACAAAGCTTCCACTGTGACAATGGGCTATCCAGTCATAATTTACACTCATCATAAAGTCACAGAACTATTAGAACAAGGTAGATTTGTCTTGACCCAAGCCAGGTGTCTGACATACTCAACACTGCTAAGCTACCCCAACATCACCATAAAGCGATGCACAACAGTAAACCCAGCAAATGTAATTCCTCTAGAAGGGGAAGGGACACCTCATGAATGTGTAATAGATTCTCTAGCCTTAACTAATTTAAGACCAGATCTAGAATCAACTCCAATCACTGATGCAGATGCAGATTATTTTGTAGATGGATCATGCTTCAGAGACCATCTGGGAAATCATGCTGGGTATGCTGTGGTCAAGAGAGAAGACAATGATTTTATCCCAATTGTGCTGCAGCATTGTGAGCAGCCATGCTCGGCACAATTGGCTGAATTAAAAGCACTCACTGAAGCATGTCAATTAGCTTAAAATCAAACTGTCAATATTTACACAGATTCTGCATATGCTCATGGGGTGTGCCATCTATTTGGAGCAGTATGGAAACAAAGGGGGTTCAAAAAGAGTGATGGGACACAAATTCAACATGGTGACCAAATAATTAAACTGATTTCAGCTATGATGCACCCAAAGAGATTGGCTATCATCAAATGTCAAGCACACAAAAAAGGTAATGATTTTGTCAATCAAGGCAATAATGCTGCAGATTTGTATGCCAAAAGGGCATCAGGATGCCAATCAGCAGTAATGGCACCTTCAATCTGGATTCAACCTCAACCCCAATTGGATGATATAGCTCGTATGCAGCATCAGGCTGGTCCTTATGAACTTAGTGTATGCAGAGATGCAAATGGCATATGGCGCTCACATGAAGGTCACATGATTTCCCCAACACCACTTCTTACTATTCTAATCTCAGATGCGCATGGTTTTGACCATTGCGCAAGGGGGGAAGTGATTAGAAAAATAAAATGACAGGGATATTAGTCGCCATACCTACAGGCAATGGTAGATTAATTTTTGGTTGAATGCGAAATTTGTGCCCAAAACAATGTCAGAAAAGCTACAGCTGCACCAATAGGTCATATACCAGTTCCAGAAGGATTTAAACACCTGGTAATAGACTATGTGGACATGATAAAATCAGTAAGAGGAAAAAGATACATGTTGGTGATAATAGACAGATTCAGCAGATGGGTAGAAGCAGTACCATCAGCAGATCAGGGAGCCCAAACTGTGATCAAATTCTTGATCAGAGAGGTCATGCCAAGATTTGGCATACCATCTCAAATCAGTTTTGACAATGGCTCAGCATTCGTTCAAAGAACAGTGAAAACAGTGTTACAGCAACTGAGAATAAAACAAAGACTAGGGTGTGTCTATCATCCACAATCACAGGGAATGGTAGAAAGAGTGAATGGAACCCTCAGAACTAAGCTTAATAAAATTTGTGCTGACAGTAAACTCAATTGGGTTGATGCTTTACCTCTTGCACTAATGAGTTACCGCATGCAAACCAATAGAATCACCAATCTAACACTGCATGAAATGCTAACAGGCAGACCCATGCCAGTACCATACTTAAGAGGTCCTTACGAAGGACCACCTCTAGAACAGTTGCAGATGGAATTAAGGGCTTACATGAGACAATTAACTACTATACATGAAGCCATTTATTCACAGGAACAGAGCAGGGGACCAAGGGAAGAAGAAGAAGTACCCTGTCCCATAGTTCCTGGTGACCAAGTGTACCTGAGAGTTTTTAGGAGGAAACTGAATGAACCTAGAAGGGAAGGACCTTATACTGTATTAAGGGCAACCCCAACAGCAGTACAGGTGGAGGGTAGCACAACGTGGTATCATTTGAATCACTGCACTACAGTGCCTAGACTGAGACCAAGAAGATGAGAAGACCAAATAGACAGTGCAGAAGACGATCAGGAAGATTTAAACATGGATTCCTCTGAAGTTGAAAGAGAGCTTGAAGCTCATGACCAAGGAAGAGCAGAACAAGAAGAAGGAAGTGCAGAGCAGGAAGGAGAGAGTAGTAATGCTGTTGCACCTCATTTTTGGGCAACTGAGCATGCTGAATCAAGAAATGAAATACAACTGCTCGAGGATGTACCGCAGCCAGTGGAGACAGGACAGGAAGGTGAGAGAGGTTCTGACACTGATACTAATGTTGGTACACCTGATGCAGCTGTAACCACAGATCCAAGGCAGGAAGAGTATCCCACGACTGACTTCTCAGTCCTTGACTGATCCCCATAATGAAACTGACTCGACACAAGGCACTCCAGTAAATAAATCCATTAAAAATAGGTCTATAGAATTGGCACTAGGAACCTCTTATGATGAAGACTATGAAATTGACATATCATTGGAAAAGGAAAGATTGCTAGAGAACACATATCATAATGATTGGTTTAAGTGGGCAGAGTATACAGCGAAACAATCAGGAATGTCTAATTGCATGTTATGTTCACCATCACCTTTGAAAAAGCTTACAGTAGTGCCCAACCAATATGATTATATGCATTGTGCCCAACACTATTCACAAGATTGTGTTAAAAGAAAAAGAGTACCTTTCTGCCCAGCAGAGTGTCTGGCAATTTTAGGACATCCAAAATTTCAAAATTATTACGTACAGGAAGGTTGGGGAGATTAATATAAACATTTAGATGCTCGAATAGGTGTGAGAAAAAGAGAAAACCCTTTAACATATGTCATAAACCACACGCTTGAATACGAGTGTTTTAATAAATCCAATGGAAAGGTTGATATGGGAAAATTTCAAGGCAACTGTGCAGTAATCTGGCATCTAGATGAAAAAATGTATGAACAAGAAGGAGTTTATAGCTTTAACTGCATTATATTTGCAACAGCCACAATGAAGGAAAATTTTACAGTAATAGAATTCCCAAGATGTGTGGATAGCACTTGGGAAGGATGCCTTGTATATTGTGAAAACCAAACTTTAGTTCCTCCTGTGATAAGATTATATGAGGAACAAACAGTAGCCATAGCAGACTACTTTTGGATTTGTGGAGGAAAATTATTGCAGGGTATATTACCCAAAGGGTGGAAAGGAATATGTACCAGAGTAAGACTGGTGCAAGAAATAACAATGATAGACTGGGATCCAAAAGAATCTGAAACCCCGAATGAACCTAGAGAAACTGTACAGAAAAAACAGAGTAAAAAGAGCTTATCAGAAAGACCCTAATGTGTACTTAGATCCGATTGGCCAACCAAGAGGAATACCACATGAATTTAAAGCTAGAGATGAAATAAAATCAGGCTTTGAGTCTATATTCATATGGATAACACTCAATAAGAATACAGAATGGATTAATTACATTTACTACAATCAGCAGATATTCATTAATTATACTGATGAAGCATTAAAGGCCTTAGGAGAACTGCTAGAGCCTACAAGCAAAATTACATGGCAAAACAGGTAGGCACTAAATTGGTTATTGTCTGAAAAAGGAGGAGTGTGTGTAATGCTTGGAGCTGACTGTTGCACTTATATCCCAAATAATACAGATCCTGATGGATCCTTTACTGAGGCAATGAAGAAGCTGAAAAGTCTAAGGGAAGAGGTGACTGAAAATGCAGGAAGAGACCAGCATATTGGAAACTGGTTTGGCAAGATATTTGGATCCTGTGGAGAATGGCTTACTAAAGTGGGAATAATAATGGCCGTAGCTGTAGTTATTTTTGTACTGTTGTTTTGTTGAGTTATGCCTCTCCTCAGATCAATGATGGCCAGTGCTGCAGCCAGACAAATGATCAATGTGTGTGAAACGATCTGGAATTGACATTGGGGGCACCAACGCATACCCCATAGGTTCTGGTCTGGACGAACTGGACGAAATAGTGTAAAACCTCTTTACACAAAGAGTGGTAGGGAAGGGGAGCCTCTTTTATTTTTGACTCTTTATTTTTCCATTTTTTATTGTTTCTAAATAGCAAGGGAGTCAGCATACTCATTGTATTTTTATACAAAATTAGGTAGTACTTTAGATCTTGGATAGAGTAAGCAGGAAGATGGGTATTATGTTTATTATTTTGGCATATGCCCCTTCCTGAAGTTATTTATCTCTTTTAGAGTTAAAACAATGTATGATGTTTGTTGTTTAATCAAGTCATGCAAATGAAAGGGAACGATAAGATGGTTTATTTGATTATCTGTAATTTTTGAATATTTTAAAAGTATCACTTATTGTTTGAATGCATATGTGGTGGTGGCGTAGTGGGCTAAAGCATTGTAAGTCGCTTTGGATAAAAGCATCTGCCAAATGCATAAATGTAAATGAATCAATTTCGAAGTTAAAATCAATGTTTGATATTAAGTATAATATGCATTTATAAACTTTGAAAAACACTGGAAGTGCCACTGGAGGGCCAGAGGCTAAGATATCATAAAATGAAGAAAGGATCGATGAGCGCCTCAGTGCTTAGCAACAAAGGCAGACTCTACTGGTAGTTTAAAAACCTGCTATCTGCTCCAACATCACCAGATAGCGCTCCAGAAATGTCTGTGAGTTCCTCTGGCACTGTGGAATGTATCAATATGCTGAAATTGTTTAATCACTGAAATATTTTCATCTACTCAAATAAGTTTAATCACTGATATACTTTACATAACCATGACAACCATGGGCAAGTCTGAATTTGCATGCACATGTTTTATACAAGAATTTGATTTGTTTCTGATTTATGTTACCTCCAAGGAAGTCTTGGTTAGGGAGAGGAGTTCTTTTACTTCCCCCTAGCCAAATGTGGGGGAGGATGTTTGGTCTTGTTTCTCCTCCGGAGTGCGGCTCCATAAGAGAAGTCATTGCTAGAGGATTGTGTGACTTATATTGGTCTCTCGATAGAAATGAAGGAGACTGACTTGTGGAGTTGCACTCTGGGTAAGGGTGATAGAGGTGGGACTTGGAGAAGTCCCAAACGGGGGAATATATAGTATTTATTATTAAACATATAAAAAGATATTTGTAGAGTAGCTTGCATGGCCTACGTGACTATGCTATGGGAAACTTTGAAGGTTGCACATATGCTATTTTATCTCACCTCAGCAATATTACACAGAATGGTACACAGTGGAGAAAGCATTCCTCAAGCACTGGATGGTACAATCATTAGTCAAACTACTCTATTCTGTTTACATGAAATGTACACTTTCTTGATAAATGGGATTAAATGTTCTTTTTTTTATTTTTTTTAAATAGACTAGCTGCCAGGATTCCACTATTAAAAAGAAGTCATAAGGTCTGATAAATAATGGTGGCAAACAAAGAAGGTGGGGAAGCATGCCTGTTAGCTAAGATAACAGAAATGTATGCTTATAGGGCAAAAGATGATAACAGAAATGCATAAAAATGAGAGTTTGGAACGGGATAGTCAGATGGTCAGCTGGCATCTTGGCTTTGTTGTTTTGTTCAATAAAGACTAACCTTTGACATCTGGAACTCCTTGATTTTGAGAGTTTTCTTGCAAAGAGGGAAAAGACTTTGATATTCCATGACAATATATCGACCTGACAAGATGTGCTACCCCTGTTTTTACATCTTTTATTATGGTGGTGGTGCATTTTGATAGGTATATCGACCTGACAAGTTGTGCTACCCATGTTTTTACATCATTTATTAAGTTGGAAGTGCATTCTGATAGGTATTTTGTGCCTGATAAGATGTGATGTGGTACCCCTGTTTTTACATCTTTTATTAAGGTGGTACTGCATTCTCAGATATATTGAGCTGACAAGATGTAATACCCCTGTTTTTACATCTTTTATTAAGGTGGTGGTGCATTTTGATAGGTATATTTAGCTGACAAGATCTGTTTTTACATCTTTTATTAAGGTGGTGGTGCATTTTGATAGGTATATTTAGCTGACAAGATCTGTTTTTACATCTTTTATTAAGGTGGTGGTGCATTTTGAGAGGTATATTGAGCTGACAAGTTGTGCTACCCATGTTTTTACATCCTAAGTTGGAAGTGCATTCTGATAGGTATTTTGTACCTGAGTAGTTATAACCTATATTATGTGTCAAAATGTCAAATTGATTGATTTATGACATGTGATTTATGACCCCCCCCCCCCCCCGTCACCCTTGATTGACAGGTATGTGTAACATGATTTATGACCCCCTGTCACCCCTGATTCAAGAGAAGATGGCTGTCTATCTTAACAGTAAGTGTGTTTTATTATCTCGTATTATTATTATTAAGAACATTTATTTATAAGTGAGTCACGGCTCTGATGCAATGCTTAAACAGGATCTCGAATGCTCCAGGTGCTGTGGATGATGTAGACTTTTCCGACATTGTTGAGGAAATTCAATTCCTGAACCATGCGAGTGGTATGTATATCTAATTATATACGTTACATGTCTACGTATAGTGTGTTGTGAATGTGTAGAATGATCATATTTGTAATATTTACCAGCAGGGCCGAAATCTGGAGCATAGTTCAACATCAGAGCGTGCGTCGCCGTGAGACAGTACGAACATCCTGCCGCTCAGCAAGTGTTTGTAATGCAGCATTATTTACATGATTTGTTGGATTTGTTTAAAATGTTCTTATGTGTTCTTTTTTTCCAGAAGATTTATCAAACCTTGTAAACAAGATCGGCGTGCCTGGAAGGGAAAATCACACGGTGAGGGCTAGCGGTCGTGGTGTTGCAACAAAGCCGAAAAGACTCAAACATAAAGTGTTTATGGTCGCCCAGGTGCACGCTCCAGTTGATGGGGGTGTGAGAGATTTCATACCACAGACACCAGAACGGAAACGGTCAATACATTCGTTCAGAGCATCAGCTGGTATGTGTGTGTGTGTGTGTGTAACTAGATGCTAAAGTTTGTGAACAAACATTGATGTTGGCTTGAAGTCTTAAACAGTATAACAATATGTATGACTTCTCAAAGCCTACATAAATAAATATGTTAAAAACATTATTTTATCTTTTTCCTAATTCATATATCCTCCCTAAATCTTTTTTTTTTTTTTTTCCACAGAGTTGGTTGTGGATGACCATGTGGTACCCGATGTAAATGATGTTCGGAGCTGGGGTGATGGACAGATAGAATTGTGGGATGCCTGTGCATTTACCCAGGTTCCTAAAGAAACACAACGGGGTGATCAATCCAACGAATGTGTGGTGTCTGCGGCAGATTCCGACCCTGAGGCTCTGCCTTCAAATCAGGAGGCTTACAGACGGGGATCACATCCCGTTATAGACAATCAACACATAATTGGACTGTTACAGGACGGTTTCAAGACCATTGAGGGACGTTTTAATGCCACTGAGGGACGTATTAAAGCCATTGAGAGGCATTTCAACATTATTGAGGAGTGCTTGGATACCTTTGAGAAGAAGCAGGATTATTATAAACAGTCAGTGATGGCCACACTACATGATAGTGACGCAGCATTTGCATGGTGGGGACTTATTAAAGCAGGTCGTACTCATGCTTAAATAGAAACTTGGATGAGTTGTAAAAACGTTATTTTTTAACTGTGTATTTTTTATACCATCTATTTTTCAACATTTATCCCCACTGTATGTCATTTTAATTTGGTTGTAATAGTTGATATTTTTGGTACTGTTTTTTTTTTTTTTTTTTTTTTTTACTGTATGGGTCTAGTTTTATTTCCTTAGTTGTATCCTTAGTTATTTTAAGTGTACACCCCTAAGTGTGGTTTAAATAAAAAAAAGATCTGAATTAAAAATGGCAAAACGTTGTCGGGAGTTGGATGGTTGTGATCAGGGGCCAGCAGCTACGTTTAGATGATGCGATGACAGTGAGATCCCCCTTGAACTGTGCAGCAACACAGAAACATTGCTCTATTTGCTTGTAAGAGAGGGTGGTGACATTGGTGGTTATACTGTGGTCCCGAGACTCAGATTCAATAGTTTGGAGATACGTCGGCGTATAAATCTGCGTGTGATATCTGCCACAGACTTTGCAGCCTACGCTATATTTTTGCATGATATTTTTCCAAAATAGTGTCATTTTCCAGACTGTTGGCTGGGGATGACGGGTTAATTAACATAACATTGAGAGGTCCTAGTCTAACCACTGATGTTAACACTGTCTTGTCACCTAGCAATGATTACAGTGTGGATGTCTTCACAAATCAGATTGAAAAGATAATGCAAAGTAACTCTGAAGTGCAGGTTGATGATAGCTTTGATCTAAATGTGACTATAGCAAGGAGTAAACAAGGGGGTGTGTATCAAAAGATACGTGATCTTGCCCATAACGAAGTGATCACCAGAAACAGGATAATCTATTCTGCCCCATCATCACATCAAATAATCTGTGTTTTGCAATCTGCTTGGCACATTTTCTAAACCCTCAAAAACCACACACAGATCTAGAACCTATAGCAGCGGCAATGCTTTTAACTTGTTAAAAGGTTTAGACATCCACGTTATCAGAATTCCGCATGGGTTGCCCACAGTGCTTCTGGTTTTGATAACTTTATACTTTTGGAATATTTCACATAAGCAGGGCTCACACTTAAAATCATGATGCAATGATGTCGGATAATTTTAATGTATGACAACACATTCAAGCAGCGCTTTATTGACAGTTATTCATTCATCCCTATGCGTTTGTCCATGACATCTGCTGCGTTAAATCTAACCTGCGCAGAGAAAGGTTATTTTCTGCACAATTTCAACAGATTAGAAAACGAGAATTACATAGGCCCATACCCGGACTGGCATTTCTACGGCTATGAAACAATGTCTGACAAAGAGAGGGCTCTGTTTGACGAGTGGTATGTTACAGTATCAGGTAAAGTGTTTGATTTTAAAAAAGAACTTGCTATATATGGCAAGAATGATGTCGTTTTGTTCAGGGAGGCTTGCATGAAGTACTGCGATGAATTCATACAGTGTACCAAACTTGATCCGTTTAGATGCACCACTTTAGCAGCATGTTGTATGGCAGTGTATAAAACCCACTTCCTACCAAAAGACACTCTAGCTCTGACCCATAACAATGCGTACACCAGTCATAACAAGACATACTCAAACATTTCCATTGAATGGCTAAAATATGTTAAATCAATACGCGGCATAGACATTCAGCATGCATTAAACCACAGCGAGATGATGATCGGAAAATACCATCTTGATGGTTATTATGAAAAGGACGGTGTAAAAAAGGCTCTCGAATTCAACGGCTGTATGTTTCACGGGCATGAATGTTGTTATAATCCTAACCATTTACACCCGTTATCAAAACTGCCCTATGGCACACTCAGAAGACAGTTTGATGATATGGTTGAAATTTTAGAGCATGCATATGGGTTGGAGGTAGTAGTGATGTGGGAGTGTGCTTGGAACACTTCTAAACAGACTGATGTTGATGTGATGGCATTTATGGCCACTTACTCACATCCTGAAAGATTGAAACCATGCAACGCTCTATTTGGTGGTCGTACTAATGCGTACAAGCTGTATCATAAAGCTGACAATGGCAAAAAAATACGATATGTCGACTTTACGAGTTTGTACCCCTTTTGCCAGGCCAAGCTACTCCATAGGACACCCCCAAATAATTTTCAAGGATTTTGAACCTCTTGAAAATTATTATAGATTTGTGAAAGCCACAGTACTGCCCCCGCGAAAACTGCTTCACCCTGTCCTTCCCTATAAGACTGGTGGCAAGCTTATGTTTCCGCTCTGCCATACATGTGCGGATCAGCATAATCAGACCACCCCGTGTAGACACACTGATGAGGAAAGGGCTATTTCAGGCTGCTGGTTCAGTATTGAACTGTTAAAGGCTGTGGAGAAGGGTTATGATGTAACGAAGGTGAACGAGGTATGGCATTTCCCTCAACGATCAGAAACGTCATGGTTACTGGTGTAATCTCCGTTCCCTGATGGAGGGAACGAGACGTTGGTGTCGATGTAGTGACACTAGGGGTCACTCTTGGGAGCCCGAGACACCTCTGGTCTTTGATAAAAGGCCAATGAAAATTGGCGAGTGGTATTTGCATGCCACTCCCCCGGACATACGGGTATAAAAGGAGCTGGTATGCAACCACTCATTCAGGTTTTACGCTGAGGAGCCGATATAAGGTCCGGCCATTTCAGCGGGTAGTTCAGCGTTGTGGCAGGAGGGACCAACGTCTCGTTCCCTCCATCAGGGAACAGAGGTTACACCAGTAACCATGACGTTCCCTATCTGTTACTCACTCGATGTTGGTGTCGATGTAGTGACACTAGAGGTCCCTATACAAAATGCCACAAGGCTGAACGGTGTTACGTGAACTGGCGGTGTGTGGTGGGCAGACTTGCTGTGTGCCTCATAGCCAGCGCACCAGGTCGACACATAACCTCCCCCAACACAGTTATGAGTGTCGAACGGCCCTTTTTGGGGACAAGCTGACTACCCAAAGATAGAGACAGGCTTAACCCAGTCGTGGCCTCTTTTCCCCTTCTCTTTTTCCACTCCCTAAAAAAGAAGGGGGATTATCCGACTGGGCTGCCAGGTCTAGTTGGGGGGTGTCCCTCCCAAGGGGAGGACACCGCGGAGACCACACCTCAACCCAAGAGAGGGGGGGGGTATTTAAGTGGAAAAATACGTCACATGGTTTTTCTAACCATGTGGAGAGCCTTCAAGGTAGATCCTGCCCAATGGGGGAGGAGTTACTACAAACGTGGAGACTGGGGCAGAGGGGCTCTGCCCAAGGAAGACGGAGATTGCCAGCAGGGAAATGAACTAGCGGAAGATATAGATTGCATGGGGTTTAGCCTTACAGGGAACCACCACATGTGGAGCACCTACCCCAGAATAGGGCTCTTAGTTAGCGCGTGTACTGGGCCGGCAGTGAGTCTCTCCGAAAACTCGACTGCCACAGGGCTCGGAGGAAGTCAACCAGGGAACAAATTTTTTGAACACTACTGGGAATTAACAGCACACGTCTTCAGCTCAAAAGGAGGTGGAAGGCGCTATGTGCAAGCGATACACCTGGCCGGCCATCCCGGGCTTATCCGCTTGTGTTGCGTGCCACTACCTGGGACGAAACCTGTTCCACCTGGAGGTTGTAGAACCTTGCAAAGGTGTTGGGATTTGCCCAGCCCTCTGCTCTGCAAATGTCTGTTAGAGAGGCACCTCTGGCCAGGGCCCAAGAAGCCGCTACACCACGGGTAGAATGGGCTCGTAGCCCTACCGGGGGCAGCATGTTTTGGGCGAAATATGCCATGGTTATGGCGTCAACGAGCCAGTGGGCGATCCTCTGCTTGGAGACAGCGCTTCCTTTCTGCTGTGCACCAAAGCAGACAAAGAGCTGCTCAGAGACTCTAAAGCGCTGCGTGCGATCCAAATAGATGCGTAAAGCGCGCAACGGACACAGCAACGACAGGGCTGGGTCTGCCTCCTCCTGGGGCAGCGCTTGCAGGTTCACCACCTTATCCCTAAAAGGGGTGGTGGGAACCTTGGGCACATAGCCTGGTCGGGGTCTCAGGACTCCAGGCACGTTTTGCTGACAAAGAACGCTTGCAGGTCACCTACCCTCTTGATGGAAGTGAGCGCAGTCAGGAGGGCAGTCTTCAAGGAGAGTGCCTTAAGCTCGGCTGACTGCAAAGGCTCAAAGGGGGCTCTCTGTAGACCCTGAAGAACTATGGAGAGATCCCATGAGGGAACGAGGCACGGTCTGGAGGGATTCAGCCTCCTGGCGCCTCTTAGGAACCTGATGATCAGGTCGTGCTTCCCTAAGGACTTGCCATCAACTGCATCGTGGTGTGCTGCTATGGCAGCAACGTACACCTTCAAGGTGGAAGGGGACAGCCTCCCTTCCAGCCTCTCCTGCAGGAAGGAAAGCACTGATCCGACTGCACATCTCTGGGGGTCTTCGTGTCGAGAAGAACACCACTTAGTGAATAGACGCCACTTAAAGGCATACAGGTGCCTCGTAGAGGGGGCCCTAGCCTGAGTGATCGTGTCTACCACCGTGGGTGGTAGGCCACTTAGGTCTTCTGCGTCCCGTCCAGGGACCAGACATGGAGATTCCAGAGGTCTGGGAGCGGGTGCCAGAGGGTGCCCCATTCCTGAGAAAGAAGGTCCTTCCTCAGGGGAATTCGCCAGGGGGGAGCTGTCACGAGGAGCGTGAGGTCCGAGAACCACGTCTGGGTGGGCCAGTAGGGTGCTACCAGGACGACCTGCTCCTCGTCCTCCCTGACCTTGCACAGGGTCTGTGCAAGCAGGCTCACTGGGGGAAACGCATATTTGCGAATGCCAGGGGGCCAGCTGTGTGCCAGCGCGTCTATGCCGAGGGGAGCCTCGGTGAGGGCGTACCAGAGCGGGCAGTGGTAGGATTCTTGGGAGGCGAACAGGTCCACCTGTGCCCGACCGAATCAACTCCAAATCAGCTGGACCACCTGAGGGTGGAGTCTCCACTCTCCCCTGAGGGAAACCTGCCGTGACAGTGCGTCCACTGTAGTGTTGATGTTGCCCGGGATGTGAGTGGCTTGCAGCGACTTGAGGTGCTGCCGACTCCGGAGGAGGAGACGGTGGGCGAGTTGTGACATACAGCGAGAGCGCAGACCGCCTTGGCAGTTGACATATGCTACCGCTGCCATGCTGTCTGTCCGAACTAGCACGTGCTTGCCCTGGATCAACGGCCGGAACCTCCGCAGGGCGAGCAGAACTGCCAGTAACTCGAGGCAGTTGATGTGGCAACGCAGTCGCGGACCCGTCCAGAGGCCGGCGGCTGTGTGCCCATTGCAAACAGCACCCCAGCCCATTTTGGAGGCGTCTGTCGTGACCACGACGCGCCTGGAGACCAGTTCTAGGGGAACACCTGCTCGTAGAAACGAGAGGTCGGTCCAAGTGCTGAAAAGACGGTGACAGACCGACATAATGGCCATGTGGTGTGTCCCATAGCGCCATGCCCACGCCCGAAAAAGTTTCAGTGGAACCGCTGTTTTCTGTTTGAACTCCTTCAAACAGACCAGCACCGACTGAGCGCGCTCGTTCGTAAAGCGCGCCGTCAAGGAGACTGAGTCCAACTCCACACCGAGAAAAGAGATGCTCTGAACCGGGAGGAGCTTGCTCTTTTCCCAGTTGACCCGAAGCCCTAATCGGCTGAGGTGTGAGAGCACCAGGTCTCTGTGTGCGCATAACACGTCTCGAGAGTGAGCTAAGATTAGCCAGTCGTCGAGATAGTTGAGAATGCGAATGCCCACCTCCCTTAACGGGGCAAGGGCAGCCTCTGCGATCTTTGTAAAGACGCGAGGAGACAGGGACAGGCCGAAAGGGAGGACTTTGTACTGATACGCCTGACCCTCTGTCTGTGTCGAGGAAGGATCGAGACGTGAAAGTACGCATCCTTCAGGTCTACCGGCACAAACCAGTCTTGATGCCGGATGCTCGCTAGAATGCGTCTTTGCGTCAGCATCTTGAACGGGAGTCTGTGTAAAGCCCGGTTCAGTACTCGCATTTTACCAAGGTGAAGTGAATACCGCTGAACCTGGGCGGCGCCTGGCGAACTGAATCGTGTAGCCGAGTCAGACGGTCCGGACCAGCCACCACGATGGATTGGAAAGCGCAAGCCATGCATCCAAATTCCGCGCGAGGGGGACCAAGGGGACAACGTCGTCGGATGTACCGGCAGGTGGGGCCTCGCGGCGTGCAGAGCGCGAGGTGCCACAACACGTCTTGGCCGTGCTGAGTCTAGTGACATCGAAGCACTTACCTGGCTTCTTGTGACCACCCCCGGAACAGCCTGAGACAGGAGAGGAAGAGGCCTGTCCTCGTAACCCGTGGAGACTGCCACATTGGGGGCGGCTGTGTGCCAGGGGCTCAGGGGCGTAAAGGGCACCGCTGGAGCACCTATCCTGCAAGAAAAAGCCCATGGACGGTAGTCGTGGTGACGACCGTACACCGGGTATGTGACCCAGGGAGGAAGGAAGCCGCTCTTTTGCTGAACTGTTTTTTATTTCTCACAATAGTGTCGGTGTATGCCAGTATATGCTGACTCTTGTCTTGCCCCATGACATAGTGATCAACAAGTCCAATCAGAGTGTCTATACCTAATGGCTTTTGAGTTTACAGCATTGAGAGTGATACCCTTGGCTTTCATGCAGACCTTACCCTTAGCAGTGTGGTAGCCATATGTTTTTGGGCCCCCTGAACAAAACTCTACAATGTGATCCCCATCCCCAACCTCATCAGTCAGATTACCGAGGTAAGGCCCCAATGGAGGCTCCCAGGCACCGTCTCTAGAAGTAAAGATGATGCTGTCTTTGTCACTGTACAACAGCCTATCCCCCAACTTGTCCATTAGTTCATACAGTTCTAGACGTGCATGTGCAGTTGTAAACGCACCAAGAAAGACATTAATGTCAAGGGTCTGACCACCTTTCCCATCCGCGTAACACCAATGAATTAGTGCAACAGTGTCTGACACGAACGAGAAGTGATTAATGTCATAACCATCACCAAAAATGTGCTGGGCAAACTGTTCAGGGTCTGAAAGTAGTTCCGTACACGTCAAATTTTTGCGCATAGAGAATCATCCCCAAAGTGAGTTCAGCAGAAGTTTATTAATAGACTGGTGTGCAGGGTTAAGACTTATCTTGTCAAGATTCAGTTTAATCCCCTCTTTCTCAAAGCAATTGTCGATGTAAGATTCTTTGTCTGCATCTGTCACAACATGTGTGGGGAATCCACTGGCCTTTTGTTTGTCCTGTAAAAATGTTTTAACATAATCACAAAACAAGGTTTCTGATCGTTGAGTAAAATGCCATATCTCGTCCACCTTCGTTACATCATAACCCTTCTCCACAGCCTTTAACACTTCAATACTGACCCAGCAGCCTGAAATAGCCCTTTCCTCATCAGTGTGTCTACATGGGGTGGTCTGATTCTGCTGATCCACACATGTACGGCAGAGCGGAAACATAAGCTTTCCACCAGTCCTATAGGGCAGGACGGGGTGAAGCAGTTTTCGTGGGGGCAGTACTGTGGCTTTGACAAATCCATAATAATTTTCAAGAGGTTCAAAATCCTTGAAAATTATTTGGGGGTGTCCTATGGGGTAGCATTTCTTGGCCTGGCAAAAGGGGTACAAACTCATAAAGTCGACATACCATATTTTTTCGCCATTGTCAGCTTTATGATACAGCTTGTACGCATTAGTACGACCACCAAATAGAGCGTTGCATGGTTTCAATCTTTCAGGATGTGAGTAAGTGGCCATAAATGCTATCACATCAACATCAGTCTGTTTAGAAGTGTTCCAAGCACACTCCCACATCACTTCTACCTCCAACCCATATGCATGCTCTAAAATTTCAACCATATCATCAAACTGTCTTCTGAGTGTGCCATAGGGCAGTTTTGATAACGGGTGTAAATGGTTAGGATTATAATGACATTCATGCCCGTGAAACATACAGCCGTTGAATTCGAGAGCCTTTTTTACACCATCCTTTTCATAATAACCATCAAGATGGTATTTTCTGATCACCATCTCACCATGGTTTAATGCATGCTGAATGTATACGCCGTGTATTGATTGTTCTGACTGGTGTATGTGTTGTTATGGGTCAGAAATAGAGTGTCTTTTGGTAGGAAGTGGGTTTTATACACTACCATACAACATGCTGCTAAAGTGGTTCATCTAAACGGATCAAGTTTGGTACACTGTATGAATTCATCACGGTACTTTATTGCAAGCCTCCCTGAACAAAACGACATCATTACATAGCAAGTACATACATAGCAAGTTCTTTTTTAAAATCAAACACTTTACCTGATACTGTAACATACCACTCGTCAAACAGAGCCCTCTCTTTGTCAGACATTGTCTCATAGCTGTAGAAATGCCTGTCCGGGTATGGGCCTATGTAATTCTCGTTTTCTAATCTGTGTGGAAATTGTGCGGAAAATAACCTTTCTCTGCGCAGGTTAGATTTAACGCAGCAGATGTCATGGACAAACGCATAGGGATGAATGAATAACTGTCAATAAAGCGCTGCTTGAATGTGTTATCATACATTAAAATTATCCAACATCCTTGCATCTTGATTTTAAGTGTGAGCCCTGCTTTTGTAAAATATTCCAAAAGTATAAAGTTATCAAAACCAGAAGCATTGTGGGCTACCCATGCGAAATTCTGATAACGTGGATGTCTAAACCTTTTAACAAGTCGTTCTACACAGTCTGGACCAGCGGCTGTGAACTCCTCCCCTTTAAATGTAATGGCGCAAATGAAGTTTGCAACGTGTTTACCATTTACGTATTGCGTCTCAAAATCATAGAATATGTACTTGTCGCTAGGTGCTTCGAGCTTTATTGGTTGTATTAAGCATTGATGTACACTGTCATTAATCAATTCCTCATCACAATGGATACACCGATCGGCTGCACACTTGTGTGGTTTGGGGTTGGTGGCACTGACATGATAACGTCTATTACATTTTTGGCAGTATTTTGTAACAGCACGCTGTGCAAACTGTTGACCTAATGGCGGTTGCTTATGCGCGTCATAACAATAGTCAGATTTGCAGTACCGCAAACAGTCGCTGCATTGCTTTGTTTTGACGGGGTACTTATAACAATCAGGACCATTGCAGATATCACAGATGTATTTGCAACGATGATCTCTACGGTTAGTAAAACCCTGGTAGCAGTAGTCACACACATATGGAGTACCTATGAACGCATTAAACTTCTTAATCATAAAATAGTGGCCATTGTGCAGGTACAAGAACACTGTCTTGTGATGATGAGCGTCATTGGACCTATACTTCTCCAACACACCAGTGCATGACCTATGGAAGACCACTATTTTAATGTGTAACATCCGTTCAAACTGTGTGATATCATTAAACGCTATCTTATGCTGTTCTGAATATTCTGCCATCTTCTGCATTGCTGCTATAGGTTCTAGATCTGTGTGTGGTTTTTGAGGGTTTAGAAAATGTGCCAAGCAGATTGCAAAACACAGATTATTTGATGTGATGATGGGGCAGAACAGATTCATTCTGTTTCTGGTGATCACTTCGTTATGGGCAAGATCATGTATCTTTTGATACACACCCCCTTGTTTACTCCTTGCTATAATCACATTTAGATCCAAACTATCATCAACCCGCACTTCAGAGTTACTTTGCATTATCTTTTCAATCTGATTTGTGAAGACATCCACACTGTAATCGTTGCTAGGTGACAAGACAGTGTTAACATCAGTGGTTAGACTAGGACCTCTCAATGTTATGTTAATTAATCCGTCATCCCCAGCCAACAATCTGGAAAATGACACTATTTCGGACAAAATATCATGCAAAAATATAGTGTAGGCTGCTAAGTCTGTGGCAGATATCACACGCAGATTTATACGCTGACGTATCTCCAAACTATTGAATCTGAGTCTCGGGATCACAGTATAACCAACAATGTCACCACCCTCTCTTACAAGCTTGTCAGTATCAGTGGGTGTTAATCCCATATTTGGTGCTGTAGTATCAAATGAATGATACGGATGGTTATCTGTTCCCTCGCCCACCTGGTGAGAATTGAAAACATTCTCTAATGCTGAATTTGGATCTGGTTGATCATCTGACATTGATCTCACAATGTTTAATAATTCTAGCAATGTACCAGTTGTAGAATCAGATCTATTCATCTCCTCCATTGTCTGAATTAAATAGAGCAATGTTTCTGTGTTGCTGCACAGTTCAAGGGGGATCTCACTGTCATCGCATCGTCCAACCTAGCTGCTGGCCCCTGATCACAACCATCCGACTCCTGACAACATTTTGCCATTTTTAAATCAGATATTTTTTATTTAAACCACACTTAGGGGTGTACACTTAAAATAACTAAGGATACAACTAAGGAAATAAAACTAGACCCATACAGTAAAAATAAAAACAGTACCGAAAACATCAACTATTACAACCAAACTAAAATGACATACAGTGGGGATAAATGTTGAAAAATAGATGGTATAAAAAATACACAGTTAAAAAATAACGTTTTTACAACTCACCCGAGTTTCTTTTTAAGCATGAGTACGACCTGTTTTAATAAGTCCCCACCATGCAAATGCTGCGTCACTATCATGTAGTGTGGCCATCACTGACTGTTTATAATAATCCTGCTTCTTCTCAAAGGTATCCAAGCACTCCTCAGTAATGTTGAAATGCCTCTCAATGGCTTTAATACGTCCCTCAATGGCATTAAAACGTCCCTCAATGGTCTTGAAACCGTCCTGTAACAGTCCAATTATGTGTTGATTGTCTATAACGGGATGTGATCCCCGTCTGTAAGCCTCCTGATTTGAAGGCAGAGCCTCAGGGTCGGAATCTGCCGCAGACACCACACATTCGTTGGATTGATCACCCTGTTGTGTTTCTTTAGGAACCTGGGTAAATGCACAGGCATCCCACAATTCTATCTGTCCATCACCCCAGCTCCGAACATCATTTACATCGGGTACCACATGGTCATCCACAACCAACTCTGTGAAAAAAAAAAAAAAAAAAGTTAGGGAGGATATATGAATTAGGAAAAAGATAAAATAATGTTTTTAACATATTTATTTATGTAGGCTTTGAGAAGTCGTACATATTGTTATACTATTTAAGACTTCTAGCCAACATCAATGTTTGTTCACAAACTTTAGCATCTAGTTACACACACACACACACATACCAGCTGATGCTCTGAACGAACGTCTTGACCGTTTCCGTTCTGGTGTCTGTGTTATGAAATCAGTATCTTTTACACCCCCATCAACCGGAGCGTGCACCTGGGCGACCGTAAATGCTTTACGTTTGAGTCTTTTCGGCTTTGTTGCAACGCCACGGCTGCTAGCCCTCACCGTGTGATTTTCACTTCCAGATGTGCCGATCTTGTTTACAAGGTTTGATAAATCTTCTGGAAAAAAAGAACACATCAGAACAAATCCAACAAATCATGTAAATAATGCTGCATTACAAACACTTACTGAGTGGTGGGATGTTTGTACTGTCTAGCGGAGACGCACGCTCTGATATAGAACTATGCTCTGGATTCGGCCCTGCTGGTAAATATAAAAAATATGATCATTCTACACATTCACAACACACTATACGTAGACATGTAACGTATATAATTAGGTATACGTACCACTCGCATGGTTCATGAATTGAATTTCCTCAACAATGTCGGAAAAGTCTACATCATCCACCTCAGCTAACAAGGAATGTTCCCACAAATTTTGCTAATGTTCTGTAAAGGTTATGTAAATGTTAGGATAAAACGTTCTTGAAATAATGTTCATAGAACGTTCTTATGACGTTATAAGTGTTTGATAAACGTTCACATAACGTTCTAAAAAACGTTCTTAGAACAATGTTCTTGGAATGTCCTTTTGATGTTATTAACAACTCAAGATTGTTCTTATAAGGTTGGGAGAAAATGTTCTTAGAACAATGTTGTTGGGCCTCATGTATTCAGATAGAAGTCAAAGGCAGGCCTAACACAGTCGTAAAAACATAACTCAAGCCCCCACCTTCTAAGTCGTAAATTTTACTGATAAAAATCGCGCCAAAATCAAACAAAGGGAGTCCAAAACAGACTACAGATCCATGAAGCCTTGCTCATTAAAGGATCGAGCACTCAACTCCTATTGGATGAGGCACACAACAGAATGTCCCTCAAACATGACATCATCAGGAGTTGAAATAATTCTGAAATGCGTCCAGAACATTGCTTCCAGCGACTTTGCTTGCAGTGTGTGGACGCAGTTCAACACTGCTCTCACGTGCAACCTCGTGGCACAAGGAAGTAATGTCTGACTTGAAACTGTGGCTATACAATCTCCATCTCGCTGGACGAGTTGAGATTACTCTGTGTTCAACCAAACACTCTAACGGATCCGAAGGAGACCGCCGAGCAATTCGCATCTTCATCCGTTTGCCTACAGAAGTGAAGAGATTAAAGATTTCTCTTCCATCTTCAATCAAGTCGACATTTCTGAGTTCTCCGACAGCCCGCCGAGAATCAACAGCCGTACCGCCCGCCGAGAATCAACAGCCGCACCGCCCGCCGACAGAGCGAGGAAACGGCCTCCCGTCATCACACGAGCCTCAAGGAACCGGGTCAAAGTTAAAGGACGGAGGAAAACACATTCTACCTGTGTCCTCATGAGATACAAGTAAGAGGTTTACGTCTGGGCAGAGACAGAATATTATAGTGTGTTATTCTTATGTTTCAAGGTTTTTGCTTGTACAGTTTACGGACCGCCATGTCCGCTCATTATTAATACTCAGGGTATTAATTATCACGAATTTGTTTTGCTGTATTGTGGTCCAACCAAATTGGATTGTTGTGCAATTTCACCATCGCGGGTGAGACAGCAACTGAGTTCATCCACTAAATAGTCAAAGTATGCGGGACTGTTTACGAGCCGTCCACCGCATCTCTGAGCGATGAACTAAACAGCTGTTTTCTCTCCTACGATCGCGAAATCAGCTTTAGGGCCGTCGCTTCTCTCTCTCGTACTAACCACACACACACACGCAGGCATGCGACCCCTCACAAACATTCTGGCACACATTTTGGCTCGTAGATAGCTTAAATGCTAAAGCCCATCTTTGTCCCTAAGCTATTGTACAAGCGGATATACACGGTAACTGGTAGACGCCATCTCCGCCCCCATTAACGGTCATATTCCCTGGCCGGAAGTCTCGCGTGACATACTCTCCAGGAGAGTCACGTCTGCTGTTTTGTGCGCGTCCCTCCTTACACACACTGTCACACACACACACACCCTATATGTTATTGAGTTATTTTTATTTCCATATCTAATCATATCACTGTTTAGTTTGTAGTTGGAAGTTGGAAGTTTATTGACTGCATTGTATTAATTATTAATTGATATTACTGCATAAATAAACTTTGTTTATATTACAAAGAGAAGTGTTTTGGTTTGTTTTGCATACGCCTGTGTCATGCTGACGGGATGTCAGTGCTCGGATTCAAACCTTCATTCATTGTTTTTTTTCCCAAAAATCGAAATTCTTCGGATGTCGATTTTCCTAAGAAAACAATCTAATATTGAGACTGTTTTAATATTTGGTTACTAATCCCTGATTCCAGGGTGGTGCCCTGTCAGTGTTAATCCTTATTAATATTCTATTGATTTTTGATAATTGATAATTACCTTTGATGATTGTTGAATTTGAATGATCAATAAGCTAGTGTTAATTGTAATTAATGTTTCATCGATGTTAAAAATCAACGATTATCTTTGATAATTGTTGATTTTAAAGGATTAAAAAAGCTAACATTGATTCTCATCAATGTTCTATTGATTTTAATAATTAGTAATTATCTTTGATAATTATTAATTATTGCTAATAACCAAACTTGCTCCTAAACGTAGCACACTACATTTACTGGAGCCCCATATGAGGTTTTAATGAGTTTGATCCAATTAATTAATTTAAATATTAATTAATTACTACAGAAATAATTATTAATTATTTCTGATAGTAACACTTATCTAAACAACCGGTAAAGCCCTACAATGTTCTCGGAACATCCTTTTGATGTTATTAACAACTGAATAATGTTCTCATAATGTTGGGAGAAAATGTTCTTAGAAAAATGTTTTTAGAACGTCCTTATAATGTTATTAACAACTGAATAATATTCTCATAATGTTGGGAGAAAACGTTCTTAGAACAATGTTCTTGGAACGTCCTTTTGATGTTATTAACAACTGGCGAATGCTCTCATAATGTTGGGAGAAAA
Organism: Myxocyprinus asiaticus; assembly: GCF_019703515.2. Taxonomy (NCBI): domain Eukaryota; kingdom Metazoa; phylum Chordata; class Actinopteri; order Cypriniformes; family Catostomidae; genus Myxocyprinus; species Myxocyprinus asiaticus. The sequence goes on along the minus strand of NC_059381.1, from coordinate 38,170,595 downwards.
CGTTCTTAGAACAATGTTCTTGGAACGTCCTTTTGATGTTATTAACAACTGGCGAATGCTCTCATAATGTTGGGAGAAAACGTTCTTAGAACAATGTTCTTAGAACGTCCTTTTGATGTTATTAACAACTGGCGAATGTTCTCATAATGTTGGGAGAAAACGTTTTTAGAACAATATTCTCGGAACATCCTTTTGATGTTATTAACAACTGAATAATGTTCTCATAATGTTGGGAGAAAACTGTTCTTAGAACAATGTTCTTAGAATGTCCTTATAATGTTATTAACAACTGAATAATGTTCTCATATTGTTGGGAGAAAACGTTCTTAGAACAATGTTCTTAGAACATCCTTATAATGTTATTAACAACTGAATAATGTTCTCATAATGTTGGGAGAAAACGTTCTTAGAACAATGTTCTTAGAACATCCTTATAATGTTATTAACAACTGAATAATGTTCTCATAATGTTGAGAAAACGTTCTTAGAACAATGTTCTTAGAACGTCCTTATAATGTTATTAACAACTGAATAATGTTCTCATAATGTTGGGAGAAAATGTTCTTAGAACAATGTTCTTAGAACGTCCTTATAATGTTATTAACAACTGAATAATGTTCTCATATTGTTGGGAGAAAACGTTCTTAGAACAATGTTCTTAGAACATCCTTATAATGTTATTAACAACTGAATAATGTTCTCATAATGTTGGGAGAAAACGTTCTTAGAACAATGTTCTTAGAACATCCTTATAATGTTATTAACAACTGAATAATGTTCTCATAATGTTGGGAGAAAATGTTCTTAGAACAATGTTCTTAGAACGTCCTTATAATGTTATTAACAACTGAATAATGTTCTCATATTGTTGGGAGAAAACGTTCTTAGAACAATGTTCTTAGAACATCCTTATAATGTTATTAACAACTGAATAATGTTCTCATAATGTTGGGAGAAAACGTTCTTAGAACAATGTTCTTAGAACATCCTTATAATGTTATTAACAACTGAATAATGTTCTCATAATGTTGAGAGAAAACTTTCTTAGAACAATGTTCTTAGAATGTCCTTATAATGTTATTAACAACTGAATAACGTTCTCATAATATTGGGAGAAAACGTTTTAGAACAATGTTCTTTGAACGTACTGTTGATGTTATTAACAACTGAATAATGTTCTCATAATATTGGGAGAAAATGTTCTTATAACAATGTTCTCAAAAATTTTGATCATGTTTTTTCATTGTGAATTGGTGCAACCTTTTTGGAGAGATGTGCAGAGCTGGTTACAGACCAGGGAGATTGAACTTCCACCCCTGACAGTGAAGATAATCAAATTTGGTATTTTCTTTTTTGAAAATAAGGAACTAGACTTTGGAACAAAAACTATAACAAATGATTGAAACTTGTATAAGTTTGGATAAGTTTAAGCTAATTTGTGAAAGCCCTATATATATATATATATATATATTCCCTTTTTTGTTGTTGTTGCCCTTCTGTTGTTGTTGCCCTTCTATTTAATTCCTGGTTATGCTCAACTGGAGGCAGAGGATTTGTCACTTTTTACTGTGACAACTATACTTAAACTATAATTTCTGAAGCATTGAAAAAAAAATAATAGAAAAGAGGCAAAAAGAGTCATTTTACGACAGTTTGCGAATGCCATTTAAATTAATGGGGAGAGTCTTAAACTGACACCTGTCTAAAATCATCCGTGATATCTCTTATAAAACAGCAGTTATATCTTAGTAAACTCCACAAATAGTTTACTTCAAAAGGATTGTTTAATGTAAATATATTAAAGATTATCGGAAAGGCGGTCAGTTCATTAAAAAGCAGTTTATTCAGCATACTGAAGCATGTCATCCATACGCATAAATTCAAAAAGAACAGCTCACTAATCTTAACTACTTCAGTCAGAAGCGGCCTGCTTTAAATGCTTTTTGAGCACGCAATTACGGCTCGCGCATGCGCAGTTGCGGTCGTTCAGTCTGATCACTGCTTCAAACATTTCATCAACAGGTAAGTGTATAAGAGCGGCTAATTTTCTTAATCATTATGAACTGTTTGTTTTATTGATTACCAAGTTTACGTCTGTTTTACCTTAATGTGTATTTAATGTTTGAAAGTATATTTTACATGTTTTTAGCAGGATATTGTATTGTAAATCTAGCATACATACTTTGAATAGGTATATTTAATGTGAAGTGCACTAAATATAACAAAGATATAAAAAGAAACATGATAGTTTTAGTTGGGGAATGACCCAAATGATACAAAATAAATAAATTCATGTTGCAACGAGCCATTTTTTTTTTTTTTTAATTAGGCTACTAGAATAATACAATTAAGTTTTTTCAAATGGATTGCCTATGCACATAATGTTTTTGACTGTTTACTAAAAGGATTTTTAACTTTTAAACTAGTCCATTACAACATTTCTGTTTAAACAGCACTTAAGTTAGTCATTGGCACATCCCTATTGCTGAAATGAGCTACATGAACTTTTGTCAGTTTATTTTTCTGCGACTAAACCTGTTTTACCATAAAACAGGGATATCAATGAAAACATCTGTTTCAAACTGTCCTATGGACTTATGAACTGCAAATTTAAATGTTTTATAATTTAATGAAATTTAGATGAGTCATTGTGAATGAAGATATGAATTTTTGACAAATAACCATAAAGTGTCTTTCATTACTTTTAACCCTCTCTTTTGTGTTAACTTGTCAACAGCACAAATGTCAGAGAATTCAGAAGAACTGAAGAAACTGGAACGAGCCATATTTGTTCGACTGGACAAAGTGGTCCAGAAACTTTCAGATATCAAATCCTGCTTTTAGGTCTTGTCCCACCAAATGACTCTTCTGATGAGTTTCTGTTAAATCCTTGCCAGAGCACAAATTAATTGGATGATTTGTGCTTGAAGTTAAAAGACAGCGAATATAAGAATAAAACTGTAAGTTATTTAAATTTACCAGTAGATGATATGTCTGTTGATGTTTTGTTTCAATTTTGAATGCAGCATTTGTCATTCTTTTATTCACATAAGTCCCAGACAACATTTTATACTGTTTTAGTGGTCTGCACATAAGTCTATATGAAATTGAAATGGGAAAAATGCAGCCCGGTAAAATATAATTGATTTATTTCAGATCCATCACCAAAGCCTTCTTGGTAGCAAAACTCCAGGTGATGCTGTAAGGAGGGTGTTGCGCACAGTTGCCACAAACAGTGTGTGGGTTCAGTACAGCATGAAGGGTCGAAAGGGAAAGAAAAGCCTTGAAGACCTGGAAATTTGCACAGTGATCATTCATAAGTGTTCCATTAAAAGATTTTCTGTACCTCAACTGTGATATTGCTTTTATTCAAGTTTAATCAGCAAGCATATTTGTTCAATAAATGGCCATTTAAAACGGAGATATTCTGATACACAAAGATATTATTTTTTACTTTTGCCTATCTATGCTAAATGGTTATTTCAGAATCCCAACAGAATTCATTCACCTGTAAAATGATGGGATACATTCTTTAGAACATCTTTGTTTTGTTAAGCTCTTTAGGGCTTTTCACACGGTTTATCCATAGTTTAAAGGAGATGTTAAACCAGGGTTAAGGAAAATTGTGGCCATTATAATCAATTAGATTGTATACTCTGGATGTGTCGCCACATTGCGTTGCACAAACAATAGAACAGGGTTCCAATATGTCAATGAAATACCTCTTTTGAAAATAAAACAGGATGCAGGTTATTCAGACATTTTAATCATTGCTGAAGTCTACTCAAGTTCAAAGCTGATTGTCTGTGCTTTATGTAAATTTACATTTATTCATTTATTATAACCTTTATTTAACCAGGATAACCTCTCTGAGATTAAAAATCTCTTTTACCGGAGAGTCCTTGCCAAGATGTGCAGCAAGTAAATCAAAAATACATAACCTAATTAAAATCAACAGAATTCTGTAAAATTTAACAGAAGCTTTTATCCAAATCGACTTACAAATGAGGAATACAACAAGCCATTTATCAGCAATAACACGAGAAGTGCTAACAATACGAGGTTCCAAAGTCATTCAGAAAAGTACAGGCTAGAACAGGGAGAGAAGAAATAGTAAAAGTTTGTCATTTTGAATGTTCACTTCACATCCAGTGTAGACAGACTCAAGCTCATGTGCCATCTGCCTTGCACAGTGTAGAAAGGGTGTTATTGTACTGTCAGTTGAAAATAAGAATGTTTAAACGTTTTTATTTTTGATGCAAACAAATTATTTATGAAAAATATATTTTTAGAGGCTTGCTGCAAGATGCATCCAAAGGTGTCTATAAAGGTGTTTGAATGCATTGCAGAGACCTTAAAGTATGCTCCACATCGCGGAACAAGGGTACGTTTTTATAACAACATGGGTGTGTACCACATGGTGGGCGATGACTTACTGGCATATTGGCAAGGCTTAATGCACATATGTGATCTTTTGACACGCATAAAATCCCCCCCTTAACTGTTTCCAGGCACTAAATAACCAGTCAGTGATATTTATTTATACTAGAGCATATATATGTCTGTTGTGTAACTTTGACTAAAATTACCATATTACAATTACTACAAGTTTTATTTTTATTAAACTGTTTCAGTTTAAATGAGTCTTAATCTGTTCAGAATATTCTTGTTCTTTTGTCTTTTTCTCAAAAATTAAAATTGGTTGACTGATGGTTAATTTTAATGCAATTTGTAATCGAAAGATTTCTCACAGTTTTAAAGATTGTTTCACTGTGGAACATAAAGATTTAGTACAGCATCCAAGCTGTTCTTTTACATATATATATTAGAATGCAGACTCTAGGGTAAAGTGAGTAAAGTGACTATGCAAACTCGAAAAAACAACTGAAGCATAAACAATATTTATCGGCTAAGGTGCAAAGCAAGATTTTCAATGAATGGATAACTTCATCTGTTTCTCACACAAAGATATCAGATGGCATTAGATGACGTGGTATCCAAGCCACATGGCCTAAAGGTTTTTATTTGTCTTTTCTTTGTATCTTACCTTAAGGTCTAACACTTGCACTGTGGCAGCAGTGGCGCAATCAAAACATTGTTTTAGGCACACATTCAGGCCAACATGCTTGGTTGTATAATAAAATATGGTTGTTTTAGCAATTTTCCTTGGAAATGACACACTTCAGCTTTAGAGCAAAGATTAAAAAATAAGTTCAATTGCATGAAGTGGCTAAAGTGAATGTCTTATGATAATCTCAAAATAATAACTTGAGGCAGTCTGTTCACTTCACAGGTGGAGAATCAGGAGAGTGGACACCAGTAGTGTGTGTAATGTGTACACACACTTATATACTGTTAATGTTATAAAATAAACACACACATTTAATTTGAGGCTTCATAATTTTGCATGAAAATTTTAGATGTATCCGAATTTATATTTGTTGTCCTTGTTTTTTATACTATTAAACCAGTTTTTTGAAAATGATTTGAACATTTATGGTTGTGAAAAGTTTTAATAAATATTTCATATAACTTAATTTTACATGATTTCTTTATTATGAGAAAGAATACAGTTTGTAGGGTTTTTTTTATTTTTATTTTTTTTAGCAGGAATGCTTTCCTTCAAATGTTCTATTCATGGTAGGAAGACTGGACATTTTCACGTACTTGGAATATTACAAATTTACATTCCAATAATTATATTGTGAGGGAAAATAAAGTTAGCAAAATGTAAAAAACTTTACCCTTTCAATGACATTCTAAGCACAACAAGAACATTGTAATGTTAATATAATGTTTAAATAAACATTTAAACTGTTATATTGTGAGGGAAAATAAAGTTTGAAAAATGTTTTTAAAAAGTTTTTCTTTCTTTTTTTTTACCTTTAAATAATGTTCTAATTACAATAAGAAAACTGGACATTTTAACGTTCATAGAATATTAAAAATAAGCGTTCAAAGAACGTTATATTTTGGGTGAAATTAAAGCAACTGGGATTCGTCCTCCGCCACCCGGACTGAGGTGAATCACTACGTGACCACGAAGACTTGAAAGCACATTGGGAATTGGCCATTCCAAATTGGGAGAAAAAAAAAAGAAACATTTTTGTAACCTTTATATAACTTTAAAATCACGACAAAAAAACTAGACATTTTAACGTTCATAGAATATTACAAATAAATGTTCAATCAATCACGTCATAAATCAGTCAGTTTGACATTTTGACACATAGTATAGGTTATAACTACTCACCTGACAAGATGTGCTACCCCTGTTTTTACATCTTTTTTTAAGGTGATAGTGCATTCTCATAGGTATATTTAGCTGACAAGATGTATTACCCCTGTTTTTACATCTTTTATTAAGGTGGTGGTGCATTTTGATAGGTATATCGACCTGACAAGTTGTACTACCCATGGTTTTACATCCTTTATTAAGTTGGAAGTGCATTCTGATAGGTATTTTGTGCCTGAAAAGATGTAATACCCCTGTTTTTGCATCTTTTTTGAGGTGTTAGTGGATTCTGATAGGTATATTGACCTGACAAGATATGATGTGGTACCCCTGTTTTTACATCTTTTTTTAATGGTGGTAGTGCATTCTGATAGGTATTTTGTACCTGACAAGATGTAATACCCCTGGTTTTACATCTTTTATTAAGGTGGTGGTGAATTCTGATAGGCATATTGACCTGACAAGATGTGATGTGATACCAGTTTTTACATCTTTTTTAAGGTGGTAGTGCATTCTGATAGGTATTTTGTACCTGACAAGATGTGCTACTACCCCCGTTTTCACATCTTTAATTAAGGTGGTGGTGCATTCTGATGGCACTACTGTGAATGAGGTCCATACCCCCTCTAGTGTTGTGGACGTGACATGACATGTGACATACTTTTTCTTTTCTTTCTAATGGATTTTCCATACTTTTCATTGTTTTGAAAAATATGCACAAATTGAACTCGTTCTGTGAGCCTTAAGGATAATTTAAACCCTACATATGAACTGATTTTATTGTAGTTTTTGGTTTCTATTTAAAATGGTTATTGTATTCAGAAAATATTTCATCTTTTTTTCTCTGTAATCATGTCTACCTACACACACACACACATACACACACACACATATATATACACTAATGGTCAAAAGTTTTGAAACACTTGACTGAAATGTTTCACATGATCTTAACAATCTTTTGATCTGAAGGCGTATGCTTAAATGTTTGAAATTAGTTTTGTAGACAAAAATATAATTGTGCCACCATATTAATTTATTTCATTATAAAACTAAAATGTAATAAAAAAAAATAATACAGAAAAGCAGCCACTAAGTGCCCAGCATATAGATGGGAACTCCTTCAATACTGTTTAAAAATCATCCCAGGGTGATACCTCAAGAAAATGTCAAGAGTACATGTCTCCAAATTCTAGGCAAAGGGTGACTTCTTTGAAGATGCTAAAATATAACACAGTTTTGATTTATTTTGGATTTTGTTTAGTCACAACATAATTCCCATAGTTCCATTTATGTTATTCCATAGTTTTGATGACTTTACTATTATTCAAAAATGTGAAGAAAAAAATTATAATAAAGAATAAGTGTTTCAAAACTTTTGACCGGTAGTATATATATATATATATACACATATATACACACACACACACACACTGGCGGCCAAAAGTTTGGAATAATGTACAGATTTTGCTGTTTCGGAAGGAAATTGGTACTTTAATTCACCAAAGTGGCATTCAACTGATCACAAAGTATAGTCAGGACATTACTGATGTAAAAAACAGCACCATCACTATTTGAAAAAAGTAATTTTTGATCAAATCTAGATAGGCCCCATTTCCAGCAGCCATCACTCCAACACCTTATCCTTGAGTAATCATGCTAAATAGCTAATTTGGACTAGAAAATCACTTGCCATTATATCAAACACAGTTGAAAGCTATTTAGTTTGTTAAATGAAGCTTAACATTTTCTTTGTGTTTGTTTTTGAGTTGTCACAGTATGCAATAGACTGGCATGTCTTAACGTCAATATTAGGTCAGAAATGGCAAAAAAGAAACAGCTTTCTCTAGAAACTCATCAATCAATCATTATTTTGAGGAATGAAGGCTATACAATGCTTGAAATTGCCAGAAAAAAAAAAGAAGAAGAAGAAAAAAAAAAGATTTCATACAAAGGTGTACACTACAGTCTTCAAAGACAAAGGACAACTGGCTCTAACAAGGACAGAAAGAGATGTGAAAGGCCCAGATACAACTAAACAAGAAGATAAGTACATCAGAGTCTCTAGTTTGAGAAATAGACGCCTCACATGTCCTCAGCTGACAGCTTCATTGAATTCTACCCGCTCAACACCAGTTTCAAGTACAACAGTAAAGAGAAGACTCAGGGGTGCAGGCCTTATGGGAAGAACTGCAAAGAAAAAGCCACTTTTGAAACAGAAAAAAAGAGAAAAGTTTACAGTGAGCAAAGAAACACAAACATTGGACAACAGATAATTGGAAAAGAGTGTTATGGATCTTAACCCCATTGAGCTTTTGTGGGATCAGCTAGACTGTAAGGTGCGTGAGAAGTGCCCGACAAGACAGCCACATCTATGGCAAGTGCTACAGGAAGTGTGGGGTGAAATGTCACCTGAGTATCTGGACAAACTGACAGCTAGAATGCTAAGGATCTGCAAAGCTGTCATTGCTGCACGTGGTGGATGTTTTGATGAGAACTCTTTGAAGTAGTTTAAGAAGTTCTGAACATTATTTTTCAAATTGTAATAGTAATTTTTCATGTTATTAATGTCCTGACTATACATTGTGATCTGCTGAATGCCACTTTGGTGAATAAAAGTATCAATTTCTTTCCATAAGAGCAAAACCTGTACATTATTTCAAACTTTTGGCCGCCAGTGTATATATGCTCACTGGCCACTTTATTAGGTACACCTGTACATTTACTTATTCGATTATCTAATTAGCCAATCGTGTTGCAGCAGTGTAATGTATAAAATCATACAGATATGGGTTATGAGCTTCAGTTAATGTTCACATCATCCATCAGAATGGGGGGAAAAATGTGATCTCAGTGATTTAGACTGTGGCATGATTGTTGGTGCCAGATGGGCTGGTTTGAGTATTTCTGTAACTGCTGATCTCCTGGGATTTTCACATGCAACAGTCTCTGGACTGTATAGAGAATTGTGCGAAAACAAAAAACAGCCAGAGAGCGGTAGTTCTGTGGGCGAAAATGGCTCGGTTTTTTTGTTTGTTTTTTTGCAGAATAAAGGTTTATTCCTAAATTCCACATATCTACAATTCCATAATGGGATGTTATGAGTGCTAAAAGTGCTTGTAGATCATCTTCCAATATAGTGATTACAATTTTTTATTGATTCATATATTAAACAAATAAAAGCAAAAACATATACAAACAGAATCAATACTTAACCCCCTCTATTACCTCCCCCCACCCTCAAGAACACCCCAGTAGTCCCACATGATTATTGACACACAAAAACAAATAAAAAATAAAAAAGAAGAAAAAATATAATAATAACACACATAACAACTACACCTCTCTCTCCACTGTCCCTCCCCAAGAGCCCTCCAAAAACGCCAGATATTTGCCCCACTTTCCCACAAACAAGTCCCAAATTTCCCAATCCTCTAGATACCCCTTCTTCAAAAGCTGCCACCCTCCCCATCTCTGCACACCACTCCGGAAATGATGGCGCTCCGTCCGACTTCCAACCCCTTAAAATAACTTGCCTGCCAATCATAACACTAGTCAGTTTTATAAATTTGTCCCCCAAATTTATGACTGCCTCATCGCCCAAAAAACTAATTCTGGGGCAGAGTAAAACTTGAGTGCCCAAAACATCACACAAATTACTCTGAACCCTCAACCAAAAATCTTGAATCTTAACACACCCCCAAAAGACATGAGTTGTGTCTCCAACTTCTGATTGGCATCGCCAGCAGGTGGGTGTGTCTTTAAGACCAAGCATATATAATCTAGAGGGGGTCCAATAAAATCTATGTAAAATACAGCCACGGGCCGTGCATTTTAAGTCTAGGCCTTCAGTGCAATTCATGCCATTTCATTCTTTTTCACAATGAATAAGATGCTATGCCTATCATACATTACGTGGCAGTCAACTAGTAATACCAACTGACATTTTAAAAACACATCCACGCGAAAGCCAGAACTTGAAACAACACTTAATGCTCAAACAAGCCTAATTTTAACTGCAGCATGACTGTTTGTGAAATGAACGTCAAAAATCATAATTTGTCATATGAATCTACCAAGGAGGGAAAGAGAGGAAAAATATATCTAAAAATATTTGCGATTTAAATGTTGCTTGCAATAAATTTCGTTTTGTCAGGGTACACGGTTATGCTGCGTTCCATTCAAGTTGGATGAGGGATATTCCTACTCGAAATCTCCGACCATAAATGCATTCCATTCCCCGATATTCAGAACTGCAACGCTCCTGTTAGCTTAGCAGGGGTTTGACTCTCATTAGAGATGTCTCCTAACAACCCAACTGATAAACAATGCTGCAGCGCTAGCATTTGTGCTTCAGGTGTACGATTATCAAAATAGATTATAATGTTTTTTACACCTGTTTCTGCAGCAGGCGTTTGTTAAACAAGCTTTAATATCATGTGATGTGGAAACGAACTCATTTATCGATATTACTTAATAAAGTGAATGTTTATCACTTACTTTGTATATCTCCCTGAGTGTCCACATGTTTGTGTGACATCATGCCCCTGCATCTCAGTTTAGAATTTCTGCAGGAGCCTACAGGTTGTAATTCTGATTTCAAGATGCATTCCATTGCACTTTTCCTAGTAGGAAGTTGTAAAATCCGACTTTCCAAGTTGAATGGAACGCAGAACTACTTTTCAAAACTTGATCAGACACTGAATGCTCAAGCAGCCTAATTTACACTTAGAAAACTCCTGATGATGCTATAACAATGCAAAAAGCACTTACCAATTTACTTGAAGTGAAAATCAGTCCTCCTTTCCTGTTTAATAAATTAAGCAATCACACAGTCATGCAGAACATCTCATGTTTTTAAATCCATAAGGATCTCTTTCTCAGTGGCAATAGTGGCAGTGATGACTATCTTGTGCTCTTCGCTTTCAAATTACGTACATCACTTAAAGCATGATTGCATCACTTAAGGCCAGCCAGAAGGCCTTGATCTGGACATATCCTAAAGATCACACCCACCAAGAAAAAATAAATCAATCTGATTGGCTGATGAATCTGATAATCTGACTTTAGTTGCCCATTCATTTGCACTGTTGAGGGATTCTGAAGAAATTCTGAAGGCCTGAGGGGGTGGAGCTCAGTCTCACATGCTGCTTCGGGCATGCAGTTTGTGAAACAGTTGTCACACTTTGCTTGTAAGCATCAAGGAATAAATTCTGACTGGATAAACTTTTCGTTTTTCTCTATTTGTTTGTAGATTAATTAAGAGTGGAAAGTGATTAAAAATACATAGGCAAAAAAGGTGATTGAGAATGAAAGGATGAAAAATATGTATTTATTTAGCATGTTAGGCCAGCAGAGAAGGCTTTGCTGGCCCTGAGAATTCGCCACTGGTAAAATATTAAATTTTGCATCTCTAGATGCAGACTTGACATTTTTTTGAATCCTAGTCCACACTCCTTCCTCCAATACCAAGTTCAAATAATTCTCCCGTAATCTCTTGATAGAAGTTAAAGCTCCGTCCCCCAAACTCTGAATTAGCAGGGAGTGAATACACTGATGCCTCATGTCCTTTTCCAAAAGCAGTAATCACCTTTCCCAAAGTATTTGCCGCTTTAGGAGGGTGTGTGCTACTCCAAAAAGCAATACAGAGCAGGTGGCGCAGCTGCAAATACCTATAAAACTGTATAGTTGGTTAGAATGGACTTTGAATAAGTTAGCTAGCAAGACAACAAATTATTGGCTACTTATCTGTAAACGTGCAAGCAAGTCCATGTTTCATGTGAGAGACATAATGTACTTCTATGTAGAGAAATCCTACTCACAGAGCCATACATGTACAAGAAGGAGAGTGTTGACAAGGGCAAAGCCTGGTCTGGAAACATTGAATTGCTCCCTAAGACCTTCTATTTAAAGTGTTACAGAGGTCTGTGAGGGAGAGATTTCCCTTAAAGGAATAGTTCATGCAAAAATGAAAATTTGCTGATAATTTACTCACCCTCAGGCCATCCAAGATGTATCTGGAGATAGGCATAAACTATTTACTTACCAAATCTGTTGCGTAATATCCACTATGGCAAACTGGCGAGTCACAGTACCACAGTACACACTATATAGAAATATAGATGAAGAGGAAGAGAGAGAGACACACAGAGAGAGAGAGAGAGAGAGAGAGAGAGAGAGAGAGAGAGAGAGAGAGAGATTTTGTATAGTATTGTGAAAGAGATGGAGGGAGATGAAGAAAGAAGGAGACAAGGAGGAGACAAATTCAATGAAAGAGGTGAAGGGAGTCATTAGAGGAAGGAGGAAAAAAACACGATACGTTGTGTCGATGTAGTGACACTAGGGGTCACTCTTGGGAGCCCCAAACACCTCTGCTTTTTTGAAAAAAGGCCAATGAGAATTGGCGAGTGGAATTTGCATGACACTCCCCCGGACATACGGGTATAAAAGGAGCTGGTATGCAACCACTCATTCAGGTTTTGTGCTGAGAAACCAAGACCAGGTCCCGGCCATTTCAGCGGGTAGTTCAGCGTTGTGGCAAGAGGGTCACAACGTCTCGTTCCCTCCATCAGGGAACGGAGGTTACGAAAGTAACCAGGATGTTCCCTATCTGTCACTCACTCGACGTTGTGTCGATGTAGTGACACTAGGGGTCCCTATACAAAATGCCACAACTAGCTGAACTGTGTTGCGTGAACTGGCGGTGTGTGATGGGCAGACTGCTGTGTGCCTCGTAGCCAGTGTACCAGGCCGTCACATAACCTACCCCAATGCTCTTATGAGCGTCGAATGGTCCATTAGGAACAAGTCGACTGCCCAACTATAAGGACAGGCTAGCCTAGCTGAGGACTCTTTCCCTCTCTTTTCTCCCCAAAAAGAGTGGAATTTGTTAACTGACTGGGAGCCATAAGTGTCTGCGTCGGGGGGTGTCCCTCCCAAGGGGAAGACACCGCGGAGACCACACACCCGCCAAAAAGAGGGGGGGTGTATTTTAAGTGGAATACGTCGCATGGTCTTACCGAGTCTTGTCGGAAGATGTCATGTGGAGAGGTCCCATGGTAGGTCCTACCCAAAGGGGGAGGAGTTTCTACAGAGCATGGCAACCGGGGGCAGAGGGGCCTCTGCCCAAGGAAGATGCAGTTTGCCGTCAGGGAAACAATTTTGCAGAAGATATCACATGGGGTTGCCTTTGGGGAACCAGCACATGTGGAGCACCTACCTCGGTACAGGGGCTCATTAGTGCATGTACTGGGCCGGTCAGCGAGTTTCTCTGCAAACTCAGCTGCCAGAGGGCTAAGGAGGAAAGTCATCCAGGGATCACAATCTGTGAACATGACTGGGAGTCAAGAGCATACGTCTTCACCTCAAGGGAGGGGAAAGGCGCTATGCGCAAGTGGTACACCCAGCCAGTTGTCCCGGAACTTACCTGCTCGTGCCTGCAAATACACGGGACGAGACCGGCTCAACCCGGAGATTGTAGAACCTCGCAAAGGTGTTGGGTGTTGCCCAGCCCGCTGCTCTGCAGATGTCTGCCAAAGAGGCGCCACTGGCAAGGGCCCAGGAGGCCGCCACACTCCTGGTGGATTGGGCTTGTAACCCCACAGGGGGTGTCATGTCCTGAGCCTGATATGCCATCATGATGGCATCGATGACCCAGTGGGCGATCCTCTGTTTGGAGACAGCGCTTCCTTTCCGCTGTCCACCAAAGCAAACAAAGAGCTGCTTGGAGCTTCTAAGGCTCTGCGTGCGATCCAAATAGATGCGTAAAGCTCGCCCTGGACACAGCAACGCCAAAGCTGGGTCTGCCTCCTCCTGGGGCAGCGCTTGCAGGTTCACCATCTTATCCCTAAAAGGAGTCGTGGGAACCTTGGGCACATAGCCCGGTTGGGGTCTCAGGATCACTTGAGAGTAACCCAGACCGAACTCCAGGCACGATTCGCTGACAGAGAATGCCTGCAGGTCCCCTACCCTTTTGATGGAAGTGAGCGCAGTCAGGAGGGCAGTCTTCAAAGAGAGTGACACCAAGGGCTCAAAGGGAGCTCCCTGTAGACCCGAAGGACTACGGAAGGGTCCCATGAGGGGACGAGGCGTGGTCTGGAGGGATTCAACCTCCTAGGGCCTCTCATCTGGAACCTGATGATCAAGTCGTGCTTCCCCAAATACTTACCATCTACTGCATCGTGATGCGCCAAAATAGCAGTTACATACACCTTCAGGGTGGAGGGGGACAGCTGCCCCTCCAGCCTCTCCTGCAGGAAGGAAAGCACTGATGCAGCTGCGCATCTCTGGGGGTCTTCGCGTCGGGAAGAACACCACTTAGCAAACAGACCCCACTTCAAGGCATACAGGCGCCTCGTAGAGGGAGCCCTAGCCTGAGTGATCACGTCTACCACCATGGGTGGTAGGACACTTTGGTCTTCCGCGTCCCGTCCAGGGGCCAGACGTGGAGATATTTGAGGTCTGGTTGCAGGTGCCAGATGGTGCCCTGTCCCTGAGAAAGAAGGTCCTTCCTCAGGGTAATTCACTGGGGGGGGGGCTGTCGCAAGGAGCATGAGATCTGAGAACCATGTCTGGGTGGGCCAGTAGGGTGCTACTAGGATGACCTGCTCCTCGTCCTCCCTGACCTTGCACAGGGTCTGTGCAAGTAGGCTCACTGGGGGATACGCATATTTGCGTAGTCCAGGGGGCCAGCTGTGTGCCAGCGCATCTATACCGAGAGGTGCCTCGTTCAGGGCGTACCAAAGCGGGCAGTGGGAGGATTCCCGGGAAGCAAACAGGTCTACCTGTGCTCGACCGAATCGACTCCAAATCAGCTGGACCACCTGAGGGTGGAGTCTCCACTCTCCCCTGAGGGTAACCTGATGTGACAGTGCGTCCACTGTGGTGTTGAGGTCGCCCGGGATGTGAGTGGCTCGTAGCGACTTGAGGCGCTGCTGACTCCAGAGGAGGAGACGGCGGGCGAGTTGTGACATACAATGGGAGCGTAGACCGCCTTGGCAGTTGTATGTATGCTACCGATGCTGTGTTGTCTTGCCCTGGATCAACGGCCAAAACCTCCGCAGGGCGAGCAGT
Source organism: Myxocyprinus asiaticus (assembly GCF_019703515.2). Lineage (NCBI taxonomy): Eukaryota > Metazoa > Chordata > Actinopteri > Cypriniformes > Catostomidae > Myxocyprinus > Myxocyprinus asiaticus. The sequence continues at coordinate 38,155,288 of NC_059381.1, read as the reverse complement.
ACTGCCAACATTTCTAGGCAGTTGATGTTCCAACGCAGCCCAGGAGCCGGCGGCTGTGTGCCCATTGCATACAGCACCCCAGCCCGTCTTGGAGGCATCTGTTGTAACCACGACACACCTGGACCCCTGCCCGTAGAAATGCAAGGTCAGTCCAATGGCCACGTGATGTGTCCCACGGCGCCATGCCCATCTCGGGACTCGAGTCTGAAGCCAGTGCTGAAGCGGTCTCATATGCATCAACCCGAGCGATGTGGCCGCCGCTGAGGATGCCATATGCCCCAGGAGCCTCTTAAAAAGTTTCAGTGGAACCGCTGCTCTCCATCTGAATGCCTTCAGACAGTTCAGCACCGACTGTGTGCGCTCGTTCGTGAGGCGCACTGTCATCGAGACTGAGTCCAACTCCAGACTGAGAAAAGAGATCCTCTGAACCGGGGAGAACTTGCTCTTTTCCCAGCTGACCCGAAGTCCCAGTCGGCTGATCTTGATGCCGAGATCATCTTGATGCCAGATGCCATGGGTGCAGAGGGGGAGAAGCCACTGAAATGCTCCGTAGAATCCAGCAGATGAGGTGAATGAACTTCGTGGATCGCTCGGCTCTGAAGAGAAAATCTGAATGAGTGGTTGCATCCCAGCTCCTTTTATACCCGTATGTCCAGGGGAGTGGCATGCAAATTCCACTCGCCAATTCTCATTGGCCTTTTTTCAAAAAAGCAGAGGTGTTTGGGGCTCCCAAGAGTGACCCCTAGTGTCACTACATTGACACAACGTCAAGTGAGTGACAGATAAGGAACTAAGCGTTATTATCAGTGATCCTACAAAATACAAGATCATATTAAATAACTAAATAAAAATTACAGGTACAAAGTCCAGCAGATATGAAATAGCAGATCTACACCGGTTTGACACTGCACCTCTTACTGCAGTTGGTGGAAGCAAGTGTGTCAGGACCTGCAGCACGGTGTAGCACTTCTCATCTATTTAATGTAAAAGAGCAAAAGACGGTGGTTGTGACTGTTATTTACAATTATGCCTGCAACTAATGAATTAATGCATTGTTTATTCTATAAATGTCAAAATGGCGATGCCTATCACAATTTATAGGCCTAAGATGAATAGCTTATTTTGTCCAACCAACAGCCCAAGATTCATCACAGATTTCACAACTGATAAGGTTAAGCAAAGTTTGTCATTTTTTGAAAATGAAATATTAAAAAAATACTACAGCTCATTTAAAGCTCTCAGCTCAGTTTGAAATGGCTGTCAAAGTTTAAGTCAAAGCCTATCAAAACTGATCAATAATATACTTAAGCAGTTAATTATTACTCACCATCATTACAGTTTGTAATCTGATCCAACAGAGAGGTTACACTCCCCTTTTCCAATGCCGCAATCTGTTTCAGTTTTGGAATAACTGATGATGCCCATCTTCGGATTAACATCTCGCCTTTCCATTAAACATCTTTCCAAACTTTACAGCTAGCTAATGTTGTGTGTAGAATTGCAGAATGTGAGTTATTTCCAGAAAACTTCATAATGATTAAAATTACACTTTTATTTAAAATCTCTCTGGTAAATACGAAAAGGAATAAAATTACACATGAGTGTCAATAAATAATTTTTAACATCCACCATACCATAATTTGGAATCTATACATTATATATATATATGTGGCATGGGGTCATGTATCTTCTCTCGCTCCTCTCTCTCTCTCCAACCCCTGTGCCTCATGTATCCCCCCCGCAACCCCTTCACTCCCCAGGGTTTTCACGGGTCTTAAAAAGGTCTAAAAAAGTCTTAAATCGCTTTTCTGTGAATTAAGGCCTTAAAAAGTTCTTAAATCAGAGCAGCAAGTCTTAAATTCATATGGTCATGGCATTAAATTGCGTGAGGGATTCTTTTCTTCTTGTGTTTCATTTTAAAGTGAAGTGAAGAGAAGGCCTAACTTCTGTGCCTCATGGCTTAGATTGCTCAATATTCATTGAACAATATGCGGTAGATGGCGGTATGTGCTGCTTCATCTGTCAGTCACCCGAAGAAGAACTTGACAAACATACGCAGATGAACCTTTTCTAAATCGCATTATTTAGAAATGTAGTTCGATTGGAAAGCTGATAGATACATTGGAGAAATGGGGAAATGTTTATTCCAGCCTAAATGGACAAAAGACAAAAGGTTTGCGGGATGGTTGAAGTCTGTACCAGGGAATGTTTATCAAGCTTATTGTTCAACAATTTCCAGATGAGTACGATGGAGATAAAAGCAGTCGAATCACACTTAGCCAGAACCAAACACAAACAGCAAGAAAGTGTCACGCAGACTTCGAACATATTACAATACTGTTCTCAAGACACAACTGCAACAAATACAAATAGTGTGTCAGCTTCATATACACACGAATCTCCTGCTGTGATGGTTTCTTCCACACACGAATCTCCCACCGTTACTTTTCCCTCACACGAATCTCCTGCTGCAAAAACACCTGACCGAAATGACTTAAAGGTTGTATTTGGCAGCACATCAACACTGAAGTTGGAAGTGCTATGGGCAATGCGTACAGTATGCTGCCATCACTCCTACAAATCAAACGATGAAATCGAAAAGATCTTTCATGTTATGTTTCCTGATTCAGAACTGGCAGCGACATTTTCATGTGGAAAAGAAAAAACAGGTTACTTGGTGAAATTTGGAATAGCACCATATATTAAACAGCAGTTGATTTCAGAGGTGAGGGAAGACTCTTTTCTGATTATGTTCGACGAGAGCCTTAACAGAAGTACCAACAACAAACAAATGGATTTGCATATTCGCCACTGGGCTGGTGACTGCGTTCAGTCTCAATATTTTGGCTCTCAGTTCCTTGGACATGCTACAGCTCAGGATTTACTTCATAATTTTTTGGTGAGTTTTATGCATGCGCAATCTGCTTTTATGATTTGATTTTGTAACTGTCTTAACTCATATTAACAATAATTGTTACTAGGAAAGGTAAGTTTGCCAAAAAAGCAGTGTGTTTTACAAATCATGGTCTAGAGCTGCATGTTAAAAGATCGCAATCTTGATTCAAATGGACATTCAGATCCATACAGTTGTCATGTATGAAACAGCTTCACAGTCTTTTCAAAAACACAGTTTCATTTTTCTGTGTTACAATCATTCAAATAATAAAAGTACTGGGATAAAAGTTTATAGTTAGGATATAAACACTGATGCCTACAGTAGCGATCAAAATTCAGTAAATCACATTTTCAAAGTAATAAGACCCTTCAAATAAAGAATATATCATTACATCATTAGGCCAGTGGGTGGCGACAATTGACTGTTAAAATTTTTTGTCATTAATTCAAAAGATTCATTCAAAAACACTGATTCATCCAGTAATGAAACAAGTGAAGCCTTTATGAATGAGTCATTGAATCATTCATTCAACAAATTAATATATAATTTTTAATTAGACTGAAGCACTTAAAGTTTTGTCAGAACCTCTAGTATTACATGTTATTTTGCTTAGTTGTCTAATGTTTTTTCTTCAGAATCTTAGAAGAACTGTGATCACTATTTAAAAAAAAAAAAATCACAAGGCTCAGTTTGTCCAGAATCGTGCAGCTCTGTCATAGTCTGAACATGTTAAAAGTCTTGAACCTTGTACATGTCTTTTGGTACTTATGTACCAACGATTGACGAGCCAACATAATGATTATTATGAAAACTCTTGACAGCTGACTTCTGTAAGCAATCCATTATTTTTTGATAGACCATATGAATAGCTTGGGGTCTGTAGAACAGAAACATTTTATGACACATTCTATATTAAGTTACCATTCTGATTTTTTACTTCCAGGAAAGTGTGGAGAAACTAAATTTTCAAAATATGGTGTCTATATCAATGGATGGGCCAAATATAAATTGGAAGTTCTTTGAACTCCTTCAGCAAGAACATATGGAGCAATTTGGAGGATCACAGCTTGCTGTTGTTGGAAGTTGTGGACTCCACATTCTGCACAATGCCTTCAAATGTGGCTTTGCAAAATCATGTCAGATAGACAAACTGTTGAAGGCTTTACATTCACTGTTTAATTGTGCTCCAGCAAGAAGAGAAGACTTTTGTTGTGTGACCAATTCTTCTATATTCCCTTTACACTTCTGTGGTCATCGTTGGCTGGAGAACTTACCAGTGGCTGAGAGAGCTGTGGAGATTTGGCCATCCATGGAGACATATGTTGATGCAGTCAAATGTAATAAAATTCTAAACCCTGGATCGTCGTCCTTTGACACCATTGCCGCAGCACGAGAGGACCCCTTGATACTTCCAAAGCTTCATTTCTTCATCGCTGTGTCAAGGACCTTTCAACCATTCTTGGAGAAGTATCAAACTGATCAGCCGGTCATGCCTTTCTTACACAAAGACTTAACTGAACTACTGAAGGTAATTTGTACTGCCTTTTGCTTTACAAATGTATTAAAACATTATGTAGTTATTGCATCAGCATTGTTTAAACTCAAGGTGAAAATTTGGTAGAAATATATACAGATATATCTGTGCAATATTCAGTTATCCAATGTTTTCTTGGTAATGTGTCTTTTCACAGAGTCTTCTAAGGCGCTTTGTCAAAAAAAGAGCTACTGGACGTCTCCGCAGTTAAACTGGCCAGATTAGATGCAACTGATGTGCAGTCATGGGTCCCTCCTAAAGATGTCGACATTGGAATAGGTGCTTCCTCTGTCCTTAAGGTACTGTATAGCTAAAGACAAAGAAAAATTTAAAGTAGTGTTTATAGTCCTAAAGGCATTGTATAATTCAACAGGCTCTTCTTCAAAGTAGAAGCAGCAGAGTAGGAGAGCTTACTGTAATGATGTTTAGGAAGGACTGCATGACTTACCTTTCAAACATTGTTCAGAAAGTGCAGGAAAGGAGCCCACTCAAGTATCCTTTGGTCAGATACATCTCATGTTTGAACCCAAACCAAATGAACTCAAACCCAGACATGTGTCAGAAGTATATGACACATCTTGTGGAAAAGTTTCTTGAGAACAAGCAGCTGCCAGGAGGGATCTCAGCTGGTATTTAATACTTATACTTTTAATGTATTTTGTGTTTACTGAGCCACATTTGTAACATTTGTAGAAAAGTTAAATGTTTAGGTCAGCAAGAGTAGAGTATTTTAAAAAACTATAATAACAATAGTAATAATTTATAATTTGTTTTATATTACATTTTGAAACTATTTTTTCCTTATATTTATATTTCTTGGTACAGGTGATACAATAACCCTGCAGTTTGGCAGTCTACTTCATCTTAAAGCCAAAGATGAGTCTTTTGTCTCTTTCTGTCCCATGAACCAATGGCTTGACAAATTTTTACATGGTGTAATCTGTGGATCTTACAATGAGCTTTGGAGCTTCTGCAAAAAAGTCCTCCTTTTGTCTCATGGACAGGCAATGGTCGAAAGGGGGTTTTCTGTAAACAAGGAAGGGGAAGCATACAATATGAAGGAAGACACAGTGGTTGCGCACAGGCAGATCTGTGATTATGTCAGGGTATCAGGTGGAATTTTGAATGTGCCTTTATCAAAAGAGTTACTGAATGCAGCTAAATCAGCAAGATCACGATACAGACTCCACCTGGATGAAGAGAGAAAGAGAAAAGCCAATGAACTGCAATGTCAAAAGAGGAAGGCAGCAGAGGAAGACATTCAGCAACTGAAGAAAAAAAAAGAAAACATTGGTTGATGTATGTTCATCTCTGGAAAAGGATGCTGAACTCTGTGCTGAAGAGGCAGAAAGGAAGTCCGGAAGTCAAATGGCACAGCTCATTAGCAAATCAAATGCACTGCAGAGACGGTTGAAAGATAAGCAGAAGGAAAAGGAGGATTTGGAAGAAGAAATTGCAAAGAAAGTTGTTCAACTTGGCCACATTAATTAATGTTTTGGTCCAAAATATTCGCAATGCTGATGAATTTGGGCATTCTTTTGTCTTCAAAAGAAAGAAAACTAGCCTTTGTTCATAGTTTGTGGTCATTTCAAGGACAAGAGATTTGAATTGAAGAATCAGAGGGAGGTTCCTAAGAAAAGAGAATCATATGCTCCTATTGTTGAGCTACTAGTTTTTATGACAAGATTGTATTTCAATAAATTCTTGTTTTTCCATGTTTGATGGAGATTGCTTGTATTTTATTTCAGGACTTTGACATAAATTTTAGGGTGTTGTTTAAGCTCTATTCAGGAGAAACAGCAGTGTCATAGAGGAATATAGATATACAATGGAATATTCAATGGGTCTGATCAGAAGGTAAAAGTTATTTCCACATTCAAGTGGTTGAAACAGAGGTATTCAAGCCTAAACATACTTTATGTAAAATAATTAAAAAGTAAGTTAGATCAGTTTGTATTTTTATACTTTGAAATGTTGCTATAAATACAACTCTTCATGTGCTCTCTAGACATTATACTTAGAGAACATATTGCCGTATTGTTGTCCCTTCGATTTTTTTTCCTTCAATTTTCTTTATTTGGTCTTAAAAAGGTCTTAAAGTCTTAAATTTACCTTCATAAAACCTGCAGAAACCCTGCTCCCGCCCAGTTCCGGCTCCTCGGAGGTGGGGAGGAGCCCCGCCCAAACCCCACCCCCGGTCCAGAGGACCCTTCCACTTGTCTGTCTCTCCTACCCCCTGTCTCCCTCCGCTATCCCCTCCAGGTTGGGAGACCACCCCCACAAGTGCAGAAGGAAGACCTGGGCCGGTCTGCTGGAGTTGCGGGGAAACCGGACACAGCCAGGAGCGGTGTCCAGTGATGGAGGTAGGGACACTGGTCCGGATCCCCGACGCTCCACAGGCTGCCCCCGATCGGGCAGGGGCGTTTCGGATACCGGTAAGAGTAAAAGGGGATACACATCAAGCTTTGGTGGATACAGGTTTTTCTGAAACCTCGATCCACCAACGCTTGGTGCAAGGCAGGGCATTGGATAAAAATAAACAGGTGAGGGTGAGGTGTGTGCATGGTGACATTCACAAATATCTGGTGCTTACCATTGAGATACAATTCAGGGGAAAAAGGCATAGAGTGAAGGCTGTGGTTAATTCCCGCCTCACCCATCCACTAATTCTGGGAACCAGTTGGCCCGGCACTCTTCAAAATTATCTCCCGAGTGGGGATTCCAAAGGTAATCCTCACTGATCAAGGCACAACATTCATGTCACGTACACTTCGCGAACTATATCAATTATTAGACATTAAGTCGATTCGCACCAGCGATTATCACCCGCAGACTGACAGGTTGGTCAAATGATTTAATAAGACCTTAAAGAATATGATTCATAAGTTCATACACAAAGATGCTAAGAATTGGCATAAGTGGCTCGAACCTCTGCTGTTTGCAGTACGAGAGGTCCTGCAAGCCTCCACCAGGTTTTCCCCATTTGACTGTATAGGCGCCGGCCGCGTGGCGTGCTTGACGTCATATGGTAAGCTTGGGAGGAAGGACCTTCGAATAATAAAAATCTAATTCAATACGTTCTTAACCTTTGAGCAAAACTCCACACTTTGGGGCAGGTAACACAGAAGAATTTGCTGAAAGCGCAAGAATGTCAACGCCGACTGTACGACAGGCACACTCGACTACGGGTATTCGCACAGGGAGATAAAGTGCTTGTATTGCTGCCCACCTCGAGCTCCAAATGATTCACCAAGTGTCAAGGACCCTTTGAGGTCACACGACGAGTTGGAGATCTCGATTATGAGGTTAGGCGAATGGACAGGAGAGGGGCATGTCAAACCTACCACCTCAACCTCCTCAAACAATGGAGGGAGGCAGTTCCTGTAGCCTTGGCGATGGTAGTTCCGGAGAGGGCAGAGCTCGGGCTGGAGGTATCTCCCAAAGCAAGTTAATTCACCCTGGTCCCCTGCAGAGACCACCTCTCACTATTGCAGCTTACAGATATTGCCAGATTGCAAGCGGAATTTGCGGACGTGTTTTCAACACTACCCGGTCACAAGAACCTCATAGAGCACCATATCGAGACCACCCCAGGGGTGGTGGTTCGTAGCCACCCCTGTCGTCTTCCTGAGCACAAGAAAAAGATTGTTCAGGAAGAATTAGAGGTAATGCTTGAAATGGGCGTAATACAAGAGTCGCAAAGTGATTGGGCCAGCCTGGTAGTTCTGGTACTGAAGAGTTACAGCTTGGTCCATTTCTGTGTTGACTACCGGAAAGTGAACACGTGTCCAAATTTGACGCTTATCCAATGCCGCGAATTGATGAATTACTCGATCGGTTGGGCGCGGCTCAATTTTTCTCGACACTGAACTTAATGAAGGGTTATTGGCAGATCCCTTTAACTCCAATGTCCCGAGAAAAGATGGCTTTTTCCACACCGTTTGGATTACACCAATTTGTGACACTTCCGTCCGGTTTGTTCGGAGCCCTGGCCACATTTCAGCACCTTATGGACAAGGTCCTCAGATCACATATGGCATATGCCACACCTGAGGATGGTACTGAGAGTGCTGAGACAGGCAGGACTCACGGCCAACCTGAAGAAGTGTGCAATTGGGCGGGTGGAAGTTAGGTATCTGGGGTTTCACTTGGGTCACGGGCAGGTGCGTCCACAGGTTGACAAAACCACAGCGATCGCAGCCTGCCCGGCGCCCAAGACCAAAAAGGGGGTAAGGCAGTTTTTAGGGCTGGCTGGCTACTACCGAAGGTTTGTGCCTAGTTATTCTGATGTCACCAGCCCGCTGACTGACCTTACTAAAAAGGGGGCTCCCGATCCAGTCCAGTGGACAGAGTCCTGTCAACAGGCCTTCCTTTAAAACTGTGAGTACTGGCTGCAGAACTTGCAAGCATTGTTGTTTCAGTGGTAGAATTCTTGCCTGCTTTGTGGCAGGTGTGTCTCCACTAGACTTTTGGCTTGGGTAGTTGCTTCCAACAACTTTGGAAAACATGTGCATTTGTTGGTTCAGTGGTAAATTTCTTGTTTCTGTACCAGGTCCGATTCTTGGCCAATGCATGTTACGTATGCTAGTTTGTACCAGAAACTGCCTGTGAAAGCTGTCTGTGCTGATCCTGATATAAAATAAATTCACTTTATATCTGTGTGTTGATGATGTTGTCTGAAAAACTGTCTACAATTCACGTATTAACAAGTGTTTCCCTTATGCACAAAGGATGTATGTTGTGAGGGGAACATTTGTGGTGCATTCTTAGCTGCTTTTTAGCATTTCATTGCAAGATTGATTAAATATCAATGTGGATGCCTGCATTCTTGAATGAATTCTTGTGCTGTAATCCTAACTTTAACACTGTGAGAACTGGATTTCAAAGATGTAAGCATTGGTGGTTCAGTAGTAGAATTTTCGCCTCCCATGCGGGAGACTCGGGTCCGATTCCTGGCCAATGCATGAAACTGTTACATTATGCCAGGTATTTGGCTGTTATGGCTGAATGTACAAGACTTTAAATTGAGGCTTTCTAGAAAATGGTACTTCAACAGTGGCTTGCATCAGCCTACCTTCTATTTAAACTTTACCTTTATCTCCACAAGACTTTTGGTTTAAGTAGTTCCTTCCTCCGACTTTGGAAAGCATGTAAGTTGTTGGTTCAATAGTAAATTTCTTGTTTCTCTACCAGGTCTGATTCTTGGTCAATGCAAGTTACATGTGCTGGTTTGTACCAGTGAACTGCCTGTGAAAGCTGTGTTGATTCTGATATTAACTTTTCTCTCTTTATACTTGTGAGTTGATGTTTTATTATGAAAAACTGTCTATATTTCAAGTATTAGTAAGTGTTCCCCTTATGAACACAGGATGGTTGTTGTGAGGGTGAACTTGTGTGATATATTCTTAGCTGCTTTTTAGCCTTTCATTGCAAGATTGATTACATATCAGTGTGGATGCCTGCATTCTTGAATGAAGCCTTGAGCCGTAATCCTAACTTTAACACTGTGAGAACTGGAATTCAACAGTGTAAGCATTGGTGGTTCAGTGGTAGAATTCTCGCCTCCCACGCGGGAGACCCGGGTCCGATTCCCGGCCAATGCATGAAAGTGTTACATTATGCCAGGTATTTGGCTGTTATGGCTGAATGTAAAGACTTTAAATTGAGGCTTTCTAGAAAATGGTACTTCAACAGTGGCTTGCATCAACCTACCTTCTATTTAAACTTTACCTTTATCTCCACAAGACTTTTGGTTTAGGTAGTTCCTTCCTCCAACTTTGGAAAGCATGTGCGTTGTTGGTTCAATAGTAAATTTCTTGTTTCTCTACCAGGTCTGATTCTTGGTCAATGCAAGTTACATGTGCTAGTTTGTACCAGAAACTGCCTGTGAAAGCTGTCTGTGCTGATCCTGATATAAAAAAAAATTACTTTATATCTGTGAGTTGATGATGTTGTCTGAAAAACTGTCTACAATTCATGTATTAACAAGTGTTTCCCTTATGCACAAAGGATGTATGTTGTGAGGGGAACATTTGTGGTACATTCTAAGCTGCTTTTTAGCCTTTCATTGCAAGATTGATTACATATCAATGTGGATGCCTGCATTGTTGAATGAAGCCTTGAGCCGTAACCCTAACTTAAGGTAAAGACTGCACTGTGTGGGGGGCTGCTTTTACATGCACCTGATTTCTCTCTCCCCTTTATTTTGCAGTCTGATGCATCTGACAGGGGGCTGGGCACGGTGCTCTCGCAGGAGGTGGAGGGGAGGAACGGCCAGTGCTATTTATTAGTCGCAAGCTCTCCTTTACAAAATATAGTACCATCGAGAAGGAGTGTCTTGCAATTAAGTGGGCTGTTCTTACACTCCGCTACTACCTGCTGGGGCGGGCCTTCACCCTCTGTTTCGATCACGCTCCTCTGCAGTGGCTCCACTGCATGAAGGATACTAACACGTGGATCATCCGTTGGTATCTGGTTCTCCAGCCCTTTAAGTTTGAGGTGATCCACAGACTGGGGACGCAGATGGATGTGGCTTACTTGGGCGGGCAGAGTAGACAGGCCGGATGTTGCCCCTGTCTGAGTCAGCGGTGGGGGCATGTGGCATGGGGGGCATGGTCATGTGTCAGTCTGCGGGAGAGGGAGAGCGGTAAGGCTCGTCACCTGGCTCATAGTTATCTCTAACACCTGTCTCTCATTATAGTGATGGCAGAGGGAGACCTAAAAGGCACGCCAGAGCATTAGAGAGGAGAGAGAGAGTGACCTGAAAGCACAACAGCCACGCACCGAGAGTTTTTTATTTGGAGTGCTTTCATTTATTTAAGAACGATTTTCTTTGGTTATCAATGATTACCGTCGATTGTGTGTGTGAATAAGGAGAATAAAAAGTCTGACCTTGAACCCACTTCGTTGTCTCCTGACTCCTCCATTGCCCACAAACTAATCTATATTTTATCTATCTAAAAACATAATGCAGCACATTTGATAAAATTCAAATAAAATTACCAGGAATTGCATGTCGATGAAACGGGGGTACTGTTGGGAAATGTTGGCATGCTGATGGCATGCTGATCCAATTCCTGCGATGGTTGAAGGTCTTTTCCATTGCGGTTCTGATGGTGGCAATGTTCTAAGATGATGGCTTCATTCTCTTGATGACAGTCAACCATTCATTCAACTTTCTGTTTTCATTGATAGCGTCGCTGTCCCTCTTCACGATGCCGCCTAATATTCCAAAGCTTCCTTTTGATTAATCCTTTATGGGTCACAGGGTCATATAGATGCTCCTACATACACATTTGAAAAGTGGAATTTTGTAAGCAACAACCTTTTGCCAATAGAATATTCACACATTTCAGCAGAACTGTGAGCTAAATTATGTGAGATAGATTCAGAGAGGGAAAGACTGCAATCAAGGATTTAGCCAAATTCAGCTTGTCTGCAGTGGAAGAGTAGCTGTTTGAGACAAAAACATGAGACAACAAGAAAACAAATGATGAATAACATGCAGTTACATAATGTGTACTCATTTTTTTATCATTATACTGCTGAATATCTTGAATCTCCTGAATCTCACCACACCCACATTTGTCATGTGTCATGTGGGTGTTCACATGTGGCTGTTCATAAAGATAGGCATGCATGGCTAAAACACAAACAGTGTAAGTACAAACAGATCTTGCAAATAAAGCTATAAGCAGTCATGACTAGTGTAGCTAATGTTACATGTCACCTTTACATAGTAATACAGTTACAATAATAAATGGATTCAGGTTTTCTGTTCTTGAAACATGACAAACTTACAATCCATGTTTTGTAACAAGATCTTTTTCCTTCCTTCTGTAGATAACACACCTGTGCACTGATATTCAGCCATTATATCAGGCACCTTCCTGGTCAAGAAGGACTGTAATGGCAGAGAGACTTTGGCCTAATAAAGGATCAAAACAATGCAAAATTAAAAACAAGGTTGTTAAGAATGCTTGATTTAGTATGAATGAATGATTTAGTGGGAGTTTTACTGCAGTGCTCACCTGAATATTTTCAATCTGGGGAGGCTGAACATTGATGACTTGTAGGGTGACTTCAGTGGCAACATGAACTTGAAATTTGTCATAGTCTGCACAGTTGTGGTGATGTCACAGTCAATGTAGTCATTGAAGCCTTTGTTATATTTCAGAAACCGTTCTAACTGAACAGGATGGGAGAATTCTTAGTAACAGATTCCCAAAAGTTGTGAGGCATCACTGATGGGGAAAAACTTTTTGCATGTTTCTGTATTGTCTTTATAGATGCTAACAAGTACAGTTTTGGTCAGTTGTCCAGTGGCCAAAGGCCCAGGAGACACTGGCCCAGGATCATCTTCAGATGGGTCCATTTGCTGTGTAATAAATAAATAATAACATGGTAACATTTAGACATAATGCAGCAGACACTTACAAAACTACAATTACAATACTTTTACACAAAGCATTAGCTGATATCACAGCTCATTTCCTTTCTCATACATAAAATCTATACACTTAATGTTACGTAACATGAGGCTGCAGCTACACATTCATACACCAACATTCATATTCTTATAGATCTGAACTACATTTTCTTAAATGATAAGTTTTTTTTTTAATTTTTATTTTTTTGGTACACGACACGACTTAGTGAATTCTGAAGCAATCGCATGAATTTTCGCACCATAAGACTTGCACAGTAAATTAGCTGTCTATGCCATTTTGACATTATGTTAGCAAATTTATATACTGTATGTTACCTAGCCTGCACCAATGGCGCCAAAACATTTTCCCCCATAATGCTAATCATTTCAGCTCACTTTCAGATCAACTACAACTACACTTTAGACATAATAAATACAAGAGTACACCAAAATGATACAAAAGAATTCTGCACCATTACTGGCACCATTTTCATTGACAAAGTCTAAAGTTAATATTGAGTAAAATACAGGGTCTAACAGTTCTGTTAGAAACCAAACTAAACCAGTATTAAAAATAACAGCAGCAGAAAATGTCGTTTTTTGCACGTAAACATAAGTTAAGAAACGATTTCAAGTACAACTTACCTCAAGAATCTTGCTAGCAGTCACTGGCGTGAATTGTCTCCTCCCTGCCAAAATGACGAAAAAGTCGCAGCCCAAGTACTGTTCCAATTCAAAGTTCACATCTAGCCAAGTACAGTACAATCCCCGGATGTGTTCTTGCTCCGCCCATTTTATCGAGGATGCATCGAGAGGTGACTTGTGTGGACTTGGGACAGCCAAGTATCCCAGAATGCATTTCGCACCAACCAGCGGCAATGACGGAGGAGAAAGCGCACAACTTTAAGTTATAATTTTCGAAATACTACTGTTGTTGTGTCACGGAATGTAGTTTTAAGTTTTTTTAAGGCGAGAATGTAGTTGTTTAAACTTCAAATTTGTGGTCAATTTATGAAGATAGTGCCTATTTCAAAATTTGCTCCGATATTTTCGGAGATGTGAGCTCCAGTCGGTCACCAGGCGTTCAGTGCTCATGTACCCCGCTGAGAAAAGCCTTATCTTGGCAAGTCCTTCTGAAATTTGCCACTGGCTCTGATGTCTCTGTGGTGGGTAAACAAGAGATATAATTAGTTTTGGGTATATCTAACAGGCAAACCTCATTCTCATAAATCTATTATTTGTTCCCAGGAAAATCGTGAACTACGATTTTTTACAAAAACATGACTACATCTGGAGAGGTTTACTGTCACCCAGACATGCAGGCAGTTCTTCAGGAGAAGAAAGCTGAGCAGCAAGTCGCCCTCGGACACCATTCCCCGACAGGTCCCTCTCATCCACTTCTGTGTTGCCTGTGTCATCCTCGCTGTCATTTGGGCCTGGGCCTTCCTCCTCCTCCTCCTCCTCCTCCATGATATCACCTGCTGCCACACAAATGTTGTGGAGGATGCAACAGGCACCAATCATCTTTGGGGCGAAGAGAGGCCTGATATCCAGGGCCCTCAAGAAGATGGCTCACCAGCACGTTTTCAACATCCCAAAGGTGCGCTCAATAAAGTTCCTTGCCCTTGCATGGTGCCGGCTTCAACTTGGCCTGTTAATTAAAATTAATGTAGAAAATGTATGTTGTATTTCACAGTCACCAAAGTAACAATTTGCTGTATCTCTTGTGTGTGTGTGTGTGTGTGTTTAATGAGACAAAAAAGAGAGTGTTCTTACTTGCTACAGGCTGGCGGTATGGTGTCATAATAGCAACAGGATGCTGCAGGCACGGGTATCCTCCATCCCCTAATAGAAAGTACCCAGCTGGTGTATACAGGGCCTGTTGGTACATGGGCAATCTGTGTAGGACAAGCACATCATGTACAGATCCTGGATTGCCAATATACACATCTGTAAATGTGCCCGTGCAGATGCCCTGCAGTATAACTGATGTGAAACGTTTTCTGTTTATATATATATATATATAAAAAAAAAAATGAAAAATCCTGATGTGGCACCCATCAATGGCACCAGCAGCACAGCGGAATGCCTCATGACCAGCAAGGCGAGCAAAGCTAGCCCCCACCTCCTTCATCTCCTCTGGTTTAGGGAAATTAATTGCTCTGTGGAAGATGGTCATCATTTCCTCCACGACATTGCAATGCAAACTGTTGCTAGTGGCATGTGAAAGATGTCTGCAGTTACCCTATAGGAGGCTCCACAGGCAAGCCAGTATACCGTGGCCAGCACCTCAGTTTCATGGCTCCATCCATGGTCTTTTTGCTGGGGCAGCATCTGGACCAGCATGTTGATGCTGTTCCTGGAGAGCCTGAAGGCTGGTTTCAAGTCCGCTCCAGAAAAGAGCTTGGTGAAGATAGGCACCTGGTCATTCATCTGTGAATACCTCTGTAAGGCACTTTGGTCCTGTTAAAAAAATCTATTTTTAGAATGTTTTAAACAAGTTTTATTAATTGTTGTTATATTATGTATTTATTGCTTATTTATGGGTTTTTTTCTATTTAATATTTATTTAACTGTATTCTAAATATATTGTCTGATATGAATTATTGAAGTCTACCAGAATTAAATTTCCCTCTAACATCTGACCTGTTTGGTCAGGTACTTGCTTATGCATGAGAAGGTTTCTATTTCTTTCATTGCTTGATAGGCAGTATAAGAGCACAACTGTCTTCCCAGGTTCAAAAAGTTACTGTAGCCTACATGATTACTGTATCATAGACATGAAATGTCCTGTTTGTGTTGAAGTCTGTCCTGGTTAATGACTAATGATGTACGTGACACAGATGAGGTACAGGTGCTTCTTACAGTAATGTATTGTGATGTTTGTGCATCTAACTGTACAAAACCAGTCGGACTGAGTATCAGCCTCTTGATGTTTGAGTACCAAGAAGACAAATGGCAGGTATGTATGTGGAATGTAGGCTAATCCATTTCAATATCATTAACTGTCAAACCTCCCCTGTACTTGCCAGTTGATTAAAAATCTAGTGTAGTCTAATACAACAGCCCTGCAATAAATGTTAACATTATAATCTTGCTGAGGTTAAGTTTTTTATGTAATCTGTTTTTGCCAGGTGTTTGCCCATCCCATTTATATGAATGTGGATAGAGTCAATATTACAAACAGTCTCAGTATTACCCAGTCCAGTTCAATAGCACCACAAGCTGACACAAAAAATAAATCAGCACCTCTCTAAAACATTAAATAAAGATTTTATACAATATTTAACTGCATTAGTTTTTATCTAGGTGTACCAAGTAAACTGTCAAGTCTACATATAAATACGTAGGCAGGTTAAAAAGCATAATTATTAGACAAACGTACAATGCTAGAGAGACATGCTAATGTGGCATGTCTCCTCTCCATACTCCACCGCATCCTGACTCTTTGACAGATTTGCCTCCTCAGTTTGGCAGCCTCCTCTTCAGCTTCTTTAAAAAGCACACCATGGCAATCAGGGTCTTATCCATTTTGATTCTTATTGTTTTTTACTTTTTCTATGTCTGATGTCTAATTTCCACAGCCTTTTTCCCACCACTGGCTTTTTATATGTAGGCTATATGTAGGCTACAGAACTAGGAACGCTCAAAATATATACATATTAATATTTTTAAAATGAAAATGAAAAGAGGCAGGGTTGTGTTTTATATCATATTTCGTTTTATTGTAAATATACATTGCAATGAATATAACCGGATTAGGCACATATTGCCAAGACCAGCTGAGATGGTGACATCATCAAGTATGCTGCTGTTCCAATTGCAGAATGACCGTACTGCGTCCTCCCGTCCACGGGAGTTTGTACTCCCGAGTCGAACTTGCCAAGTCCGAACTACCAAGTACGCAATTCCGAACTTGGCATACTTGGTATTGAGAACGGCCATCGTCTCTGAGCAATGGAGAGGATGTTCAGAGGCGTTTGACCACTGAGGATTTTTTAGCGATTCACATAGTGAAGTGATTATGATATAAAATATGATGTTTTGTATACAACAGTATACAAGGGAAAATGAAATGGCAAGTCGCTGAAATTATCGGACTTGCTGAAGCATTAAAAAGAGAGAGAGAGAAAAAAAAACCTACACTGATGAGTGTGTAAAGCAGATTGTGTTGAATGCCATGAACAAATTCGCAGGTTGTGTTAATTTTAAAACTACACATAACTATGTTTTAAACAGCTGAATTCTTCCAACACAGTTTTATTTAATACTGACACAAAATGTGTAAACTAGACTGCTACACATAATTTGTGTAATTTTTCTACACATTCCTTCTAAGAGTGTATTTCTATATTAATAATATTAATAATAATAATAATTATTATTTTTACATTATTATTATTATTATTATTACCATTACTATTATTATTATTTAATTATATTTTTGATATATTCTTTATTTTTTCTCAACAGATGAAGCTAAATATGCAGGCTGCATTAACTGTGGAATATGTTGTTAACTGTGCTTTCTCCTGGTATTTTGAACATTAATATCTGCTGAAACAGAATTTTCGTTTATGTCTGTGTAGTGTGCAAGGATACCAACATTATTCTGGAGGCACGGAGTGAGAAGCAATTGTAAAATGTAAATTACACATTTTGCAGCAAATATTAAATACAAATACGAAAATTAAAAGAAATGAGAATAAATTAATTTAGCCTACAAACTGAAAGCACCGTAAATCTCTATCAGAAAGTTTTATGATACACTCAAGGCTTATTTTGTGTTCACATATTTTTGTGGACGACATAATGATTAATTAAATTACATGTGCAGAATTAGTGAAATGCAGTGAAACAAATGTGCATGTTTTTTTTTTTTTTTTTTTTTTTTTTGCAATCCTCCGTGTGCAGGAATATTCTGAATAGATTTACACTCTGTGAAGTATTTAAACATCTATGGAGCATTTAACATTTTTTGGAATAAAGGATTAACCAGAGGTCATCTGTAATGTGTATATAAATGCGACCAATTTACAGTCGAGCTTCGCTATAAAATCATCACTTCTCCGGTCAGGAATCCAACAGCGCTCAGGTTGGCTTTTCTATTATTCGGATGAATTTGTTATTCGTTTTGAATTCATTATTCGTGCCTTTCCGAATAAGGTATTTGGCTTCGGGCACATCCCTACTGTGCGGTGTGCTTAATGTGCTGTTATACTGACACTGAATAGATTAATGAATACTTGCAGTAGGAAAAGGCTCAACAACATTTTTTATGCTGTGAACTGAATTTTGCGCACCAAAAATTTTACTAATCTAGTACTTTTGAATGACTTAGAGCAAGGAATGCTCTGAGTTCAAGCATTTAGGTTAAGCGCGCATCCAGGATGTGCATAAGTGGTTTTGTGCCGCTCTGTAAGGCAATAATTATTTAGCCTAGGATATTTTTTATATATCTTTCAGTTATTTTATTTGAGGATTGCCTCATATACTGTACCAGAGAAACACGTCTGATCGGGTCTGGTGGACATGTTAATACATTCAATAGTTATGTCATAAATGTTTAATATATATTTCCCTGACTGTATATTCATATTTGTATATATTCAATATACAATGTGTATATATAAGCAATATGTAATATTTGCAAATAACTAAAGTTATCATAAAGCATTAACAATAAATTTTTGTTTGACAGATGTTCATAAGGTG
This sequence comes from Myxocyprinus asiaticus, assembly GCF_019703515.2. NCBI lineage: Eukaryota > Metazoa > Chordata > Actinopteri > Cypriniformes > Catostomidae > Myxocyprinus > Myxocyprinus asiaticus. The sequence goes on along the minus strand of NC_059381.1, from coordinate 38,136,715 downwards.
AACAGCTGCGTCTGCTGTTGCATCATGTAAGTGTGAGGATAACAATAAAAACTTGAAAACGTTTCTCAGTGAAGGTGTCTAATGTGCTTTGACATATATCAAGTAGGCCTGTATATTAACTGTCTGATTTCTGTAGTAATTCTTAATTCATTTTTCATCAACTGCTAATGCATGTTGTGTTCTGACATGGTAATGTTACATTTTCATTTTTTTCTTGTCTTTTTTTTTTACTTTGATTGTGCCCCTAAATTTTTGACCGTGGTCCTAAAAAGTTTAACTTGGGGCAGGAGGGCTCCTAAACAAAATTTTTAACATTGATCACTACAACAAGGCTAGATTATTGTAATGCACTACTGGATCGATTTCCTGTAGGCTAAATAAATAAGCTTCAGTTCAAAATGCAGCAGTTAGAATGCTTACTATAACCAAGAAATATGATCATATCAGCCCAATTTTATTGTCAACATTTGCTGCCTGTTAGGTTTCTTGTCAATTTTAAAATTCTGCTAATTACTTAACAAGCTTTGAATGGTTTAGCCCTCAGTACTTAAGTGAATTTCTATTCTCTAAAATCCATCACGTTCACTATGATTGCAAAATTTCATCCTGTTGATCACACCAAGAATATCAAAACACACAAAAGGAGGAAAATCCTTTTCTTATTTGGCTGCTAAACTATCTACGCTAATATCATTCTTTTGTTTCCCTGTCTCATCCTTTGGATACATATTCAGAGGTTAATAGAGCCTGACAGATACAGCTTCAATCCAAGCCCGATGTTCCACTCCCACCATTATGTGTTGTGGATTGATGATGACTCCTAACTGCTGACTATGTCAACCAGACAGCGTGGCGCACTTCGATGATTACTGTCTGCTTCACCTAATTCAACTATGATGGACTTCACAGAGGATAAACTGCAGCCAACTTCCAGCCTAACAATGAGAGATACTTTACTGGCCACTGCCTGCACATCGGTCTAGGATTGACTTAACCAAAAACTGCTGCAAACTTTCAGCCAGACTGCAAGATAGAGGTCCTAAGAGGGCAGATGCTGCAACAGCTCATAGCACATTTTTGGAATGCTAGATTCCTAGATGTTGACATCAAGATTCAGCTTATCATGCCAGATGGAACACATGAGAAGGGGTATGACACTGGAGAGACTGTCTCTTAGAGTTCTGGAATGAGTTCTATGACATGATTTTGGGCAGCAGCAGTGGGAGAGTGTAGGGAGAATAATTGGATTTGGATGGATGAGGGAGAAGTATCTTCCTGTAAAGATTGCACCAGTTGTGCTAGAGCAGACTGCCTTTGGAAATGTGAAGAGTGATGTGGTTGAGAATTTTCTCAAATACATCCCTGACTGCGAGTGAGCAGTCATTGAGTCATGGCAATCAGATTTCACAAGTGTTGACCAAGATGAGCTAATTGAGGTATTGGATAGCCATAGCTGCTGAATGGCATCAACAACCTGTAATGCAAATGAAATTCTCCTGGAGCTTGCTCACAAAACACTTGTCCAAGAGCCTGCCTATGTAATTGAACAATGGGCAAACATTCTTAACTCTACCAGGAGGAATGACTTTGAGGACCTCAGTATATGGAACTCCAAAACCAACCGGGAGAAAGGTTGAGAAGTCCCTCACCTTCCCAGAGACCATGAATGGCCACCAGAAGGGGTATCTGACCACATACTTGAGGAATGCTGATTCACAGCATTTGTCTTTGTTCCTCATTCTGCACAGAATCCTGGGGAAGGCAATTACCATTGACTTTACCAACTTCAAGGATTTGAGAGAAGACCCATGGCACACACATGTGGGTGTGTGCTGGAGTTGTCAATTCATTATGACAGTTACCCAGACTTCAGCTCTGAGATGAATAATGTTCTTGCATGTAATGTGTGGGTGATGGATATAGTATAATCACATCCATCAAGTGGCAATCTCTCTCTCTCTCTCTCTCTCTCTCTCTCTCGCTCTCTCTATATATATATATATGTCTGTCTGTGCCAATATGCTGCAATATGTTATGCCTGATAGCTGTCATAGGCACATTTAGTCATGTCAAATTACCTCAATTAAATGTATACATGTCTTGAATATTGAAGACATAATTATTTGATTCTTGGTCTACTAGGTTCATTTCTAGTTCTTAGTTCAGTTGTGGTATAATTCATAAGCCATCTGTTTTAACAGTTCTCACATTACTAGACCAGTTGCTTTTTGTGAACATCAGAGCTGTGTTGTATACTCTTTTGCAACCATTTGTCATTAACCATATTTTGTATTGAAATTTGAGGATTTAACTGTTTGTATGGGTTTACTGAATTGATTAATTATCTACTGATGTTAGGCTGTTTTAAACACAGTGGATATAAAAAGTCTACACACCCCTGTTAAAACAGCAGGTTTTTGTGATGTAAAAAAATTAACAAAGATAAATCATATCAGAATTTTTGTACCTTTAATGTAAAAATTACAACCTATGCAATGCCACTGAAAACCAAAGTGACACATTTCAGAGAAAAAAAAAAAAACTTAGAATAACCTAACTGCATATGTGTGCACATCCCTGAACTAATACTTAGTTGGAGCACCCTTTGATTTTATTACAGCACTAAGTCTGTTTGGATAAGAGTCTATTAGCTTGGCACATCTTGACTTGGGAATATTTTCCCACTCTTCTTTGCAAAAATGTTCCAGATCTGTCAAATTGCGAGGGCATCTCCTGTGTACAGCCCTCTTCAGGTCCAACCACAGATTTTCTATAGGATTCAGGTCCATGCTCTGGCTGGGCCATTCCAAAACATTAATCCTTTTTTGCTGAAGCCATTCTTTTGTTGATTTGGATGTGTGCTTTGGATCATTGTCATGCTGAAAGGTGAAAGATCTCTTCATTTTCAGCTTTCTACCAGATGCCAGAAGGTTCTGTGCCAAAATTGACTTGTATTTGGAGCTATTCATGATTCCGTCCACCTTCACTTAAGCCCCAATTCCAGCTGAAGAAAAGCAGCCCCAAAGCATGACGCTGCCACCACCATGCTTCACCGTGGGTATGGTGTTCTTTTGCTTATGTGCTGTGTAGTTTTTGCGCCAAACATACCATAACACATTTTTCCACATGATTTTGGGAGACAGGATATAGGTTTTTGCCAGGTTTGGATGTTTTTGTTTTTTTCATCAGAAAAGGCTTGGTCTTGCCACCCTGGCCCATATCCCAGACAGATGAAGAATACATGAGAAAGTTGTCACATGTAGGGAGCAACCAGTACTTACCAGAAAGAGCTGCAGCTCCTTTAATGTTGCTGTAGGCCTCTTGACAGCCTGCCTGACCAAGCTGACCAAGTAGAGAAAGCTTCTCTTTGTCTTCTCATCAATTTTGGAGGGATGTCCTGTTCTTGATAATGTCACTGTTGTGCCAGACTTTCTCCACTTGTTGATGACTGTCTTCACTGTGGTATATGGTATATCTAATGCCTTGGAAAAAAATTTTGTAGCCCTCACCTGAGCAATACCTTTCAACAATGAGATCCCATTGATGCTTTGTAAGCTCTTTGTGGCCCATGGCTCTTGTAGTAGCATGCAACCAAGATGTCAGAAAAATCCTATAAGAACAGCTGAGATTTAATTGGAGTTAATCAGAGTCACTTCAGGTGAAGACAGGTGTGTACTATTTCACATAAGCTTGATGATTGGTTGATTCTGAACACAGCCACATACCCAATTATAAAAGGGTGTGCACACTTATGCAGTTAAGTTATTCTAAGTTTTTGTTTTCTCTCTGAAATGTGTCACTTTGGTTTACAATGGCATTGCATATGTTGTAATTTTCACATTAAAGGTGCAAAAAGTCTGATATGATTTATCTTTGTTTCATTTTTTACATCACAAAAAAAAAAAAAAAAAAAAAAAAAAACGGAAAGAGAAGCATTCAATGTCCATAGAAGAAATCTTTCTGAAATGTATTAAGAGGCCAAAAAGTACAAAAGGGCTCAGTGCAGAAAAAGAGTCATCATCATCATCATCAGAGACCAAATAACAGCAGTGCATCTGATTCCATTTATAGGTCAGGATAAAGCATTTACCATAACTCCTCTAGTTGAACATACTATAAAATACAAATGTTCAAAAAATGTCATAGACATATATTGTGCTTTATATGGTATACTAGCATTCACACATATTACACAAAATCTATGCATCCATAACAAGAGGTATAATCAAGAGAGTACAACAATTAAACACAAAAAGAAGGTTTCCAATCAAATACATTATATCAAAACATTATATCAGTGTACCAGTACATATACTTATGTGAAATATTTATAGTCCATGGAAGAATTATTTTATGCACGAATCACATGAATCACATAATTCACATAATTCTTCAGCAAACATTTAATCAAGGAAAAAGTCTAAAAACTTAAAGGTGCACAACTCAAGACCAGCTCCCCCAAAGATAGGCCAGTCATCCCAGCACCAGAACATGACATGGTGTCTTTGATGAGAGACTTCCTGATGGCCCAGCAGCGGCGAGAAGAAGGTTTCCTACTGGAGCATCGGGGACTGAGAGAACTGATCCAACAAATTAGGAAAGCCAGCTGAGACATTAGAGGTCTATCAACTGGTGACCCCAAGCCCAGCCATTTCAGAGAGCCCCCGAATAGACCTTCCTACTCCCGCACCTTGTAGCGGAAGCCTGGAGTCGACATCTCACCTTCCCCAAGCCACTTCTCCACCCAGGGCACTTCCAGCCCCTCCTCCAAAGACTCGCCAAAATCTGATGCCACCATTGGAGAAGGTCCTCTGTACAGAACCAAAAACGCCTACCTGTCAGCAGAGTGAGGATATCGATAAATACCTCCATCGGTTTGAGCGGTTGGCTAGGATGTGGAAGTGGCCTGAGGAGGAGTGGAGCTGTCGACTTGTTCCACTGCTAACAGGGCAAGCATTGGAGGCCTACCTCACAATGGATGAGGAGCATGCGGAGGTATTCAGTGACCTGAGAGAAGCACTGTTGGAGAAATTCAACATTCCACCTGAGACCTACCACCAGCGCTTCCAAGCAGCCATCATATCCCATGGAGAGTCACTGACCGAGGCCTACCATCATCTGAGGAACCTCTACCATGGTTGGGTCCAACTAGAGCTGCACTCTAAGGAGAAGATTGCCAATGCTATTGTCCTGGAGCAGCTACTTTGTGTGCTATCAAATGGCAGCCATATCTGGGTGAAGAAGCATAAAATGTTTTTATTTTTTTTTAATGGTCAGCCATTGCTTAATACAGGAAGTCTTCTGTCATTGATAAAGAAATGTCATGTGTCAATGGTTTATTATGCTACAACTAGCACTGTACAATGTGTACATGGGGATGTAAAGAGGTATTCTTGAGCAGAGGTGATATTGTGTGTAAATGAACAACCATACTTATTGAATGTTGCCATTGTTGACAATCTACCTACTGACATGATTCTGGGATGAGACTTGCCTGTATTGTTGTTCAATCTATTACATGCCACCAAAGACTGTAATGGCCATTCTGCTACTGTCAATGCCGATATTGCCGATCCTGTTATTACATGGACCCAAGCTAAGGCGGGTCTTCAGCCATTGCCAGACCTGGATGATAGTCTGTTGCAAGGCAGGACCAAAGGCCCAAGAAAGAGACTCCGACATTGGCATATTGCCAAAAATTTCTGGGCACCCCAGTCCCTGAGACTTCTATGGAAGGCCTTGAAGTCAATGGCTGGAGGGTCCAAGAGAATATTGGGGTGTTGCAAAGGGGAGATGTGCTCCTGAAGCCTTTGTTTGGAAAAGCAGCCAAAACTGATGCAATTTATATGATGAAAAGTATGTTGTTGTGAATGGTGTTGTACATGCAAAAAAATGATGTCACTAGTTTAGTTGTTCCTACCTGTTGTAGACCACTTGTTTTGCACCTTGAATACACAATTCCTTGTGCAGGTCTTCTAGAACACCAGTTAACATATGCATGCATCAGTTCCTGTTTCATCCATGTATGCTGAGGTACAAACATTCTGCACCACATGTTCCATTTGCCAGAAAACCAGTGCTGTGTGCTGGTCAGGGAGAGCTCCCATGCAGCCCCTGCCAGTGATAAAAATAAATCAATCATTGCTTAAATGACTGGCGTCCTGTTGCTCTGACCCACATCATCAGCAAATGCTTTGAGAGACTAATCAGAGATTACATCTGCTCTGTGCTGCCTCCATCACTAGACCCATTGCAGTTTTCTTACCACAACAACCGCTCCACTGATGATGCCATTGCATCTACAATACACACTGCTCTCTCCCACCTAGAAAAAAGAACACTTATGTGAGAATGTTGTTTGTAGACTACAGCTCAGCATTCAACACCATAGTGCCCTCCAAGCTTGATGTGAAACTCCGGGCTCTGGGCTTAAACAGCTCGCTGTGCAGCTGGATCCTGGACTTCCTGTCAAGCAGACACCAGGTGGTTAGAATGGGCAGCAACATCTCCTCATCACTGACCCTCAACACTGGAGCCCCACAGGGCTGTGTTCTCAGCCCACTCCTGTATTCCCTGTACACACATGACTGTGAGGCAACACACAGCTCCAATGCCATCATTAAGTTTGCTGATGATACGACGGTGGTAGGTCTGATCACTGACAATGATGAAACAACCTACAGAGAGGAGGTGCACACTCTGACACACTGGTGTCGGGAGCACAACCTCTCTCTCAATGTCAGTAAGACAAAGGAGCTTGTGGTGGACTTCAGGAGAAGAGATAGAGAACACAGTCCCATCACCATCAATGGAGCACCAGTGGAGAGAGTCAGCAGCTTCAAGTTCTTGGGTGTCCACATCACTGAGGAACTCACATGGTCCATCCACACTGAAGCCGTTGTGAAGAAGGCTCATCAGCACCTCTTATTCCTGAGACTGCTGAGGAAGTTTGGAATGAACCACCACATCCTCACACGGTTCTACATCAGCACTGTAGAGAGCATCCTGACTGGCTGCATCTCTGCCTGGTAAGGCAATAGCACCGCCCACAAACACAAAGCCCTGCAAAGGGTGGTGCGAACTGCCAGACACATCATCGGAGGTGAGCTTTCCTCCCTCCAGGACATATATACCATGCGGTGTGTGAAAAAAGCTCGGAGGATCATCAGAGACTCCAGCCACCCGGGCCATGGGCTGTTCTCACTGCTACCATCAGGCAGGCGGTATCGCAGCATCAGGACCCGCACCAGCCGACTTCATGACAGCTTCTTCACCCAAGCAATCAGACTTTTGAACTCTTGATCTCCCACGATCAAAATGCATCAGCACTGCACTTTATTACTCTTATATCTCACACCGGACTGTCATAAATTATATTATTATTATATTATATTCTCTCTTAACAACAAACTGGCAACTTACTATCAACTGACAGCCTGAATGTCAATACAGTACAATACAACTTACTGTACATTGTTGGGCTTTATTGGTTGTTTAGATCAGTGTTACTATCAGAAATAATTAATAATTATTTCTTTAGTTACTAATTAATATTTAAATTAATTAATTGAATCTAACTCATTAAAACCTCATATGGGGCTCCAGTAAATGTAGTGCGCTACGTTTAGGAGCAAGTTTGGTTATTAGCAATAATTAATAATTATCAAAGATAATTATTCATTATTAAAATCAATAGAACATTGATGAGAATCAATGTTAGCTTTTCTAATCCTTTAAATCAACAATTATCAAAGATAATCGTTAATTGTTAACATTGATGAAACATTAATTAAAATTAACACTAGCTTATTGATCATTCAAATTTAACAATCATCAAAGATAATTATCAATTATCAAAAATCAATAGAATATTAATAAGGATTAACATTGATGGGGCACCACCCTGGAATCAGGGACTAATAACCAGATAATATAACAGTCTGAATATTAGATTGTTTTCTTAGGAAAATCGACATCCGAAAATATCGATTTTCGGGGGGAAAAAAAACAAAGAATGAAGGCTTGAATCCAAGCACTGACATCCCGTCAGCATGACACAGGTGTATACAAAACAAACCAAAACACTTCTCTTTGTAATATAACAAAGTTTATTTATGCAGTAATATCAATTAATAATTAATACAATGCAGTCAATAAACTTCCGACTTACAACTACAAACTAAACAGTGATATGATTAGATATGGAAATCAAAATAATCCTATAACACATGAGGGTGTGTGTGTGTGTGTGTGTGTGTGTGTGTGTGTGTGTAAGGAGGGACACGCACAAAATGGCGGACGTAACTCTCGTGGAGAGTATGTCACGCGAGACTTCCGGCCAGAGAATATGGCCGCAAATGTGGGCGGAGAGAAACCAGTCAATGGCGTCTACCAGTTACCGCGTGTATCTGCTTGTACGATGGCTTAGGGACAAAGCTGAGCTTTATCACGAAGCCATCTACTAGCCAAAAATGTGTCTGAGAATGTTTGTGAGGGATCGCGCATGCGCGTGTGTGTGGTTAGTATGAGAGAGAGAGAGAGAGAATAAAGTGACGGCCCCAAAGCCGGTTTCGCGATAGTGGGAGAGGAAGCAGCTGTTAGTTTATCACTCAGAGATGCGGTGGATGGCTCATTAACCGTCCCGCATTCTTTGATTCTTTAATGGATAAACTCAGATTGCCGGTCTCACCCGCGATGGCGAAAATGCACAACAGTCCAATGTGGTTGGACCACAATACAGCAAATCAAATTCATGATAATTAATACCCTGAGTATTAATAATGAGCGGACATGGCGGTCCGTAAACTGTTCAAGCAAAAACCTTGAAACACAAGAATAACACACTATAATATTCTATCTCTGCCCAGACGTAAACCTCTTACTTGAATCGCATGAGGATGCAGAATGTGTGTTCATCCATCCTTTAACTCAGACTTGGTTCCTCGAGGCTCGGGTGATGACGAGAGGCCGTTTCCTCGCTCTGTCAGCAGTCGGTACGGCTGCTGATTCTCAGCGGGCTGGTGGAGAAATCAGAAACATCGACTTGATTGAAGATGGAAGAGAAATCTTTAATCTCTTCACTTCTGCAGGCAAACAGATGAAGATGCGGATTGCTTGGCGGTCTCCTTCGGATCCGTTAGAGTGTTCGGTTGAACACAGAGTAATCTCAACCCGTCCAGCGAGATGGAGATTGTATGGCCACAGTTTAAAGTCGGACATTACTTTCTTGTGCCACGAGGCTGCACCTGAGAGCAGCGATAAGCTGCGTCTACACACGGCGAGCAAAGTTGCTGGAAGCAAATCCCGGAAGCATTTCAGAGGTATTTCTACTCCTGATGATGTCATGGTTGAGGTGCGTTCTGTCGTGTGCCTCATCCAATAGGAGTTGAGAGTTTGATCCTTTAGTGAGCAAGGCTTCATGGGATTTGTAGTCTGTTTTGGACTCCCTTTGTTTGATTTTGGCGTGGTTTTTATAAGTAAGATTTACGACTTGTTATGTGGGGGCCTGAGTTAGGTTTTATGACTGTGTTAGGCCTGCCTTTGTCTTCTATCTGAATACATGAGGCCCAACAACATTTTATATATATTATATATACTTTTTTGTTGTATAATGTGTATTCTATATTGTGTGTATTGTATACTGTACATTGTATGTTATTATTTGTATATTGTGTTATGTATAATTATGTTTTATATTAGATTTTAAATTGTGTTTTGTTAATCTGATGTTTATTGTAAATTGGTATATGTCTCATCACTGTCACGACTACTATGTTGCTCAGAACAGCACCCAAGAATTTCACACACTATTGCACTTGTGTATATGGTTGTGTGACAATAAAAGTGATTTGATTTGATTTTATTTGATTTGATTTGATAGCTGCACTGTTCCAACAGATTGCCATGGACATTGTGGGCCCACTTTAGAGGAGCAGTGCAGGTCATCAGTATATACTGGTTACATGTGTTTATGCCACCAGGTTCCCAGAACCTTCCATGACCACGCCCAAGATCATTAGCATCCTTGTCCAGCTATTCTCCAGGGTGGGGATCCCCGATTAAATGCTGACTGACCAGGGAACAAATTTTGCATCACAACAAATGCGGCAACTACACCAACAGCTGGGTATAATGGCTATCAAGACCAGCCCACACCACCCTCCGACCAATGGCTTGGTCGAGCGGTTTAATCAGAACCTTAAGAACATGCTTAGGAACTCTGTTGCCGACACAGGCCGTGATTGGGAAAAGTGGCTACGGTTCCTGCTGTTAGCCTACAGAGAAGTACCACAGGCTTCCAGTGGGTTCTCACCATTCAAGCTACTGTATGGATGGCAGGTGCAGGGACCCTTGAAAGAAAGAGTTGGGAGGACCCTTCCCCACCAGCAATGGAGAAAGGTATTTTCCGGTACATTCTAGATATGAGGGACCGGCTGGAGAGCTACCAAGATCAGGTGAGGGTGAAACTACAGAAGGCACAGTGTTGTGGCTTCTGCCACCTCTGTGAAACATCACTCTTGAAGTCTTGGGGTTTTGATGCCAGAAGATAGACTTTATTATCAGAGATAAAAAAGCCGAGTTGTTCCCATCACAACAACTACAACAACTCCTACAAAATGGTTTGCACCTGCTTATATACATATCATCTACCAAGGAGTGGCCAATACATTCCATACATGTCACCATTCCTATTCTTTGATGCCAATCTGTTCATTTTAAGGAATGGACAGGAGACACCTGTGGAGAAACCTTAACATATATTTTCTCAGCAGTCATGAAAGCAGTTTACTATATGTGAGCACATTCCTTTCCTACCCAGGCTTCTCCACACACACACTAAGATTCATGCTTGACCATCAGAAATAATTGTAAATGAAATGGCTATATTAACATTGATTATACTTGATTAATTTATACTCAACTTGATAAAAATATTCTACATTATCCCCCCTCTGAGACTTACATAAGTCTCACCGTCACTGTCCTTATTCAGAGTGCAGTTTCATAATTCAGTCTCCTCAGTTATGCTTTCTAGTGACTTAGTTAAGTCACACAGCTTCACCACCAAAGACCAGATTATGCAACCGCACTCCAGGGGGGATTTCCGAATCAAATGTCTCCATCCAAGTTTGATTAAGAATGTAGTAAAATTTTTCTGTCTCATTATTCCTTCATTCAATAAATGAAACCTTTTAAGCATGTTATACTGTAAGCATGAGCGTGCAATTGGTTCAGCCTTGTCTTTGGTTGTCACAGTTATGTAGAGTATATCAAACATAAAACAAAATATTCATCATCATATTAAGAGTTCTTTTTTGTAGTGTAGATTTCTTCAACCCAGATACTTTGCACTTCGTAGAGGGTCACCCTTTGGGGAGAGGTTAGGCTAGCACTTACACCCAGGGTATGGCTCATTATTCATCTTCTCATACATATCTTCACTGAAGGAATCAATTTCCTCCCAATCTGGTATTTCTGGCCATCCAGAGTAGGTGTCATTGCATTGGACCGTTCACATTGATCAATGTCATCTGCTTCACTGTTGTACGGATCAAGAATGATTTTACAAATGGTATCAAACAACAGAATATTATTCCTTCCACAAGGATTGTTATTCCAATCATTATATTAATATTAGCCAATCGTGTACCCCATTTCTTAAAGAATTCTATTTAAATTGTTATAAACAAACAAGACAAGCAATGTTTATCTTCAGTCACCACCATGTTTTCTTTTTCCATTCTTCATTAATATTAAAATGTACATGAGTTCAATAAAAGCATAAGTAAAAGTAATAAATCCTTTTTCAATCTTAATTCTTCATCATACAAACATTCCCAGGTTTGTTTAATACATCTTTAATAAGTCAGGCACTCCTTTGTCTGCAACAGTTCTCAAAACTTTACCCCTAAAACCAATCTATAAATAATCTTCTACACAGGGTATGATCCCCTGATGGCACAGTGACAGAATGCTTGGTATTTAACACTGTGATAAGTTGTTTTAGTTAAGCGGTTATTAAAATGCAGCCGGGTTGAGTGGAACTCACAATTTTCGGGCAGGTTTTTTCTAGACCTCCCGTTTGATGCTTCTGACCTAAAAGGATCCATCCACTTCCTTAAACCCATCTCACCCATTCTTGGGCAGGCTAACAAGGGCGGTGATGCCCTGCCTTAGGTTGCCCCCCCTTCTTGCCATAGGAGAGTCTTACCTATCATTGGGTCATCACCTCTTGCCACTGGTCTCGATACCGCTCAGTCCTATTAGCCAATCCTTAACAATTTGGTATCAGTAAACAGATATTTTCTTTTGTTTCAGGGAGTATCACCTGAGAACAGTCACAGCCAATGGAACCATCAACAACTGCTTAAATATGGAGACAATTCAAAACATGGTCAAATTCAAAAAGCATTATTCAAAATTTAACAATCTATTAAAATTGTCCAAATTAAAAGTAAAATAACAATGCTAAAATTGAACTTATTTACAGATCATAATTTCCATTCAGGTTGTATTTCTTCTCCTTTAGCAAACATCACAAAAGACCATGTATCATGGTGGGGACTAACATCAGAACAAAACAAAATAAAGGTAGCCTCTGTCAAACTTCTAGGAAGCTTAATTTAAAAACATCACCTTAATTCAATAATAGTCTCTAGATTGTTTTGAACCTACATCTATTCTTTCAGATGAACTTTCAACTGAATCTCTTGTCTTTAGTATAAACCCTTAACTTCAAATTGCCCTCTGAATATATAAAATCATTAATCATGTTGAGGAAAGCTGTTTGAACCTCTCCTTCATATCACTGTATCTAACATTATTATCAAATCACATCATTTTCCATATACAATAAAATCAAATCAAAAGAAAATAAAACAATTTAGAGATGTGCCTTTAGCACACTTCAAAAACTTATACTGAGAGTGAGAGAGAGGGTAGGGAAGGAATTCAGAGGGGTACATTCCACTCCTTCACACTGTTTCTATTCTCATTACAGCTATTCCTTCTTTTTCATTTTAGAATCTCATAATAATTTAAGTTATTCTTCAACAGTGAAAATAGTGATAATTATACAACACCTATCTTGTAGTCCTGTCATCTTATTACTAATATAATCCCCTCTTTTTTTAAATCAATTAACTCTCTTATGATTACTTTCTCCCTTTTCTTACTCTGTCTCAGGAGAAGGAACTTTCATTCTATCTAATGAAGCAACACAAATCAGCTTTTTAAACAAACAGAAAAGTAATTAAAATTTTAAACAAAATAAAGTAGTAATGAGGCACAATGGAAATTCAAATAAATCTTTTTCTTGTGTTTTGAAATAATTGCTCACTACATCCTTTTAATTTCTCATGACTCTTATTTTTTATTTCCTAATGTTTATCATCATTTAACAATAAGATTTTTCATTTATTATTCTCTTATACTTCTCAGCATTTCCTGACAAATTATTCAGTTAAATAGTAGAGACAAACATCATTGTGCAGAAACTGTATGCCTCTAAAGTGATAATTTCATGGATTCATCTCAAAATAGAAATAGTTTACTAGAAAAAGACACTCAATCAACTCTTTGTAGCACCCACTAACCGTTTTCTTTAAAGTGAGGGTACTCTCTGGAAACTTTGGGGGGTAACCAATCCAATAGGAAACTCTAACTTTGCCATCAAGTTTGTAATATTTACTCTTTAAATCAATAAATCAGCTGTTAGATGCTGGATTTAAATTTAGACCCTCAGAACAATTTAGACATGGGTTTTGAACCCATGGATGGCAATCTGGAAGTATAAGACTGAAATCAACTTATCCAGAGAAATTTGAATCCACATTTGAAATGTCAAATCAGTATTGATTACCAGCAATCATGAGAGCGGGAGGGCCAATCATATAATAGCCCACAACATTTTCAGTCTTTTTTCCTTCGGACTTCCTCCTGCAGTATTAATAACTTCAATAAATCATCTGGCCCAGCCATCTGCAATGGTGAGAGACTAGTTCCAGAATGAGTTAATGATACAACATACACATAATAATGACAACAGAAAGGGTAAAACATGGACACTATCAGAATAGGCGCATGTACATGAAGTTATTAACATTCATAGTTGAGGAATTTACGATGTTCAATTTAATCTTAACGTTTCTCCATGGGTTTCACCTGCTACTCATAACCAATTTTTCCTTAGCATTTATCAATAATGTTTTACAAATACGTCACAGATATTTCTTAAATCTTCAAATCAGAACTTCTAGCACGAATAACATTATTTTATGCATGTCCAAAAGGAAATTTTTTTTTTTTTTGTTAAATATCAGAGCATCTGAGCAAAACTTTACAACGTTTACTTAGTTCCTCCTCCTTATTGGAGGTTGGGACTTTATTTTCCATTTTATCTGGCATGATTGGTCACAGAACAAACCCAAGGAAAAAGCATCACAATATTGGCAAGGCTGCCACACATAAAGATCATAAAACAGATATTAAAAGCACAACTTTTCCAACAAATTGAAAAAACAGAGAACATGTAATGATCCAAATAATTCCTAATTTTCTTTCCTTTAATTTTAGTCTTAAAGGCAGCTTCTCAGTGTACCCATAATCAACCAATGCTACACTGTGGGTATAAACAAGAAAATAAAATAAAAAATATCTAATTTTAACTAAAAGAATCTGCTATCTCTCTTTTCTAAATTCGGGGCGCCCCTGTCTGAGTGGAGACACCAAGAGAGACAAGGTTCTGTAGACTATTCTTGGCAGCATTCTTACAGAGTAAGAGGTCATAGGTCTTTGTTTATTCCGGGCCCTACCAACATCAGTCTCAGTCTCTCCATCAGACAGTCCCTAACAAAAATAATAAACTCTACCTATCTTAGTTTTGTTGGTTGATCAAGTTTACACCGATAAAGTTGCAACTCACATGTAAATTTGTTCTTCAGACATATTTAAACACATAGAAAATCAAAAACAAAACAAATAATCATGGGTTCTTACATTTAGATATCAAGATTGTATAGTGTTTAATTTAATATTGTTAAAAATGTTATTCTCTCATAAACTGGACCAGACAGAATATAAAACAGACACATGAATGCGAAGTTTTCACATTTAAGGTTTACTTTTCATACTCAAGTTACAAAATCTAATTTTCTTATTCGTCAGTTTCACCTTTCTTTTTAATTTCTCTTTCCCATTTTCTTGACATCTTAGCATTTCCATTTACTTAACCGTGGCTTTGATAACTAATGACCTCCATGAAGGAAGTACACAACAAAACAATAGCCCTCCTATTATTATTGCAATTCCCAAAAACTTTCCCAATTTACATAATGCTTCTCTCCCTAACAAATTAACAGGATTCTGATTTGTATGGTTGCACTTTTGTTTTTAGTTTGTAGCATTTTCTCTTCCCTGTGCCCACCTTCTTATATTTTTCAGAGAATTTTCTCCTTCCTTTTTGAACAGTGACTCCTCTTCACTTTCTCTCTCCCTACTATCCAGTAGTCTACTTCTATTTCTCACCAACTTATCTGTGTCTTGTATTAATTTTTCTGTTTCTCTAATGTTCCTATTTATTTGTGTTTAAATTACTTGTGCTTCTGCTTCAATCTTCTCTTGTTCTCTTCTTACTTGCCCTTTTTGTTTCTCTCTTTTTATTTTTTACTCTTATCTTTTGTTTTATAATTTTTTTATCAACGTTTCCATTTCCTCGCAAAACCCTACATCAAATGTCCCTTCCTTTGGCCATTTTGTCATCATATCTTGATTCTCTTTTGCCATTTGCTTGAGAGCTTATCTATAAGTTCTCTACACAATGGATATTTTAATTCTAATTAGGAAAAATGTATCAATGTATCAATTTTTGTAATAATTTATTTGTTCTAATAACATGACCTTCCAAAAGAAATTCAATTATTTTTATGTATTTATAAACCAATTTCCCATATTCTCTCCTATAACATGCACATTAATTGTAATAATTATTATACCATATACATGTACAAATTTTCCTATATGTTGTCAATTTACTTTTAGGATCACTCTGTATCCAAATAGTGTCAAATAACAATAACAGCAACTTATTTCTTTCACTGTTATTTTTAACTTTTTGCTTTCATGCACATTTTGTTTTACTGCACTGTTGTCTCACCATTTGTATTCTTTTTCCTATTGTCAGTTTATACTGTATTATATTTACTCTTCCATATATATATATATATATTATCATTGGTTTTAACTCCACTATACAACCAGAATAATTTTTAAGTGCCCTCTTTGCCTCTAATCATCAGACCTCTTCTGCCTCATATATTGATGGAAGGTTGAAAATAGGCCTTAATAGATTTTCTTTGCTGTAAATTGCATATATACTCCTCTTTAGTTGCACAGCAAAGGTTGAGTCTCTCTATCTGGATCACAGATTCTACAATTTGAAGAATGGCCAAAGAACCTACAAAGCCAATATCTCTTTTTTAGTTTTCTCTGTGTTAACAAAGGAAATTCCTTTCCAAATTTTCACAAAAGACAGGGTTTCCTTCCTAACATCCATTCAACATATAATAGACAAACCTTCTTTATTAGGCAACATTTATTCCATTCATCGTATCCCTTTAATTTGTTATTTTTAGGGCTCATATTACATTCAAATTCACACTTGTCCCCTTATTTATAGGGCTCATATTACATACACTCTGTGTTCCTTTTATTTTAAGGACGCATCATACATTCCAGTCCCTCTACTAGGCTCATACTTGTACTCAGACTTACACTTCCATACGCAATTGTACTTCAGTCACACTTCACACACTTTCAAACACAGACACAAACACTCACAGACACAGAAACATTCACACTTTTTACAAACACAAGGCCTTTCTAAACACAGAGCTACCAAAGAATACAATAAAATTCTAAAACGCAACTATTCTACCCCCCTCTTAGGTGACCTGCAGGATTTGCCTCTCGTGCCTTCCTGGCTTTTTTATTTTTAAATTTCATCTGCTTTTCATTTACTGTTATCCATCATGGCCCCCTTAACAGTAAAAACAGATAATTACAGGATTTGCCTACCTGGTCAAAAACCTGTCTCTCTTGCCTTCCTGGCTTTTTTATTTTTTTATTTTTAAATTTCATCTGCTTTTCATTTACTGTTATCCATCAAGGCCCCCTTAACTGTAAAAACAGATCATTGCATGCAATTATTTCTTCTGGAATCAAAACCCTTTATATTCTTTAAATTTGGAGAAGCTTTTTGAGTGTCCTTACCACCACAGGCAAACTCTGGCAAGCAACATAAATTAATTATAAGCAAAAATGCTTACCCCTTTGGTGGCCAACTGCTTTTGTGTTGCCTGTCTAGTCCTCCCGCTGTGATTTTTCACCCTTCTGCTCCTTCCTGTCCCATCTGGGGTGCCAATATGTTGTGGCTTCTGCCACCTCTGTGAAACATCACTCTTGAAGTCTTGGGGTTTTGATGCCAGAAGATAGACTTTATTATCAGAGATAAAAAAGCCGAGTTGTTCCCATCACAACAACTACAACAACTCCTACAAAATGGTTTGCACCTGCTTATATACATATCATCTACCAAGGAGTGGCCAATACATTCCATACATGTCACCATTCCTATTCTTTGACTCCAATCTGTTTATTTTAAGAAGTGGACAGGAGACACCTGTGGAGAAACCTTAACATATATTTTCTCAGCAGTCATGAGAGCAGTTTACTATATGTGAGCACATTCCTTTCCAACACAGGCTTCTCCACACACACACTAAGATTCATGCTTGACCATCAGAAATAATTGTAAATGAAATGGCTATATTAACATTGATTATACTTGATTAATTTATACTCAACTTGATAAAAATATTCTACAACAGCAGGCACAGAAAAAGTAGTATGACCAGAATGCCAGATTTCACCAATACCATCCAGAGAAGAGGGTACTATGGCTACTACCAACATCAACTAGCAAGCTACTAGCCAAGTGGCAGGGACCCTACACTATTACTTGCAAGATGGGACCAGTTACATGTGAAGTGCTTCACCCTGATAAAGGAAAGGAGAAGCAGACATATCACATCAATCTCCTGAAGGAATGGAAGGAGGAGCCAGCAAGGGACGTTAAGACTTCATTCCTGATCCGAAGGGTGGAGAATGCTGAGGATTAAGAGCCTGAGATGAGAGCGCATAGGCAGTAAGCAGTGGTGAGCCTGGAACATCTGACCAGTGCAAGGAAGGCTGAGTTGCTGCAGCCCTTTGACCAGTACCCATTCCTGTTCCGTCAGAGGCCTGGACAGAGCAGAATGATCCAACACTCCATCCTCTTAAACAATCCCACACCATCACGACAACGGCATTACCATATTTTAGAAAGGTCGGTGGCACCACTGAAGGCCGAGATTACAACCACGTAGGAGCTGGGTGGGATAGAGCCGTCATTGAGTGAGTGAAGCAGTCCTGTGGTCATCTTTTCCAAGAAGGATGGTACATTGCGTGTATGCATTGATTTCAGGAAGTGAACTTGCAATCCCAGTTTGATGCCTACCCAATGCCATGGATTGACAATCTGTTTGAGAGAGGATTGACCAGTAAAGATATATTACCACACTGGACCTCTGTAAGGGATACTGGCAGGTACCCCTTGAGAGAAACTCCAGAGCCTACACCGCATTCAGAATGCCATTGTGACTATTCCAGTTTACAGTCGTACCATTCTGGTTGCATGGGGCACCCACAGCTTTCCAACAACTGATGGACCAGGTTCTCCAGGATTATGTAGAATGGTTGGCTGCATACCTAGATGATGTTGTGATCTATAGCAGCATGTGGGAGAACCATCTCTTGCACTTGAGAAAAACTCTGGAAAAGATCCAGGCAGCTGGACTAACCCTGAATGTGACAAAATGTAAATGGGCCAAACAGGAGACAAGTTTCCTCAGTTATCATCTGGGCAATGGCAAAGTGAGACCCCAAGTTGATGAGATGGAGGCGATAAGGCACAGTCCGAGGCAAAGAATGAAGAAGGAGGTGAGGTCCTTTTTGGGTCACGTGGGCTGGTATTGTCAGTTCATATCCAATTTTGCATCCATCACAGTACCCCTGACCAACCTGTTGACTAAGGTGACCAAGAACCCTGTTGAGTGGACTGAAGACTGTGAGAAGGCTTTTACCACACTAAAAGGTCAAATGTGTTTCAGCCCTGTCTTAAAGAATCCTGACTTCAGTCGATGGTTCTTGGTGCAGGTGGACGTGTCCGCTATCGGGATTGGGGCAGTCTTGACACAAGGAGAGACAGGAAAAGAGCGACCAGTTCTGTTCTTGAGTCGCAAGTTGCTACCATAAGAAACCCAACATTCTACGATAGAAAAGGAATGTTTATATCAAAATACCAATACATATACTTATGTGAAATATTTTTAGTCCATGGAAGAATTATTGTATGCACATGAATCACAAGTCTTCAGCAAACATTTAATCAAGGAAAAAGTCTAAAAACTTAAATAAAGGTGCACAACTCAAGACTAGCTCCCCCAAAGATAGGCCAGTAATCCCAGCACCAGAACATGACATGGTGTCTTTGATGAGAGACTTCCTGATGGCCCAGCAGCAGCGAGACGAAGGTGTCCTTTTGGAGCTTCGGGGACTGAGAGAATCGATCCAACAATTTAGAAAAGCCAGCTGAGACATTAGAGGTCTATCAACTGGTGACACCAAGCCCAGCCATTTCAGAGTTTTCAAAGTTACCATCTGGGCAATGGCAAAGTGAGACCCCAAGTTGATAAGGTGGAGGCGATAAGGCACAGCCCGAGGCAAAGAACGAAAAAGGAGGTAAGGTCCTTTTTGGGTCTTGTGGGCTGGTATTGTCAGTTCATATCTATTTTTGCATTCATCGCAGTACCCCTGACCAACCTGTTGACTAACAGAACCCTGTTGAGTGGACTGAAGACTGTGAGAAGGCTTTTACCACACTAAAAGGTAAAATGTGTTTCAGCCCTGTCTTAAAGAATCCTGACTTCAGTCGATAGTTCTTGGTGCAGGTATGGATATGAATTGGTTTGCTACTGGGATTGGGGCAGTATTGACACAATAAGAGACAGGAAAAGAGTGAACTGTTCTGTTCTTGAGTCGCAAGTTGCTACCATGACAAACCTGGCATTCTACAATAGAAAAGGAATGTCTTGCCATCAAGTGGTCCTAGGATACTCTGCAAAACTACCTACCTGGCAGAGAGTTCGATTTAGAGACAGACAGATTATCAAGACCTAACTTATACCAGGTACTTGGCTGTTATGGCTGAATGTTCAAGGATTTTAAATTGAGACCCTCTAGGAATGGGTACTTTAAGAGTGGTTTGCATCAACCTGGCTTCTATTTAAACTTTATCTTTATATCTTTATCTCCAATAGACATTTGGTTTGGGTAGTTCCTTCCAGCGACTTTGGAAAACATGTGCATTGGTGGTTCAGTGGTACATTTCTTGTTTCTCTACCAGATCTGATTCTTGGTCAGTGCAATTTACATGTGCTAGTTTGTACAAGTGAACTGCCTGTGAAAGCTGTGTTGATTCTGATATAAATTTTTCTCTCTTTATACTTGTGAGTTGATGATGTTTTCTGAAAAACTGTCTACATTTCAAGTATTAGTAAGTGTTCCCCTTGAACACAGGATGGTTGTTGTGAGGAGAACTTGTGTGATATATTCTTAGCTGCTTTTAAGCCTTTCATTGCAAGATAGATTACATATCAATGTGGATGCATGCATTCTTGAATGGAGCCTTGAGCCATAACACTAACTTTAAAACTGTGAGTACTGAATATAGAACTTGCAAGCATTAGTGGTCCAGTGGTAGCATTCTTGCCTGCCACATGGGAGACCAGTGTCTCATTCCTGACCAATGCTTGAAAATGTAACATTATGTCAGGTATTTGCCTCTTAAGGCTGTATGTTCAAGGCATTTAAATTGAGGCCCTCTAGGAACGGGTACTTTAACAGCGGTTTGCATCAGACTGGCTTCTTTTTAAAATTTGCCTTTATCCCTTTATCTCCACTAGACATTTGGTTTGGGTAGTTGCTTCCAATGAATTTGGAAAGCATGTGCATTGTTGGTTCAGTGGTAAATGTCTTCTTTACCAGGTCCGATTCTTGGCCAATGCAAGTTACATGTGCTGGTTTGTACCAGGGAACTGCCTGAGAAAGCTGTCTGTGACGATTCTGATATTAATTTTTATCTCTTTATATTTGTGAGTTGATGATGTTGTCTGAAAACAAGTGTTTCCCTTATGCACAAAGGATGTATGTTGTGAGGGGAATGTCTGTGGTACATTCTTAGATGCTTTTTAGCCTTTCATTGCAAGATTGATTACATATCAAGGTGGATGCCTGCATTCTTGAATGAATTCTTGAGCCGTAATCCTAACTTTAACACTGTGAGAACTGGATTTCAAGGATGTAAGCATTTGTGGTTCAGTGATAGAATTCTCGCCTGCCAGGTTTGGGCCAGTCGCGTATAGGTGTAACGGGCTTTTGTGACCTCAAGTAACCTCTTCAGCCAAGATTTGAGATTCAGGGTTCGATTCCTGGATGAATTATTTTTTTATTTTTCCAATATTTATTATTTTCCCTATTATTCATGTCAGGCCATTATTCAATTGTATTTTAACCTTCCACAAAACTGGATATTTCGTATTTTTATTTATGGTTTGTATTTCCACATGTATAGCTGTATAGGAGATTTGCAACCTATGTAACTTTTTTATAAAGCATTTGAGAAATAATCATTCTTAATACATTTTGCAATAAATTGTCCAACCTTTGTGTTTACTGATTTATTTGTTTACTTAAGTTTTATTCTAATTCTGTATTTTAAAAGAAAAGACAACATTAGAGCAGTTGTGAAATGGTCCTGTAATGAAAACACGTATAGCAGGAAAAAATGGTATCAAAAATACAAATAACAAAGTCAATATTAACCAGTTATGTATATATACATGGAGTAACATTCAGAACTAAATCAAATCAAATCAAATCATACTTTATTTGTATAGTGCTTTTTACAAGCGATGTCACAAAGGGCTTAACAATACCCATAGACATCCAGATATGCAAACGTAACCCTCAAAGACAAGGAACAACTCCCCAAAAAACTCTTTAAGAGAGAAAGAAAAGGAAGAAACCTTGGGAGGAGCAATTCAAAGAGGGATCCCTCCTCCAGAGATGGATGGTTAACAAATGGTTAGGCCAGGGGTTTGGCATAAAGACAAAAAAACAATAAACAAAAAGACAACAGTTTCTGCACCTATGTTTGAAAGTCACTATGTAATTTGTGTTGTTGTTTGCTCAATTGATGAGGTGCAAAAAGTCATTGTGGCATAGGGTATAAGGGTAGAAGTGGCTGTCTAGGTGGCTCATTGACATCCTGGAGTTGAGCATGGAGAAGTATCGGTGTACAGAAGCTGGGAAAAGCTAGGTCAAGGTGGCAGCGGCGCAAGGGCGACCTGAGAGCAAACTCATGGACATAATGACTATGTTCAAATTTCCTTGTTCCATTTAATAATATAGCAGCAACGTTCTGCACTAGTTGCAGATTCTTGAGACGGGTGCTTGGTAGACCTGAAAAGAGTATGATTATGAAACTATAGATTACAATGCATTCAATAGTATATAGTTTTTTACTATGGATAAGACCTCAAGGACAGTACAGGAAAACTTAAAATTCAAAACAATAGCAAATGCAATACTCATTAGACTGTCTGGATTGATGTCAGTTCAAACTGAAATGGATGCATTTGTAGAACAATCTCAAAAAGTAATAATGAATGTAATAATTAGTTATGTATACATGGGTAAAGAACTGCAGAAATATGTGTCAAAATGTGTATTATGTACAATAGTATAGACAACATCCTAAAAACCTATTTACAGATAGAGAACTCAGGTAGAGATTATTTAAACTTATACATAAACACACACACACACACACACACACACACACACACATGCTTTTCAGTCTCATAAAATGCAGACTTCTGGAACTCAGTCCAAGTCATCTCTCCCATCATGCCCTGGGACTGGTACATGGACAAAACCTTGATGGGACAGTAAATGTACTTTCCTGGGACTCCAGGGAAATAGGCATGGATGTGAGGGCTGTTGGGGCCTTGTTTGAGAGGCAGATGACAGGACCTGCACAGGCAACCAGGAGGATGAAGCTCTACAGATTTCCTCTTTTTCCTCTCTTCTGTTACCCTCTTTTGTTCTGCCCCTCTCTGTTTTGAGGCTTCGAGCTCCCACTGGAAGAAGGCAGTTGATGCAAAATCCTCAAAGCACATTCTGGGATTGGTGAGTCCTTCAGCTGCGTAAGTCATGAAGACTTTTTTGGAGCAGTAAAAGTATTTCACCTCTGCTGACTGATAAAAAAAAATGGACAGAGGAGCCGTCGCCAAGGTAACGAGACTTTGGCTGCCCACAACTGAGACAAGTCCTGGTTTTCTTTGGCTGTTGTTGTTGTTGCAACTGCTGAGCTGCTAGCTGCCCCTCCACAATCTCCTTCACCATCGTCACAAGTGTAGCCTGGGTCAGAGGAGCATCCTGGGAAGGACTCACCACTGGTGGATTTACAGGAGCAGGTGTCAAGGCTGTGACTGGTACGCTGACTGTTTCACTGCCTTCTGTCAGATGCTGCCAAAGCTGCTGAGTCTCCAACAGCTTCTCTGGTCTGGTGTTCAAAGAGGAGCTGGTGTTTATTAGCTTGGCAAGGTGTTTCACATACCGAGAGATATGCTGCCTTGTGGTTGGATGAAGGAGACTATTGGGGTCTTTGCAAGATCTGTGCACAAGGGCAGCATAGTCAGCATCCACCTGCTTCAGCATGTCTTTCTTCCCATGGTGCTTTGCTAGGAGTCCATCAATGGCATCTCTCATGGGTTGCGTCCACCGGCCATGGTCCAGTACAAAGATACGTCCACCAGTCTTAACGGGTCCTGTGCAGGCAGCACGGGGAGAGGCTGTCAGGGGCAGTGGGGAAGTGCTCAGCAGATCTGTAGAAGAGATATAAAACAATGTTAACAGTAAGGTATGCGAGTAGGTTAGTATGTGTCTATATGAGTAGTACCTCCACGTGTGTGTGTGCGTGCGTGCGTGCGTGTCCATGTATGCTTGTGCGTGCGAGGGTATATAAATTGTGAGGGAATATGAATGGGTCCAGCCCACAACAATACATGTGCCAACATGATTTACCTGTTTGTCTCTCAGACGATGTGTATTCTTCTTTTGGAGTGGCAAACAGCTGTGAGGGCTCCACCAGCTCCTCTGTTGGTGGGAAGGCACAGGTCTCAGCACTGAGAGACACCAGGACACGTGCTACATCCATCTCCTAAAAAGTAGGCCCAATAAGGTTAAATATCAACGACGCAAATCTGAAAGTGCACGTGAATTAAAACGTAAATTAGTAAATTCAGTGTGTTTTACCTGAAAGATGTTCTCTTCAGTAGGTACTGAGGAGGATGCAGGGGCAGCAGGATGGTGGAACACCACAGGTAGTTGTGAGACCTACTGGTTGGACGGCTGGTCTGTCTCTTCCTCCCTAAGAGGTGGGACTGTCTTCTGGGACTTGTGCTTCTCCCAGTCCAGTGGAACAGGGCGACAGCCTGGCTCCACATACTTGAGTCCAAACCTCTCGCCTGTGTCTCTGGCTGACACATGAAGCACTGGATATTTGGCCTGCCCAGTCACCTTTGTGGACGCCATGTTGAGCTCTGCAATTAAAACAGGGTCAAACACTCCCGGTAGGACCACGTCAGGCAGCTTCAGGTCCACCAGCCTCTGGAAGTTCCAGTGAACCACTCCGGTCATCCCCTGGGCCTTGAACAGCTCGGTAGAGATGTTGTTGCCTGTCACCCACTGAGCCTGGTGAAAGTGGAAGCCCTCCTGCTGAGAGGTTCCTCTGACAGGGATCCAGATAGGAACAGCAGCTCCTTCCCCTTTTACGTGGTTCAGCTGCAGGGTTCCACCGTACCTGTAGAGGATCCCTTCCCCCACTTCTGGGTCGCTCAGGCAGCCTCTCAGGATGTGGACGCGTTGTATCCTCCACTCCTTCAGCATGGATGGCTTGAACAGGAGCACATCATTTGGGTCCTTGGCCAGAAAGAAGTGGTGAAGCACATCTTCCACCCTCTTCACCAGCTCTCGGGGCTGTGGCACCTGTGATGGAAATTTATAGATTTTGGTTACATATTACACTGGTTTATGAATATTAATATCTAGAGTGTATTACTGTTTTGCCAAGTGTATCTTTATGTTAATAGCAAATGTGCATTGTTATATATTCAGAGGAACAGCTTGACACCGCTAAGAGTAAACATCTTCCTGCCAGTAACTTCTTTTAGTTTAAATAAATACCTTTATGCTGCATGAGAAAAATGCCTTTGGAATCTTCTCTGCACTGGGTAACACTTTGAATATATCCAAACAATATCAAAACTGCCATTACAAACCTTTGTCCTGCAGTGCTGTCTGATGTGCTGCTTGGTGGGATTAGCAGGGACTATCCCACAGAAGGTGTACACATCCTTCAGCTTCTTCAGGTCATCCTGGTCTACCACTGTGAAGGCAGCAGAGAGGAACTGACAGAAGGAGCTGTGCAGATTATGGTGCTCAGAGACACACTCCCAAGTCAAGCAGCGCATGCAGTGGAACAAGTCCAGTTTAACTGAGATGTCCTGGTTAAACTTGGTCCTGGAAGCACAGGTGTTGGTCAGATTCCCAGAGGTCACCTCTGACACTAGAGCGTCTGTGGTCTTCCAGGCGTCCCACAAGAGATGCTCGTGAGGCTTAGAGTCTGATACTATAAAAGCAGCACAGCAGTCCCTATTGAAAATATAATATAATAATAATTTATGGTAAGTATTTATGTTTATAGTAAGTATTTCAGTTTATGGTAAGTATTACATCTTAATTGCAGACTAACTTAAATCTCATCACTGAAATTGTATTACTTGTGAATGTAAATATATAGAATAATACTAGAAACTGTTTGTAATGTAGTGAGGGGTTCATACCTGTCCACCCAGTGGTGCCTGGCTTTCTCCACTCCAGCAGCAGTGTTGCGACAGGCCAGCCCCTCATACATGGGCTCCAGAGACTTCTCACTCTCCGACTGAAGCATGACCCAGGACAGGATCATCCAGTTCTCATTCATCACGGCATACATGGATGACATGGTGCCAGATGAGAGAGTCACCTTCCTGGCCACTTTGTAGGTGTGGTCAGACCTGAACACCTGACCGAAAGTGCCCTGTAGAAGCAGGTTGAGGGCTTCTTCCTGCCGCTTGTACTCCTGGAGGAGACAGTCTGTCAGGTAGTGTGAAGACACAGAAACACCATACCAGCCATCTGTGTCTTCATAGCCTCCAAAAGCAGCAGGTGAGTCTCCCTCTCTCAACATCCCTGTGATGCTCTTCTGTCCATACAGCCCTGCCTCAGCATCCCGGACATTCTGCACACTGAGCAGGTAAGCTAGGTGGGCCCTCTCATACTTCAAGTGCAGAGTCTCCATCACCTGGTTGGCCATGTTGTTGGGGGACTTGCCAGTGCGTCTTAGCTCATCCATCACAGTCTTACAGATGGCCTTCTTGTGGGTGAGGAAGGCTGGCAGGATGTTGACAAAGCGTCTTTGCAGTTTGTCTAGCCACTGGGGTTTGTCAGCAAACCAGTACTTTTTACAAACCTTGCAGTTGAGACGGGATGCCAGAATGTAGTACTGGCCACTGGTTCCGATGATAACACCAGGCCTCCCCACACCGGCAGACACCACCTGGGGGCTGTGGCAGCCGTAGAGACAAGGCAAGATGTAGCTGTTCCTTAACATGAAATCCTATTCGAAAGGTACCTTGAGAATGCAATGTTTCCTGCTGTGCTGTGGTGGGAATATGTGGCCTCACATTCCGTGGTAGAGAATCTGTTGTAGTAAGAAGTAATCAAACAGGAATTTGTAGCTTGTTAACATAAACAAAGTAGGTCATAACATCCATTAGAATAGCATTGGGCTGTGAGCAGCAGCTTTCAGTTCGAAACAAAAACATAATAATAATAATAATAATATTAATAATAACAATAATAATGTATTAATTTAAACAACACCTGGTTTTAAATGACTACTTATTAGGTTAGCCTACTTATTATGGGGTACTCTGGTAAATCCTATACAATGAGATCACATACCTTCTGTAGCCACCACACGCTGCTCTGACAGAGGACATGGAGTCAGGGATGGAGCCAAGGCAAGCAGCTGAGGAGGTACTGGCACTGGAACCTTCACTGGAGCTAATGAAAATAACATGATGAAGCATTATTCTGAGAGAAATCAGTGTTTCTAAGAATAAAAGGTGGATTGTACAGAATGTAGAGCTTTCAACCTAGTAACAAATCTTCAGGAGCTCTTGACAGCGTAGCTTCTGGTCTTCTTTGTACTGTTGAGGAAAAAGTGTTACTCTTCCCTCATTATGGCCTGGCTTACCAATATAAACTTTAATTGTGATAACAATGACACAGTCAAGAATTTGGCATGGTTTGTATAACATTCTAAATTTAACTGGTTAGATAATATCCAAATTAAGATTCATACTTCAATGTAACATGCCAAAATCTTAAGACAAACTTTAAACACATATACAAAAAGAGAACTCATGCACGCTTACCCTCACCCCTGTTAAGTTAAGTCCTTAGAACAGTTATTAATAGAACAAAAGAACACAAGCATCAGAACAGGCCAGAACACGGCCAAAATAATAAACTAAAATATGGAAAAATAATTCTGTCGTGGTTCAACAATGTCATCCTTCCAAACCGATGGAGCAAAACCTCGCGCTGTGGATGGTCCAATTACTGCTGCTGCTGGTGGTGAACCTGTGGAAAAGCACATTACAGTGAAATGTAACAGACTGGATAGATGAAAAGATTTAAAAATACAGGCTGTTGGTTCACTCACTGAGCTGGGTGAGGAACTTTGAAGGAGACAGGCTCATCATTTCCTTTTCCAAATCCTCATCCTCCTCCATCACTGAGAAAGGAAATTTAGATGGCAATATTTATGACCAAAGGAAAGGGAAAACACCAGGACCAGGAGAAGATTTAATATTTTGAACTAACCTGGAAGATCACAGGTCATGGTTGAGGTGATGGTTGGCTGTGGGGCAGAAACAACCGTGGGGGGAGGAGATGGAGATGTAGTCAGCAGCTGGCTCTGCCTCAATAGATACTTCTGGAGCTTGTGCATTTTACTGCCAGGGACACACTTTGTCATCATGATGAATGCAGCGTACCCATCAGCCCTGCTTTTCCATATCTGCTCCTAGGTGTATTGAGCTTTGCCCCCAAAGCCAACAAGGTTGTCTTCTTCTCTTGCCATAACAGGTGCTGCAGGTCTCTCGGAGAGGAACCTACGAAGGTCCTCAACTTCCTTGAAGTCCTGGGGTACTCAAGAAAAGACAGTAGGCTGTCCTTTCTGTGGCCGACTGGGTTGAACTGTCCAGCATTCTCCTCCTGTTCAACCTTACCGGTGAGGTACAAGGTGTAGCCAACATCATTCTCCAGCAGCCAAAGAAAGGACTTGCCTTTGTATTTGCCAAACTGGAGGATGTAGTCTCCTAACACCTCCTGCCTATCAGACACATCACCTCCTCTCAGGAGCACCTCAGAGCGGGCATTGGCCTTGACAACCTCCTCCCGTTGAGGTGCAGATTTGTCTTGCAGGGAGGGGTTGTTTTTTATTGTCATTGCCTCAGCGGAGGGGTCCTATCTTAAATGCCCCGATGGGCCTCTTCTAAACTGAACTGTCCTCCTCCCGGGAAAGAACTCTATCTTCTTCATCCTGTAGATTAAAGCACATTTAAAAAAATATATAATAAAGACTAATTTAGTAATTGTACAGTTAAAGTGTTGATAGAGATAGATAAAACAAATATTAATGAAAGTAATACGCAATAACATGTAATATGTCATTATTAATAACACATACTACATAGTAATACTACTATTAATACTGATAAGAGATTAAACATTACTTCACATGTAGATCTTACTGTCCTAGAATTATGTTTCAGCTCAAATGTTATATTTGTATTACCTATATTGAAAGGTGCAATATAGATGAATTAATTAGTAAACATACAAAATTGAAAAGTGGTACCAGTACCAGAATAGTGGTATAATTACTGTCATTGCAGACAAACAAAACAGAAACTATCTATATGAGCTAATGTCCTTAACAGTAACTTAGCTTACAGTAGCAAAGCACATTCACAATTATGGAAATGACAAAGGTAAGCTAATAACTCGCTGGTAAATATGTAACGTTATGGTACTTCACTTTATCATTCAGGTTTCTTTATTTGATTTAGGCACTACTATAGCATAATCTAAATACTCGGATGACAGACTATGTTGTGTAAAAGAAGTTTGTAATTTTTTCGCAGTTCACGTTCGTTAGTTAAACTGTATTCACGTCAACAAAAATAACTTCAATCAAATCTTGAATACCTAACCTTCCATTTAAATTATCATAAAATATTGAGACACTGAGAGTGTTAAAAACAACAAAAACTATAGAATAAAAGATTAAATCGAGCTTTATTTACCTTGATTCTAGCGGTTGAGATGCGATTGAGACGTTGTGATGAACGTTATCTGTGTCTGTCTGTCTCCCTTACCATACAAAAATGCGAAACAGTGCCACTCATTTCGACATGTGGCCAAAAATATATTACATCCGTACTGTAAGACACTACCATAGAGAATACATCGGAAAAGTTAAGGAAAGTTAAGGCTAACTATTTTCGGCTCCCGAGCGAAAGACCCGGGTCTGATTCCCGGCCAATGCAAGAAAGTGTTACTTTATGCCAGGTACTTGGCTGTTATGGCTGAATGTTCAAGGCTTTAAATTGAGACTTTCTAGAAAATGGTACTTCAACAGTGGCTTGCATCAACCTAGCTTCTATTTAAACTTTACCTTTATCTCCACAAGACTTTAGGTTTAGGTAGTTACTTCCTCCAACTTTGGAAAGCATGTGCGTTGTTGGTTCAGTGGTACATTTCTTGTTTCTCTACCAGGTCTGATTCTTGGTCAATGCAAGTTACATGTGCTGGTTTGTACCAGTGAACTGCCTGTGAAAGCTGTGTTGATTCTGATATTAACTTTTCTCTCTTTATACTTGTGAGTTGATGATTTTTCATGAAAAACTGTCTATATTTCAAGTATTAGTAAGTGTTCCCCTTATGAACACAGGATGGTTGTTGTGAGGGTGAACTTGTGTGATATATTCTTAGCTGCTTTTTAGCCTTTCATTGCAAGATTGATTACATATCAATGTGGATGCCTGCATTGTTGAATGAAGCCTTGAGCCGTAACCTTAACTTTAAAACTGTGAGAACTGGCTGTAGAACTTGCAAGCATTGTTGTTTCAGTGGGAGAATTCTTGCCTGCTTTGTGGCAGGTGTGTCCCCGATTCCCAGCCAATCCATGAAAATGTTACATTATGCCAGATATTTCGCTACTAAGGCTAAATGTTCAAGGCTTTTAAGTTAAGACCCTCTAGGAATGGGTACTTTAACAGTGGTTTGAATCAGACTGGCTTCTTTTTCAACTTTGCCTTTATCCCTTTATCTCCACTAGACTTTTGGCTTGGGTAGTTGCTTCCAACAACTTTGGAAAACATGTGCATTTGTTGTTTCAGTGGTAAATTTCTTGTTTCTGTACCAGGTCCGATTCTTGGCCAATGCAAGTTACGTGTGCTGGTTTGTACCAGTGAACTGCCTGTGAAAGCTGTCTGTGCTGATTCTGATATAAAAAAAATCACTTTATATCTGTGAGTTGATGATGTTGTCTGAAAAACTGTCTAAAATTCATGTATTAACAAGTGTTTTTCCCTTATGCACAAAGGATGTATGTTGTGAGGGGAACATTTGTGGTACATTCTAAGCTGCTTTTTGGCATTTCTTTGCAAGATTGATTAAATATCAATGTGGATGCCTGCATTCTTGAATGAATTCTTGTGCTGTAATCATAACTTTAACACTGTGAGAACTGAGTTTCAAAGATGTAAGCATTGGTGGTTCAGTGGTAGAATTCTCGCCTCCCATGCGGGAGACCCGGTCCGATTCCCGGCCAATGCATGAAAGTGTTACATTATGCCAGGTACTTGGCTGTTATGGCTGAATGTTCAAGGCTTTAAATTGTTATGTTTTAGAAAATGGGACTTCAACAGTGGCTTTCATCAATCTAGCTTCTATTTAAACTTTACCTTTATCTCCACAAGACTTTTGGTTTAGGTAGTTCTGTAGGGCTTTACTGGTTGTTTAGATCAGTGTTACTATCAGAAATAATTGGTAATTATTTCTGTAGTTATTAGTCAATATTTAAATTAATTAATTGGATCTAACTCATTAAAACCTCATATGGGACTCCAGTAAATGTAGTGTGCTACGTTTAGGAGCAAGTTTGGTTATTAGCAATAATTAATAATTATCAAAGATAATTATTAATTACAAAAATCAATAGAACATTGATGAGAATCAATGTTAGCTTTTTTTTTAATCCTTTAAAATCAACACTTATCAAAGATAATCGTTAATTGTTAACATCGATGAAACATTAATTACAATTAACACTAGCTTATTGATCATTCAAATTCAATCAAAGATAATTATCAATTATCAAAAATCAATAGAATATTAATAAGGATTAACATTGATGGGGCACCACCCTGGAATCAGGGACTAATAACCGAATATTAAAACAGTCTCAATATTAGATTGTTTTCTTAGGAAAATCGACATCCGAAGAATATCGATTTTCAGGAAAAAAACAATGAATGAAGGTTTGAATCCGAGCACTGACATCCCGTCAGCATGACACAGGCGTATGCAAAACAAACCAAAACACTTCTCTTTGTAATATAAACAAAAGTTTATTTATGCAGTAAAATCAATTAATAATTAATACAATGCAGTCAATAAACTTCCGACTTACAACTACAAACTAAACAGTGATATGATTAGATATGGAAATAAAAATAATCCTATAACACATAAGGTGTGTGTGTGACAGTGTGTGTGTGTGTGTGTGTGTGTCATTGTGGTCAGTGAGAGAGAGAGAGAGAGAGACAGAGAGATGATTAAGTGACAGCCCGAAAGCTGATTTCGCGATAGCTGGAGATAAAGCAGCCGTGTTCATCACTCAGAGACGCGGTTTTACGAGCGGGGCTCGTAAAAGTCCCTTGTTATTTGACTCTTTAATGGATGAACTCGGTTGCTGTCTCACCCGCGATGGTGAAAATGCACAACAGTCCAATTTGGTTGGACCACAATACAGCAAAACAAATTCGTGATAATTAATACCCTGAGTATTAATAATGAGCGGTCATGGCGGTCTGTAAACTGTACAAGCAAAATCCTTGAAACACAAGAATAACACACTATAATATTCTATCTCTGCCCAGACGTAACCTCTTACTTGAATCGCATGAGGACACAGGTAGAATGTGTTTTCCTCCGTCCTTTAACTTTGACCCGGTTCCTTGAGGCTCGTGTGATGACGAGAGGCCATTTCCTCACGCTGTCGGCGGGCGGTACGGCTGTTGATTCTCAGAGGGCGGTACGGCTGTTGATTCTCAGAGGGCGGTACGGCTGTTGATTCTCGGCGGGCTGGCGGAGAACTCAGAAATGTCGACTTGATTGAAGATGGAAGAGAAATCTTTAATCTCTTCACTTCTGTAGGCCAACGGATGAAGATGCGAATTGCTCGGCGGTCTCCTTCGGATCCGTTAGAGTGTTCGGTTGAACACAGAGTAATCTCAACTCGTCCAGCGAGATGGAGATTGTATGGCTACAGTTTCAAGTCGGACATTACTTCCTTATGCCACGAGGCTGCACCGGAGAGCAGCAAAAAGCTACGTCCGTATTCGGTGAACTAAGTCGCTGGAAGCCACTTTGGAAGCATTTCAGAATTATTTGAAGTCCTGATGATGTCATGTTTGAGGGACGTTCTGTTGTGTGCCTCATCCAATAGGAGTTGAGAGCTCGATCCTTTAGAGGGCAAGGCTTCATGGATCTGTAGTCTGTTTTGGACTCCCTTTGATTGATTTTGGAGCGATTTTTATCAGTAAGATTTACAACTTAGAAGGAGGGGGCATGAGGAATGTTTTTGACTGTTAGGCCTGCCTTTGTCTTCTCTCTGAATACACGAGGCCCAACAGTTCCTTCCTCCAGCTTTGGAAAGCATGTGCATTGTTGGTTCAGTGGTACATTTCTTGTTTCTCCTCCAGGTCGTATTCATGGTCAATCCAAATTATATGTGTTGGTTTGTACCAGTGAACTGCCTGTGAAAGCTGTGTTGATTCTGATATTAACTTTTCTCTCTTTATACTTGTGAGTTGATGATTTTTTATGAAAAACTGTCTATTTTTCAAGTATTAGTAAGTGTTCCCCTTATAAACACAGGATGGTTGTTGTGAGGGTGAACTTGTGTGATATATTCTTAGCTGCTTTTTAGCCTTTCATTGCAAGATTGATTACATATCAATGTGGATGCCTGCATTGTTGAATGAAGCCTTGAGCCATAACCTTAACTTTAAAACTGTGAGAACTGGCTGTAGAACTTGCAAGCATTGTTGTTTCAGTGGGAGAATTCTTGCCTGCTTTGTGGCAGGTGTGTCCCCGATTCCCAGCCAATCCATGAAAATGTTACATTATGCCAGATATTTTGCTACTAAGGTTAAATGTTCAAGGCTTTTAAGTTGAGACCCTCTAGGAATGGGTACTTTAACAGTGGTTTGAATCAGACTGGCTTCTTTTTCAACTTTGCCTTTATCCCTGTATCTCCACTAGACTTTTGACTTGGGTAGTTGCTTCCAACAACTTTGGAAAACATGTGCATTTGTTGGTTCAGTGGTAAATTTCTTGTTTCACTACCAGGTCTAATTCTTGGTCAATGCAAGTTAAATGTGCTGGTTTGTACCAGTGAACTGCCTGTGAAAGCTGTGTTGATTCTGATATTAACTTTTCTCTCTTTATACTTGTGAGTTGATGATTTTTTTTATGAAAAACTGTCTATATTTCAAGTATTAGTAAGTGTTCCCCTTATGAACACAGGATGGTTGTTGTGAGGGTGAACTTGTGTGATATATTCTTAGCTGCTTTTTAGCCTTTCATTGCAAGATTGATTACGTATCAATGTGGATGCCTGCATTCTTGAATGAATTCTTGTGCCGCAATCCTAACTTTAACACTGTGAGAACTGGATTTCAACAACGTAAGCATTGGTGGTTCAGTGGTAGAATTCTCGCCTGCCACGCGGGAGACCCGGGTCCGATTCCCGGCCAATGCATGAAAGTGTTACATTATGCCAGGTACTTGGCTGTTATGGCTGAATGTTCAAGGCTTTAAATTGACACGTTCTAGAAAATGGGACTTCAACAGTGGCTTGCATCAACCTAGCTTCTATTTAAACTTTACCTTTATCTCCACAAGACTTTTGGTTTAGGTAGTTCCTTCCTCCAGCTTTGGAAAGCATGTGCATTGTTGGTTCAGTGGTACATTTCTTGTGTCTCTACCAGGTCTGATTCTTGGTCAATGCAAGTTACATGTGTTGGTTTGTACCTGTGAAAGCTGTGATGATTCTGATATTAACTTTTCTCTCTTTATACTTGTGAGTTGATGATTTTTTATGAAAAACTGTCTATTTTTCAAGTATTAGTAAGTGTTCCCCTTATGAACACAGGATGGTTGTTGTGAGGGTGAACTTGTGTGATATATTCTTAGCTGCTTTTTAGCCTTTCATTGCAAGATTGATTACATATCAATGTGGATGCCTGCATTGTTGAATGAAGCCTTGAGCCGTAACCTTAACTTTAAAACTGTGAGAACTGGCTGTAGAACTTGCAAGCATTGTTGTTTCAGTGGAAGAATTCTTGCCTGCTTTGTGGCAGGTGTGTCCCCGATTCCCAGCCAATCCATGAAAATGTTACATTATGCCAGATATTTCGCTACTAAGGCTAAATGTTCAAGGCATTTAAGTTGAGACCCTCTAGGAATGGGTACTTTAACAGTGGTTTGAATCAGACTGGCTTCTTTTTCAACTTTGCCTTTATCCCTTTATCTCCACTAGACTTTTG
This sequence comes from Myxocyprinus asiaticus, assembly GCF_019703515.2. Taxonomy (NCBI): domain Eukaryota; kingdom Metazoa; phylum Chordata; class Actinopteri; order Cypriniformes; family Catostomidae; genus Myxocyprinus; species Myxocyprinus asiaticus. The sequence goes on along the minus strand of NC_059381.1, from coordinate 38,101,544 downwards.
ACTTGGGTAGTTGCTTCCAACAACTTTGGAAAACATGTGCATTTGTTGGTTCAGTGGTAAATTTCTTGTTTCACTACCAGGTCTAATTCTTGGTCAATGCAAGTTACATGTGCTGGTTTGTACCAGTGAACTGCCTGTGAAAGCTGTGTTGATTCTGATATTAACTTTTCTCTCTTTATACTTGTGAGTTGATGATTTTTTTTATGAAAAACTGTCTATATTTCAAGTATTAGTAAGTGTTCCCCTTATGAACACAGGATGGTTGTTGTGAGGGTGAACTTGTGTGATATATTCTTAGCTGCTTTTTAGCCTTTCATTGCAAGATTGATTACATATCAATGTGGATGCCTGCATTGTTGAATGAAGCCTTGAGCCGTAACCTTAACTTTAAAACTGTGAGAACTGGCTGTAGAACTTGCAAGCATTGTTGTTTCAGTGGGAGAATTCTTGCCTGCTTTGTGGCAGGTGTGTCCCCGATTCCCAGCCAATCCATGAAAATGTTACATTATGCCAGATATTTTGCTACTAAGGCTAAATGTTCAAGGCTTTTAAGTTGAGACCCTCTAGGAATGGGTACTTTAACAGTGGTTTGAATCAGACTGGCTTCTTTTTCAACTTTGCCTTTATCCCTTTATCTCCACTAGACTTTTGACTTGGGTAGTTGCTTCCAACAACTTTGGAAAACATGTGCATTTGTTGGTTCAGTGGTAAATTTCTTGTTTCACTACCAGGTCTAATTCTTGGTCAATGCAAGTTACATGTGCTGGTTTGTACCAGTGAACTGCCTGTGAAAGCTGTGTTGATTCTCATATTAACTTTTCTCTCTTTATACTTGTGAGTTGATGATTTTTTTATGAAAAACTGTCTATATTTCAAGTATTAGTAAGTGTTCCCCTTATGAACACAGGATGGTTGTTGTGAGGGTGAACTTGTGTGATATATTCTTAGCTGCTTTTTAGCCTTTCATTGCAAGATTGATTACGTATCAATGCGGATGCCTGCATTCTTGAATGAATTGTTGTGCCGCAATCCTAACTTTAACACTGTGAGAACTGGATTTTAACAACGTAAGCATTGGTGGTTCAGTGGTAGAATTCTCGCCTGCCACGCGGGAGACCTGGGTCCGATTCCCGGCCAATGCAAGACAGTGTTACATTATGCCAGGTACTTGGCTGTTATGGCTGAATGTTCAAGGCTTTAAATTGACACGTTCTAGAAAATGGGACTTCAAAAGTGGCTTGCATCAACCTAGCTTCTATTTAAACTTTACCTTTATCTCCACAAGACTTTTGGTTTAGGTAGTTCCTTCCTCCAGCTTTGGAAAGCATGTGCATTGTTGGTTCAGTGGTACATTTCTTGTGTCTCTACCAGGTCTGATTCTTGGTCAATACAAGTTACATGTGTTGGTTTGTACCTGTGAAAGCTGTGTTGATTCTGATATTAACTTTTCTCTCTTTATACTTGTGAGTTGATGATTTTTTATGAAAAACTGTCTATATTTCAAGTATTAGTAAGTGTTCCCCTTATGAACACAGGATGGTTGTTGTGAGGGTGAACTTGTGTGATATATTCTTAGCTGCTTTTTAGCCTTTCATTGCAAGATTGATTACATATCAATGTGGATGCCTGCATTGTTGAATGAAGCCTTGAGCCGTAACCTTAACTTTAAAACTGTGAGAACTGGCTGTAGAACTTGCAAGCATTGTTGTTTCAGTGGGAGAATTCTTGCCTGCTTTGTGGCAGGTGTGTCCCCGATTCCCAGCCAATCCATGAAAATGTTACATTATGCCAGATATTTCGCTACTAAGGCTAAATGTTCAAGGCTTTTAAGTTGAGACCCTCTAGGAATGGGTACTTTAACAGTGGTTTGAATCAGACTGGCTTCTTTTTCAACTTTGCCTTTATCCCTTTATCTCCACTAGACTTTTGACTTGGGTAGTTGCTTCCAACAACTTTGGAAAACATGTGCATTTGTTGGTTCAGTGGTAAATTTCTTGTTTCACTACCAGGTCTAATTCTTGGTCAATGCAAGTTACATGTGCTGGTTTGTACCAGTGAACTGCCTGTGAAAGCTGTGTTGATTCTGATATTAACTTTTCTCTCTTTATACTTGTGAGTTGATGATTTTTTTATGAAAAACTGTCTATATTTCAAGTATTAGTAAGTGTTCCCCTTATGAACACAGGATGGTTGTTGTGAGGGTGAACTTGTGTGATATATTCTTAGCTGCTTTTTAGCCTTTCATTGCAAGATTGATTACGTATCAATGTGGATGCCTGCATTCTTGAATGAATTCTTGTGCCGCAATCCTAACTTTAACACTGTGAGAACTGGATTTCAACAACGTAAGCATTGGTGGTTCAGTGGTAGAATTCTCGCCTGCCACGCGGGAGACCCGGGTCCGATTCCCGGCCAATGCATGAAAGTGTTACATTATGCCAGGTATTTGGCTGTTATGGCTGAATGTTCAAGGCTTTAAATTGACACGTTCTAGAAAATGGGACTTCAACAGTGGCTTGCATCAACCTAGCTTCTATTTAAACTTTACCTTTATCTCCACAAGACTTTTGGTTTAGGTAGTTCCTTCCTCCAGCTTTGGAAAGCATGTGCATTGTTGGTTCAGTGGTACATTTCTTGTGTCTCTACCAGGTCTGATTCTTGGTCAATACAAGTTTCATGTGTTGGTTTGTACCTGTGAAAGCTGTGTTGATTCTGATATTAACTTTTCTCTCTTTATACTTGTGAGTTGATGATTTTTTTATGAAAAACTGTCTATATTTCAAGTATTAGTAAGTGTTCCCCTTATGAACACAGGATGGTTGTTGTGAGGGTGAACTTGTGTGATATATTCTTAGCTGCTTTTTAGCCTTTCATTGCAAGATTGATTACGTATCAATGTGGATGCCTGCATTGTTGAATGAAGCCTTGAGCCGTAACCTTAACTTTAAAACTGTGAGAACTGGCTGTAGAACTTGCAAGCATTGTTGTTTCAGTGGGAGAATTCTTGCCTGCTTTGTGGCAGGTGTGTCCCCGATTCCCAGCCAATCCATGAAAATGTTACATTATGCCAGATATTTCGCTACTAAGGCTAAATGTTCAAGGCTTTTAAGTTGAGACCCTCTAGGAATGGGTACTTTAACAGTGGTTTGAATCAGACTGGCTTCTTTTTCAACTTTGCCTTTATCCCTTTATCTCCACTAGACTTTTGACTTGGGTAGTTGCTTCCAACAACTTTGGAAAACATGTGCATTTGTTGGTTCAGTGGTAAATTTCTTGTTTCACTACCAGGTCTAATTCTTGGTCAATGCAAGTTACATGTGCTGGTTTGTACCAGTGAACTGCCTGTGAAAGCTGTGTTGATTCTCATATTAACTTTTCTCTCTTTATACTTGTGAGTTGATGAATTTTTTATGAAAAACTGTCTATATTTCAAGTATTAGTAAGTGTTCCCCTTATGAACACAGGATGGTTGTTGTGAGGGTGAACTTGTGTGATATATTCTTAGCTGCTTTTTAGCCTTTCATTGCAAGATTGATTACGTATCAATGTGGATGCCTGTATTCTTGAATGAATTCTTGTGCCTTAATCGTAACTTTAACACTGTGAGAACTGGATTTCAACAATGTAAGCATTGGTGGTCAGTGGTAGAATTCTCGCCTGCCACGCGGGAGACCCGGGTCCGATTCCCGGCCAATGCATGAAAGTGTTACATTATGCCAGGTACTTGGCTGTTATGGCTGAATGTTCAAGGCTTTAAATTGACACGTTCTAGAAAATGGGACTTCAACAGTGGCTTGCATCAACCTAGCTTCTATTTAAACTTTACCTTTATCTCCACAAGACTTTTGGTTTAGGTAGTTCCTTCCTCCAGCTTTGGAAAGCATGTGCATTGTTGGTTCAGTGGTACATTTCTTGTGTCTCTACCAGGTCTGATTCTTGGTCAATACAAGTTACATGTGTTGGTTTGTACCTGTGAAAGCTGTGTTGATTCTGATATTAACTTTTCTCTCTTTATACTTGTGAGTTGATGATTTTTTTATGAAAAACTGTCTATATTTCAAGTATTAGTAAGTGTTCCCCTTATGAACACAGGATGGTTGTTGTGAGGGTGAACTTGTGTGATATATTCTTAGCTGCTTTTTAGCCTTTCATTGCAAGATTGATTACGTATCAATGTGGATGCCTGCATTCTTGAATGAATTCTTGTGCCGCAATCCTAACTTTAACACTGTGAGAACTGGATTTCAACAATGTAAGCATTGGTGGTTCAGTGGTAGAATTCTCGCCTGCCACGCGGGAGACCCGGGTCCGATTCCCGGCCAATGCATGAAAGTGTTACATTATGCCAGGTACTTGGCTGTTATGGCTGAATGTTCAAGGCTTTAAATTGACACGTTCTAGAAAATGGGACTTCAACAGTGGCTTGCATCAACCTAGCTTCTATTTAAACTTTACCTTTATCTCCACAAGACTTTTGGTTTAGGTAGTTCCTTCCTCCAGCTTTGGAAAGCATGTGCATTGTTGGTTCAGTGGTACATTTCTTGTGTCACTACCAGGTCTGATTCTTGGTCAATGCAAGTTACATGTGTTGGTTTGTACCTGTGAAAGCTGTGTTGATTCTGATATTAACTTTTCTCTCTTTATACTTGTGAGTTGATGATTTTTTATGAAAAACTGTCTATATTTCAAGTATTAGTAAGTGTTCCCCTTATGAACACAGGATGGTTGTTGTGAGGGTGAACTTGTGTGATATATTCTTAGCTGCTTTTTAGCCTTTCATTGCAAGATTGATTACATATCAATGTGGATGCCTGCATTGTTGAATGAAGCCTTGAGCCGTAACCTTAACTTTAAAACTGTGAGAACTGGCTGTAGAACTTGCAAGCATTGTTGTTTCAGTGGGAGAATTCTTGCCTGCTTTGTGGCAGGTGTGTCCCCGATTCCCAGCCAATCCATGAAAATGTTACATTATGCCAGATATTTTGCTACTAAGGCTAAATGTTCAAGGCTTTTAAGTTGAGACCCTCTAGGAATGGGTACTTTAACAGTGGTTTGAATCAGACTGGCTTCTTTTTCAACTTTGCCTTTATCCCTTTATCTCCACTAGACTTTTGACTTGGGTAGTTGCTTCCAACAACTTTGGAAAACATGTGCATTTGTTGGTTCAGTGGTAAATTTCTTGTTTCACTACCAGGTCTAATTCTTGGTCAATGCAAGTTACATGTGCTGGTTTGTACCAGTGAACTGCCTGTGAAAGCTGTGTTGATTCTCATATTAACTTTTCTCTCTTTATACTTGTGAGTTGATGATTTTTTTATGAAAAACTGTCTATATTTCAAGTATTAGTAAGTGTTCCCCTTATGAACACAGGATGGTTGTTGTGAGGGTGAACTTGTGTGATATATTCTTAGCTGCTTTTTAGCCTTTCATTGCAAGATTGATTACGTATCAATGTGGATGCCTGCATTCTTGAATGAATTCTTGTGCCGCAATCCTAACTTTAACACTGTGAGAACTGGATTTCAACAACGTAAGCATTGGTGGTTCAGTGGTAGAATTCTCGCCTGCCACGCGGGAGACCCGGGTCCGATTCCCGGCCAATGCATGAAAGTGTTACATTATGCCAGGTACTTGGCTGTTATGGCTGAATGTTCAAGGCTTTAAATTGACACGTTCTAGAAAATGGGACTTCAACAGTGGCTTGCATCAACCTAGCTTCTATTTAAACTTTACCTTTATCTCCACAAGACTTTTGGTTTAGGTAGTTCCTTCCTCCAGCTTTGGAAAGCATGTGCATTGTTGGTTCAGTGGTACATTTCTTGTGTCTCTACCAGGTCTGATTCTTGGTCAATACAAGTTACATGTGTTGGTTTGTACCTGTGAAAGCTGTGTTGATTCTGATATTAACTTTTCTCTCTTTATACTTGTGAGTTGATGATTTTTTATGAAAAACTGTCTATATTTCAAGTATTGGTAAGTGTTCCCCTTATGAACACAGGATGGTTGTTGTGAGGGTGAACTTGTGTGATATATTCTTAGCTGCTTTTTAGCCTTTCATTGCAAGATTGATTACATATCAATGTGGATGCCTGCATTGTTGAATGAAGCCTTGAGCCGTAACCTTAACTTTAAAACTGTGAGAACTGGCTGTAGAACTTGCAAGCATTGTTGTTTCAGTGGGAGAATTCTTGCCTGCTTTGTGGCAGGTGTGTCCCCGATTCCCAGCCAATCCATGAAAATGTTACATTATGCCAGATATTTCGCTACTAAGGCTAAATGTTCAAGGCTTTTAAGTTGAGACCCTCTAGGAATGGGTACTTTAACAGTGGTTTGAATCAGACTGGCTTCTTTTTCAACTTTGCCTTTATCCCTTTATCTCCACTAGACTTTTGACTTGGGTAGTTGCTTCCAACAACTTTGGAAAACATGTGCATTTGTTGGTTCAGTGGTAAATTTCTTGTTTCACTACCAGGTCTAATTCTTGGTCAATGCAAGTTACATGTGCTGGTTTGTACCAGTGAACTGCCTGTGAAAGCTGTGTTGATTCTGATATTAACTTTTCTCTCTTTATACTTGTGAGTTGATGATTTTTTTTATGAAAAACTGTCTATATTTCAAGTATTAGTAAGTGTTCCCCTTATGAACACAGGATGGTTGTTGTGAGGGTGAACTTGTGTGATATATTCTTAGCTGCTTTTTAGCCTTTCATTGCAAGATTGATTACGTATCAATGTGGATGCCTGCATTCTTGAATGAATTCTTGTGCCGCAATCCTAACTTTAACACTGTGAGAACTGGATTTCAACAACTGTAAGCATTGGTGGTTCAGTGGTAGAATTCTCGCCTGCCACGCGGGAGACCCGGGTCCGATTCCCGGCCAATGCATGAAAGTGTTACATTATGCCAGGTATTTGGCTGTTATGGCTGAATGTTCAAGGCTTTAAATTGACACGTTCTAGAAAATGGGACTTCAACAGTGGCTTGCATCAACCTAGCTTCTATTTAAACTTTACCTTTATCTCCACAAGACTTTTGGTTTAGGTAGTTCCTTCCTCCAGCTTTGGAAAGCATGTGCATTGTTGGTTCAGTGGTACATTTCTTGTGTCTCTACCAGGTCTAATTCTTGGTCAATACAAGTTACATGTGTTGGTTTGTACCTGTGAAAGCTGTGTTGATTCTGATATTAACTTTTCTCTCTTTATACTTGTGAGTTGATGATTTTTTTATGAAAAACTGTCTATATTTAAAGTATTAGTAAGTGTTCCCCTTATGAACACAGGATGGTTGTTGTGAGGGTGAACTTGTGTGATATATTCTTAGCTGCTTTTTAGCCTTTCATTGCAAGATTGATTACATATCAATGTGGATGCCTGCATTGTTGAATGAAGCCTTGAGCCGTAACCTTAACTTTAAAACTGTGAGAACTGGCTGTAGAACTTGCAAGCATTGTTGTTTCAGTGGGAGAATTCTTGCCTGCTTTGTGGCAGGTGTGTCCCCGATTCCCAGCCAATCCATGAAAATGTTACATTATGCCAGATATTTCGCTACTAAGGCTAAATGTTCAAGGCTTTTAAGTTGAGACCCTCTAGGAATGGGTACTTTAACAGTGGTTTGAATCAGACTGGCTTCTTTTTCAACTTTGCCTTTATCCCTTTATCTCCACTAGACTTTTGACTTGGGTAGTTGCTTCCAACAACTTTGGAAAACATGTGCATTTGTTGGTTCAGTGGTAAATTTCTTGTTTCACTACCAGGTCTAATTCTTGGTCAATGCAAGTTACATGTGCTGGTTTGTACCAGTGAACTGCCTGTGAAAGCTGTGTTGATTCTCATATTAACTTTTCTCTCTTTATACTTGTGAGTTGATGATTTTTTTATGAAAAACTGTCTATATTTCAAGTATTAGTAAGTGTTCCCCTTATGAACACAGGATGGTTGTTGTGAGGGTGAACTTGTGTGATATATTCTTAGCTGCTTTTTAGCCTTTCATTGCAAGATTGATTACGTATCAATGTGGATGCCTGCATTCTTGAATGAATTCTTGTGCCGCAATCCTAACTTTAACACTGTGAGAACTGGATTTCAACAACGTAAGCATTGGTGGTTCAGTGGTAGAATTCTCGCCTGCCACGCGGGAGACCCGGGTCCGATTCCCGGCCAATGCATGAAAGTGTTACATTATGCTAGGTATTTGGCTGTTATGGCTGAATGTTCAAGGCTTTAAATTGACACGTTCTAGAAAATGGGACTTCAACAGTGGCTTGCATCAACCTAGCTTCTATTTAAACTTTACCTTTATCTCCACAAGACTTTTGGTTTAGGTAGTTCCTTCCTCCAGCTTTGGAGAGCATGTGCATTGTTGGTTCAGTGGTACATTTCTTGTGTCTCTACCAGGTCTGATTCTTGGTCAATACAAGTTACATGTGTTGGTTTGTACCTGTGAAAGCTGTGTTGATTCTGATATTAACTTTTCTCTCTTTATACTTGTGAGTTGATGATTTTTTTATGAAAAACTGTCTATATTTCAAGTATTAGTAAGTGTTCCCCTTATGAACACAGGATGGTTGTTGTGAGGGTGAACTTGTGTGATATATTCTTAGCTGCTTTTTAGCCTTTCATTGCAAGATTGATTACGTATCAATGTGGATGCCTGCATTGTTGAATGAAGCCTTGAGCCGTAACCTTAACTTTAAAACTGTGAGAACTGGCTGTAGAACTTGCAAGCATTGTTGTTTCAGTGGGAGAATTCTTGCCTGCTTTGTGGCAGGTGTGTCCCCGATTCCCAGCCAATCCATGAAAATGTTACATTATGCCAGATATTTCGCTACTAAGGCTAAATGTTCAAGGCTTTTAAGTTGAGACCCTCTAGGAATGGGTACTTTAACAGTGGTTTGAATCAGACTGGCTTCTTTTTCAACTTTGCCTTTATCCCTTTATCTCCACTAGACTTTTGACTTGGGTAGTTGCTTCCAACAACTTTGGAAAACATGTGCATTTGTTGGTTCAGTGGTAAATTTCTTGTTTCACTACCAGGTCTAATTCTTGGTCAATGCAAGTTACATGTGCTGGTTTGTACCAGTGAACTGCCTGTGAAAGCTGTGTTGATTCTGATATTAACTTTTCTCTCTTTATACTTGTGAGTTGATGATTTTTTTTATGAAAAACTGTCTATATTTCAAGTATTAGTAAGTGTTCCCCTTATGAACACAGGATGGTTGTTGTGAGGGTGAACTTGTGTGATATATTCTTAGCTGCTTTTTAGCCTTTCATTGCAAGATTGATTACGTATCAATGTGGATGCCTGCATTGTTGAATGAAGCCTTGAGCCGTAACCTTAACTTTAAAACTGTGAGAACTGGCTGTAGAACTTGCAAGCATTGTTGTTTCAGTGGGAGAATTCTTGCCTGCTTTGTGGCAGGTGTGTCCCCGATTCCCAGCCAATCCATGAAAATGTTACATTATGCCAGATATTTCGCTACTAAGGCTAAATGTTCAAGGCTTTTAAGTTGAGACCCTCTAGGAATGGGTACTTTAACAGTGGTTTGAATCAGACTGGCTTCTTTTTCAACTTTGCCTTTATCCCTTTATCTCCACTAGACTTTTGACTTGGGTAGTTGCTTCCAACAACTTTGGAAAACATGTGCATTTGTTGGTTCAGTGGTAAATTTCTTGTTTCACTACCAGGTCTAATTCTTGGTCAATGCAAGTTACATGTGCTGGTTTGTACCAGTGAACTGCCTGTGAAAGCTGTGTTGATTCTCATATTAACTTTTCTCTCTTTATACTTGTGAGTTGATGATTTTTTTATGAAAAACTGTCTATATTTCAAGTATTAGTAAGTGTTCCCCTTATGAACACAGGATGGTTGTTGTGAGGGTGAACTTGTGTGATATATTCTTAGCTGCTTTTTAGCCTTTCATTGCAAGATTGATTACGTATCAATGTGGATGCCTGCATTCTTGAATGAATTCTTGTGCCGCAATCCTAACTTTAACACTGTGAGAACTGGATTTCAACAACTGTAAGCATTGGTGGTTCAGTGGTAGAATTCTCGCCTGCCACGCGGGAGACCCGGGTCCCGATTCCCGGCCAATGCATGAAAGTGTTACATTATGCCAGGTACTTGGCTGTTATGGCTGAATGTTCAAGGCTTTTAAATTGACACGTTCTAGAAAATGGGTACTTCAACAGTGGCTTGCATCAGACCTAGCTTCTATTTAACTTACCTTTATCCTTTATCTCCACAAGACTTTTGGTTTAGGTAGTTCCTTCCTCCAGCTTTGGAAAGCATGTGCATTTGTTGGTTCAGTGGTACATTTCTTGTGTCTCTACCAGGTCTGATTCTTGGTCAATACAAGTTACATGTGTTGGTTTGTACCTGTGAAAGCTGTGTTGATTCTGATATTAACTTTTCTCTCTTTATACTTGTGAGTTGATGATTTTTTTATGAAAAACTGTCTATATTTCAAGTATTAGTAAGTGTTCCCCTTATGAACACAGGATGGTTGTTGTGAGGGTGAACTTGTGTGATATATTCTTAGCTGCTTTTTAGCCTTTCATTGCAAGATTGATTACGTATCAATGTGGATGCCTGCATTGTTGAATGAAGCCTTGAGCCGTAACCTTAACTTTAAAACTGTGAGAACTGGCTGTAGAACTTGCAAGCATTGTTGTTTCAGTGGGAGAATTCTTGCCTGCTTTGTGGCAGGTGTGTCCCCGATTCCCAGCCAATCCATGAAAATGTTACATTATGCCAGATATTTCGCTACTAAGGCTAAATGTTCAAGGCTTTTAAGTTGAGACCCTCTAGGAATGGGTACTTTAACAGTGGTTTGAATCAGACTGGCTTCTTTTTCAACTTTGCCTTTATCCCTTTATCTCCACTAGACTTTTGACTTGGGTAGTTGCTTCCAACAACTTTGGAAAACATGTGCATTTGTTGGTTCAGTGGTAAATTTCTTGTTTCACTACCAGGTCTAATTCTTGGTCAATGCAAGTTACATGTGCTGGTTTGTACCAGTGAACTGCCTGTGAAAGCTGTGTTGATTCTGATATTAACTTTTCTCTCTTTATACTTGTGAGTTGATGATTTTTTTATGAAAAACTGTCTATATTTCAAGTATTAGTAAGTGTTCCCCTTATGAACACAGGATGGTTGTTGTGAGGGTGAACTTGTGTGATATATTCTTAGCTGCTTTTTAGCCTTTCATTGCAAGATTGATTACGTATCAATGTGGATGCCTGCATTGTTGAATGAAGCCTTGAGCCGTAACCTTAACTTTAAAACTGTGAGAACTGGCTGTAGAACTTGCAAGCATTGTTGTTTCAGTGGGAGAATTCTTGCCTGCTTTGTGGCAGGTGTGTCCCCGATTCCCAGCCAATCCATGAAAATGTTACATTATGCCAGATATTTCGCTACTAAGGCTAAATGTTCAAGGCTTTTAAGTTGAGACCCTCTAGGAATGGGTACTTTAACAGTGGTTTGAATCAGACTGGCTTCTTTTTCAACTTTGCCTTTATCCCTTTATCTCCACTAGACTTTTGACTTGGGTAGTTGCTTCCAACAACTTTGGAAAACATGTGCATTTGTTGGTTCAGTGGTAAATTTCTTGTTTCACTACCAGGTCTAATTCTTGGTCAATGCAAGTTACATGTGCTGGTTTGTACCAGTGAACTGCCTGTGAAAGCTGTGTTGATTCTGATATTAACTTTTCTCTCTTTATACTTGTGAGTTGATGATTTTTTTATGAAAAACTGTCTATATTTCAAGTATTAGTAAGTGTTCCCCTTATGAACACAGGATGGTTGTTGTGAGGGTGAACTTGTGTGATATATTCTTAGCTGCTTTTTAGCCTTTCATTGCAAGATTGATTACGTATCAATGTGGATGCCTGCATTGTTGAATGAAGCCTTGAGCCGTAACCTTAACTTTAAAACTGTGAGAACTGGCTGTCAGCAACTTGCAAGCATTGTTGTTTCAGTGGTAGAATTCTTGCCTGCTTTGTGGCAGGCCTGGGTCCCCGATTCCCAGCCAATCCATGAAAATGTTACATTATGCCAGATATTTCGCTACTAAGGCTAAATGTTCAAGGCTTTTAAGTTGAGACCCTCTAGGAATGGGTACTTTAACAGTGGTTTGAATCAGACTGGCTTCTTTTTCAACTTTGCCTTTATCCCTTTATCTCCACTAGACTTTTGACTTGGGTAGTTGCTTCCAACAACTTTGGAAAACATGTGCATTTGTTGGTTCAGTGGTAAATTTCTTGTTTCACTACCAGGTCTAATTCTTGGTCAATGCAAGTTACATGTGCTGGTTTGTACCAGTGAACTGCCTGTGAAAGCTGTGTTGATTCTGATATTAACTTTTCTCTCTTTATACTTGTGAGTTGATGATTTTTTTTATGAAAAACTGTCTATATTTCAAGTATTAGTAAGTGTTCCCCTTATGAACACAGGATGGTTGTTGTGAGGGTGAACTTGTGTGATATATTCTTAGCTGCTTTTTAGCCTTTCATTGCAAGATTGATTACGTATCAATGTGGATGCCTGCATTGTTGAATGAAGCCTTGAGCCGTAACCTTAACTTTAAAACTGTGAGAACTGGCTGTAGAACTTGCAAGCATTGTTGTTTCAGTGGGAGAATTCTTGCCTGCTTTGTGGCAGGTGTGTCCCCGATTCCCAGCCAATCCATGAAAATGTTACATTATGCCAGATATTTCGCTACTAAGGCTAAATGTTCAAGGCTTTTAAGTTGAGACCCTCTAGGAATGGGTACTTTAACAGTGGTTTGAATCAGACTGGCTTCTTTTTCAACTTTGCCTTTATCCCTTTATCTCCACTAGACTTTTGACTTGGGTAGTTGCTTCCAACAACTTTGGAAAACATGTGCATTTGTTGGTTCAGTGGTAAATTTCTTGTTTCACTACCAGGTCTAATTCTTGGTCAATGCAAGTTACATGTGCTGGTTTGTACCAGTGAACTGCCTGTGAAAGCTGTGTTGATTCTGATATTAACTTTTCTCTCTTTATACTTGTGAGTTGATGATTTTTTTATGAAAAACTGTCTATATTTCAAGTATTAGTAAGTGTTCCCCTTATGAACACAGGATGGTTGTTGTGAGGGTGAACTTGTGTGATATATTCTTAGCTGCTTTTTAGCCTTTCATTGCAAGATTGATTACGTATCAATGTGGATGCCTGCATTCTTGAATGAATTCTTGTGCCGCAATCCTAACTTTAACACTGTGAGAACTGGATTTCAACAACGTAAGCATTGGTGGTTCAGTGGTAGAATTCTCGCCTGCCACGCGGGAGACCCGGGTCCGATTCCCGGCCAATGCATGAAAGTGTTACATTATGCCAGGTATTTGGCTGTTATGGCTGAATGTTCAAGGCTTTAAATTGACACGTTCTAGAAAATGGGACTTCAACAGTGGCTTGCATCAACCTAGCTTCTATTTAAACTTTACCTTTATCTCCACAAGACTTTTGGTTTAGGTAGTTCCTTCCTCCAGCTTTGGAAAGCATGTGCATTGTTGGTTCAGTGGTACATTTCTTGTGTCTCTACCAGGTCTGATTCTTGGTCAATACAAGTTTCATGTGTTGGTTTGTACCTGTGAAAGCTGTGTTGATTCTGATATTAACTTTTCTCTCTTTATACTTGTGAGTTGATGATTTTTTTATGAAAAACTGTCTATATTTCAAGTATTAGTAAGTGTTCCCCTTATGAACACAGGATGGTTGTTGTGAGGGTGAACTTGTGTGATATATTCTTAGCTGCTTTTTAGCCTTTCATTGCAAGATTGATTACGTATCAATGTGGATGCCTGCATTGTTGAATGAAGCCTTGAGCCGTAACCTTAACTTTAAAACTGTGAGAACTGGCTGTAGAACTTGCAAGCATTGTTGTTTCAGTGGGAGAATTCTTGCCTGCTTTGTGGCAGGTGTGTCCCCGATTCCCAGCCAATCCATGAAAATGTTACATTATGCCAGATATTTCGCTACTAAGGCTAAATGTTCAAGGCTTTTAAGTTGAGACCCTCTAGGAATGGGTACTTTAACAGTGGTTTGAATCAGACTGGCTTCTTTTTCAACTTTGCCTTTATCCCTTTATCTCCACTAGACTTTTGACTTGGGTAGTTGCTTCCAACAACTTTGGAAAACATGTGCATTTGTTGGTTCAGTGGTAAATTTCTTGTTTCACTACCAGGTCTAATTCTTGGTCAATGCAAGTTACATGTGCTGGTTTGTACCAGTGAACTGCCTGTGAAAGCTGTGTTGATTCTCATATTAACTTTTCTCTCTTTATACTTGTGAGTTGATGATTTTTTTATGAAAAACTGTCTATATTTCAAGTATTAGTAAGTGTTCCCCTTATGAACACAGGATGGTTGTTGTGAGGGTGAACTTGTGTGATATATTCTTAGCTGCTTTTTAGCCTTTCATTGCAAGATTGATTACGTATCAATGTGGATGCCTGCATTCTTGAATGAATTCTTGTGCCGCAATCCTAACTTTAACACTGTGAGAACTGGATTTCAACAACGTAAGCATTGGTGGTTCAGTGGTAGAATTCTCGCCTGCCACGAGGGAGACCCGGGTCCGATTCCCGGCCAATGCATGAAAGTGTTACATTATGCCAGGTATTTGGCTGTTATGGCTGAATGTTCAAGGCTTTAAATTGACACGTTCTAGAAAATGGGACTTCAACAGTGGCTTGCATCAACCTAGCTTCTATTTAAACTTTACCTTTATCTCCACAAGACTTTTGGTTTAGGTAGTTCCTTCCTCCAGCTTTGGAAAGCATGTGCACTGTTGGTTCAGTGGTACATTTCTTGTGTCTCTACCAGGTCTGATTCTTGGTCAATACAAGTTTCATGTGTTGGTTTGTACCTGTGAAAGCTGTGTTGATTCTGATATTAACTTTTCTCTCTTTATACTTGTGAGTTGATGATTTTTTTTATGAAAAACTGTCTATATTTCAAGTATTAGTAAGTGTTCCCCTTATGAACACAGGATGGTTGTTGTGAGGGTGAACTTGTGTGATATATTCTTAGCTGCTTTTTAGCCTTTCATTGCAAGATTGATTACGTATCAATGTGGATGCCTGCATTCTTGAATGAATTCTTGTGCCGCAATCCTAACTTTAACACTGTGAGAACTGGATTTCAACAACGTAAGCATTGGTGGTTCAGTGGTAGAATTCTCGCCTGCCACGCGGGAGACCCGGGTCCGATTCCCGGCCAATGCATGAAAGTGTTACATTATGCCAGGTATTTGGCTGTTATGGCTGAATGTTCAAGGCTTTAAATTGACACGTTCTAGAAAATGGGACTTCAACAGTGGCTTGCATCAACCTAGCTTCTATTTAAACTTTACCTTTATCTCCACAAGACTTTTGGTTTAGGTAGTTCCTTCCTCCAGCTTTGGAAAGCATGTGCATTGTTGGTTCAGTGGTACATTTCTTGTGTCTCTACCAGGTCTGATTCTTGGTCAATACAAGTTTCATGTGTTGGTTTGTACCTGTGAAAGCTGTGTTGATTCTGATATTAACTTTTCTC
Organism: Myxocyprinus asiaticus; assembly: GCF_019703515.2. Taxonomy (NCBI): domain Eukaryota; kingdom Metazoa; phylum Chordata; class Actinopteri; order Cypriniformes; family Catostomidae; genus Myxocyprinus; species Myxocyprinus asiaticus. Next base: position 38,085,986 of record NC_059381.1, on the reverse strand, counting down.
TCTTTATACTTGTGAGTTGATGATTTTTTTATGAAAAACTGTCTATATTTCAAGTATTAGTAAGTGTTCCCCTTATGAACACAGGATGGTTGTTGTGAGGGTGAACTTGTGTGATATATTCTTAGCTGCTTTTTAGCCTTTCATTGCAAGATTGATTACGTATCAATGTGGATGCCTGCATTGTTGAATGAAGCCTTGAGCCGTAACCTTAACTTTAAAACTGTGAGAACTGGCTGTAGAACTTGCAAGCATTGTTGTTTCAGTGGAAGAATTCTTGCCTGCTTTGTGGCAGGTGTGTCCCCGATTCCCAGCCAATCCATGAAAATGTTACATTATGCCAGATATTTCGCTACTAAGGCTAAATGTTCAAGGCATTTAAGTTGAGACCCTCTAGGAATGGGTACTTTAACAGTGGTTTGAATCAGACTGGCTTCTTTTTCAACTTTGCCTTTATCCCTTTATCTCCACTAGACTTTTGACTTGGGTAGTTGCTTCCAACAACTTTGGAAAACATGTGCATTTGTTGGTTCAGTGGTAAATTTCTTGTTTCACTACCAGGTCTAATTCTTGGTCAATGCAAGTTACATGTGCTGGTTTGTACCAGTGAACTGCCTGTGAAAGCTGTGTTGATTCTGATATTAACTTTTCTCTCTTTATACTTGTGAGTTGATGATTTTTTTTATGAAAAACTGTCTATATTTCAAGTATTAGTAAGTGTTCCCCTTATGAACACAGGATGGTTGTTGTGAGGGTGAACTTGTGTGATATATTCTTAGCTGCTTTTTAGCCTTTCATTGCAAGATTGATTACGTATCAATGTGGATGCCTGCATTGTTGAATGAAGCCTTGAGCCGTAACCTTAACTTTAAAACTGTGAGAACTGGCTGTAGAACTTGCAAGCATTGTTGTTTCAGTGGGAGAATTCTTGCCTGCTTTGTGGCAGGTGTGTCCCCGATTCCCAGCCAATCCATGAAAATGTTACATTATGCCAGATATTTCGCTACTAAGGCTAAATGTTCAAGGCTTTTAAGTTGAGACCCTCTAGGAATGGGTACTTTAACAGTGGTTTGAATCAGACTGGCTTCTTTTTCAACTTTGCCTTTATCCCTTTATCTCCACTAGACTTTTGACTTGGGTAGTTGCTTCCAACAACTTTGGAAAACATGTGCATTTGTTGGTTCAGTGGTAAATTTCTTGTTTCACTACCAGGTCTAATTCTTGGTCAATGCAAGTTACATGTGCTGGTTTGTACCAGTGAACTGCCTGTGAAAGCTGTGTTGATTCTGATATTAACTTTTCTCTCTTTATACTTGTGAGTTGATGATTTTTTTTATGAAAAACTGTCTATATTTCAAGTATTAGTAAGTGTTCCCCTTATGAACACAGGATGGTTGTTGTGAGGGTGAACTTGTGTGATATATTCTTAGCTGCTTTTTAGCCTTTCATTGCAAGATTGATTACGTATCAATGTGGATGCCTGCATTGTTGAATGAAGCCTTGAGCCGTAACCTTAACTTTAAAACTGTGAGAACTGGCTGTAGAACTTGCAAGCATTGTTGTTTCAGTGGGAGAATTCTTGCCTGCTTTGTGGCAGGTCGTGTCCCCGATTCCCAGCCAATCCATGAAAATGTTACATTATGCCAGATATTTCGCTACTAAGGCTAAATGTTCAAGGCTTTTAAGTTGAGACCCTCTAGGAAATGGGTACTTTAACAGTGGTTTGAATCAGACTGGCTTCTTTTTCAACTTTGCCTTTATCCCTTTATCTCCACTAGACTTTTGACTTGGGTAGTTGCTTCCAACAACTTTGGAAAACATGTGCATTTGTTGGTTCAGTGGTAAATTTCTTGTTTCACTACCAGGTCTAATTCTTGGTCAATGCAAGTTACATGTGCTGGTTTGTACCAGTGAACTGCCTGTGAAAGCTGTGTTGATTCTGATATTAACTTTTCTCTCTTTATACTTGTGAGTTGATGATTTTTTTTATGAAAAACTGTCTATATTTCAAGTATTAGTAAGTGTTCCCCTTATGAACACAGGATGGTTGTTGTGAGGGTGAACTTGTGTGATATATTCTTAGCTGCTTTTTAGCCTTTCATTGCAAGATTGATTACGTATCAATGTGGATGCCTGCATTCTTGAATGAATTCTTGTGCCGCAATCCTAACTTTAACACTGTGAGAACTGGATTTCAACAACTTGTAAGCATTGGTGGTTCAGTGGTAGAATTCTCGCCTGCTACGTGGCAGACCTGGGTCCCCGATTCCCGGCCAATGCATGAAAGTGTTACATTATGCCAGGTATTTGGCTGTTATGGCTGAATGTTCAAGGCTTTTAAGTTGACACGCTCTAGAAAATGGGTACTTCAACAGTGGCTTGCATCAGACCTAGCTTCTATTTCAACTTTACCTTTATCCCTTTATCTCCACAAGACTTTTGGTTTAGGTAGTTCCTTCCTCCAGCTTTGGAAAGCATGTGCATTTGTTGGTTCAGTGGTACATTTCTTGTGTCTCTACCAGGTCTGATTCTTGGTCAATACAAGTTTCATGTGTTGGTTTGTACCTGTGAAAGCTGTGTTGATTCTGATATTAACTTTTCTCTCTTTATACTTGTGAGTTGATGATTTTTTTATGAAAAACTGTCTATATTTCAAGTATTAGTAAGTGTTCCCCTTATGAACACAGGATGGTTGTTGTGAGGGTGAACTTGTGTGATATATTCTTAGCTGCTTTTTAGCCTTTCATTGCAAGATTGATTACGTATCAATGTGGATGCCTGCATTGTTGAATGAAGCCTTGAGCCGTAACCTTAACTTTAAAACTGTGAGAACTGGCTGTAGAACTATGCAAGCATTGTTGGTTTCAGTGGGAGAATTCTTGCCTGCTTTGTGGCAGGCCTGTGTCCCCGATTCCCAGCCAATCCATGAAAATGTTACATTATGCCAGATATTTCGCTACTAAGGCTAAATGTTCAAGGCTTTTAAGTTGAGACCCTCTAGGAAATGGGTACTTTAACAGTGGTTTGAATCAGACCTGGCTTCTTTTTCAACTTTGCCTTTATCCCTTTATCTCCACTAGACTTTTGACTTGGGTAGTTGCTTCCAACAACTTTGGAAAACATGTGCATTTGTTGGTTCAGTGGTAAATTTCTTGTTTCACTACCAGGTCTAATTCTTGGTCAATGCAAGTTACATGTGCTGGTTTGTACCAGTGAACTGCCTGTGAAAGCTGTGTTGATTCTCATATTAACTTTTCTCTCTTTATACTTGTGAGTTGATGATTTTTTTATGAAAAACTGTCTATATTTCAAGTATTAGTAAGTGTTCCCCTTATGAACACAGGATGGTTGTTGTGAGGGTGAACTTGTGTGATATATTCTTAGCTGCTTTTTAGCCTTTCATTGCAAGATTGATTACGTATCAATGTGGATGCCTGCATTGTTGAATGAAGTCTTGAGCCGTAATCCTAACTTTAAAACTGTGAGAACTGGCTGTAGAACTATGCAAGCATTGTTGGTTTCAGTGGTAGAATTCTTGCCTGCTTTGTGGCAGGCTCGTGTCCCCGATTCCCAGCCAATCCATGAAAATGTTACATTATGCCAGATATTTCGCTACTAAGGCTAAATGTTCAAGGCTTTTAAGTTGAGACCTTCTAGGAAATGGGTACTTTAACAGTGGTTTGAATCAGACCTGGCTTCTTTTTCAACTTTGCCTTTATCCCTTTATCTCCACTAGACTTTTGACTTGGGTAGTTGCTTCCAACAACTTTGGAAAACATGTGCATTTGTTGGTTCAGTGGTAAATTTCTTGTTTCACTACCAGGTCTAATTCTTGGTCAATGCAAGTTACATGTGCTGGTTTGTACCAGTGAACTGCCTGTGAAAGCTGTGTTGATTCTCATATTAACTTTTCTCTCTTTATACTTGTGAGTTGATGAATTTTTCATGAAAAACTGTCTATATTTCAAGTTTTAGTAAGTGTTCCCCTTATGAACACAGGATGGTTGTTGTGAGGGTGAACTTGTGTGATATATTCTTAGCTGCTATTTAGCCTTTCATTGCAAGATTGATTACGTATCAATGTGGATGCCTGCATTCTTGAATGAATTCTTGAATTCTTGATTACTGCATAAATAAACTATGTTTATATTACAAAGAGAAGTGTTTTGGTTTGTTTTGCATACGCCTGTGTCATGCTGATGGGATGTCAGTGCTCGGACTCAAACCTTCATTAATTTTTTTTTTTCCTGAAAATCGATATTCTTCGGATGTCTATTTTCCTAAGAAAACAATCTAATATTGAGACTGTTCTGTCAATTAATAATTAATACAATGCAGTCCATAATCTTCCGACTTACAACTACAAACAAAACAGTGATATGATTATATATGGAAATCAAAATAATCCTATAACACATGAGGGTGTGTGTGTGTGTGTGTGTGTGTGTGTGTGTGTGTGTGAGTGTGTGTGGTTAGTACAATAGAGAGAGAGAGAGAGAATTAAGTGACGTCCCCAAAGCCAATTTCGCGATGGGAGAGAAAGCAGCTGTTAGTTTATCACTCAGAGACGCGGTGGACGGCTCGTACACAATCCCGCGTTCTTTGATTCTTTAATGGATAAACTCAGTTTGCCAGTCTCACCCACGATGGCGAAAATGCACAACAGTCCAATGTGGTTGGACCACAATACAGCAAATCAAATTTGTGATAATTAATACCCTGAGTATTAATAATGAGCGGACATGGCAGTCCGTAAACTGTACAAGCAAAAACCTTGAAACACAAGAATAACACACTATAATATTCTATCTCTGCTCAGACGTAAACCTCTTACTTGAATCGCATGAGGATGCAGGTGGAATGTGTGTTCATCCGTCCTTTAACTCAGACTCGGTTCCTCGAGGCTTGGGTGATGACGGGGGCCGTTTCCTTGCTCTGCCGGCGGGCGGTACGGCTGTTGATTCTCGGCGGGCTGGCGGAGAAATCAGAAACGTCGACTTGATTGAAGATGGAAGAGAAATCTTTAATCTCTTCACTTCTGCAGGCAGATGGATGAAGGTGCGGGTTGCTCGGCAGTCTTCTTCGGATCCGTTAGAGTGTTTGGTTGAACACAGAGTAACAGAGTTTTCTAGAATGTCTCAATTTAAAGCCTTGAACAATCAGCCATAACAGTCAAGAAACTGGCATATTGAAACATTTTCATGGATCGGCTGGGAATCGGACCCACATCTCCCACGAGGCAGGCAAGAATTCTACAACTGAACCAACAATGCTTGCAAGTTCTACAGCCAGTTCTCACAGTTTTAAAGTTAGGGTTACGGCTCAAGGCTTCATTCAACAATGCAGGCATCCACATTGATATGTAATCAATCTCGCAATGAAAGGCTAAAAAGCAGCTAAGAATATATCACACAAGTTCACCCTCACAACAACCATCCTGTGTTCATAAGGGGAACACTTACTAATATTTGAAATATAGACAGTTTTTCATAATAAATCATCAACTCACAAGTATAAAGAGAGAAGAGTTAATATCAGAATCAACACAGCTTTCACAGGCAGTTCACTGGTACAAACCAACACATGTAACTTGCATTGACCAAGAATCAGACCTGGTAGAGAAACAAGAAATTTACCACTGAACCAACAACGCACATGCTTTCCAAAGTCGGAGGAAGGAACTACCTAAACCAAAAGTCTAGTGGAGATAAAGGTAAAGTTTAAATATAAGCTAGGTTGATGCAAGCCACTGTTGAAGTACCATTTTCTTGAATGTCTCAAATTTAAAGCCTTGAACATTCAGCCATAACAGCCAAGTACCTGGCATAATGAAACATTTTCATGCATTGGCCGGGAATCAGACCTGGGTCTCCCGTGTGGCAGGCATTGTTGGTTCAGTTGTAGAATTCTTAACTTCCTCATGGGAGATGTGGGTCTGATTCGCAGCCGGATGTTATTCCACTGGCTACAGTTTTCCATGTCCTCCAGCTTCTCCCAGACACACTCCAAAGCCACCTTGGTCACTAGCAGATTAGCAGATAAGTCCCTCTCCGATGACTCCAGATAATCAATCAGTTTCTTGACATCCCCCACTCTTGTGACCACATCTGTAAATATCACCTAAATGGCAGTGATCGATCGATGTATCACAGCAAGATAATCCAAGTCAGCAACGACCTTCATCAGCATTGCCACCTTGTTCAGCATCTCTCGCCGCATTTTCTGAAACTCTCCGACCAAATCGACTCCCTGGTCCGCGGCCTTCTCAGGGGTGTCAGCCTGAGCAGGTAAATGTCTTTTAATGTCTCAAGAGCCAGAGGATTTTGAATTCTTTGACATATTGTCCTCCTAGAACAGTTATGGAACAGAGTGTATCGAATCTCACCGGTTTATATCATAAAAAGTATTAAAACGATAAAAGTGTGCAGAACTCGCCATTCACACGTCAGATCCTCACATGTCGTCACGTGACTCTGTGGATGGGCATTTCTAAACTATCCAATTACAGTAATATTCATATCCAAGTGCCCACAACTGGTAGTAAATACTTTAATCTTTTGGTAGAAAGGATCTCTCAGACCCCACTAATTTGGCTGTCTCTGAGCCCCCAATGTCCTCATCTCTGCCCAGTTTTTAAGAGACTATTTTGACTGTTTAGGATTTATTTTTTTATTTCTTAACAAAGTACTATTGCTGCCAACAGGGCAAGTTATAAAAACTATTCAAAAATATATTATATAATTTCATAGCCATATGACTACTGATACAATATAAGCTACATATTATTATCCGGACCTTTGCTGGGAAGGAAATGTAGAGACCGAAACTTAATTGAATACCCCTGATTTAGATTATAATTACCATGGTTTTACTCAAGGAGCTCTGGTTTTACTACAGGAACCAGAGTTTAACTATGGTATTAGTTGTAAAACCATAGTAACCACAAAATTATGATTTTTATTACCATATAGTTTTCATTTTCCTATATTATTACTATGATTTGACTACGAATATCATGGTTAAAATATGGTTATTATAGTAAAACCATGGTAAATATTGTGATTAGTATGGTTTTACTACAGTAACCTTAGTTTGACTATGGTTACTGTTGTAAAACCATTGTTAATTTATTGTAAGGTAACAAAACTATTTCAGAAAAAAATAATATAAATTCCCTCCCTGTCTTATAAGGGGCTCCTTTAGTGAGCAGAACAGTATGAGGCATTTTGATTTTGGTTTAGCCGATTCTTTGATTATATTGTGTTTACATTATTCTAACCCAATTAAGGCATGACTTATATTCAGGGTTGGGGTGGTTACTTTTGAAATATATTCCACTACAGATTACAGAATACATGCTGTAAAATGTAATTTGTAACGTATTCCATTAGATTACTCAAGGTTAGTAACATATTCTAAATACTTTGGATTACTTCTTCAGCACTGGTAGATTTTTTTCACTTGTTTTGACTATAAAGACTCTGCCAGTACAGTAAGACAAAATATACGTTAAAAATACATTCACTGAAAAACCTAAATATCTTATGCAGTGTTGTTTCTAAAACAAGATATATCTAATTTTTGATTTTTTTATATTTTTACATGAAAACAATACAAAAATTATTATCAAGAATACGATTTTTGCCCAAATATCAAAGGCCTTACTAGAAAAAAAGAAATTTTAATCCAACGTGAATTTTCTTGATAAACAAATATGAATGTGCCTGGTAACATGTGCATGAAAAATGGCTAGAAATAGCATTTTAGCTTAGCGTAAAGCTGACAATTTACACAAGGTTTAATTCTATTTCTTCTGCTCCAAACTTCTGTCTGCTTGTATGAATGTAACACATCATAAAGTGTTTCACCGCTGTTCAAATGCACTTTGGATTGCATCATTTATATGGATAAATGTTTTCTATCTGAAAGGACTAAATATTAAATGAAACAAATGACAATAAAATGCAAAGTAATCTCTTCAGTAATCAAAATACTTTTTGAATGTAACTGTACTCTAATTACTAATGATTTAAATTGTAACTGTAGTGGAATACAGTTACTTATATTTTGTATTTTAAATTCATAATCCCATTACATGTATTCCGTTACTCCCCAACCCTGCTTATAAACTCAGCAAAAAAAGAAACGTCCTCTCACTTTCAACTGCTTTTATTTTCAGCAAACTTAACATGTGTAAATATTTGTATGAACATAAAAAGATTCAACAACTAAGACATAAGAGGGCTAGCTGACATGAGGGGATCCTGGCCCAACAGACTAGCTTGGCATGCTAGCCTGCACCTAAGGCTCTTTATGGTGAAGCGCACACGATGCTCACATGATTTAATGTGATGTTGTCGATCGCCGCTTGGGCATGTTTCAGCCCAAGACACGCAGAGCAGACCTGGTGTGTGTCTTTGCATAAGATCTTATTTCCGCAAGAACAAAGTCGCGAAGAGCCCCCTACGCTAGCCAAGGTACTCTGCATCACTGCAGCCATTTAGCTGGAGTGCTAAGAAATTCCTATAAGAGCTGGTGTGCAGAATGTAGGAATAAATCGAAAAATGGTGAGGTGGCCTGTAAATCAACACAAAAACTCTGCAATGATCAATCAACAACCAGTGTGGAGGCCAGTTGATGACTATCTGAACGGAGATCCAGGCTTCTGAAGTGAAGCGAGAAGAGGTTTTTGTATGACGTGATGACGCTGTGTTGCCCCTTTTGTACTGGAAAGTGGAACCTCCTCCTGACACAAGCGTCATTTCTGCCAGCCAATAGGGGCTGACGTAATGTAAAAGGGCTTCTAGGAATACGTGGAAGGGGCGTATCCCATAGTGAGACACCGAAATGTACACTTAAAAGAGAACTGAACCAGAGCTCCTTCTACTGACTGAATTCTTATTCCAGGTCAAAGAGCTGTCACTCAGAAAATTCACTACCTAATGTCTTTGTCCCAAATGGCACCCTCCGCCCTTACAGTCTTCCTCTGAGTGCAGACTTTGGTGATGTAAGCGAGTGCAGACCGATGGGGCGCTAGTGTGCAAGTCCATGAGGGTGCATGAGTGGAAATGTGTGCATTTGGGACAGACTTCAATCAGATGATGCATTTTTTGTTGTTTTTTTTACATTATGAGTTTTACAAATTATTATTTGAAAAAGTCATGGCATTGATAGATAGGGTAAAGGAACTCACTTTAAACTCACTATTGAATATTTGTTTTTATTTGATAATTCCAAGTAACACGCTGGCAATAAAGCATTAGTTAATTTAATCAAGTACCTCTGAAAAACAAAGCGCACATATAACTACAGTAACAAAACCTCGTTTTAAATCTTTAGAGAACAAATAAACATGATTAAGACACATGTATGATTACAGGCAGGTGCTTAGAACACATTAAAACGTATTGAAAGAACATACCACCATATATTCGCAAAAAAGTTATAAAATACACACAGCCACACTTGTGCAGGTATAAATATCACTGTTAGACCGAATGTTGTGCTATATCAATAAATATAAGCTTATATATAAGCAAACATACAAGTTACAGCTATGTGCATTAAAGTATTTTCTCCTGTCTTGATATTTTAGAGACTCTCAATAATTCTAAAATCCTCTTTGAAACAACAATAGCAAAGGTTTAATATAGGTTACTTATTTTTATGAACATAAAACTTCCTCAAGAAAAACTATTCAATAAACTGAATAGAAGTAATTCCGTATCTCTGGAAAATGAAATAAAACAACGTTTTCAACCAGTTCTACACATCAGATTTAAAAGTGATAATACTGTATACACATGAAAAGCAAGTGATCTGCCATTGACAATCAGTAAAAAAAACTATTTTTAAAATAGATTTTTAATTACAATTTACATCGCCTCGTCCGCCATGTTTTTTTCCACCAGCTCGGAAAGTCCAGTCCACTGTGATTTGTCAAGAAGATCAGTAGCGGTGACTGTTGGGTAATAGTCCGCTGTGACTCAGCCGAAGGGCGCATTGAGGATGCAAATGGAACACTTGCGAGCACCCCTCGGAGCATTAAAATGTCGAATGGGACACCCTTCGGTCTTGTGGACTTTGCGGGAATGCAGAAATGAAGGCCACAAGACCACAAGTGTGCATAAAGTGTGCCACTTGGCACAACAATTGGCACAAAACTAATCCCATATAACTACAAATACCATGGTTAAATTGTGGTGAATATCATAGAACCATTGTAAATCAGAGGGGGCAGTGGTGGCTCAGCAGTTAAGGCTCTGGGTTACTGATCAGAAGATTGGGGGCTCAAGCCCCAGCACTGCCAAGATGCCACTGTTGGGCCCTTGAGCAAGGCCCTTGACCCTATCTGCTCCAGGGGTGCCATATCATGGCTGACCCTGCACTCTACAGTGAAAGAATTTCACTGTATATGTGCAAACATATAATGTGTGATAAATAAATAAAATTATAGACAAAGAGTGCTCAGCATCACACAACAATACATTCAACAATTGATATATATTTCCTGTACTTACTCCAAAACTGCACCATCTTTAGCGTTTTGCTGTGAAGTATGCAGTTAATGAATAATCAATTGCATGATGTATCAGCGCCATTATTGCAGGATAAACTATTATTTTTTTTCTGTTAATGCTGTGATCGTGATGATCATGCATATATGGTGAACTATTTACATGGGTTTGACACAGATTCGCACTGTGATAACTGACTATCGAGCACACGCATGTTTGAATGACAGAGCGTGGCTGCGCGCATACTGACCGCAAGTCTCACACCTAAGAAGAAGACTGGGTACCAAAACACTCTTGGTCCAATTTACTCTGAGTCCTAAACACTCCAGGTGAGCGAGCAACAGATCCATGTGTTCGCCAGCCAATTCCTCTGACTGTGCCAACAGAAGCCAGTTGTCGAGGTAGTTCAGAACACAGACACGGCTCAGCCTCAGGGGATCGAGCGCTGCATCGACACATTTCATAAATGTGCATGGTGATAGGGACAAGCCGAAGGGTAGGACTTCCCAGAGCTGCTCAACCAATTGGTCAAAACATGACTTGCGCCCTACTCGGCATGCACATACGTTTCATGTGTCACGTCAAAGATGCTATACAGAGATTCCACTGGTGGAGGAGGCTGTAGTGGCCCATCTCTGCCCCTACGCTCCTGCCCTGTGCCCCTTCGGCTTGTCCCACAACACAATATAAGCGTATTAAACACAAAAACTTGATAAAGGATACACAAATGCTTGCCACAATACAACTGGGGAGTAGAAAAATAATCTGCTTCTGGTGAAGTGCAGAATCAAAGGCGGAGCGGAGGCTTGTCCATCTTCTGACACACACAAAGCAGAAATTCTATTTGCTGCAAATTCAATGGCAAAGCACAGTGTAGCTTGTCCGTCAGAGCACCACAGGAAAGTAGAAAACAATCCACTCGCTTTGAAGGTGTTCAGGTTTCAAACGACGAAACAAAGATTCAGGCATCAGAACAAGAGAGATGTTAATCGCGACCCTGAAGAAGGAAATTCCGATGAGATGGTGGTGATCCTGAATTTGTTAGCTACAATGTACATGGGCTAATCCATCTTTCTGAGGATGTCAAAAAACATTGACTTCATATCTGGGTTTCCTTTCGAAAACTTCTTGGGACAAATAAAGAAAATGATAAGAACTCCAAACCATCCCCTATCACAGGTTATACGGCGACTCTCAGAAATTGACAGTTCTGTGGTAAATGCTGAACATTTGGATATGAGAATTGTCTTGAAGAAGCAACATGAAAACGGCCCAATCCCACCAGGTTTTAATCAAGTTTGCCAGTTCCAGGAGGTTGTTATAGGTAGCACTAGAGTTAATCTCTCAAGTATGGGAGATAACTGTGTCAATATTGGAGGCTGCATTGATTTAGTAATGAATATTCTTCAGTGTCAGGAGAAGGTTTATGTCATCTACAGAGAATATGAACAAATGGAACCTTTCTTTCACTATCCCATAAACTCCATTCAGATGGGGGTCTATTTAATAGATAACCTCTCACCTAGCCTAAAATGCATAGAGCTGAATGGAAATGAAATGAAGTATGTGAGGTTACCATATCAAGGGTGATTTGTTGCAGTGCCTTTACTGCACATGAAGTGATGTAATTGAGAATAAAATATAGCACTGCAGCATCAAGATCATTCATTTGTTTCAGTTATTTAATTAATTCATTATTTAAGTCATTTAGACATACAAAATGGTGGAGTTTTTGAAAACCAATGAAGTGGAGTTGGTGCCGAGTGTTTGGATACAGAATGGAGTATGCTTTTGGCCGCATCTAAAGGGCATCTCCCTACACTCAGCAATCAAGCAGCAGGTGACACCAGGCCAGGACTGGGTGTCCTGGGAAATTAGAGAGCTGTTCATCACTGGTATGTTGGATATCTCTTATTCATGTATTCTTAGGAATGTTTATAGCAATTTAAGTTTTATTTATCTTTTTTTTTCATTGAACAGACAGCTATGATGGAGGAAGGTTCAAGAGACTGAGGTTCGATCTGACCTTCAGTCAGATGCAGAGGAGCCAGGCCGAAAAAAGGCCAGACATAAAATGTAGGTGTAACATTTTTGGTAATATTTGTTTTCTGTTGTCTCATAGTTAAGTGGTTTCCACATTGTATAATTTGCTCAGTGCATTGAAGTGTCACAAATAGCTTTATTTAAAAAAATCCTTTTAAAGGCCAAGCACTCGACTTTTGAGCTCCTTTTTGACGGACTCTGAGGAAGGTAATGCTTTACAGCTGGATTGCACAGGTCTTCCTGCTGCTCCACCAGTCCACCAGTTTGATCGACCCACACAGTAGGTGACTTCAAAGAGTATATCCTTTACAGAAATGCTGACCAGTAACCACGCCATCTGGCAACCTGAGGATTTCACATGTGAACATGAGTGTATACAGTACATGGTTCTATATGAAATGAAGGGTATAGATCAGAGGTCTCCAACTAGGTCCACAGTCCTGAAGAGTTTAGCTCCAACCCTAATTAAACACACCTGACCAAGCTAATCAAGACCTTCAAAGACTGCTTGGCTGTTTCTCAATATGCGTTCTTCTGCGTCTTTGTGTTCTCGTGGACTCGTTCAAGTCGATATCTCAAGAACGCATAAAAATCCACAGATGTATTCTTGATATCGAGGATGCATCAGATGATGACTTGTGCACGAGTTGGAAAATCCTAGATGTCTTTGAGGAACTATGATGCCAAAATTATGTCATATGTATGAATGAATGGTTGGAGGTCTCCACCTACTTGCGATTTAAGCCACCCCCTCCGGTCTCCAGTAATATATACTTGCAGTATAGGGCATTCTTTGAATAGTACATTGTGTTTGTGTGTACGTCTGTTTGCGCATATTTTAAACGTAAGTTTAAACTTTAAAAAAGACGACAAGACAAAGTTTACAAAATGAATAATGTCTCTTTAGTAGTTAGTGCTTAGCCTGTGTACACATGGAATTTCACAGAAACGATTGAACCAAACATAAATAATAACAAACTACAAACTTTAAAAATTAATTACAGTCAAATCAAATTCAAAGTGCTGTGGGTGACGTCTTCTCACTTCGAAACTGACAGTTCTGTCTTTGCTGATGGAGCTTTCTTGATCCAGAGAAACACAGAGTTAGCCAGCTTGTAATGAGCGTCATCATGTTCACAAGTTTGCTGTCCAAAACAAAGCTTCTGAGGAGGATTTCCAATTGTTGACAGCAATGTATAGAAGAGTTGTCTGAGGAAGGTAGTTGCATGTTTGGGTTGCTGGGCTACGGATTTCACAAATGCTGAAAGAGACTTTGATGTCTATCGTTGTGTTTACAAGTTACGTCATGTCACAAAGCGAACTGTGACTGGTCGTGCATCAAAGACATGTAACACGAACATGTATTTGGAACCTATGATATAGTTCATGTCCTAAAGACCTTAACTAGCTGGTTCAGGTGCTCTATTCGAAAACCAATAAAAATCGCAATAAACATATTTTAAACTTTTTTTTTTTTTTTTTTTACAAATAAATCTGTATCTGCTGTTTGTTTTTTTTTACCTCACCAGCTCCACAAGAGCCTGTAAGATCTTGGTTCCAAGAAACACCACTCTGTGGAAACATAGTTCAGCAGCCACCTGAAGTCAGTGCCAGTAAGTGGGTGTAGGACAAAATTATATGTCATATATATGTATGAATGGTTTACATTAACCCCTTGCTGTAGTAATAAGGAAGAAATATAGCTAACAATACTTTATTTTCTTTATACTTTAATACTTTAATACTTTAAGGTCCATACCCACCACAGCCTCAACAGACTCCATTACACAGATGCCAAAGAACTCATCAGACCCCTACTCCTGAAGTTATTGTCTGTAAGTATGTTTTAATTTATCAGCAGTATGTACTTGAGCATATAAAGGCTAGTTCAAATTGCCCCCAAAAATGCCAACAAACTGAATTGTTGGGGTTTGTTTGATCAATGTGGCAATCCCATCAATGTTTGTTGGAGTTTGTTTTTGCCAACTGAAAATGTTCAGTCAGCGTATGTTGGGTTTGGGAAGATTTATATAATTTTTTGACAACCTGATGTAATCTGAAGTGATCGCGAACCTTCACCATGACGATGAGGTAAGCGTTCCTGACAACTCCTAAGAAACAAAACTGCTTGTGCAGTCATATATTCAGTTACAGTTGACATACAGTTTTTTTTTTTTTTTTGACAGTGTCCAAGGTATAACAATACACCTAGTGGTTGACCAATATGGGTTTTTTTCCCCCGTTTTCTCCCCAATGTGGAATGCTCAATGCGCTCTAAGTCCTAATGGTAGCGTAGTGACTCACCTCAATCCGGGTGGTGGAGGACAAATTTTAGTTGCCCCCGCATCTGAGACCATCAATCCGCGCATTTTATCACGTGGCTGGTAGTCAGCATCAATACTCGCTGAGCTACCCAGGCCCCCTTGACCAGTATGGATTTTAAAGTGGCTGATGCTGATAACTAGAGAGCTGGTTGGCCGATAGGCTGATATAATGCAGATATTAAAGAAATATAACACAGAATTTAAAAATTGTAAATAAGACATAGACAAGGTTGCTGAAATGTAACACATTTATTGCACATTATATTTATATAATAAATTCTCAAAACTTAAAAAAATATTCATTCAAGAATATTGAATAGAGGGACTACTGAGAGCATCCTGAGCAGCTGCATCACTGCCTGGTTTGGGACTTGCACCATTTCGGACCGCAAAGCCCTGCTGAGGTGAGGACTGCTGAGAAGATCATCGGGGTCTCTCTTCCCTCCATCAAAGACATTTACACCACACGCTGCATCCGCAAAGCAACCAGCATTGTGGATGACCCCACACACCCCTCACACAAACTCTTCACCCTCCTGCTGTCTGGCAAGAGGTACCGAAGCATTCAGGCCCTCACGGCCAGACTGTGTAACAGCTTCTTCCCCCAAGCCATCAGACTTCTCAATACTCAGAGACTGGACTGACACACACACACACACACCTGTACACCATCCAACTTTTGCTCATGTCCAGAGTTGCACTTAATTCATTGTCACTTTATACCTGGCTGCTACCTCAATAACTGCTATGTCCATAGAACACTATTTCATAGTATGTTATGTTTACATTCAGCATTTTTAGAAAGTGTCATCTTTTTGCACTACTCAGATTAGAAATGTGTACTGGTCGGCACTGCAGTGTCTCTCACTGTCTCTTACTGTGCCTATTGTCCTGTTTCCTTTTTTAGTAATTATTATGCTGTCCTGTACTTTTTGCACACATTTGCACGTGCACTTTATGTAGGAATGTGTAGGTCTTATTCAGTCTGTGTAGTCTCATGTGGTTCTGTGTTTGTCCTATGTTGTTTTATGTAGCACCATGGTCCTGGAGGAACGTTGTCTCGTTTTGCTGTGTACTGTACTAACTGTATATGGTTGAACGACAATAAAAAACCACTTGAACTTGAACTCAAGCAATAATAAAAATGACAACTTTGCAAAATGAAAATATATATATATATATATATATATAATTTAGTAATTTTTTTTCTTTGGTAGCTTCTTGTTTTATCTGCAAAAATGTTTGTAAATGGGGTAAGAGAAACAACACTTAATATCTCACATCTCAATGGGTGTTTTCAAACCACAGTAAGGAAGTGAGCACAGCTCCTTGTTTTATACAGGCAACGATCTGGCATTTGAAACAATCGGCCTTAAGGGAAGACTTATCGGCTGATGCAGATAAATAAAAAATTCCAAATATCGGCCGATTTATCGGTCGAACACTACATACCCAAGGTTGGGTGGGTTACTTTTTAAATGTATTCCACTACAGATTACAGAATACATGCTATAAAATGTAATTTGTAACGTATTCCGTTAGATTACTCAAGGTCAGTAATGTATTCTAAATACTTTGGATTACTTCTTCAGCACTGGTAGATTTTTTCACTTGTTTTGACTATAAAAACTCTGTAAGACAAAATACACATCTTAAAAATACATTCTCTGAAAAACCTAAATATCGTATGCAGTGTTGTTTCTAAAACAAAATAAATCTAATTGATCTTGTTTTATGGATTTTTAGATATTTTTACAGGAACACAATAAAAAAATTATTATCAAGAATACGATTTTTGCCCTAATATCAAAGGTCTTACTAGAAAAAAAGAAATTATGATCCAACGTGAATTTTCTTGATAAAAAAAAAATATGATCGTGCCTGGTAACGTGCATGTAAAATGGCTAGTAATAGCATTTTAGCTTAGCGTAAAGCTGACAATTTACACAAGGTTTTCTTCTGCTCCAAACGTACTTCAAACTTACTTCTCTGTCTGCTCGTATGAATGTAACACATCATAAGAAAGTGTTTCACCGCTGTTCAAATGCACTTTGGATCACATCATTTATATGTATAAATGTTTTCCATCTGAAAGGACTAAATATTAAATGAAACAAATGACAATAAAATACAAAGTAATCTCTTCAGTAATCAAAATACATTTTGAATGTAATTGTATTCTAATTACCAATGATTTAAATTGTAACTGTAGTGGAATACAGTTACTTATAGTTTTTTATTTTAAATATGTAATCCCATTACATGTATTCCGTTACTCCCCAACCCTGCATACACCCCATTTCCACCTGGTATTTAGATGTGTTTTTTGTGATCAGCGCAAAATACAGTTGGAAACGGGATCCAAAACTTTTGGGATCGGATCACTGAAACCACATACAGAGGTAGTCAAAAACTCATGTGACCACATCACATTTTTAGTGGAAACAATATCTGTCCTGAATGCCTCCTTAAAGGTATGGAACACTGCCCACCTGTCAATCATCCACTGCACTGAAGCTACATCCAATTGCCATGTCCGCATTTGTTGGAGTTTGTTGGGGTAGTGTGAACTAGCCCTAAAGCTTAAAGTCATTCACAGGGCAACAAGTTCACTAGCCCTTCTAATTTTGTTTTACCATTGTCCATGTTATATTCTCCTAAAATTACCCTTGTTATATCTTCTAGCACTAATGTATGGAATGCTGACAAAACAAGAAATTATTCTTGACCAGCAACAGTCCATTCTGCGCATCCTCAATGCGAAGCAACTCCAGGACACCAATTACGAAATTGAAGATGGACTTTTGCCAATGGTGTGCATTATTTTCCACCAATTACATGGCCCGGAGTCTGTTATTCCACTTATGCTATGGTTGACACAACAATTTTTGAGTGTTTTATTTCAAGTCATTTTCAGGTTTCTGACTTAAACACTCTTATAAACATCTCAAGTTGTTGTTTGAAAGGGTAAACTAAGCCTCACCCAAAGCATTGTTTTAGTACTACTAAAAGGAGATTTGAGCCATTTAAATGCAGTTATTAAAGCGAGAACTCTTGCTGTGATAGTCTATAGGGCTTTGTTTGAAATAACTGAAATAAATTGGTGCAATGATCAGTGTTGGGTGTAATGTAGGGGTATAACGGTACACAAAAATGACGGTTCGGTACGTACCTCGGTTTTAAAGACACGGTTCGGTATGTTTTCGTTACAGCAGGGGGGAAAAACAAAAAAATTGCTTTTTTTCCCTTTGTAATAAACAGTGGATTACTGAACAAACTATGGCTCTTTCTTAAATAAATCAGTACTGCTGCAACTGGCTGCAACCTAATAAAAAAGTAAGATTTCCTTAAATAAAATCAAAATAAATGTACTCTCAAATAAAAATATAATAAAGTAAATATCCATTAAGGTGCAGCATTTAGAAAATTAACTGTACTTGAACTGTACTGTACTTGTATTCACATTAGCAGCTTTCAGCATCACATTATGACTGTGCAAAAGTCCCAGCTTGTACCGAGATTAATTTTATTTTCATGTTTTATTCCGAAAAATAAACTTGTACAGCACACAGCCAGCTACATACCTGATTGCAGTTGAACAATGCTGACAAATAGCTTTCGTCTGATCCACCTGCCTTTCTCCATCGTCATTGTAGTTAACTGAGAAACCATAATGTTCCCAAACAGCAGACTTTAATGATAGTGGAGGATAGTGTTGTCACGATACCAAAACTTCAGTAGTCGGTACCGATACCAGTGAATTTTTACGGTTCTTGATACCAATTTTGATACCATAGTAAAATATGCTAATTAGTAATTTTCTATTGAACACACTCCTTTAGACTACTTAAAATGCTACATTTTTTAATGTAAATAATACATTAAAAGAAATGCATGTTTCCTTCAAGTGTTTCTCAATTAAGCACGCATTCCTTAAGTGTTAAGTGCGGCCCCACTAAAATTAGTTTGTATTTTTTTTCCCAAATCCTGTTTTCCTTTTATTATTTGTCCAGAATTCCATGTTTTAAAGTTTAATTTAATTTAATCATCAAAATGGTGTCTAATGAAATTATTATTATTATTACTATATTGATTATTGCATTTTACTATATAGTTGTAATATATTTATGGTGTAATATCTTCAATTTCAGGCATCCGGAAACATTGCCTTAGAATGTCTGTAAGAATCAGAATCAAGCATTCTAGAGTGCCATGGTGTAAGACTAGTTAATGTATGCTTAGCATGTCTCAAAGTGTTGGAGAAGTCGTAAACCGTTTTTAAACAGTTTTGTCTCTGAGAGACTTGAGTTAAACAATTATGCAGTAGCCAGTGTATCCCATTGCTTTCAGAAATTAATGTCTTTGATTTTTCTACTTATGTTCATTAATGCTGTACGAAAGTATGCACTGACATCAAGAACAACAAATTCCGAAATCGAGACAGTAATGAAAAGGGGGCTGCAGCTGGCTTCAGACCATGAAGGAGGATGGAAGAGGCGCAACAAGGAGTAGAAATTTGCCCTTGCTATACACTCACATGTAAAATTCTAATTGATAACAAATAATCTGTTCTACATGTTAAATTCACATTTTAAGTTCATTTATGCCATTGCTGTGTATGCATTGTTGTAAAAATATATGTTTAATGTAATTTTTGTAATTTTATGGGCTGGAAAATCTTTTTGTACCATTATAATATATTCTGAATTGACAGTTGAACTTAAAAATGAAAATGAAAAATTATTAATTTAAACTGCTCTGCATTGTATTAAAACTTGGTGAATTGGGGGAGTCGCGTGGCGCCATGTGAGGGTCGGACGAGTGAACGACGAGCTCTGCGCACTTTGCTAGTTTTTAATTATTTTTATGTCATAAACTGGTGAAACACTGTTCTATGACAGCAGGTCATAGAATTCAAAATCCTCGGGCTCTGGAGACATTAAAAGACACTTCTCGTGCTCAAGCTGATACCTCAGACAGGGCTGCAGACCAGGGACTCGGTTTAGACGGTGCGGTGGGAGAAATCCAGCGCCAACTGTCCAGCATGTCTGTGATGCTGACAAAGGTTGTAGCGGACCTGGAGGATCTTGCTGTAATACGTCATTCGATTACGGCGATGGAGGCGAAATTCTCTGAGTTGGTTACAAGAATTGGGGACGTAGAGAGAGCGATCGATTATCTGGAGTCATCAGAGAGGGAATCTCTAGCATCTAAAGTAGATTTGGAATGCATTTGGAAAAAACTGGAGAATCGTAATCAGTGAAACAACCTCCGAATTGTTGGAATTCCTGAGCATGAGGCCGAGATATGGTAAAATTCCTAGACGAGCTCTTTCCGAGTCTGCTCAACATAACAGGTCACAATCTGGAAATCGAGCGAGCTCACAGAGTCCCGGCTCAGAGATCGGCTGAGGGAGACAGGCCCTGATCAATTCTGGCCAAATTTTTGTTAAATGTACACCACACGCTGCATGTTAAATGTTGATTCATGGTATATATTTTTTTTCTTTGTCTTTTTGGAATCAATAAAAATGTTAATCTTAAAAATTGGTGAATTAAAACAAAAATAAAAATCATTCATTTAAACTGCTTTATTGTTGTCATTTTATTTGAATATGACAGATTTTGTGTGGCATTCGCAGGCCACATCTGGATCAGATGTGGCCCACACCAGTTTCTCCTTTAATTTACAGAATGTGGGCCACATCTGGGCCAGAGCCATTCATTTAATAATCTCTGGGCCAAATCCGGGCCACACTCATCATTTCTACTCACAATAGTGCATGGGCCAGAGCTGGCCCACATCCATTTGTTCTGCTCAGTTTTCAGTGTGTGGGCCACATCTGGGCCAAGGACCCAGGCGTATACTGGGCCAGAACTAAAGCAATTATTTGGCCCACAAGTTGGCCAGACAAATTTTGCTATCCGGGAAAGAAAACAGTATACCAAGAGAGAAATGTATGTACAAAAAAATATACACACAGAATCAGGCACAGTTTTTACATTACCATAGATATCAGACCTCAATATTAACAAGAACACAATATACAAGTTCAGTCCATGATTATAGGAATGGAGAAAAATCAATGTCCTCATTGAGACCAGGATACAAAAGAGCTTTTAATGTGTGTATCCAGTAAGTCTCACGCTGCTTTGGTCTTACCAAGTGACACCTGTTCTATACCCAATATTTTCAAAGTGCTGTCATTTCCATGTTTGGATTGGATGTAGTGTTTAGCCATTGGGTAATTTGTGTTGTCAGTGCGTATTGCGTACCTGTGTTCTGGCTCTCTGTCTCTTAACCTCCTCTTGGTAAGACCTATGGAAAAACATTTGCAGGGGCATTCCAGTCTATATACTACATAAGTGGAATTGCAATTGATAAAGTACTTGATGTCGTACATCTTATGTCTTGTGTCCTCTAAATAATTGCTTTTAACCATGTTGATACAATAGTTGCAACTGCCACGGTAAAAATTACCTTTTGGTTGTCTTAACCAGGTATCCTGTCTTGGAGCTGGAAGGTAACTTCTTACAAGTTTATCCTTTATTGTTGGGGCACGTTTAAAGCTAAACCCAGGAAGTTCAGTGAATATGTCCCTTAAAATATCTGCTTGGAGAATATTACAATTATTTTTGAGAATTTCTTTGATTTGCACAGCTTCTTTACTATACCTTGTGACAAAGAAGCACTTTTGATTTTGTGTCTGGTCTTGTTTTTGTTTTTTGTCCAGTAATTCATTTCTCTTGAGTGACCGCACTTTATTATATGCTTCTGTAAATACCAATGGCTGATATCCTCTCTGTCGAAAGCATAGCATAATATCAACTGATTGTATATCAAAGTCTTCATCAGAATCACATATCCATCTCAGTCTTTGGAATTGGCCATATGGAACATATTTGAAAAGCCATGGTGGATGAAAACTGTCTGCATGTAAAATGGTATTGCGATCAGTGGTTTTTCTATAAATCGAAGCATGGAGGTTGGAGTCACGTGATGCCATGTGAGGACCGGATATGTGAACTGCGAGTTCTGCGCACTTTGCTAGTTTTAACCTTTTTAATGACATAAACCGGTGAGATTCGATACACTCTGACATATTGTCCTCCTAGAACAGTTATGGAACAAAGAATTCAAAATCCTCAGGCTCTGGAGACATTAAAAGACACTTACGTGCCCAAGTTGATGCCCCCGAGCAGGCCGCAAGCCAGGGTGTCGATTTAGTCGGAGAAGTGTGGGAAATGCAGCGAGAGATGCTGAACATGTCGGCAAACTGACTTGGAGGAGCTTGCTGTGATATGTTGATCGATCACTGCCATGGAAGCGAAATTCACTGAGATGGTTACAAGAGTGGGGGATGTCGAGAAACGGAGCGATTATCTGGAGTCATCGGAGAGGGAATTATCTTCTAATCCGCTAGCGACCAGTGTGGATTTGGAGCGTGTCAGGGAGAAGTTGGAGGAAATGGAGAACCGTAGCTGGCGGAATAACGTCCGTTTCGTTGGAATTCCTGAGGGCGAAGAAGGACAGGATATGGTGAAATTCCTAGATGGGCTCCTTCCAAATCTGCTCGACATAGTAGGCCATAAGCTGGAAATCGAGCTCTGGGTTCCAGCTCGGAGATCCATGGAGGGAGGCGGGTCCCAATCAGTTCTGACCAAATTTCTGAGATCATCAGATAAAGATCGTGTTACGCGAGGTGAGGAGTTCACTGTGAAATTGGTGAGAGAAACGTGATCGATTCAAGGACGCTTTTGGACTGATATTCCCGGCTAAATTGAGAATAGATGCTAAAGAGGGCCGTAAAACATTCACATGTCCACAGCAAGCGATGTCCTTCATAAAGTCAATGGAGTAAGTCACCTTGTGGTACCCACTTTGCAGCCGAATGGACCAGCTCACTGAACATTCATTTGACTCTTTGAAGAAACTGAGCATTTTTTTTTTCATGCTGGCTCTTCCTAGCACATTTATTTTGTTTATTTTGTAGAGTAGCACACCTTTCAAGACAGTTTTATGGATGAATCTACACGCTCTTTGTGTTTATTCCGCCTATTGACTGGAGTTTGTTTTATAGATTATCTTTTGCTGTGTAATTCTGTCTCACAAAATTTGTATAGAAACACCGGATTTGAGTAATCCGACGGCAAAGTTGTCGCGGGGGCTCTCTTAAGCATGCATGGACTGTGAGTTTGGTGGGATGGACGCCAGTTGGCGCTGTCGTGCGCAGGGTTAATGTGCACGTTTTTCTTTTTTCTGTTTGTTTTGTTCTAGGGGAAGTTCGGGTTTTGATGGTCGCACCAATGTTGGAAAGTGGTCTTTATAATCTTGTTTTTGACACACAATCTATTTTTTCTTATATGTCAAAATGTCAAATGTTAATATGAGTGGATTGTCTCTCTCCACATGGAATGTGAATGGGTTGGGGCACCCCATAAAAATAATGAAGGTTATTTCTCTTCTTAAGCATAAGAAATATAATGTTTATTTATTTATTTTTTTTTTCAAGAAACGCACCTTTCTCCGTAGGAGCTAAATAATTTGGAAAGATATGGGGTGGGCATTTTTTTTTTATAGCGCTGGCTCGAGTAAGAGCAGGGGAGTCATTACGCTGATAAGTAAACATCTACAATTCAAATGTCTCAAACAGAGTAAATATAAAGTAGGAAGAGTCATTATAGTTTTAGCTGAAATTCAGGGACAAAGTCTTATTCTGGCTAATATTTATGCACCTAACATTGATGATCAGGGCTTTTTTATAGATCTTGAAGGGATGCTGCAAGCCGCTGGCACCCCTCATGATATAATATTGAGAGGAGACTTTAACCTTTTGATGGACTCAGTCCTTGATCATAGTGAAGCAAAAGTGTGCAAGCCCCCTAGGGCAACATTGATACTTCACAGGATGTGTAAAAATTTTGGTCTTACAGATATTTGGAGAGTTTTTTAACCCATCTGGTAGGGACTATACTTTTTTACATCAGTCCATAAGATTTACTCTAGAATAGATTTGTATATATATATATATATATCTAAGTCCCTCATTTCATTGTTGATTGCTCAGTTGGAAACACTTTAGTCTCAGATCACACCCTGGTGTGTTTAAAGGTGTTGCCACATACGGAGAAAAATAAATCATATAGTTGCCGCTTTAATGTATCCCTTTTGCAAAATCCTGAATTCCAACAAATGCTAAAGACTGAAATCAATGTCTATATGGAGATCAACTTGACCTCAGTATCCTCTGTGGGCGTGGCTTGGAAGGCACTTAAGATAGTTCTTAGGGGTTAGATCATACAATATGCATCATTCACCAAAAAATCCAAAGCACAAGAACTCATGGAATTGGAAGGGAATATTAAAACTGCCGAGGCAGAGCTGAAGCACAGAATGTTGTCTAATGGCCTCAGGGATTGAAATGATTGATATAAATACATATAATTCTATTTTGTCACGGAAGGTGGAGTTTTGGCTATTCAGGGCAAGACAGTCATACTTTGAGTTGGGGGACAAAGCAGGGAAGCTTCTGGCTAGATATATAACACAGAGAGAGTCTTTTTCTACCATTCCCTCAGTGAAATCTGCTGGTGGTGAAATTTACCTCAGCCATTGATATTAATAATGCTTTTAAAGAATTCTTATCTTGATCTCTACAGTTCCACATCTTTGTCTACTGATGAGGATGTTAGAAACTTTGTGAAACCATTAGAACTTCCTAAACTGACGACTGAGCAAAGGAATTCTCTTGATTCTGAGATAACTTTGGAGGAGCTTGGTGAAGTAACTAAGGCCTTGCCTACAGGCAAGTCTCCGGGGCCAGATGGCTTTGCCGCTGAGTTTTTTAGATCTTATGCTACAAAACTGACTCCACTTTTGCTAGAAGTTTATACGGAATCATTAAAGAATGGAAAACTTGATGCAAGCCTGGATCAGTCTGATTCTTAAAAAGGGCAAACGAGTGTAATACTGTCCAATTTCCCTGATCCAGCTAGACGTTAAAATATTGTCAAAAATGTTGGCTAACCGATTAAGTTATGACATCTCTTATAAATATAGATCAGATGGGGTTTATTCAGGGCCGTAACTCTTCTGATAACATTAGGTGTTTCATTAATGTCATGTGGGCAGTGGTGAACGATCAGACTCCAGTCACTGCCATCTCACTTGATGCCGAAAAGGCGTTTGATATGGTAGAATGGGATTATCTTTTTAAGATTTTGGAAACGTACGGGTTTGGGAATACTTTTATTGAATGGATTAAGTTACTTTATAGGCACCCGGTAGCGGCGGTTCAAACTAATGGATTAATTTCAGATTATTTTACTCTGGATAGGGGCACCCAGCAGGGTTGCCCTCTTTCCCCATTATTGTTCTGTCTTGCCCTGGAACCATTAGCAGCTGTGATAAGAAAGGAGGATGATTTTCCACAGGTGGTGGCAGGAGGCGTGGCACATAAGCTTTTGCTTTACGCAGATGATATTTTATTATTTGTCTCCGACCCTACTAGAGCTGTTGGGCTTCATGTATTCAGATAGAAGACAAAGGCAGGCCTAACACAGTCGTAAAAACCTAACTCAAGCCCCCACATTCCAAGTCGTAAATTATACTGATAAAAATCACGCCAAAATCAAACAAAGGGAGTCCAAAATAGACTACAAATCCCATGAAGCCTTGCTCACTAAAGGATCGAACTCTCAACTCCTATTGGATGAGGCATACAACAAAACACACCTCAAACCATGACATCATCAGGAGTTGAAATACCTCTGAAATGCTTCCGGGATTTGCTTCCAGCAACTTTGTTTGCAGCGTGTAGATGCAGCTCATCGCTGCTCTTAGGTGCAACCTCGTGGCACAAGGAAGTAACGTCAGACTTGAAACTGTGGCTATACAATCTCCATCTCGCTGGACGAGTTGAGATTACTCTGTGTTCAACCGAACACTCTAACGGATCCGAAGGAGACCGCCGAGCAATCCGCAACTTTATCCGTTTGCCTGCAGAAGTGAAGAGATTAAAGATTTCTCTTCCATCTTCAATCAAGTCGACATTTCTGAGTTCTCCGCTAGCCCACCGAGAATCAACAGCCGTGCCCGCAGACAGAGCGAGGAAACGGCCTCCCGTCATCACCCGAGCCTCAAGGAACCGGGTCGAAGTTAAAGGACGAAGGAAAACACATTCTACCTGTGTCCTCATGCGATTCAAGTAAGAGGTTTACGTCTGGGCAGAGATAGAATATTATAGTGTGTTATTCTTGTGTTTCGAGGTTTTTGCTTGTACAGTTTACGGACCGCCATGTCCGCTCATTATTAATACTCAGGGTATTAATTATCACAAATTTGTTTTGCTGTATTGTGGTCCAACCAAATTGGACTGTTGTGCAATTTCGCCATCACGGGTGAGACAGGTAAACTGAGTTCATCCATTACAGAGTCAAATAACGCGGGACTGTTTACGAGCCGTCCACCGCGTCTCTGAGCGATGAACTAACAGCTGCTTTCTCTCCCACGATCGCGAAATCGGCTTTAGGGCCGTCACTTCTCTCTCTCTCTCGTACTAACCACACACACATACACACGCACACGACCCCTCACAAACATTCTGGCACACATTTTTGGCTCCTAGATAGCTTAATGCTAAAGCCCAGTTTTGTCCCTAAGCTATCGTACAAGCGGATACACGTGGTAACTGGTAGACGCCATTGACTGGTTTCTCGCTGCCCCCATTCGCGGTCATATTCCCTGACTGGAAGTCTCGCGTGACATACTCTCCACGAGAGTCGCGTCCGCAATTTTGTGGGCGTCCCTCCTTACACACACACACACACACTGTCACACACACTGTCACACACACCTTATGTGTTATAGGATTATTTATCTAATCATATCACTGTTTAGATTGTAGTCGTAAGTCAGAAGTTTATTGACTGCATTGTATTAATTATTAATTTTGATATTACTGCATAAATAAACTTTGTAATATAAACAAAGAGAAGTGTTTTAGTTTGTTTTGCATACGCCTGTGTCATGCTGACGGGATGTCAGTGCTCGGATTCAAACCTTCATTCATTGTTTTTTTCCCCAAAAATCGATATTCTTCAGATGTCGATTTTCCTAAGAAAACGATCTAATATTGAGACTTTTATACTATCTGGTTAGTCCCTGATTCCAGGGTGGTGCCCCGTCAATGTTAATCCTTATTAATATTCTATTGATTTTTGATAATTGATAATTATCTTTGATGATTGTTGAATTTGAATGATCAATAAGCTAGTGTTAATTTTAATTAATGTTTCATCGATGTTAACAATTAACGATTATCTTTGATAATTGTTGATTTAAAGGATTAAAAAAGCTAACATTGATTCTCATCAATGTTCTATTGATTTTAATAATTAATAATTATCTTTGATAATTATTAATTATTGTTAATAACCAAACTTGCTCCTAAATGTAGCACACTACATTTACTGGAGCCCCATATGAGGTTTTAATGAGTTAGATTCAATTAATTAATTTAAATATTAATTAATAACTAAAGAAATAATTATTAATTATTTCTGATAGTAACACTGATCTAAACAACCAGTAAAGCCCTACAGAGCTATGCCTTGCCTCCACAAAATTATGAATTCCTTTTCTAAGTTCTCAGGATACAGAGTGAATTGGTCTAAATCCGAAGCTTTGTCTCTTACAGTGTACTGCCCAGTGACGGCTTTTTGGCCAGGTGCCTTCCAGTGTCCCAAACAGGGCATTAAGTATTTAGGTGTTTTATTCCCAGAAAATTTGTGATTTAGTAGAGTTAATTTTGACCCTTGAATAAAAAAGTTTTTGAGCGATGTAGGCAGGTGGGCTTCATTACATTTATCTATGATTGGGAAGGTTAATATTATTAAAACGTCCTGGTTACTATCATAACCTCCATTGCCTGATGGAGGGAACGAGACATTGTGTTGATATAGTGACACTAGGGGTCACTCTTTGGAGCCCCAAACACCTCTGCTTTTTTGAAAAAAGGCCAATGAGAATTGGTGAGTGGAATTTGCATGCCACTCCCCCAGACATACAGGTATAAAAGGAGCTGTTATGCAACCACTCATCAGGTTTTGTTCTGAGGAGTTGAGACCAGGTCCTGGCCATTTCAGTGGGTAGTTCAGCGTTATGGCAAGAGGGACACAACGTCTCGTTCCCTCCATCAGGGAACGGAGGTTATGAAAGTAACAAGGACATTCCCTATCTGTCACTCACTCGACGTTGTGTCAATGTAGTGACACTAGGGGTCCCTATACAAAATGCCACAACTATCTGAACTGTGTTACGTGAACTGGTGGTGTGTGATGGGCAGACCACTGTGTGCCTCGTAGCCAGCATACCAGGCTGTCACGTAACCTCCCCCAATGTACTTATGAGCATCGAACGGTCCATCAGGGACAAGTCGACTGCCCAACTATAGGGACAGGCTAGCCCAGCCGAGGACTCTTTCCCTCTCTTTTCTCCCCAAAAAGAGTGGAATTTGTTAACTGACTGGGAGCCATAAGTGTCTGCATCGGGCGGTGTTCCTCCCGAGGGGAAGACATTGCGGAGACCACACCCTGCCAAAAAAGAAGGGGGTATTTTGAGTGGAATATGTCACATGGTCTTACCAAGTCGGAAGTATGTCACGTGGAGAGGTCCCATGGTAGGTCCTACCCGAAGGGGGAGGAGTTTCTACAGAGCATGGTGACCGGGGGCAGAGGGGCCTCTGCCCAAGGAAGATGCAGTTTGCCGACAGGGAAATGATTTTGCGGAAAATATCACATGGGGTCGCCTTTGGGGAACCAGCACATGTGGAGCACTTACCTCAGTACAGGGGCTCATTAGCGCACGTACTGGGCCGGTCAGCGAGTTTCTCCGCAAAATCAACTGCCAGAGGGATAAGGAGGAAAGTCATCCAGGGATCACAGTCTGTGAACATGACTGGGAGTCAAGAGCACGTCTTCACCTCAAGGGAGGGGAAAGGCACTATGCGCAAGCAGTACACCCAGCCAGCTGTCCTGAAACTTATCTGCTTGTGCCTGCCAATACACGGGATGAGACCGGCTCAACCCAGAGATTGTAGAACCTCGCAAATGTGTTGGGTGTCACCCAGCCCACTGCTCTGCAGATGTCTGCCAAAGAGGTGCCACTGGCCAGGGCCCAGGAGGCCACCACACTCCTGGTAGAATGGGCTCCAAACTCCGTAGAGGGTGGCACGTCCTGAGCCTGATATGCCATCGCGATGGCGTCAATGACCCAGTGGGCTATCCTCTGTTTGGAGACAGCGCTTCCTTTCCACTGTCCACCAAAGCAGACAAAGAGCTGCTCGGAGCTTCTAAGGCTCTGCGTGCGATCCAAATAGATGCATAAAGCTCACACCAGACACAGCAACACCAAGGCTGGGTCTGCCTCCTCCTGGGGCAGCGCTTGCAGGTTCACCACCTGATCCCTAAAAGCGGTCATGGGAACCTTGGGCACATAGCCCAGTTGGGGTCTCCAGATCACGTGAGTAACCCGGACCAAACTCCAGGCACGATTTGCTGACAGAGAACGCTTGCAGGTCCCCTACCCTTTTGATGGAAGTGAGCGCAGTCAGGAGAGCAGTCTTCAAAGAGAGTGCCTTAAGCTCAGCTGACTCCAAGGGCTCAAAGGGAGCTCCCTGTAGACCCTGAAGAACTACAGAGAGGTCCCACGAGGGGACGAGGCACGGTCTGGAGGGATTCAACTTCCTAATGCCTCTCAGGAACCTGATTATCAAGTCGTGCTTCCCCAAGTACTTACCATCTACTGCATCGTGATGAGCCAAAATAACGGCTACATACACCTTCAAGGTGGAGGGGGACAGCCGCCTCTGCAGCCTCTCCTGCAGGAAGGAAAGCACCAAACCGACTGCACATCTCAGGGGGTCTTCGCGTCGGGAAGAACACCATTTAGCGAACAGACGCCACTTTAAGGCATACAGGCGCCTCGTAGAGGGAGCCCTAGCCTGAGTGATTGTGTCTACCACCGCAGATGATAGGCCACTTAGGTCTTTCACGTCCCGTCCAGGGGCCAGGTGTGGAGATTCCAGAGGTCTGGTCGCGAGGAGCGTGAGATCCGAGAACCACGTCTGGGTGGGCCAGTAGGTTGCTACTAGGATGACTTGCTCCTCGTCCTCCCTCACTGGGGGAAACGCATATTTGCGTAGTCCAGGGGACCAGCTGTGTGCCAGCGCATCTATACCGAGGGGTGCCTCGGTCAGGGCGTACCAAAGCGGGCAGTGGGAGGATTCCCGGGAAGCAAACAGGTCTACCTGTGTTCGACCGAATCGACTCCAAATCAGCTGGACCACCTGAGGGTGGAGTCTCCACTCTCCCCTGAGGGTAACCTGACCTGATAGCGCATCCGCTGCGGTGTTGAGGTCGCCCAGGATGTGAGTGGCTCGTAGCAACTTGAGGTGCTGCTGACTCCAGAGGAGGAGACGGCGGGCGAGTTGTGACATGCAACGGGAGCGTAGACCACCTTGATGTTTTATGTACGCTACCGTTGCTGTGTTGTCCATCCGGACCAACACGTGCTTGCCCTAGATCAATGGCCGGAACCTCCGCAGGGTGAGCAGTACTGCCAACAACTCTAGGTAGTTGAACTCTGGCGCGGGCCAGTCCAGGAGCCGGCGGCTGTGTGCCCGTTGCATCCGTCACCCCAGCCCGTCTTGAAGGTGTCTGTTGTAACCACGATGCACCTGGAGACCTGCTGTATGGGAACCCCTGCCCATAGAAATGCAAGGTCGTTCCAAGGGCTGAAGAGGCAGCGACAGATCGGCGATGGTCACACGATGTGTCCCGCGGCACCATGCCCATCTCGGGACTCAAGTCTGAAGCCAGTGCTGAAGCGGTCTCATATGCTCAACCCAAATGGTGTGGCCGCCACTGAGGATGCCATATGCCCCAGGAGCTTCTGAAAGAGTTTCAGTGGAATCGCTGTCCTCCGTCTGAATGCCTTCAGACAGTTCAGCACCGACTGCATGCTCTCGTTTGTGAGGCGTGCTGTCATCAAGACTGAGTCCAACTCCAAACCGAGAAAAGAGATGCTCTGAACCGGGGAGAGCTTGCTCTTTTCCCAGTTGACCCGAAGCCCCAGTCGGCTGAGGTGCCGGAGCACAAGGTCCCTGTGTGCAGACAGCAACTCTCGAGAGTGAGCTAGGATTAGCCAGTCATCGAGATAGTTGAGGATGCGGATGCCCACTTCCCTTAGCGGGGCCAGGGCTGCCAATGCGACCTTGGTGAAGATGCGAGAGGACAAGGACAGGCCGAAGGGGAGGACCTTGTACTGGTATGCCTGGCCTTTGAAGGTAAACCGCAGGAAGGGTCTGTGTCGAGATAAGATCAAAACGTGGCAGTACGCATCCTTCAGGTCTACAGCCGCGAACCAATCTTGATGCCGGACGCTTGTTAGAGTGCATTTTTGCGTCAGCATCTTGGACGGGAGTCTGTGCAAAGCCCAGTTCAGTACTCGCAGGTCCAGGATTGGTCGCAACCCACCGCCTTTCTTCGGTACGGTGAAGGGCTGTAGAACCCTTTCTTCATCTCAGCTGGAGGGACAGGCTCTATCGCACCCTTGCGCATAAGGGTAGCGATTTCTGCACGCAAAGTAGCGCCGTTCTCGCCCTTCACCAAGGTGAAGTGGACACCGCTGAACCTGGGCGGGTGTATGCGAACTGAATCTCATAGCCGAGTCGGACAGTCCGGGTCAGCCATCGCGACGGGTTGGAAAGCGTGAGCCATGCGCCCAAACTCTGGGCGAGGGGGACCAAGGGATGCGGCGGAGCCAGTGTTGTTGCTGCAGGAGGACGCCCTTGGCGATGAGCAGACAGGGTGCGGGGTCTTAAGCCGCGCCGGGGCAGGATATTTGTAAGGCCTCCGTCTGCTTCTTCACTGCTGGGTAAAGTCCTCGATGGCGTTGCCAAACAGGCCAACCTGGGAAATGGGGGCTTCATCGCCCAGAGAGCTCAGTTCCTGCATCAATCCCGGGTCAAAACTACCCTTGTGCAGTTCTTTTTCGCCTTGGCTTGGTGTACTTGCAGGAGAGCCATGGCGTGCAGCGGCACCGCAGGCCACAGTCGTCAGGGACGACGTAAACCTACAGGCCCTGGATGGAGCTTCGGGGCCCGCGCCAGGTGGCGGCGTTCTGCAGACACAAGTGTACTGCGAGCGCCTTATCCACCTGGGGGATCACCGAATACCCCC
This sequence comes from Myxocyprinus asiaticus, assembly GCF_019703515.2. Lineage (NCBI taxonomy): Eukaryota > Metazoa > Chordata > Actinopteri > Cypriniformes > Catostomidae > Myxocyprinus > Myxocyprinus asiaticus. Next base: position 38,053,865 of record NC_059381.1, on the reverse strand, counting down.
TGGTCGCTCCACCATCGAGGGAAGTGGGAGCGGGGGAGCTGAAAGACTGGAACCGGGCAGTAAAAGGTGTCTCCCACGATCTTGTCAGCTCCTCTTGCATTTCCGGGAAGAAAGGAACGGGGGCGGGGCGTGGCCATGGGCGGCGCCCCCAGCCCAGGAACCAATCATCAAGCCACGAGGGTTCAGGGGAGAGTGGAGGGTTCCACTCTAGCCCGATGCTCGCAGCCGCCCAGGAAAGCATGTCCATCATTTCCACATTGGCGTGAGACTGGGCGACCATTCCCGAAGGAGGAAGCCCAGCCGAAGCCTCTGTGTCAGACTGGATGAGCCCACTCTCCGACGCTGCGCTCGATAACTCATCGTCTTCCCGAGCTCTGAACGAGAAGTCGAACTCACGCTGAGACGAGCCAACGGTCTTGTGAAAGAGCCCGATTGGGGCAAGCGAGCGTGCTGGGGATTGGGAGGTCCGTGGGGGGATACCCGGTGGAGGTGGTCCCATTGATGTCCCCAGATCGCCCCCAGTGCTAACCAACGCGGCCTCAACCCCGTAGGTAGAAGGACCGGTGCGGGGAGCCGCTGGGGTGGCTTGCTTTCTTACGAAAACAAGCCACGACCACAACGTTGCCATGGTCATGTTCTTGCAATGAGGACATGACTCATCCACGAACGATGTCTCCGCATGGGCAGTGCCCAGACACATAAGACAGCGATCGTGGCCATCAGAAGCAGAGAGATAACGACCGCAACCAGGAATAACACACAAACAGGAAGGCATCTTTAAAAAGACATTCCGTGTGTGTGCCACTCTTTTTGTGAATGAAAATATACTCTTTTAGAATATACTCTCTAATTTTTGCTCTGCCGAAGCGCCCAGGGGCGTTCTCTGCACTCCACAGGTGCAGAGGGGGAGAAGCCACTGAAATGCACTGTAAACCCAGCAGTTTTGAGGTGCGTCTTTGGAGGAAATTTCATTCAGTGCACTGAATACAACCGCTTGGCTCCAAAGAGAAAATCTGAATGAGTGGTTGCATACCAGCTCCTTTTATACCCGTATGTCCCGGGGAGTGGCATGCAAATTCCACTCATGAATTCTCATTGGCCTTTTTTGAAAAAAGCAGAGGTGTTTGGGGCTCCCAAGTGTAACCCCTAGCGTCACTACATTGTCACAATTAATTTTTTATTAATTTTATTTATTTATCACACATTATACGTTTGCACATATACAGTGAAATTCTTTTTTTTTTTTTTTTTTTTTTTTAACATATCCCAGCTAAGCTGGGGTCAGAGTGCAGGGTCAGCCATTGATATGGCACCCCTGGAGCAGATAGGGTCAAGGGCCTTGCTCAAGGGTCCAGCAGTGGCATGTTGGCAGTGCTGGGGCTTGAGCCCCCAATCTTCTGATCAGTAACCCAGAGCCTTAACTGCTGAGCCCTCTGATTTACAATGGTTCTATGATATTCACCACAATTTAACCATAGTATTTGTAGTTATATGGGATTAGTTTTGTGCCAATTGTTTTGAACATAACTTTTCAAGAAATTAATAAAAATATAAATAAAATGAATAAAAAAATGAAATCAAAGGCAAAATTTAAACTTAGTCTTCAAATAAACATTATGCTTAGTTATCGATATTCTCTGTTTGCGTTTGCTGATCAGGATTTACCAATGTACTGCTTGAGTTTTCAGTCATGCTTCCAAATATTTCAGTAACACTCCCTGAATTTTTATAAAACTCGCGTACGGGCGGGGCTAACTGAGATGTGTTTTCATTGGCCCTGTCCCAAATGGCACACTTTATGCACACTTGTGGTCTTGTGGCCTTCATTTCTGCATTCCCGCAAAGTCCACAAGACCGAAGGGTGTCCCATTCGACATTTTAATGTGTCCAGAGTGTTTAATTCGGACATTTATTTAAATGTTGCGTCGAGCATATGGTTGAACCCAAAATTATGTATTAATAAATCCCATTTCTGCTGGACAGAGTGGATTGTGAGGGAGGTTAATACGCTCAGTGACCTATATGAGAGTGGAGTGTTGAGATCCTTTGAAAATATGGTTCAACATTTTGGGATTCCCAGGTCTCAGTTCCCAGGTCTCATTATCACCTGCTCTGTTCTATTTTTGGGAGTAGCATACACCCCCCTAAAGTGGCAGATACTTTGGGAGTGGTGATTACTGCTTTTGGAAAAGGTCATGAGGCATCAGTGTATTTTTCCCTGCTAATTCAGAGTCTGGGGGACGGAGCTTCGGCTTCTCTCAATAAATTATGGGAGAAAGATTTAAACTTGGTATTGGAGGAGGGAGTGTTGTCTAGGATTCTAAAAAATGTCAAGTCTACATCTAGAGATGCAAAGGGGTGCCTTATGCAATTTAAGATTTTACATCATTTCTATTGGACCCCCTCTAGATTGTATAGGCTTGGTCTTAAAGGCAAACCCACCTGTTGGCAATGCCAATCAGAAGATGGGGACACAACCCATGTTTTTTGGTGGTGTGTTAAGATTCAAGAATTTTGGTTGAGGGTTCAGAGTTTTATGTGTGACATATTGGGCACTCAAATTTCATTTTGCCCCAGACTCTGTATTTTAGGCGATGGGGCGGTTATTAATATAGGGGATAAGTACATAAAGAATTGGGTCCTGGCCATTGTTATGATTGGCAGACGGGTTAATCTCAGGGAATGGAAGTCGGCTGGAGCGCCCTCATTTCGAGAGTTGTGTATGGAGATGGGCAGGGTGGTGGCATTTGAAGAGATGTCGTGTAGAAGGCTGGGCAATATGGGGTTGTTTGATGGGAAGTGGGGCAGATATTTGGCCTTTTTGGAGGAATCTCGGGGAGGGTTAGTGGAGAGAGATCTCTAGTTTTAAATGTGTGTGCAATTTTAGTGTTTTTTGAAAGTATACTTTTTATGTTTTTATTTTTATTTTATTTTTTTATGTTTCTAAATATTTATGACCATTTGGGTGCGTGTTTGTGTTGGGGGGGGGGGGGTGGGATGTTCAGGGGGAAGGGTTTAATTTTATATAATTTGATTCTGCATTTTCTGTTATGTTTATTTAATTTGTTGAATGGAATCAATAAAAAAATTTTAATAAAAAAAAGGCATCCTCAAGTCCTTTTACACCTGTACTGTGGAAAGCATTCTGACTGGCTGCATCACTGCGTGGTACGGAAACTGCACTGCCCTCAGTTGCAAAGCTCTGCAAAGGGGGTGTGAACAGCTCAGCACATCACTGGAGGTGAGCTTACCTCCCTTCATGACATTTATACCAGGCGGTGTGTGAGGAAAGCCCAGAGGATCATCACAGACTCTAATGAAGTCATGGTCTGCTTTCACTGCTAGCATCGGTTAGACGGTGCTGCAGTATCAGGACTCACACCAGTTTCATATTAGTTACCATTTATGAACACTTAATTTAAGTACCTCTTGTTACTACACATTTGTCTGTAGGTACAACATATTTACCATTTATGTACCAGGAAAGTTCATGTACTGTAACATAAAAAGCTAATAAGTTATTTGTTTCCATTTATTCATTCAAATTTAATTAGAGAGAATAATAATTTGTGAGTATTTTTATACACAGATGTTATGAGCAGCATATTCAAACAATTGTTACTTCCAAAATCTGTGAAGACTCTGAGCCTGTGCTTTCTTTTAATGTGCTGATAGACTAGCCCATATTTTCAAATTTTTTCCTCCTCTTTTCTTCCCAATTTTGGCATGCCCAATTCCCAATGTGCTTTAAGTCCTCGTGGTGGCGTAGTGACTTGCCTCAATCTGGGTGGCAGCAGATGAATCTCAGTTGCCTCTGAGGCAGTCAATACTGTATGTGCACCTTATCACGTCGCTTGTTGAGCATGTTACTGTGGAGACCTAGTGTGTGTGGAGGCTCACGCTATTCTCCGCAGCATCCACACACAACTCACCACACACTCCACCAAGAGTGATTACCACATTATGGCGACCACAAGGAGGTTAAACCAAAGTGACCCTACCCATCCTTAGGAAGCCTGACTGGAGTCACTCAGCACACCCTGGATTCGAACTTGTGACTCCAGGTGTGGTAGTCAGCATCTTTACTTGCTGAGCTACCCAGGCCCCCTCATATTCTCTATTTTAAACATGATTATTAAATATGAATTAATTCATTTATGTTTATATCATTGTGTTATATGTTTATATTTTCCTGGCAATAAAAAGTAAAGAAAATGTTAACAGAATTGTTCATCATGGGAGGAGGGGGGGGTGGTTTAGCCATTTTGTTTGGTTATGTCAAAATAGTGTTTGGTGCATAAGAAACATAGGCTATCACAATATTTCTTTGAGGGGAACATTTATTTTATTTAATCTGTCAGGACAGGCTTTAGTTGCGAATAAACCGTTGAATCATACACATTATTTTTATAAATGTAAACAATGTATTTTAAACGTGGAAATAAAATGTCTAAAGTGAGTGAATTACATTGTAACTGAAAGCATGTTCTCGTAAAAGTTGTTCTTGCGATGATCGGAGGCTGGGAATGCAGCCCGGGCGTCTTGTTTAATCCTGTAAAATCATTGTAGTGTTAACTAAGAAATTGCGTGGTCAGTAGCACGTCAGTCTGTGGTGCGTGTTCTGCTCGTGATGTTTGTTTGATCCCACCTGTTACCAAACCTCCTTTTCTCCCCATCTCATGTCAGCAATGAAGGCACTCTTTCCTTTAATAAACATTAACATAAAATATTTGAAAGTGTTTTGTTTAAACACATAAAAGTATTAGACCAAATACCATGTAGGTATAAACATTACAGTACACCAGCCGTGGAAAACTGCCTTAATAAATAAGAATAAAAACTTTTCAATGCTAAAAAAATAGATGTCTTAGCATGTGTTGTAAATGTTTTAATTGACCTATATAAAATATGAATATTTATGTGAATAAATGTGTATATGTGCAACAAAGGCATGTCTGTTGGGTACATTTTACTTCAAGTTAAGATGAGATAGAGTTCTCTGATGACACATTCGAACGCTTGAAGTGGGTGTTAAAGGTTGGCTATTATCTACCCCATTCCCCATGCAAATAGACAAAATAATAAAAGACACACCCACCTGCTGGCGATGCCAATCAGAAGATGGGAACACAACCCATGTTTTTTGGTGGTGTGTTAAGATTAATAATAATAATAATAACTAAATAATCATTTCCAAAAGATTGAAGGAGATTTGGGCATTTAGATTTTCACCCGGATCTTTGGATCATGCTATTGTACTGTATAATGTAATTAAGTTGAATCAAAAACTTTATTATGTAATTATGAATGCTGCTGCCCCATGCAACTGTATGCAGGCTATTATGGCTCCATATAGTGGTGTTTATGTACATGACACTGAATACTGGTAAGCCTTTGCAATAGATTTAAGGGTTCGGTGAAGCAAAAAGTAACCTTACTTATATCTGAAAAATGGCAATATACACTCACCGGCCACTTTATTAGGTACATCTACTCTATGTGATTATCTAATCAGCCAATCGTGTGGCAGCAGTGTAATGTATAAAATCATGCAGATATGGGTCAGGAGCTTCAGTTAATGTTCACATGAACCATCAGAATGGGAAAAAAAATTATCTCTGTGATTTAGACGGTGGCATGATTGTAGGTGCCAGACAGGCTGGTTTGAGTATTTCTGTAACTGCTGATCTCCTGGGATTTTCACGTGCAACAATCTCTAGAATGTATAGAGAATGGTGCAAAAAACAAAAAATATCCAGTGAGTGGCTTTGCTGACGAGAGAGGTCAACGGAGAATGGTCAGACTGGTTCGAGCTGATAGAAGGGCTACGGTAACTCAGATAACCGCTCTGTACAATTGTAGTGAGCAGAATAACATCTCAGAATGCACAACATGTCGAACCTTGAGGCGGATGGGTTACAACAGCAGAAGACCACATTGGGTTCCACTTCTGTCAGCCAAGAACAGAAAACTGAGGCTGCACTGGGCCTACCATTTGTGTACCTCAGCAGAAATCCAGTTCCCTATCTGTCACTCACTCGACGTTGGTGTCGATGTAGTGACATTAGGGGTCACTCTTGGGAGCCCGAGACACCTCTGGTCTTTGATAAAAGGCCAATGAAAATTGGCGAGTGGTATTTGCATGCCACTCCCCCGAACATACGGGTATAAAAGGAGCTGGTATGCAACCACTCATTCAGATTTTCTCTTCGGAGCCGAACGGTCATGATCGCTGAGCTGAATACTACTGTTCATTCACCTGCTGGATCTGACGGCGCATTTCAGCGGCTTCTCCCTCCTCTGCACTGGTGCACTGCAGAGAACGCCCCTGGGCGCTTCGGCAGAAAAACTAGAGAGTATATTTTCTGAAAGAGCATTTTTCCCCTCTAAAAGAGTATATATTTCTCTAAAAGAGCGCACACACGGAACGTCTTTTTAAAGACGCGTCTTTTTAAAGATGCTTTTCCGATTGTGTGTTATTCCTGGTTGTGCTCGTTATCTCTCGCCTTCTAACGGTCACGATCACGATCACTGTCTTTCATGTCTGGGCACTGCTCACGCGGAGACAGCGTTCGTGGATGGTCACGTTCTCATTGCGAGAATATGTCCATGGCAACGTTGCGGTCGCGGCTTGCCTTCGTAAGAAAGCGAGCCACCCCAGAGGCTCCCGCCTCGGTCCTTTTACCCACCGGTTTGAGGCCAGCGCGGCTAGCACTGGGGGCGATTTGGGGACCCCAATGGGACCGCCTCCGCCGGGTATCCCCCCGCGGACCTCCCATTCACCAGCACACTCGTCTGCCCCGATCGGGCTTCCGGGTGAGTCTGCCGGCTCGTCTCACGGCGAGTTCGACCTCTTATTCGGAGCCCGCGAAAGAGATGAGCTCTCGAGCGCAGCATCGGAGAGCGGGCTCGTCCAGTCAGAAGCCTCAGCTGGGCTCCTCCCTTCGGGGTCGATTGCCCAGTCACAGGCTGACGCGGAGATGACGACATGCTTTCCCGGACAGCCGCGAGCGTCGGTTAAAGTGGATTTCACCGCTCTTCCCTGAACCCTCGCGGCTCTGTGATTGGTTCCTGGGCTCGCGGCGCCGCTCAAAGCCATGCCCTGCCCCGTTCCTTTCTTCCCGGAAGTGCATGAAGAGCTGACAAGGTCGCGGGAGGCACCTTTTACTGCCCGGTCCCGATCTTTTCAGCTTCCCCGCTCTCACTACCCTCGATGGTGGGGCGGCCAAGGGTTATTCGGCAATCCCCCTGTGGATAAAGGCGCTCGCGGTGCACCTATGCCCGCAGAGCGCCGCCACCTGGCGTGGGTGCCCAAAGCCCCCGTCCAAGGCCTGTAGGTTTACGTCGTCTCTGACGGTCAAAGCCTACAGCGCTGCTGGACAAGCCGCCTCCGTCCTGCACGCCATGGCTCTCCTGCAAGTCCGCCAAAGCGCTAAAGGAACTGCACGAGGGTAGTTCCGCCCCGGGATTGATGCAGGAACTGCGTTCGGTGACCGACCTCGCTCTCCGAGCGACGGAGGTCACGGCGCGGTCTCTCGGGCGGACGATGGCCACACTAGTGGTCCAGGAGCGCCACCTTTGGCTCAACCTGGTCGAGATGGGTGAGGCCGACAGGACACGATTCCTTGCTGGCCCCCATTTCCCAGGCGGACCTATTCGGCGACACCGAGGACTTTGCCCAGCAGTTCTCGATGGTAGAGCAGTAGATGGATGCTAGCCGGCTTATCCTGCCCCAGCGTGGCTCAAGATCCCGCACCCCATCTACTCATCGCCGAGGGCGTCCCCCTGCGGTGACTGCGCCGGCACTGAAGAACCCACGGAGGTCTTCGAAGCGCCCCTGAGACGGGCTACCCAGGGACAACGAAACCCGCTGCTCTGGAGGTGGTAAGCAGATCTTCATCTTTTTGTTACCTTTTGCATTTAATTGCGCTGCATGCCTAAGTGGCTGCAGTACTCAAGAGCTCCGCAAGAGTGGTTTCCTTGTTCCCTGGGTCACATATCCGGTGTGTATGGCTGGCATCACGACCACCGTCCACCACTCCATTTGGCAGGTTGGCGCTCCAGCGGCGGTCTCCCGCCCTGAGCACCCAGCTGTGGCACAAATCCACCCCCGATGTGACAGTCTCCACGGGTCATGAGGACAGGCCTCTTCCTCACCTGTCCCAGGCTGTTCTGGGGGTGGTCACAAGGAGCCAGGTAAGTGTTTCGATGTCCTCGGACTCAGCACGGCCACGATGTGGTGTGGCACCTCGAGCTCCACCCCGCTGCGAGGCCCCACCCGCCGGTACATCCGATGACGTTGTCCCTTTGGTCCCCCTTGCGCGGAACTTGGACGCATGGCTTGCGCTTTCCAGTCCATCACGAGGGCTGGTCCGGACCATCTGACTCGGCTGCGCGATTCACTTCGCCGGGCATCTGCCCAGGTCCAGCGGTGTCCACTTCACCTTGGTGAAAGTCAGAAACGCTGCTACCTTGCGTGGAGATCGCTACCCTCCTACGGAAGGACGCGATAGAACCTGTCCCTCCAGCCGAGATGAAGAAGGGGTTTTACAGCTCCTACTTCATTGTACCGAAAAGAGGCAGGGGGTTGCGGCCAATCTTGGACCTGCGAGTACTGAACCGGGCCTTACACAGACTCCCGTTCAAGATGCCGACGCAAAGACACATTCTAGCGAGTGTCCGGCATCAAGATTGGTTTGCGGCGGTAGACCCGAAGGATGCGTACTTTCACGTCTCGATCCTTCCTCGACACAGACCCTTCCTGCGGTTCGCGTTCGAGGGTCAGGCGTATCAGTACAAAGTCCTCCCTTTCGGCCTGTCCCTGTCTCCTCGCGTCTTTACGAAGATCACAGAGGCTGCCCTTGCCCCTTTAAGGGAGGTGGGCATTCGCATTCTCAACTATCTCGACGAATGGCTAATCTTAGCTCACTCTCGAGACGTGTTATGCGCACACAGGGACCTGGTGCTCTCACACCTCAGCCGACTAGGGCTTCGGGTCTGCTGGGAAAAGAGCAAGCTCCTCCCGGTTCAGAGCATCTCTTTTCTCGGTTTGGAGTTGGACTCAGTCTCCTTGACGGCGCACCTTACGAACGAGCACGCCCAGTCGGTGCTGGCCTGTTTGAAGGCGTTCAAACAGAAAACAGCGGTTCCACTGAAACTTTTTCAGAGGCTCCTGGGGCATATGGCATCCTCGGCGGTGGCCACCCCGCTCGGGTTGATGCATATGAGGCCGCTTCAGCACTGGCTCCAGACTCGAGTCCCAAGACGGGCATGGCGCCACGGGACACACCGCGGGCCATTACATCGGTCTGTCACCGTCTTTTTAGCCCTTGGACCGACCTCTCGTTTCCACGAGCAGGTGTTCCACTAGAACTGGTCTCCAGGCGCGTCGTGGTCACGACAGACGCCTCCAAAACGGGCTGGGGTGCTGTTGGCAACGGGCACTCAGCCGCCGGCCTCTAGACGGGTCCGCGGCTGCGTTGGCACATCAACTGCCTCGAGTTACTGGCAATTCTGCTCGCCCTGTGGAGGTTCTGGCCGTTGATCCAAGGCAAGCACGTGCTAGTTCGGACAGACAGCACGGCAGCGGTAGCATATGTCAACCGCCAAGGCGGTCTGCGCTCCCGCTGTATGTCATAACTCGCCCGCCGTCTCCTCCAACGGAGTTAGCAGCACCAAGTCGCTGCAAGCCACTCACATCCCAGGCAAACTCAACACTTCGGCGGATGCGCCGTAACAACAGGTTACCCTCAAGGGAGAGTGGAGACTCCACCTTCAGGTGGTCCAGCTGATTTGGAGTCGATTCGGTCAGGCACAGGTGCACCTGTTTGCCTCCCAAGAATCCTCCCACTGCCTGCTCTGGTACGCCCTCACCGAGGCCTTCCTCAGCATAGACGTGCTGGCACACAGCTGGTCCCCTGGCATTCGCAAATATGCGTTTTCCCCCAGTGAGCCTGCTCGCACAGACCCTGTGCAAGGTCAGGGAGGACGAGGAGAAGGTCGTCCTGGTAAGCACCCTACTGGCCCGCCCAGACATGGTGCTCGGACCTCACGCACCTCGTGACAGCTCCCCCCGGGCAAATTCCCCTGAGGAAGGCCCTTCTTTCTCAGGGAAGGGGCACCATCCGGCACCCGTGCCCAGACCTCTGGAATCTCCATGTCTGGCCCCTGGATGGGATGCGGAAGACCTAAGCTGTCTCCCACCTGCGGTGGTAGACACGTTCACTCAGGCTAGGGCTCCCTCTACGAGGCGCCTGTATGCCTTTTAAGTGGCGTCTTTTCGCTAAGTGGTGTTCTTCCCGTCAGGAAGACCCCCAGAGGTGCGCAGTCAGATCAGTGCTTTCCTTCCTGCAAGAGAGGTTGGAAGGGAGGCTGTCCCCTTCCACCTTGAAGGTGTACGTTGCTGCCATAGCAGCACACCATGACGCAGTCGACGGTAAGTCCTTAGGGAAGCATGATCTGATCATCAAGTTCCTAAGAGGCGCCAGGAGGCTGAATCCCTCCAGGCCACGCCTTGTTCCCTCATCGGACCTCTGTAGTTTTTCAGGGTCTACAGAGAGCCCCCTTTGAGCTTTGCAGTCAGCCGGGCTTAAGGCACTCTCCTTGAAGACTGCCCTCCTGACTGCGCTCACTTCCATCAAGAGGGTAGGTGACCTGCAAGCGTTCTCTGTCAGCGAAACGTGCCTGGAGTTCGGTCTGGGCTATTCTCACGTGATCCTGAGACCCCCGACCGGGCTATGTGCCCAAGGTTCCCACCACTCCTTTTAGGGACCAGGTGGTGAACCTGCAAGTGCTGCCCCAGGAGGAGGCAGACCCAGCCCTGTCGTTGCTGTGTCCGGTGCGTGCTTTACGCATCTATTTGGATCGCACGCAGAGCTTTAGAATCTCTGAGCAGCTCTTTGTCTGCTTTGGTGCACAGCGGAAAGGAAGCGCTGTCTCCAAGCAGAGGATCGCCCACTGGCTCATTGACGCCATAACTATGGCATGTCTCGCCCAAAACATGCCGCCCCCAGTAGGGCTACGAGTCCATTCTACCTGTGGTGTAGCGGCTTCTTGGGCCCTGGCCAGAGGTGCCTCTCTAACAGACATTTGCAGAGCAGCGGGCTGGGCAACACCCAACACCTTTGCAAGGTTCTACAACCTCCGGGTGGAACCGGTTTCGTCCCAGGTAGTGGCACGCAACACAAGCGGATAAGCCCGGGATAACCGGCCGGGTGTATCGCTTGCACATAGCGCCTTCCACCTTCTTTTGAGCTGAAGACGTGCGCTGTTAATTCCCAATAGTGTTCACAAAAGTTGTTCCCTGGTTGACTTCCTCCGAGCCCTGTGGCAGTCGAGTTTTCGGAGAGACTCGCTGCCGGCCCAGTACACGTGCTAACTAAGAGCCCGGTTCTGGGGTAGGTGCTCCGCATGTGGCGGTTCCCTGTAAGGCTAACCCCATGCAATCTATATCTTCCGCTAGTTCGTTTCCTTACTGGCAAACTGCGTCTTCCTTGGGCAGAGCCCCTCAGTCTCCATGTTGTAGTAACTCCTCCCCCATTGGGCAGGATCTACCTTGAAGGCTCTCCACATGGTTGGAAAGACCATGTGATGTATTCGTCCACTTAAATATCCCCCCCTCTCTTGGGGCGAGGTGTGGTCTCCGCGGTGTCCTCCCCTTGGGAGGGACACCCCCCGACTAGACCTGGCGGCCCAGTCAGATAATCCCCCTTCTTTTTTAGGGAGTGGAAAAAGAGAAGGGGAAAGAGGCCACGACTGGGTTAAGCCTGTCTCTATCTCTGGGTAGTTGACTTGTCCCCAAAAAGGGCCGTTCGACACTCATAACTGTGTTGGGGGAGGTTACGTGTCGACCTGATGTGCTGGCTATGAGGCACACAGCAAGTCTGCCCACCACACACCGCCAGTTCACGTAACACAGTTCAGCCTTGTGGCATTTTGTATAGGGACCCCTAGTGTCACTACATCGACACCAACGTCGAGTGAGTGACAGATAGGGAACGTCATGGTTACTGGTGTAACCTCCGTTCCCTGATGGAGGGAACGAGACGTTGGTCCCTCCTGCCACAACGCTGAACTACCCGCTGAAATGGCCGGACCTTATATCAGCTCCTCAGCATAAAACCTGAAAGAGTAGTTGCATACCAGCTCCTTTTATACCCGTATGTTCGGGGGAGTGGCATACAAATACCACTCGCCAATTTTCATTGGCCTTTTATCAAAGACCAGAGGTGTCTCGGGCTCCCAAGATTGACCCCTAGTGTCACTACATCGACACCAACGTCTCGTTCCCTCCATCAGGGAACGGAGGTTACACCAGTAACCATGACGATTTGTCAGACCAGGTGATGTTTTTCCAATCGTCTACTGTCCAGTTTTGGTGAGCCCGTGCCAACTGCAGCCTCAGTTTCCTGTTTAAGCTGACAGTAGTGGAACCCAGAGGGGTCTTCTGCTGCTGTAGCCCATCTGCCTCAATGTTCGACGTGTTGTATGTACAGAAATGCTTTTCTCAGGGTTCGTACAAAGTGCTTGAAGTACTTGAATTTGGCTTTTTCAAATTTAAGTCCTGGAAAACCCTTGAAAATAGCAATTTTTACCAAGAGGTTTTTAAAAAGTTCTTGAAATATAGAAAATCGTAAAATACATTGCTTAAATCATTTAATAAATTAAATGTATTTATTTATTTTCGGAAAAACATGACGACAGACATCTAGACCACTGCTGAAGCAGGCAGCGCATAGACGGTGCCGTCATGTGGCACCTGTTACTTTTAGCAGCGCTGTTCATAATGGGCCAATCACAATCAACTGTTACTGGAGGATTTAAAAAATATATATTTTATAGATACTGCTGTGGCAGATTTAACAAGTATGAATCCTTGCAACTATCAGTTTTAATTAAAAATTACTCTATAGATTGAAAAAATTATATGAGATGTAAAAAGTTATGAGATTTGAATGCAGATCAATAGAGGATTCAGTTGTGTGAGCTGTCTAGTGCCCCCTTGTGTAAAGAAAGCTTTGTGTCTCACAAAATAGGTTATTTTCCATTTGGGTCAATATCAAAATATGTTGACAAACATATCCCTTGACTTTTTTTAGTCATGAAAAAGCTTTCAAATGGTGAGAGAAAAAAAAAGTTATAATTCTATAACCTAACCTTTAATGATATGAAATGGCTTGATGGTTCTGCAAATTTTTTAGAAAATATATTTGAAATTAACAATTGCCTGATAAAAATCCTTGTCCCCTTCATCTGGTATACCACTTCTATGACACGTAAAGTTATTTATGTACTTATTTTGTACTTATTTTTAATAAAAGCATTAGTGCAAGGCCGAACAAGTGTGCAAAAAAGCTAAACAAAATTATTATTAATAATTCAAATAACTTAAATTTGTTTCATGGCATTGGTGTTATCAATGATAAAACCTTTTTTTTTATGTTTTAACTTATATATATATACAAAAAGTTGTGGAAAATAATTTAAGGTCAAAGTTCAGAGGCTGCTTAAATATGCATATAGTTATTTTTCCCAGCATGTTAAAAAGTTATTAATTCACATTTTAACTAATATTTGCACACAAAAATATTTGGTGTTGTACCCCACTGAACCCTCAAAATGTGGTGTTGTAACCCATTTAACCCTCAAAATGTGGTGTTGTGACCCATTTAACCCTCATTAGTGTTAACTTAGTGTTAACTTGATTAGTTCGTGAAACAAAATTAAATAATAAAAGAAAAACAACAGCCAAGTTGTCCTTTATGAATAAAAATTTATGTAAACATGTTACAAAATGTTTAACCTCAGTGTTTATATGCAAAAAAAAAAATAAATAAATAAATAAAATAAAATAAATCAATATTTTGTAAGTCGGAAGTTCACATTTTTTTGAGAATGACCCATTTGCAGTTTGAGTCAGTTCCTCACATAAATCTGTTGTGTGACTTGGTACATAGCACGAGTCATGTGGACTACTGTTTATGGACCCAGTTATTCACTTTTGTTGAAAAGCGAAATACATTTTAAGAGAGCACACTACAATTGCGCATCAATTTTGTCATGAATGAACCAAGAATTGTTACTGTGAGAATGTGTAGTTAAAGATGCACATTAGTGATGGGTCATTCATGAACGATTCGTTCATTTTGAACGAATCTTTTATGTGACTCAGAAGAACGAGTAGTCTCAGAGAGTGATTCATTCATTTTGTGTTGGCCGCGCATGTGCATTGCGCAACCTCCGTTCGTTTGTTACGTGAAAACCGCATAGACGCTGTACAGGAAACAGAAATGATTAGTTCACCTCTAGAGTCTTTTGGTCCGAGTCATTCGTTCTTTTGTCACGTGACAGCCGTATACGCTATGCATTGCTCACACAGGAAACAGAAATGATTAGTTCACCTCTCGAGTCTTCTGGTCCGAGTCGTTCGTTCTTTTGTCATGTGACAACCGTATACGCTATGAATTGCTCACACAGGAAACAGAAATGATTAGTTCACCTCTCGAATCTTCTGGTCCGAGTCGTTCGTTCTTTTGTCATGTGACAGCTGTATAGCTATGCATTGCTCACACAGGAAACAGAAATGATTAGTTCACCTCTCGAATCTTCTGGTCCGAGTCGTTCGTTCTTTTGTCATGTGACAGCTGTATAGCTATGCATTGCTCACACAGGAAACAGAAATGATTAGTTCACCTCTCGAGTCTTCTGGTCTGAGTCGTGACGTAATCTTTCTGTTTCTCATAATTTGTCCTTGGCTGCATTATCAGTTTTTCCTTATTGGGACTATAATCAATGTTTGCGTAAGTAGATGTGTTGGGGGGGGTCTTTGGCTATTGAAAATGTAACATTTTAATTCTGCTCAAATGAACTAAAATGAACCAAATGACTTGAATAAAGATTCTTTCATTTTGCTGAACGAGACTCAAAGATTCAAGTCAGTAAAATGATCCAATCTTCCCATCACTAATGCACATTGAGATATGTTGTACTTGTAATAAGTGGTGTTTATAAAAATAAATGAACAGAATGAATAAAATATTTTTGTTAAAATTAACAAATAAAGAATTTGTTTAAATGACATCGAGCGTAGTCCTTAAAAACAAATAAAAATGTGCTTAAAAATTCTTTGAATGTCCTTGAGTTTAACTTTGAAGCATCTGTACGTACCCTGTTTTCTGCATAGCGCTTATGTAATGCATGTTTATTTGGGTTACTGTCACCTTCCTGTCAGCTTGGACCAGTCTGGCCATTCTCCTGACCTCTGTCATTAACAAGCTGTTTTCACCCACAGAACTGCTGATTGGTGGAGGTTTTTGGTTTTCTGCACCATTCCCTTTACACCCTAGAGACTGTTGCATGTGAAAATCCCAGGAGATCAACATAAATACTCAAACCAGCCCATCTGGCACCAACAATAATGCCACCCTCCAAATCACTGAAATGAATTTTTTCCCCCCATTTTGGTGGTTGAGTGTGAACATTAGTTGAAGCTCCTGACTCGTATCTGCTTGATTTTATACTTTACACTGCTGCCACACAATTGACTGATTAAATAATTGTATGAATAAGTAGATGTACAGGTGTACCTAAGAAAGCAGCCAGTGAGTGTAGATCGAGAATCATCTGCAACAAAGCCTTCTGCTAACAAATTAGGGCTATGTGATAAAACAATCTCAATATTTATCGTGATAAAAAATCCATTCTATCGATGATACGCTTTGTGTAATTCACAATATTTAGCCTGTGTTCTACATCTAGACGATCAGGTGCGTGTCGCTAAAAACGCAAGTAGTTCGGCTTTCTCAGACTGTATGAAGCTGGTAACGTAAACTGCCTTGCTAATGATTAGGCTACGCCAGTCACCGCAATCCGGATGTCAATCCAGGGTCCAGACCCGGACAGAGGTGACTGGTGCAAGACATCATGATGACGGTTGCGCCCTCTCATCGTCTCTAGTGAGCAGCGCGACAAAACAACAGTGCTGAGTACACCAGATCTGATCTTTCTGCACTGTATTCTTAAATATTTTTCTCCAGCACTGAACACGCTTCATTTATGCTCTGTCCCGCTTTGCACGCGTTGCCTCTTTTCCCCGCATGTGAGTAGACATGAGGCACCGCATAAGTTAACATGGTTCCAGAGCGCCTTTAGACCATAACATTTTTTTGTTCTAAATTTAGCTTTATTAATCAGCATGTCATGATCCTTTAATAATAAACAAATAGATTTCTGTTCTAATTTTGTGAAAGTAATCAGATGTCATCAACTCTGGCATGGATGACAAGGAAAGACAATAAAACTACTAGTTTGTAGCCTAGTCTTTCTCACTTAATGAAAATATAAAAATGGTCCATTCAGACTTTTACATTTTCTAAATTTTATCTCAGAGGATACCCCTGAACCCCCATACAGTATCATTCCTCAGTCACAAGGGCTTCTATGCCCCCATACTTTGGTATTGTTGTGGAGCATGGAAGACATTTCTCCCCTCTCTGTAAGAAAACTCTCGAAGTCAGGAGTTCCAGGTGTCAAAGGTTAGAGTTTATTGAAAAAAACAACAAACCCAAGATGTCAGCTGAGATCTGACTCTCTTGATCAAAACCCTCAGTCTTTATACAGTTTGTTATCTAGCATTACCTCATGTCTACACCCTGTTAATATTTTTTTATATCCAATGGATTCTGTTTCCCACCACTATTTCACAGAGCCTCTGACCTATTTTTAATGGTGGAAACCTGGCTTTTAGTCCAAAACAAAATAACATTTTAAATTCATTTATCATGAAAGTATACTTTCTGAGTCAATAATACATCACAATCTGAGCATAATAGTTACTTTTGATTATTGGTTGTGTTAATCTTTATTTTTTGCTGTTCTTCCCAGAGTTGTCTCATGTCTCAGCACAATTGTTCATTGCTACATCTGAGGACAGAGAGTGTTTCTTGCAACATTTCTGCAACAGCTTAGTGCACAGAGTGTTTCTTGTAACATCAGCACTTTTAGTAACCTCATATGCCCTCTCCTGGGTCACACAAAGTCCAGGGTATTCTATATTAGTACTTTTCTACATTTGATATATAAAAATCTACTATAGTATCTGAATGTAACAAAATATAAAAATAATTTGAATGTAAAAATGAAATGCTGTCATTATGCTTCAGAACTAACAGATTATCCTTAAACATTCATATGCAACTGCACTCGATTGGTAAACTCTATAAAATATTTTAATATTTTGGTAGAAGATCCCTCAGACACCACTGCTTTTGCTGTCTCTGGGCCCCCAATGCAGTTTTGTATAGACTATTTTGACTGTTTAGGATTTATTTTTTATCTTTCTTCTGCCAACTTGGAAATGAAAAAAAATAAATAAATAAAAAAAATAAATGTGCAAATGTGAATATATATCGTGATAAATATCGATATCGAACATTATGAAAAAGAATATTGTGATAATATTTTTAACCATATCATCCAGCCCTATAACAAATACACTTACACCCTCGGTGAGAGTGTTAACTCTGTAGATCTGTGGTATGGTGTCTGGCTCGAAGACTCTGGATGTCAATTATCCTTGATGAAATACACTTGGGCAAAAATGTAGAGCTCAGGGATTTGCACTTTACCAGGAAAGGGAGAGCTGCCATCCGGGGAGTCTCTGTCCTGGATGTGCTTCTGATATTTCTCCAATAAGCCTGCCATCAGCAGTATTGCAGGTGGTGATTCCTGAGCTGTACGGTGGAATAACACAGATTAAGCGGTCCAGAAGATTGCTTTATCAGCACAGCTTCCTCTGAAGCCGAGCATCCTCTAGAATGCTCATGCTCTGTGCTGTCAATCATCACTTTCCAGACAAATGACCACCAATGCAATTATAGATAGAAAGGAATTTCATTAAACACACTATGATGAGTGGAGAGCACTTTATTTTCATATGAGAACATGATTACCTGCATGCAATCTGCGAATGACCTTATTGATATTTCAAGTTAATTGGGAGTATTCAAATGAATGTCACTACCTGACTAACAGAGTGTGTTATAATCAATGATTCCTCCCCACCCCCATCTTTCAATTATTTTCAAGGGCGACCTCATGAAAACTATTAGATAAGTAGTCTTTGTGCGAGAATTAAAACTGCTTTTACAAACAAATTAAGGAATAAATGAGACAACTAAATTATTTTTTATTGGTGATCTATTCTATCAGCCCCTATATTCTCGTTAACTCTTTCTCTAAATCTCTTCCATGTCAGGGACACAGAGAGCAGTATATTGTTTTAATGTATGGTATCTCAAGCCATCTCAAGAGCATCTCAAAAACCTCTGCTTGCCTGATACCTCCATACATACAAGAAAAAGAGAGATAAATAAAATGAAAAACGAAGATACAAGCAGTTATGAATAAAATTTAATAATAATAATAATAATAATAATAAAAAATACAAATGCTTCACCACAGATTTTTTTTTCTAACTTCTTGTTAAAGATCTATATCTTAGCATGCACTGCTTCTCTCACTTTTAAAAAAATCAAGTCAATTGGTATATCAGTATATTGTTGGCATGCAGTGTTAGGGAGTAGATAACAAAAAATACCAACTTAACCTCTTGGTTACTGTCATAACCTCCATTCCCTGATGGAGGGAATGGGACGTTGTGTCGATGTAGTGACACTAGGGGTTGCTCTTGGGAGCCTCAGACACCTCTGACCTTTGAGAAAAGGCCAATGAGAATTGGCAAGTGGAATTTGCATGCCACTCCCCTGGACATACGGGTATAAAAGGAGCTGGCTCGCAACCACTCATTCAGGAGGAGCTGAGACATTCCAGTGGGTAGTACAGTGTTGTGGTAAGAGGGACACAACATCTCTTTCCTTCCATCAGGGAACGGAGGTTACGACAGTAACCAAGACGTTCCCCTTCTGTCACTCACTCAACGTTGTGTCAATGTAGTGACACTAGGGGTCCCTATGCCAAAACGCCACAACAGCTGAACTGTGTTATGTGAACTGCCAATGCAGGTGCAAGCAAGCTGCTGCGTGCGTAATAGCAGGTGCATCAGCCTGCACATAGCCTCCCCCAACGCCCCAAAATACGTCATGTAGTTCCCCAGACCCCTGGTGGGGGGGAGCGACATAACTAGCATGGGAGCACACTGCGCCTTTTCTCTCTGTTTTTTCTCCACAGAGTATTAGATCTGGCTGGGGCCATCTAACACTATTATTCGCACCGGGGAAGGTGTTCTTTTCCTTTCCTATTCTTTCAGGGGGAAAAGACCCCGCGGAGACCACATCCTGCCTGACGGGGAGGTAACATGTGGCAATACGTCACGTGGGCTTACCAGCCGCACATGGAAGAGGCGCGGTGGTATGTCCTGCCTCAAAGTGGAGGAGCTCTACGAACACAGCGACCGAGGGCAGAGAGAGCTCTGCCCAAGGGAGACGTGGGTCTGCTGACAGGGAGACCGTACCGTGGAAAATACATCAAAGGGGGTTACCGGAGTAACCGGCACCTGTGGAGCACCTATCCCAGTACAGGGCATATTAGCACATGTACTGGGTCCGGCTGCGAATTCCTCCACTGAATTCGGGAGCCACAGGGCTAGGGACGAAGGACATACAGGGTTCACGGGTTTGTGAACTCGCATGGGAGAAGAGCGCACGTCTTCGCCTCATGGAGGGGAAAGGCGCTATACGCAAGTGATACACCCGGCCAGCTGTTCTGTATTCCCAAACTTACCTGTTCGTACCTGACAAAACACAGGACAAAACCGGCTCAACCCAGAGATTATAAAATCTTGCAAAGGTGTTGGGTGTTTCCCAGCCCGCTGCTCTGCAGATGTCTGCTAAAGAGGTGCCATTGGCCAGTGCCCACGAGGATGCCACATTCCTTGTAGGGAGTGCTCGTATTCCCAAAGGGGCAGGCACGGCCTGGGCCTGGTATGCCAGAGCGATGGCATCCACGATCCAGTGGGCAAGACTCTGTTTGGAGACAGCGTTCCCTTTCCGCTGTCCACCGAAGCAGACAAAGAGCTGCTCAGAGCGTCTAAAGCTCTGCGTGCAATCCAAGTAGATGAGCAAAGCACACACCGGACACAGCAACGACAGGGCTGGGTCTGCCTCCTCCTGGGGCAGCGCTTGCAGGCTCACCACCTGATCCCTGAAGGGGGTCGTGGGAACCTTGGGCACATAGCCCGGTCGGGGTCTCAGGATCACGTGAGAGTCTACCGGACTGAACTCCAGGCAAGTATCGCTGACAGAGAACACCTGCAGGTCCCCAACCCTCTTGATGGAGTTGAGCGCAGTCAGGAGGACCGTCTTCAAGGAGAGGGCTTTCAGCTTGACTGACTCTAGAGGCTCAAACGGGGCTCTCCGAAGGCCCAGGAGGACCACAGAGAGATCCCATGAGGGGAAGAGGTGTGGCCTAGGAGGATTCAGCCTCCAGGTGTCTCTGAGGAACCTGATGATCAGGTCGTGCTTCCCTAGGGACTTACCCTCCACTGCGTCCTGGTGTGCCGCTATAGCGGCCACATACACCTTCAAGGTGGAGGGGAACAGCCACCCCTCCAGCCTCTCCTGCAGGAAGGAAAGCACTGACCCAACTGTGCATCTCTGGGGGTCTTCGCCTCAGGAAGAACACCAACTCATGAACAAACGCCACTTCAGGGCCTAAAGCTGCCTCGTAGAGGGAGCCTTGGCCTGAGTGATCGTGTCTACCACTGCCGGTGGCAGGCCACTTAGGTCTTCTGCGTCCCATCCAAGGGCCAGATATGGAGGTTCCAGAGGTCTGGGCGCGGGTGCCAGATGGTGCCCCGTCCCTGAGAGAGGAGGTCCTCCCTCAGGGGAATTTGCCAGGGAGGTGCTGTCGCGAGGAGCGTGAGGTCCGAGAACCAAGTCTGGGTTGGCCAGTATGGGGCCACGAGGGTGACTTGTTCCTTGTCCTCCCTGACCTTGCACAGGGTATGTGCAAGTAGGCTCACTGGTGAGGAACGTGTATTTGTGCAGCCCCTGGGGTCAGCTGTGTGCCAGCACGTCTGTCCCAAGGGGGGCTCCCATCAGGGAATACCAGAGCGGGCAGTGGGAGGATGCCCGGGAGGCAAACAGGTCCACCTGTGCTTTGCCAAATCGACTCCAAATCAGCTGGACCACCTGGGGGTGGAGTCTCCACTCTCCGCTGAGCGTCGCCTGCCACAACAGTGCATCCGCTTGTGACCTCAGTCATTGCTGACTCCAGAGGAGGAGATGGCGGGATGAGTTGCGACATGCGACGAGAACGTAAGCCGTCTTGGTGATTTATATACGCTACCGTCACTTTGTTGTCTGTCCGGACCAACACGTGCTTGCCCCGGATCAATGTCAATAGCCACTGCAGGGCGAGTAGTACAGCCAGCAACTTGAGGCAGTTGATGTGCCAACACAGCTGCTGTCCTGTCCAGGAGCCAATGGCTGCGTGCCCGTTGCACACGGCACCCCAGCCTAACTTGGAGGCATCTGTCGTGACCATGACACACCTGGACACTTGCTGTAGGGGGACTCCTGCCCACAGAAATGCAAGGTCTGTCCAACGGCTGAACAAGTGTCGGCAGACCGGCGTGATAGCCACGCGATGTGTGCCGCGCCGCCATGCCCATCCCGGGACTCGAGTCTGAAGCCAGTGCTGAAGCGGTCTCATATGCATCAACCCGAGCAGTGTATGCCATATGCCCCAGGAGCCTCTGAAATACTTGAATGACATCAGGCAGTTCAGCACCGACTGCACATGACTGCGCACGCTCGCTTGTGAGGCGCGCTATCATCGAGACCGAGTCTAACTCCATGGCGAGAAAAGAGATGCTCTGAACCGGGGCCCTAGATTTTCCCAGTTGACCCGAAGCCCTAGATGGCTGAGGTGCGTGAGCACCAGATCCCTGTGTGCACACAGCAACTCTCGAGAGTGTGCTAGAATCAGCCAGTCATCGAGGTAGTTGAATATGCGGATGCCCACTTCCCTTAACGGGGCAAGAGCTGCCTCTGCAACCTTCATGAAGACGCAAGGGGACAGGGACAAGCAAAGGGAAGGACCTTGTACTGATACGCCTACTGATAGAAGGGTCTGTGTCGAGGGAAAACTGAGACATGAAAGTACGCATCTTTCAGGTCTACCGCCACGAACCAATCTTGACGCCGGACGCATGCCAAAATGCGCTTTTGCGTCAGCATCTTGAACGGGAGTCTGTGTAAGGCCCAGTTCAGAATTCGCAGGTCCAAGATTGGCCGCAACCTACCATCTTTCTTTGGCATGATGAAGTAAGGGCTGTAGAACCCTTTCCTCATCTTGGCTGGAGGGACAGGCTCTATTGGGCCCTTACGCAGAAGGGTCACAATCTCCGCTCGCAGGGTGGTGGCGTTCTCGCCCTGCACTTAGGTGAAC
The DNA here is from genome assembly GCF_019703515.2 of Myxocyprinus asiaticus. Classification (NCBI taxonomy): domain Eukaryota; kingdom Metazoa; phylum Chordata; class Actinopteri; order Cypriniformes; family Catostomidae; genus Myxocyprinus; species Myxocyprinus asiaticus. Next base: position 38,031,458 of record NC_059381.1, on the reverse strand, counting down.
CGCTGAACTGGGGCGGGCGCCTGCCAAACTGAATTGCATAGCCGATGGGTTGGAAAGTATTAGTCCAAGCTCCAGGCAAGGGGCACTAAGGGGACAATCGCATCTGACATACCTGGGGGTGGGGCCTCGTGGCAGGAGGGAACAGGAAACGCCACGTTGAGGAGCCTCGCTTCATCCCGAGGTGGCTGCGCCGAGGGGAACCTCGAAGCACTTACCTTGCTCTGCGTACCCGGCATAGGGTGGGTCAGCAACTGAGGAGAAGGGCCTTTTGGGCTGTCCTCGAGACTCGTCACAACCAGCTGGCCGGAGGTGTGGGGCGTGAAGGCAGGGTGGCCGCGTTCGCGGGGCACTGGCTGCAAGTGTACGGTGTCCGGTCGCCGTGATGACGGCGGTCATAAACACCGGCTGTGTGACCCAAGGAGTGAGGAAACTGCTCTTTTTTGAAAATGTTGGAACCGCAGCCTGATGGGGTGCGGTGAACACAAGACAAAAGGGAACATAAGATTTACCTCCTGGCCCTCCATTGGGGGACAGAGTGGTCTGGATACCAGCTCCATGGTTCCAGCGGACGTCTCCCTTCCTGGGTCATCCATCTCAGGGGCTCTTAGGAACCTTCTGGGTCCTCATGCCAGATCGTGAGGCAGGGGGCATCAGCATCCTTCAGGGGGCTCTACGCTGGGGCTGCATGGGCTTTCGCCACCGCAGGGGGACGCCCTTGGCGAGCAGATGGGGTACGGGATCTTGAGCTGCGTCAGGGTAAGATATGCTGTATTGCTTCCATCTGCTTCTTCACCGCCAAGAACTGCTGGGAAAAGTCCTCAACGGTGTCGCCGAATAGGCCGATCTGGGAGATGGGCGCGTAGAGAAAGCGAACCTTGTCGCCGTCCCTCATCTCGACCAGATCCAGCCATAGGTGGTGCTCCTGGACCACCAAGGTGGACATCGCCTGCCCGAGTGCTCGTGCCGTGACCTTCGTCACGCAGCTCCTGAATCACACTGGGATCAGGACTACCCACGTGTCATGGCTGAAATAGAGCAACGTGATCTCATGAGAATGAGTATGTACTGTATTATTAAGTAAAGCTTGGTACTAGCAAATATACACTTTCTTACATTTGCACAGACACCGAAACGTACAATATTGACTTACTGACAGCATCGAGACATCATCACGGGTATTAACACCTGTAGAAGCATATAAATATTTACGTGTAATGTTTGAATCTATTAATATTGAATTCATGGAATTAATCAGTTAATTAAATTGCATTTATAATCAGTTAGATATGTTAACATTTATTTAATGCAGTTGACAACATCGGCGAGGCTTTTCAGCAGTGGAGAGACCTCCGAGAGGTAAAAGGCTTGAAGACAGATGCAGAAGTTGCTCTTTTTCTTCTCGTTAGGCAGAGCTTCCAAAAGGAGCACTGAAGGGAGGGGTGTGTTTGTTTCGGCAGTTCAGTTCGAATATCAACAGTGTTTCTCAGGAATCGCTAGTATTTTTTATTTATTTATTTTTTTGCCAGGGGAAACAAAAGGAGTTTTCAGAATATGCACAAAAAAAAAAAAAAACTACAACTAAAAGCACCATAAAACAATAATAAAATTAATCAATTTAATTTGTTCACTATAATCCAAATCTTCAGACAGAATTGTTTGAGGAAAAGATCAAAATTCAAGCTTTTTATTCAATGATCTCCATCTCCATCTGCTGTAGCGCCTCTGCCATATCCATCAATGTATTTTGTTTTTATAATTCAAAAATTGTCGCCTCAAGATTGTAATTGGCTCTCAAGTGTCTTCTGACCATTTGCGACGTGCCGTATTCCGTGATGTATATGTTTGAATGAGATATGACAGCGCAGTTACGGAGTGCATCAGAAGAAGATTTCCAGACATTAATAATTTACATTTCACTCTTTACCTCACACAATGCTATTTATCCCTTTGGACTACTTTTATACTGAATTTTGCAATTTTTCTGAATAAATTATTGTGATTAAATTTATCTGCCTGTTACATTTTTTTATATGCTTAATAAATGGTTATGGTTAATAGTAGGGGTGGGATTAGCGGCTGTAAAAGATAAATTAATATATTGTAACAAAATTGTTGTCACTGTACAAAAATCTACTTTTTATATTGTTGAAAAGTGGCAATGTTTAGATGTTGGGGTATATTTAAAATAAATTTGTGCATTCAAATATATTTGTCATGGATATGACAATATTTTACGTTTCTAAAGCTGTAAATACCTAAAAAAAAAATTACGTTTTAGATGCTTTCAAACGCCCATATTGTACGTTTTAGTGTCTATCCAAACGTACAAACATGTACATTTAAATGTTACAAATATTAACATACAAATAGCTACGTATATTAATGAGATCAGGCTGAATGGAGAAATCTCTTCAAATGTGCGACAGATTTTTTTGGGTGGAATCAACCTTCAAATGTCTCTGCATATTAAACTGGGATCGGATAAAGTATTTTAACATCCAAAACATTACATAAGAGATTTTAAAAGATTATTTATTAGAAAAAAATTGAAGTACTATATTTAGTAGTACATTCCTGTCCTCAATCTTACATCATTTTGGCACAAATCTCTTTCTTGAAGTTTCCATTCAGCTGGTCTGATTGGATTTCTCTATTAAGGTGGTGTCATCTGAACTGTGTAGATAGCAAGAGTTCAGCGTCTTTACCGGGAACCCACAGGCCTATAATGCACAGGTCTGGAGTTGACATGGGGTGCTAAGCAATGAATCTTATTATGTGACATTTCAGTTTTCTGGCAGTTTGGACTGCAGGTCATGTCACAGCAGACAGGGCTCATTACAGAGACTTAGACAAGTCCATCGAGTTGTTTCTGAAGAGCTGTGGCCTTGAGTCCCACACCGTACCATTAATGTCTTTCAGCTCTGCAGCCATGCCTATAGAAACTGGTCAATTTAGTCCTCTAAATCACTTTGCAATATAGTGGCTCTGTGACACACAAGTCATGGTTATCTTAGCAGATGGTAGCTCATGATTCATATTCTTTTTGCCATAAATATTTGTACTAATAAAGTCCCAGCATAGTCCACATAATGGTGATTTTTCAACGTTATGGCTATTCACATCCTATCCGATAGTTATCTAGTCTTAATGGACCACTGTAGTGACTATGGCTCAGTGACTGAATCAGTGGAAGTAAAAATAAAGATAAAAAATTATAAACTAAGGCAATGCTGCAAAAGGATGTGTATCATAGCCCATTTGGAAAGGTTGCCATAAGCAAAATCTCGCAAGCATTTTTTTTTCTTTATGTTGAACCAGATGCTTGACTGTGATATTTGTTGGTCCATGTTGATTTGTCACTTCATGCTTTGAACATGGGTGGGAAGAGGATTTATCCCCAACATTTTTTTGTTTCAAGAACAATTTAATAGGTAATCACATAACAAATGATTGAGAATCTGTGTTGAATAAGCAACTTTGAACTGTAATTTTTGTCAAGCTACTCATAATTTATAGTTAAACTGCAAATTTTGTAAAAAGGATTTAGCTACACTATAAGGCTACTTACAAAACAGTAGCTAACTATATTGACACTATTTAAATGGACAATATATATATATATATATATATATATATATATATATATATATATATATATATATATATATATATACACACACACACACATACACACACACATACATACAGTATATGGTCCCCACAGAGACAAATCTCAACATCATTCGGTCAGTGTGGGATTACATGAAGAGACAGAAGCAACTGAGACAGCCTAAATACATAGAACTGTGGAAGGTACTTCAAGATGCTTGGAACAACCTATCTGCCAGCAACTTTGAAAAACTGTGTTCCTAGGAGATATAATAAAATATATTCATGGCATTATTTTTGAAAACATAACCACTGTGCAACATTTTTCATAACAGCCTAAAACATTAGTACTTTACATCACAATCTTTATTTGAACGATTCGCTATGTATTTCTAAAATTCCAAGATCATTTTTTTAATCGTTAAATTTTCAGTGGACAAGTGAAATTTTTTGCGTAACATTATTTGTAGCACGCCCGCCTTTCCTGCAGATGTTGTGCAGATGAGTCAGTGGCAGTGGCGGATCCTAGCACCACTGACCCAGTGGCATGCACAGACCTCAGCTGGGACAGGGGCGGAAGGATAAAAAAAGGGCACTGATATTATTATTTTTAATTAATATTACTTATATACTTAACGTCCTGGTTACTTTCGTAACCTCCGTTCCCTGATGGAGGGAACGAGACATTGGTGTCGATGTAGTGACACTAGGGGTCACTCTTGGGAGCCCCAAACACCTCTGCTTTTTTGAAAAAAGGCCAATGAGAATTGGCGAGTGGAATTTGCATGCCACTCCCCCAGACATATGGGTATAAAAGGAGCTGGTATGCAACCACTCATTCAGGTTTTGTGCTGAGGAGCCGAGACCAGGTCCTGGCCATTTCAGCGGGCAGTTCAGCGTTGTGGCAAGAGGGACACAACGTCTCGTTCCCTCCATCAGGGAACGGAGGTTATGAAAGTAACCAGGACGTTCCCTATCTGTCACTCACTCGACGTTGTGTCAATGTAGTGACCACTAGGGGTCCCTATACAAAACGCCACAACTAGCTGAACTGTGTTGCGTGAACTGGCAGTGTGTAATGGGCAGACTGCTGTGTGCCTCGTAGCCAGCGCACCAGGCTGTCACGTAACCTCCCCCAATGCTCTTTTGAGCGTCGATTGGTCCATCAGGAACAAGTCGACTGCCCAACTATAGGGACAGGCTAGCCCACCCGAGGCCTCTTTCCCTCTCTTTACTCCCCAAAAAGAGTGGAATTTGTTAACTGACTGGGAGCCATAAGTGTCTGCGTCGGGGGTGTCCCTACAAAGGGGAAGACACCACAGAGACCACACCCCGCCCAAAGGGGAAATCGGAAAATATCACATGGGGTCACCTTCGGGGAACCAGCACATGTGGAGCACCTACCTCAGTACAGGGGCTCATTAGCGCATGTACTGGGCCGGTCAGCGAGTTTTTCCACAAACTCAACTGCCAGAGGGCTAAGGAGGAAAGTCATCCAGGGATCACAGTCTGTGAATACAACTGGGACTAGAGAATGCACGCCTTTACCTCAAGGGAGGGGAAAGGTGCTATGCGCAAGCAGTACACCTGGCCAGCTGTCCCGGAACTTACCTGCTCATATCTGCCAATATACGGGATGAGACTGGCTCAACCCGGACATTGTAGAACCTCGCAAAGGTGTTGGGTGTTGCCCAGCCCACTGCTCTACAGATGTCTGCCAAAGAGGTGCCACTGGCCAGGGCCCAGGAGGCCGCCACACTCCTGGTAGAGTGGGCTCGCAGGGGGTGGCACGTCCTTAGCCTGATATGCCATTGCGATGGTGTCAATGACCCAGTGGGCTATCCGTTTCCTTTCCGTTGTCCACCAAAGCAGACAAAGAGCTGCTCGGAGCTTCTAAGGCTCTGCATGCCATCCAAATAGTTGTGTAAAGCTCACACCGGACACAGCAACACCAAGGCTGGGTCTGCCTCCTCCAGGGGCAGCGCTTGCAGGTTCACCACCTGATCCCTAAAAGGGGTCGTGGGAACCTTGGGCATATAGCCTGGTCGGGGTCTCAGGATCATGTGAGAGTAACCCGGACCGAACTTCAAGCACGATTCGTTGACAAAGAACACCTGCAGTTCCCCTACCCTTTTGATGGAAGTGAGCGCAGTCAGGAGGGCAGTCTTCAAAGAGAGTGCCTTAAGCTCAGCTGACTCCAAGGGCTCAAAGGGAGCTCCCTGTAGACCCTGAAGGACTACGGAGAGGTCCCATGAGGGGACGAGGCACGGTCTGGAGGGATTCAACCTCCTAGCGCCTCTCAGGAACCTGATGATCAAGTCGTGCTTCCCCAAATACTTACCATCTACTGCATTGTGATGAGCCGAAATAGCGGCTACATACACTTTCAGGGTGGAGGGGAACAGCCGCCCCTCCGGCCTCTCCTGCAGGAAGGAAAGCACTGATCTGACTGCGCATCTCTGGGGGTCTTTGCGTCGAGAAGAACACCACTTAGCAAACAGACGCCACTTCAAGGCATACAGGCGCCTCATAGAGGGAGATCTAGCCTGAGTGATCATGTCTACCACCACGGGCGGTAGGCCACTTAGGTCTTCCGCATCCTGTCCAGGGGCCAGACGTAGAGATTCCAGAGGTCTGGTCGTGAGTGCCAGATGGTGCCCTGTCCCTGAGAAAGAAGGTCCTTCCTCAGGGGAATTCGCCGGGGGGGGGGCTGTCACGAGAAGCGTGAGATCTGAGAACCACATCTGGGTGGGCCAGTAGGGTGCTACTAGGATGATCTGCTCCTCGTCCTCCCTGACCTTGCACGGGGTCTGTGCAAGTAGGCTTACTGGGGGAAACGCGTATTTGTGTAGTCCAGGGGGCCAGCTGTGTGCCAGCGCATCTATACCGAGGGGTGCCTCAGTCATGGCGTACCAAAGCGGGCAGTGGGAGGATTCCTGGGAAGCAAACATGTCTAAATGTGCTCGACCAAATCGACTCCAAATCAGCTGGACCACCTGAGAGTTGAGTTGTGACATGCAATGGGAGCAGAGACCGCCTTGGCAGTTGATGTACGCTACTGATGCTGTGTTGTCCGTCCGGACCAACACGTGCTTGCCCTGGATCAACGGCCGAAACCTCCACAGGGTGAGCAGTACTGCCAACAACTCGAGGCAGTTGATGTGCCAACGCAGCCGCGGGCCAGTCCAGGAGCCAGCGGCTGTGTGCCCAATGCATACGGCACCCCAGCCTGTCTTGGAGGCGTCTGTTGTAACCACGACACGCCTGGAGACCTGCTCTAGGGGGAACCCCTGCCCGTAGAAATGCAAGGTCAGTCCAAGGGCTGAAGAGGCAGCAACAGATCGGCGTGATGGCCACGCGATGTGTCCCGCAGTGCCATGCCCATCTCAGGACTTGAGTCTGAAGCCAGTGCTGAAGCAGTCTCATATGCATCAACCCGAGTTGATGCATATGTGGCCGCCGCTTAGGATACCATATGCCCCAGGAGCCTCTGAAAAATTCAGTGGAACCACTGTTCTCCGTCTGAATGCCTCCAGACAGTTCAGCACCGACTGTGCATGATTGTTCGTGAGGCGCGCTGTCATTGAGACCGAGTCCAACTCCAGACCGAGAAAAGAGATGCTTTGAACCGGGAGGAGCTTGCTCTTTTCCCAGTTGACCCAAAGCCCTAGTCGGCTGAGGTGCGAGAGCACAAGGTCCCTGTGCGCACACAACACATCCCGAGTGAGCAGTTGTCGAGAAAATTGAGGATGCAAATGCCCACTTCCCTTAACGGGGCAAGGGCTGCCTCGGCAACCTTCGTGAAGACGCAAGGGGCAAGGACAGGCCGAAAGGGAGGACCTTGTGCTGATACACCCGACCCGCGAATGCAAACCACAGAAAGGGTCTGTGTCGAGGTAGAATCGAGTCGTGGAAGTACGCGTCCTTCAGGTCTACCGCCGCAAACCAATCTTGATGCCGGACGCTCGCTAGAATGCGTTTTTGCATCAGCATCTTGAACGGGAGACTGTGTAAAGCCTGGTTCAGTACACGCAGGTCCAAGATTGGCCGCAACCCACCGCCTTTCTTCGGTAAAATGAAGCAGGGGCTGTAAAACCCCTTCTTCATCTCGGCCAGAGAGACAGGCTCTATCGCACCCTTCCATAGGAGGGTAGCGATTTCTGCGTGCAAGGTAGCGGCTTTCTCGCCCTTCACCGAGGTGAAGTGGACGCCGCTGAACCTGGGCGGATGCCTGGCGAACTGAATCGCGTAGCCGAGTCGGACGGTCTGGACCAGCCATTGTGATGGGTTGGAAAGCGCAAGCCATGCGTCCAAGCTCCAGGCGAGGGGGACGAAGGGGACAATCTCATCGGACATACCGGCAGGTGACATGTTGTACCTGGCTCTTTGTGACCACCCCCGGAACAGCCTGGGACGGGGGAGGAAGAGGCTTGTCCGGATTTGTGCCACAGCTGGGTGCGCAGGGGTGGGGAGACCGCCGCTGGAGCGCCAAACCTGCCGAAATGGAATGGTGGATGGTGGTCATAATGACGGCCGTGTGCACAGGTTATGTGACCCAGGGAACAAGGAAACCGCTCTTCTGCTGAACTCTTGGGTATCCGCTGCATGCCCAAGTGGCTGCGGAATTAAATGAAAAGGTAACACAAGATTCTCCTCCCGGCCCTCCACCGGGGATGGAGTGGTCTGCTTACCAGCTCCAGAGCAGCGGGTTTCCTCATCCCTGGGTCGCCCATCTCAGGGGCCCTTCGAAGCCTTTCACGGGTTCTTGGCGGCCGGCCATGAGGCGGGTGGCATCTGCTTCCTGCGGTGGGTTCCACGCCAGGGCCGGGCCATGGGGGCGGGCTGCGACGGAGCCGGTGAAGTCACCGCAGGAGGATGCCCTTGGCGACGAGCAGACTTATGGATTTAAAAACATGAGATGTTCTGCACGACTGTGTGATTGCTTAATTTATTAAACAGGAAAGGAGGACTGATTTTCACTTCAAGTAAATAGTGCTTTTTGCATTGTAATAGCAATATCAGGATTTTTTTTTTTTTAAGTGTAAATTAGGCTGCTTGAGCAGTCAGTGTCGGATCAAGTTTTGAAAAATAATGCTGCGTTCCATTCAACTCAGAAAGTCGTTTTTTACGACTTCCTACTAGGAAAAGTGCAATGGAATGCATCTTGAAGTCAGAATTACAACTTGTAGGCTCATGCAGAAATTCTCAACTCCGATTTCGCCGAGATGCAGGGGCATGATATCACACAAACATGTCGACACTCGGGGGATATACAAAGTAAGTGATAAACATTCACTTTATTAAGTAATATCGATAAATGAGTTCATTTCCACATTACATGATATTAAAGCAAACGCCTGCAGAAACAGGTGTATAAAACATGGCAAATTATAATCTCTTTTGATAATCATACACCTGAAGCACAAATGCTAGCGCTGCAGCATTGTTTATCAGTTGGGTTGCTAGGAGACATCTCTAATGAGAGTCAAACCCCTGCTAAGCTAACGGGAGTGTTGCAGTTCCAAATAGCGGGAATAGAATGCATTTATGGTCGGAGATATCAAGTAGGAATATCCCACATCCAACTTGAATGGAACGCAGCATAACTGTGTACCCTGACGAAATGAAATTTATTGCAAGCAACATTTAAATCACAAATATTATTAGATAGATTTTTCCAGGTATTATACACCTCCTTGGCAGATTCATATGAAAAATTATGATTTTTGAATGTCTGTTCGGGAGATGTTCATTCCACAAAACAGACATGCTGCAGTTAAAATTATGCTTGCTTGAGCATTGGACGTGTTTTTAAAATGTCAATAGGTATTACTAGTTAGCTGCAAAATAATGTATGATTCCCAAAGGCATAGAGTGTCTTATTCATTGTGAAACTGTGTTTTCTTAATGGCATGAATCACACTGAAGGCCTAAACTTTAAATGCACAGTCCGCCGCTGTTAAAGCGTGATTGCGTCACTCAAGGCCAGCTAGAAGGCCTGGACTGGGAAATATCCTAAAGACCACACCCACAAGAACAAATAAATCAATCTAATTGGCTGATTAATCTGACCATCTGACTGTAGATGCCTATTCACTGCAGTGTTGAGGGATTCTGCAGAAATTCTGAAGGCCTGACAGGGTGGAGCTCAGACTCACGCGCTGCTTCGGCTAACGAGCATGCCAGTTGTCACATTTTGCTTGTAAGCATCGAGGACTAAATTCTGATTGGATAATTTTTTTTTTGTTTTTTGCTATTCGTTTGTAGATTAATTAGGAGTTGATATCTTATCACTTGGCTTGTTGTGCATGACACCACGGATGATCATGCTACTCTCCACGATCCACGCACGATTACCACGTGCCCCACTGAGAGCGAGAACCACTAATCGCGACCACGAGGTTACCCCATGTGTCTCTACCCTCCCTAGCAACCGGGCCAATTTGGTTGCTTAGGAGACCTGGCTGGAGTCACTCAGCACACCCTGGATTCGAACTCACAACTCCAAGGGTGGTAGTCATTTTCAATACTCGCTAAGCTACCCAAGCCCCAGTCAGTCAATTCTTTAAGTATATTCCATGAACATATACTGTATAGCTGCTTGCCAGAAAGACTCATGAAATGAAGGATACTCATGAAAGTTCACTACAGTAGGAAATTGTCTGATAGACTTAGCAGTGTTCATTTCAGAGCTTGGGGGCAAGTTCTTAGATAACATCCCTATACAACCCATAAAGAGTACAGCAGAACTTTTTAGTCAAACTAACATTACCTGTGATGATTAATTGCATAACTGGAGAGAGTGAGGCTCGGGAACATCGGCAGTTCTTTCACTGATTTGCTTCTTTGGATTTGGTGTGGAGGAGGAACTGTGATGGCTTTCAATATTTATGGCCTTTAATTCCAGATGGTGGAGTTGATGTGATTGTATGAAGTTCGGGATGCTAGCTAAACAAGTTATTAAGTCCAAAAGTAGAAAAACCTGGATGTTGAGGCTGTAATCGCAATAATTTCTCTGCGGGCCAAATGCGGACTTCTCCAAATGTGACCATTGTGGATCAGTAGGCTGGTGTTACAGGGGATGAGAGGTTCTTCATTTGAGTCCAGCGTGTCCATGGTGAGTGATGAAAAATATATATATATTTTTAAAAGCAGTATTCTTATGTCAGTTACCATATGCATGGTGTTATAAGCAGCTTGGCCATACTGAAATAAGTTGACAGGTTTAGTGCCGCTGTTAAATGCAGCTTGTATCCATGCAATGGAAATGCAGATAAGGCAATGAAATAAATGAAGGACTTAAATAGACTCTGATAAGCGTCTGAATTGTATTAGTAGACGTCATGATCAGTTAAGCATCAGCTGAAGGGGGTGGGGGGCAGGCTTACACTGCACGGCTTTGGCTCATATGGGGGGCATTTTTTACCTTTACAAAGGTAATTTTTTCTAGCCTTATGACTCCATATTTTTATGTTAAATACTTTACTTTAAACAATTAATTCAATTTTAAAATGACTCATTTCAATAATTACAAAACTGCATGATCTCTGCATTGCATAATGTGCATTGTTACTGTAACAATTTTTTTTTTCCCTCATTCACATATTTCCAGATATTTTGGCTATTAAATTAACATAGCCTACAAAACCAATGCACCGACACAGAGGAGTAGATGACAGCATTTCTACAGATTTGGAATGATGAGCTTATATAATTTATTTTTTTTTTAAAAATAGCAACTCCAAGTGAATTGAATGAAACAATGCAAAAATAAACATTTAACAATGAACATTAGTCAGAGATATGATTCATACACCAAAAGTGGTTAATGTTCTGTAAAATTATTACTGCATCATTAATAACGTTTTATTTAACAAGAAGGCTATTTAACACATCCAGATATTATTTTTGTAAATATTATTAACAACATTGTAGCATTTGGTATTTTTAGTGCTGGAGCACGACACCGAACTAATGCCAGGTTCACACATCCTCCGTGAGCAGGGCGTGAGTGAGGCGTGAGCTGCACGTTTTCGTTTCGCCGCATATATTAACAGAAGAGACCGTTTACACTGCAAGCATGAGTCCCGAGGTGACGCGTCTCAGAAGCGGCAGTGAGAGGATAGTTTCGCCGTTAACCCTATTTTTTCCACGTGGCTCACGCTGAGCTCTGGCTCTGGGTCAGTACAACACTAAATCAGGACATTATTGAAAAGACACAAAAGCAAATATAAATTATTCAAACCGAACCTATAATACACTACAATTTATATGTCTGCATGCATTTCAACTGAATAAAATAACTTAATAAAGGACATTTTGCCATTCTGTGTATATACAGTTTAAGTCAGAAATTTACATACACCATAGCCAAATACATTTCTACGAAATTTAATTGTAGAAAACATTGCTTGTCTTAGGTCAGTAAGGATCACTACTTTAAGAATGTGAAATGTCAGGATAATAGTAGAGAAAATGATATATCTCAGCTTTTATTTCTTTCATCACATTCCCAGTGGGTCAGAAGTTTACATACACTTTGTTAATATTTAGTAGCACTGCCTTTAAATTATATGACTTGGGTCAAACGTTTTGGGTAGCCTTCCACAAGCTTCTTACAATAAGTTGCTGGAATTTTGGCCCATTCCTCCACACAGAACTTATAGGTGCATCTCAATAAATTAGAATGTCGTGGAAAAGTTAATTTATTTCAGTAATTCAACTCAAATTGTGAAACTTGTGTATTAAATAAATTCAGTGCACACAGACTGAAGTAGTTTAAGTCTTTGGTTCTTTTAATTGTGATGATTTTGGCTCACATTTAACAAAAACCCACCAATTCACTATCTCAAAAAATTAGAATATGGTGACATGCCAATCAGTTAATCAACTCAAAACACCTGCAAAGGTTTCCTGAGCCTTCAAAATGGTCTCTCAGTTTGGTTCACTAGGCTACACAATCATGGGGAAGACTGCTGATCTGACAGTTGTCCAGAAGACAATCATTGACACCCTTCACAAGGAGGGTAAGCCACAAACATTCATTGCCAAAGAAGCTGGCTGTTCACAGAGTGCTGTATCCAAGCATGTTAACAGAAAGTTGAGTGGAAGGAAAAAGTGTGGAAGAAAAAGATGCAACCAAGCAAGAGAACCGCAGCCTTATGATTGTCAAGCAAAATCAATTCAAGAATTTGGGTGAACTTCACAAGGAATGGACTGAGGCTGGGGTCAAGGCATCAAGAGCCACCACACACAGACATGTCAAGGAATTTGGCTACAGTTGTCGTATTCCTCTTGTTAAGCCACTCCTGAACCACAGACAACATCAGAGGCGTCTTACCTGGGCTAAGGAGAAGAAGAACTGGACTGTTGCCCAGTGGTCCAAAGTCCTCTTTTCAGATGAGAGCAAGTTTTGTATTTCATTTGGAAACCAAGGTCCTAGAGTCTGGAGGAAGGGTGGAGAAGCTCATAGCCCAAGTTGCTTGAAGTTCAGTGTTAAGTTTCCACAGTCTGTGATGATTTGAGGTGCAATGTCATCTGCTGGTGTTGGTCCATTGTGTTTTTTGAAAACCAAAGTCACTGCACCCGTTTACCAAGGAATTTTGGAGCACTTCATGCTTCCTTCTGCTGACCAGCTTTTTAAAGATGCTGATTTCATTTTCCAGCAGGATTTGGCACCTGCCCACACTGCCAAAAGCACCAAAAGTTGGTTAAATGACCATGGTGTTGGTGTGCTTGACTGGCCAGCAAACTCACCAGACCTGAACCCCATAGAGAATCTATGGGGTATTGTCAAGAGGAAAATGAGAAACAAGAGACCAAAAAATGCAGATAAGCTGAAGGCCACTGTCAAAGAAACCTGGGCTTCCATACCACCTCAGCAGTGCCACAAACTGATCACCTCCATGCCACGCCGAATTGAGGCAGTAATTAAAGCAAAAGGAGCCCCTACCAAGTATTGAGTACGTATACAGTAAATTAACATACTTTCCAGAAGGCCAACAATTCACTAAAAATGTTTTTTTATTGTTATTCTTATGATGTATTCTAATTTTTTGAGATAGTGAATTGGTGGGTTTTTGTTAAATGTGAGCCAAAATCATCACAATTAAAAGAACCAAAGACTTAAACTACTTCAATCTGTGTGCACTGAATTTATTTAATACACGAGTTTCACAATTTGAGTTGAATTACTGAAATAAATGAATTTTTCCACGACATTCTAATTTATTGAGATGCACCTGTATGTAACCGAGTCAGGTTTTTAGGCCTCCTTGCTCGCACACGATTTTTCAGTTCTTCCAACAAATGTTTTATCGGATTGAGGTCAGGGCTTTGTGATGGCTTAAGGACAACAAAGTCAAGGTATTGGAGTGGCCATTTTGCCACAACTTGAGGTTTGCTTGGGGTCATTGTCCATTTGGAAGACCCATTTTCGATCAAGCCATAACTTCATAGCTGACCACAACATGATTCTGCCACCCCCATGCTTCACGGTTGGGATGGTGTTCTTCAGCTTGTAAGCCTCATCCTTTTTCCTCCAAACATAACGATGGTCATTATGGCCAACAATTTAAAATGTTTGTTTCATCAGACCAGAGGAAACTTCTCCAAAAAGTAAGATCTTTGTCCCCATATGCATTTGCAAACTGTAGTCTGGCTTTTTTATGGCGGTTTTGGATCATTGGCTTCTTCCTTGCTGAACAGCCTTTCAGTTTATGTCAATATAGTACTCGTTTTACTGTGGATATAGATACTTGTCTACCTGTTTCCTTCAGCATCTACACAAGGTCCTTTGCTATTGTTCTGGGATTGATTTGCACTTTTCGCACCAAACTACGTTCATCTCTAGGAGACAGAATACGTCTCCTTCCTGAGTGGTATGATGGCTGCGTGGTCCCATGGTGTTTATACTTGCATACTATTGTTTGTACAGATGAACATGGAATGTTGGAATTGCTCCCAAGGATGAAACAGACTTGTGGAGGTCCACAATTTTTTTTTCTGAGGTCTTGGCCGATTTCTTTTGATTTTCCCATGATTTCAAGCAAAGAGGCACTGAGTTTGAAGGTAGGCCTTAAAATACATCCACAGGTACACCTCCATTTGACTCAAATTAGCCTATCAGAAGCTAACTGGCTAATTGCCAAAAGGCTTGACATAATTTCCTGGAATTTTTCAAGCTGCTTATAGGCACAGTTAACTTAGTGAATGTAAACTTCTGACCCACTGGAATTGTGATAGTCATTTAAAAGTTAAACAATCTGTCTGTTAATAATTGTTGGAAAAAATTACTCATGTCATGCACAAATTAGATGTCCTAAACAACTTGCCAAAACAATAGTTTGCTAACATGAAATCCTCGCTCGCCATGCTCATGGAAAATATGTGAACCCAGCGTGATGCGGAGCGTGAGAAGCGGAGTGTATGTCTGTGCTCGTTTATGGCATGCCACTGACTCGGCAACTGCACAACGTATGGTACGAAACAAATAATGTTCAGCAAAAATTCAAATGAAGAATGTGATGGATATATTTGAAACTATATCAGTTTACAGGGGAATTTATTTTGCCCAGAGCCCCTGTTAATTTCCGACCCTGGATGGAAATAGAGATGGATATGAGAGATGTAACAGGTGTTTACATGTCTCTCTTCACCATGCAGCTGGTACATAACACATATAATCTTTCTTGCAAATTTGATGCATCAAGGGAACATGAAGTAGAGATGGTGTGCTCAAGTTTGGACTTAGACTTGAGTCCGAATCAGAAGTCCAATTTTAATGGACTTGGACTTGGCTGCATTTTTACTCGGACTTGACTCAGACTCAAGCCTTTGGGACTCGGGATTTTTTTCCGAGTCCAGATGAGTCCATGACATTTGTGATGCAATGAAAAAAACAATAATAAATAATAAAACAGAAATTAATGAACACATCTCTGTCTGCATGAAGACGGGTATGTATCCAATGTAATAGAAACTAAACAAGGCAGTTTCACATGGCACGGGACCTGACAACTGGTAAAATTGTGTGTGCCGTTTGTGTAGCCAAGATGGTGCTCGCATTGCAGTTTCATTGTGGTTAAACTTAAAATCAAGAACTTCATTGAGTCAAGTCACCCACATCATGTCTCTCACAGTTGACTAAAAACAGCATATACAAATAAAAATAGTATTAATATTGGATATTAAGTCTTTTTAGGCATAATGTATCTATACATGTAGGTTCTTGTAGTCTCTTGTGGTCCATGCAATGTTGTCAGCTTGAACTGGTCCATAATAGCTTGATGAATTAACTGTGTAATTTTTTTAAAATGTCGGGGGGAAAAGTGTTATTGCTAAAGAAGACAGCAACTCTAAACAGATAAACAGCACCTATTTATTATTGATTGGCTATTTTCAAAGCATTGACGAGCTGTTTAAAATACATTCTTTACAGCATTTGTCCACCATTCACAACATTTGGCCATGCACAATAACATTAGGATATTTTGGGCAGTGAAATTTTGTGTTTATAATTTAATTATAGACTATAAAGTAAATGTATTATTCGATGACAGAGTTTGTGTATGAAGCTAAACTTCATGTTACCAGATGAATTTGGTTGGTTATGACATTTTTATTACAAATTTTTATTTTATTTTTATTGTAAACCACCAGGTAATTTATGCACGTCTTTTTTAGCCTACATCTCTGACGCATTTGAAGGACAATTCTGTTAAATTTATCACTCAAAATTATTATTCTCCATGTTTTTGCAGTTAAAGAAGAGCTCAATGAAAATTTCTTCGGTTGGTATTTAAAGATTTCAGACTGATTGCAGACCAACGCGGCTGCCGCTCAAGCAAATATTAATTATATATTTTTTTATCTTCTGTGGCAGCTGCTGTGAGATGCACACAGACGCATAAGAGATTTAGGTGCACGAGCAGCACGCAGAACTGCCCTGCATTGTGCGGTTTCCCGCAAATTAACTAGAAAATCATGTTCGTGACGACATGGCCCTAATATTATCAGGCCCTAATAATATTCCAGTGTTTTTGGATGTTGCATTTGCAGACAAATCGTGAGACGTAACTTCTCAGCGAGTGCTGCTATTGTGTTGACTCATTTGTATGTACTGTATTTTCCCAAATCAGTCGGCAGATAGAGAAGAAAGATTCAGAAAGAAATCTCAGTATAGACTATTATTTCTTTAGATAGGGATAATTTTAAATAAAACTAAATTAAACTGAATTGACAAATTGAAAATGAATTACAAATAAAAACTAAATTAAAATTAAAAACATAACCTTGGTTGTAATGACTAACGCAACTTTCACTTTCTTTAGTCTATGTTTGAGTGGAGGGGAAAAAGCAACAAATAATTGAAATGTCAACAGAACGCAATAAGAATTGTGTTGAAGGACAGTTTTGTCTTCATACACCTAAAGCATATGCTTTCATTCTGAAACCACTTTGAATTTTGTTCAGCAGTTTACTAATCATAATATATATATATGAGAAAGGCAACAGAGGTGTTTTTGTTACATTTATATTGACAAACTGTTTTTCCTTAGTTGTAAAGTTTAAAATAAGCTTAAAATATTGATGTTGAGTTTACGGTTACAATTTTAATTCAGATTCAAGAACAGATTCGTTCGGACTCTGACTCGACTAAGGTGGACTCTAACCCAACACTAACGTGAAGATATGAAAGGCGGCGAAACTATGTATCGTTTCAATGTCACGCGCTTGCAATAATAACAACTTTGTTGATTATAAACAGGAACTATATAGTTTTATTGCGTCGCTCGCTTACGGAGGCAAGGTATAACGACATTTGCATGTCGAATTAACAAGTTCAGAAAGGTTTATTCATCTGTAACATCTTAAGTTCAGTAACTATGCTACAAAGCGCTTCCTCGCTGCGTGTGCTTACACTAAATTCAACAAGTGTTCAAACACACTGCTGAAAGGTGCATGAGATAGAAAGGGAGAGACAGAGGGGATTTACCTGCGCAGCTTCTGGAATTACAGTTTGATACAAAAACACATTTATTTGATTTGTTTATCTGTATCTATGGGTTTACTAATTCGCAGCTGCACTGTAAAGTGAATAGAAGTGTGCAGAAATTTTCTGCATTATAAACATGGACCTTGTGGGAATAATTAAAATTGTGCACAATACCCGCAATTCTGCGCCGAATTTCAGGCTCTGCAAACTGAAATATATTAAAATATGAAAGTTGCCCTGGTTCCCCTCCTTTATGATTTCATTGTATTAAAAAAAAAACATTACTCTGCAATCTGCTAAATTAATGCAAAATAATCTGCATCAATAGCCATTTCCCCCCCCCCACTCTTGTCATATAGGGCAAGGTGGGCCAAATTAAAGGTTATCACGGGCCAACTTTGGCCTGCGGGCCCTAGTTTGGGCATCTCTGATACAGAGTGATTCAGTAATTCATACACAGTAACTGAGAGAACTTAACAGAATTTGTGAGAAAGAAAATATTTCTTTTCATCTTTTTTAGTAAGAAGATGGAGGAGTTTTAGACATAAATACAAAGCATCTAGCAGAACAATTTTGTGGATGACTGCGTACAACAGCATGCATGAAATTAAAGTCTGAAAGATAATGGTATTCAAGCCTCAAGCTTAAGGTTAGACAAGGAGATAACTCTATTAATCTTTCAGAGATCTCTGCCATTACAGGCATAATATTGCTGGTGTCAAACTTATTTTGCATTCTGAAAGAAGCTGCCTTTATCTCTGAAGATAGCACTAACTCCAGGGCTTGAAAAAAAAAAGTTTTCATCTTTGATGGAGGAAAAAACAAGCAAGAATTCAAGTGTCCTTCAGGCATTCTTAAAACACATGATAGATCACATTGCAATAATATTGTGATTCATGTTTCATTATTTAAAACTGTGATACAGTATATTGCAATCTTTTATTCACTTGTCTCTCATTCATTATCACTGAACTTCGATGCTTTGCACAAGTGCAGAACTTTCTGCTTTACTTTATCAAAGATCCATAGAAGTAGCGTGGAACTTAGGCACATCAGTGTCAATACAAATCATTACATTGTCTGCATGAAATAAATCTCCAATTAGAGATGCTTTTGTCATGGTGAGCTGCTGCATATTAAAAGCAGAGAGCCATTTGAATAACCCATAAGTGAATAAAATGTTCCTGCAACCTCATATCAGTCTTTTTTCAGACTGCAGTGGGTTCATGTGCTTATTAAACAAAACGCTTGTATCCGTGGCTACAGTCTTAAAGGGAGACAAGAGTACCATTATTCATAACAGTATTTTAAAAATAAGTAAAAATGAATGATGCTTAGTGGCAGTAGGCTGTTACACAATCACATGTGTAATAATGTTAATAATATTAGAGTTTCTTTTGTCAGCCAGCTCACATGAAAATTGTGTGACTTTTGCTTCCCAAAGTGTGGGTCACAGCACCCTGGTGGGCCACAGAGGTATTGCAGGAGTGGCATAGGCAAATCATTTCATCAATTAAAATATTCTGTTAAGATTTTTTATTTTTTTCATAATATTAGTTTTGAAATATAGCAAAACTGAGATTTTTCTCAATAAAGTGAGGTGAGATACCCTACTTGTTTCTAAATGTATCCAACTCGATGACGAAGTGCTCAAGACAATGAGATTTACTACAATTTCAGTCAGCAAATTTTCACCTTCAAAATGCATCGATGGTTGCTTGGTAAAAGAGGAGCCGAGTCAGACATACATCATCCTCATCAATTGGACCTGATTGCATTATAAGTAAACGGAAATCTCATAAGTACAGCGATGAGTACTTGTCCTTGGGATTTACAAGTGTTGGACCTGCGATAACCCCACACTTCTCTGTGCTTTGCTCAGAGACACTTGCTAATGAGGCACTGAAACCATAGTTT
This sequence comes from Myxocyprinus asiaticus, assembly GCF_019703515.2. Taxonomy (NCBI): domain Eukaryota; kingdom Metazoa; phylum Chordata; class Actinopteri; order Cypriniformes; family Catostomidae; genus Myxocyprinus; species Myxocyprinus asiaticus. The sequence goes on along the minus strand of NC_059381.1, from coordinate 38,011,936 downwards.
ACCAAGTTACGCCGTCACCTTCAATCAAAACATGGATCGTTTGCCAGGAAACCTCGAGAATTCTTTGAAAACAAGTTAAAAGAATACCAAAATATTAAGAAAGTGATTGAGTAAACCTGTGTGAACGGTGGCAAAAATGAAAGGTATGAGATATCAAGACTGATAGCTACATCTGGAAAGCCTCACACCATAGGTGAAGACTTAATTTTACCAGCGGCTAAGCAGATGGTCAGCATTATGCTGGGAAAGAATGCAGTTCAGCAACTAAATTTAATTACTTTATCAAACAATACAGTGAATTGCAGAATCAAGGAGAATGTGTTCCAGCAGCTAATTAGCAGAGAACAAACTAGTTGTTTTTACGTAATCCAAACTGACGAGTCCACAGACATCACAAGTATGGCAAATTTGCCCGCATTCATAAGGAATGAGTGTGATGGAGAAATTGAGGAAGAATGGTTTTTTTTTGCAGACTTCTACATTCAAATGCAACTGCGGAAGCTATTTTTTACATTTTGAACACGTTCATGGTTACCAATGACATCAGCTGGACAAAGTGTGTTGGACTCAGCACAGATGGTGCTCGTGCTATGCTGGGGAAAGACAGTGGAGTTGTGAAGCGGGTCAGAGATCTTCCCCAACTGCTCATTCATGTAAATTGCAACATTCACAGGTAGGCATTAGCCGCTTAGAGAATGCCCATGGATTTAAAGACTGTTTTGGATGATGCTGTCAGAATGGTGAATTACAAAGAGAGTCATCCATTACAAGCACATTTGCTTTCCCTTTTGTGTGAGGAGATGGGAAGTGAAACCCGGCAACTCTTACTGCATACTGAAGTCCGGTGGCTCTCACGCAGCAGAGTGCTCACCCGGCTCTTCCAGTTACGTGATGAAGTCAGAACATTTTTAAATGACTTCAAATTTGAACTTGCAGACCGCCTCTGTGATTTTGACTTGCTTTGTATATTGACCTACTTGTCAGATATTTTCAACCACTTGAACGGACTTAATCTTGCTAACGATCTCAAAACATCAAAAATCAAAGCCTCGGAAGGCAAATGTCTTGTAATCAGTTAAATGTATTAGTTTATTTTCTAGCAGTCAAAACATTCTAAGTAAATACAAATTAAAAAAGTTAAATGCTATTTACACTAAGTGTAAATAGTAGGTAGATGCTATTTACACTGTGCAAAAAGCGATGGTTGCTATTTACACTGTGTAAATAGCAAAAATCAGAATCTTCACACTAAGTGCAAATAGCATTAAATGCTATTTACACTAGGTGTATATAGTTGGTAGATGCTATTTTCACTAAGTTTCTATTTAGGTAGATGTTATTTACACCTACTGCAGATTGTGATATTTGTTTTTTCACACATTTAAAAAACAGGTTATATGGTATTTACAAAAAGTGTAAAACAAGTAAAATGCTAGTCAGTGAAATAGATGCAGGATGGTAGTTGCAATGAGTGTACAAATAAGTAATGTGCTGTCATTTATACTCAAGTGTAATGTACAGCAGTGTCAATGGTGGAGCGCATGAGAGTAATTTTGGAAAATTCTTTTACATAATGTAAAAGAGGTTAGCGGTTATTTATATTAAATCAAACATCAATGTCATTTTATGAAATGAAACACAATCACCAAGCAGTTGCTAACCATCAGAAGGAAAACTCCACAGCTTGACCCATCTGATTGGACTGTGACATCAACAGAACTTAGAGTCCAATCATCCAGGGTTTCAATGCCCAAAGAGGCCCGTGTCTTCATGAAATTGCTGTTGGAAAAAAGAAGTCCTATCAGACCTATAAGTGTAATAAAGGAACCAAAAACTCCAGGCACTACAGGAAAAGAACAACAATAATGATTCACTGTTTGAATGATTAAGGCTGAATTATTTAGTCTGATTAAAATATACAAGTATGATCCATATGCCCAGGACTATCACATAAGTCTACTACTGGGCAAGACATGTAGAGAAAAATCTCTTAGCATGGCTACTCAATCTAGAAAACAAAACATTCCCTCACCCAACCTATTGTACAATATCTATGTAAATGTTCTAATTCATTCACAGCTGTGAATAAAAGCTGGATAGGATACTGAAGATAGGTCAAGTGTTCAAGTCTTTGCATCTGACAAAAAATAAATAAAAAATCTTGTCCTTGGCACGTCTTAAAATATATTCCAGGGGCCGGATTCATGAAATTCTTCTTTAAAAAAATAAAAATAAAAAAAAAATCTTAAGATAAACTTTAAGTTCGTAAGAATGTTCCTAAGTGCAATTCTTGAAAATTTTTTATGTTTTTAAATGTTCCAAAATTTGATAAAGCCAACACAAACAGATATTGGAGTGATATCAAATTGGTGAGACTTGTCTAGCTGTAGAGCAGCATTTTCAGGCCAGAAGCAGTCACAGGCTGGAAGTCGGGCAGAGCTAAGAGCACATTATTTCTTTTTCCCATCCGTATATCAGAAAGCATGCACCAATATGGTTTGGGTTGGGGTAGGTGTATGGGGTGGACACTGGCAATCAAAAAACAAAATAGAAAATCATGACATCACCCTTGAGACTGCAGCTGGCTGGAAACTGCTGCTCTGGGTCTCTGAAATTGGTGCTGAATTGAACCATAATGAATCATTACTGGTTTAAAAGTGGCATTTTTCTATAGTAACACAGACCATCATATTCCGAATGCATACTGTATCTTCTGATAAAGACGGATACAGATCCCTAAAATGTAGATCCATAAAACGTACACGTATATCAGCACCCAAAATCAACGCCATAGGTTGCAGGTAGGATATGTTAAGTGTTTGTGTTAGCAAAGGTAGGTTTGAATGTGTTTACTCACTTTGTATTTCCCAGCTTTTGCCATAATGCACACAGGTGTGCATAACTAGGTTGTATACAACTCCAGCTTGCAATGACTGATCACTGTCAATAAGCCTTACTGATCTTTCTATATGCATGGGGTGAAACCCTCTCTGACTCCATCTCTCAACTGCTGTCTTAGCCTCACTGTAACTTGGGAAACTTTGGCCCTTGAAAAGAACCAGTGAGCTCTCCTTTTAAGATCATAGAGAACAGATATAAGCACCAAACGCTTGTTAAAGAAGGAAATGTAGTAATTGCTTCACTGACGTGTTAAATTACAAAACAATGAACAGGACTAATATGATTGTTCTAATATTATTTACCAGATTATGCTGCCTTAAAAGTATCTTCATTTTCTTCATCAGCTACATGTAAAACATAGCTAGCTAGCTTTGCAGAATGTCTCAGGATCTACTGTAGGTTAAAACAGTCCATATCAATGTATGAAATGTTGATTGGGTTTTTAGGGTTTTGAAAATTAACACAAGTAAATGAAAAAGTGCTGGCTAGGAAATAATTCATTTGTTTACCTTTTATTCCAGACAGGTTTACAGCCAACTATATTTCAGGGTGTCTGCCCACCCAAATCTAAGTTTGACATCTTTACATATAGATATCTATAATCATATTTGCTGTGATACAAATGATTGCTTATGTTTTCAAACATAAATCATTTAAAAATAAAACAACAAGTGGGTTTTTGCTACGTTGGCTTATTAGGGTCACCTCCCCTAACTTTTGGCATTGTATGGTACATTATAGCCTTACAAAATAGGCCTACCTGATAATATGCAATACTAGACATAAAATGCATACTCCTGATTTACAACAATAAAACAGTGCGCAGAAGATAACAAGCATGCTATTGGTCTTAACACAAATGTTTACATTAATATTGCGTTAAGAGAGCCATTTTTGACCAAGACGCGCATTTGTTTGTTCATGCGGGCATCTACATTCATGCAATGAGACACAAGTGCTCCAGAGCCCGCGCAGACGTGAACATTTGAAAGCACAAAGTTGCCGGCTATACTCAAACAGCGTGTGGTACAGAATTCAGTCAGCAATCGGTACTACCAGTTGTAATACAAAATTAAAGTGCTGTTTTGATTTTGCATGTTTTGATTTGTATTTCTGACACAAATTCAGCTATTACTGTCACTACAACATATCATAACAACAGTACCGAAATACCAAAGCTCCCAGTCTTAGACCTAATCATGTATAGACTATCAAGATTAATTACATTTTTGATGCTGAAAAGTTAGCTACCTAGCTAGCCAGCTATTTCAGTAATGTTGAATATAACTTTAGACATAAAAACACAGTTTTGTTCAAATGTTCCGGGTTTGCTGCCTCTAAATGTATTACTTTTATATATGTAAACTATGTTTGATAGTAGAATACATAAAATACAATAGAGTTAGAAAACTTATCTTAAAATACACTGAACTGATGCAGAGGCATGCTCTGAACCTGCCCGATGTTCATGCTCGCAACAAATTTGCGCCAAATTAAAATATTCCCGCCTTCATTTGACCAGCAGTTGAACCCAATTAAATGTGTCATGGCTGTCTTGACCTTGGTCTGATTGGTGGGCGGAGTTAGTGTAAATAGCCTTTGCCAACAAGTGTAAATAGACATTCTGATATAATAAACCATGTTTACGTGATTTGATACATACAATACTAATGGGTAAATAAATGTTATACTCATTGTTTAAATGTGTAACACACTTTACAGATAACAGCAGTTCACTCATAGTTTCATGTATCTTTTGTAATCAAAATGTTATATTTAATACATCAGCTAAATATGTGTATCAAAACATATATAAAATAATTAAGGAGGCAGGGTAACTGCATTGCAGTATTGCGAGCCAACTATGAGTCCTTCAAAAACGTATGTCAGAGGTTTTGATTAAAGAGGAGAGACCACTTCATGTCACTCTGCTATGACTTGTGTTACGCATTTTGATGCTCTATGATTGTAAAAAAAGTATGCAGTGATTTGGATGCAGTATATTTGTAAACAAAAAGTATCGTCTTACCTTCAACAGGATATGATTTGAATTGAAAATTAAAATTTTTATTGTAGTGCACATAATGCTGATGGAACACTTACAACTATTAATAAATGGTGTCATTCTGTGCAAAGAGCCAATCTACTTGTGAGTGTTTATTATACACCCAGGACAAAATAGGATGAGGGGCCCATGGAGCTTTTACTGATTTTTAAGGGAGCCTTACAACTTTGAAGTTTGGGAAGCTCTGCTCTATAATGTTTTAAATAAAACACTCCTTTGAATGTACACCTAAACAACCATCAGATCCTGCTGGAACGTGATGAAGGTAGGGGAGCTTACCCCAAAAGGAATTAGAACCTAATTTAAAACCTATGCCCCCCAAAGAGAAAATACAAAACCAATAAATACTCAGGATAACAACCAAGTCTTCCGAAGGTGAGGGACAAATCTGAAAGAATAAGAAATATAAATAATAATACAAACATAAGCCTGTATATGACCGTGCAGATATACCACTATTGTGCCACACACTGCCAATGGGGATGCTAGCATTTGAGAATGTTTGAGCCCCTGTGAATGGGTGAGCCTAGTTTGTGCAATATCTTTGCAGAAGGGTAAACAGTGCTTGTATTTGAGCCCTTGCGAAAAAGGCGGGCATAGTTTATGTATTACCCCTGCAAAAGGACAAACAATGTTTGCATTGAGCCCTACAATAAGGGTGACATTGTTTGTACAAACCCCTGCAGAAGACACAAACAACATTTTGCATTACAGCCCTATAAAAAAGGGGATGTTGCTTGTGCAAAACCCTGCAAAAGGACCAACAACGTTTGTGTTTAAGCACTACAATAAGGGCGATGATGTTTGTGCAATACTTTTGCAAAAGGTATTGCCCATAGTATTGAGTACTATGATAAGGTGAGCATTGTTTGTGCAATACCTGTGCAAAGATAAACAATGCTTTGCCATGTGACGGAAAATTAAATGCTTATCTTTTAAACCATTTTTGCAGTATCGTGGGACGCTTAGAAGCACAGGCCAAAAATAAGCTGCAGTTGTGGCACCTGGACAGCACATTTGCGCTGCTTAGGAGATGTACTGAGCCAATAGCAGAAAACACGCCTCAGTTGCGGCACATTGACATCACATTTGCACAGCTTTGGAGATGGATTGAGCCAATAGCAGAAGCACCACGGTTGCGGTGAAGAACAGACTAAAGGCTTAATGATTTGTGTTGCGTATGGCCCTGGCGAAAAGGGTGAGCATAGATGCACTTACCAGAGAACAAAGGGACAAATATCATAGAGTGGTGTTCCTGAAGATGGGGAAAAAAATCCAGGCAATTAAAGGTATATTATAAAAAGGAAACACTACAGGTCAAAGTATATAAATTATTAATAGGGCTGTCGATTTAATGCATTAATTCACTGTGATTAATTATATAAAAAAATAACACGTAAAAAAATAACACAATTAATCATGTCACCGGACCATAATTAGGAAAATTCCTTCCATATGAGCAATTCAGGCATTGAGTTTCACCTGTATTCTCCAGGGGGCAGTAAGTGAAACTTGCTGTACAGGCAACACACAGCTTATACAGACAGAGAACAAACCACACTAATCGAGAGTGGACAACACAAGATGAGAACACATCCTTGCATTCAAACACAGCTTGATGGAACGCAAACCCGAAGGCAGGGATCTCAAGATGTGTTTCTCTACGTTTCAAGCTTTGTTTACCTTGACACAGCGACCTAAAAATGGAATGTTTATGACACCGAGGCACACCAAAAGCGTCTGTCTGACGCAGGTGTACATTGATGCATTCTTAGACAAGCCCTCATAATAAATCTTGGACTGATTGACGAATTCAATTGCAAAATGTGAACTGTAAGCCATGTTTATGTTCTATAATATGCAAATAAACTATATTGCATTCTAAAGCCACTTTTTGTTTTGTCTTTTTTAATGATTCACCTATATTCCAAAATATTGTAATGCATTTTAATTTTGTATATATATATATATATATATATATATATATATATATATATATATATATATATATATATATATATACAGGTTGGGGAGTAACGGAATACATGTAATGGGATTATGTATTTAAAATACAAAATATAAGTAACTGTATTCCACTACAGTTACAATTTAAATCATTGGTAATTAGAATACAGTTACATTCAAAAAGTATTTTGATTACTGAAGAGATTACTTTGCATTTAATTGTCATTTGTTTCATTTAATATTTAGTCCTTTCAGATGGAAAACATATACATAAAAATGATGCGATCCAAAGTGCGTTTGAACAGCAGTGAAACACTTTCTTATGATGTGTTACATTCATACGAGCAGACAGAAGTAAGTTTGAAGTAAGTTTGGAGCAGAAGAAATAGAAATAAACCTTATGTAAATTGTCAGCTTTGCACTAAGCTAAAATGCTATTTCTAGCCATTTTACATGCACGTTACCAGGCACGATCATATTTTTTATCAAGAAAATTCACATTGGATCATAATTTCTTTTTTTCTAGTAAGACCTTTGATATTAGGGCAAAAATCTTATTCTTGATAATAATTTTTTTTAAATTGTTTTCCTGTAAAAATATCTAAAAATCCTTAAAACAACATCAGTTTAATTTATCTTGTTTTAGAAACAACACTGCATAAGATATTTAGATTTTTCAGAGAATGTATTTTTAACATGTGTATTTTGTCTTAATGTACTGGCAGAGTTTTTATAGTCAAAACAAGTGAAAAAATGTACCAGTGCTGAAAAAGTAATCCAAAGTATTTAGAATACATTACTGACCTTGAGTAATCTAACGAAATACATTACAAATTACATTTTACAGCATGTATTCTGTAATCTGTGGTGGAATACATTTCAAAAGTAACCCTCCCAACCCTGTATGTATGTGTGTATATACAATTGTGCTCAAAAGTTTGCATACCCTTGGAGAATTGGTAATATATGTACCATTTTTAAAGAAAACATGAGTGATCAGGCAAAACACATTTCTTTTATTTCTTATGGGATTCATATTCAACTGTAGGTTATAACAGAATAGCACAATCATAAAACAAAACATGACAACAAAGCAAAAAATTAAATGACCCCTGTTCAAAAGTCTGCATACCCTTAGTTCTTAATACTGTGTATTGCCCCCTTTAGCATCAATGACAACGTGCAGTCTTTTGTAATAGTTGTCTATGAGGCACCAAATTCTTGCAGGTGGTATAGCTGCCCATTCGTCTTTGCAAAATGCCTCCAGGTCATGCAAAGTCTTTGGTCATCTTGCATGAACCACACGTTTGAGATCTCCCCAGAGTGGCTCGATGATATTAAGGTCAGGAGACTGTGATGGCCACTCCAGAACTGTCACCTTTTTCTGATGTAACCACTGGAGGGTCAACTTGGCCTTGTGCTTAGGGTCATTGTCATTCTGGAAAGTCCAAGAGCGTCTCATGCATAGCTTTCGTGCAGAAGAATGCAAATTGTCTGCCAGTATTTTCTGATAACATACTGCATTCGTCTTGCCATCAATTTTCACAAGATTCTCCGTGCCTTTAGAGCTCACACACCCCCAAAACATCAGTGAGCCACCACCATGCTTCACAGTGGGGATGGTATTCTTTTCACTATAGGCCTTGTTGACCCCTCTCCAAACATAGCGCTTATGGTTGTGACCATAAAGCTCTATTTTGGTCTCGTCACTCCAAATTACAGTGTGCCAGAAGCTGTGAGGCGTGTCAAGCTGTTGTCATTTGTGGCATTGGCACAGTAAAGGCTTCTTTCTGGCAACTCAACCATGCAGCTCATTTTTGTTCAAGTATCGTCGTATTGTGCTCCTTGAAACAACCACACCATCTTTTTCCAGAGCAGCCTGTATTTCTCCTGAGGTTACCTGTGGGTTTTTCTTTGTATCCTGAACAATTCTTCTGGCAGTTGTGGCTGAAATCTTTCTTGGTCTACCTGACCTTGATTTGTTATCAAGAGATCCCTGAATTTTCCACTTCTTAATAAGTGATTGAACAGTACTGACTGGTATTTTCATGGCTTTGGATATCTTTTTATATCCTTTTCCATCTTTATAAAGTTCCATTACCTTGTTACGCAGGTCTTTTGACAGTTCTTTTCTGCTCCCCATGGCTCAGTATCTAGCCTGCTCAGTGCATCCACGTGAGAGCTAACAAACTCATTGACTATTTATACACAGACACTAATTGCAATTTAAAAAGCCACAGGTGTGGGAAATTAACCTTTAATTGCCATTTAAACCTGTGCATGTCACCTTGTGTGTCTGTAACAAGGCCAAACATTCAAGGTTATGTAAACTTTTGATCAGGGCCATTTGGGTGATTTCTGTTATCATTATGATTTAAAAAGGAGCCAAACAACTATGTGATAATAAATGGCTTCATATGATCACTAGCCTTAAATAAAAGACAGTTTTTTTTTCGTGATCAGTAATATTTTCAAAATCAATGCCAAAATTTCACAATTTCTGCCAGGGTATGCAAACTTTTGAGCACAATTGTGTGTATATATATATATATATATATATATATATATACAGCTCTGGAAAAAATTAAGAGACCACTGCAAAATTATCAGTTTCTCTGGATTTACTATGTATAGGTACGTGTTTGAGTAAAATGAAATTTTTGTTCTACTGACAACATTTCTTCCAAATTCCCCCCAAAGATATTGTCATTTAAAGCATTTATTTGCGGAAAATGACAACTGGTCATCACCGATCCTCCACCAAATTTCACAGTGGGTGCAAGACACTGTGGCTTGTAGGCCTCTCCAGGTCTCTGTCTAACCATTAGTTGACCAGGTAGAGGATCGGTGATGATCTGGGGGTGTTTCAGCAAGGCTGAAATCGGGCAGATTCGTCTGTGTGAAGGACGCATGAATCAAGCCATGTACAAGGTGATCCTGGAAGAAAACTTGATTCCTTCTGCTCTGACAATGTTCCCCAACTCTGAGGATTGTTTTTTCCAGCAGGAAAATGCTCCATGCCACACAGCCAGGTCAATCAAGGTGTGGATGGCGGACCACCGGATCAAGACCCTTTCATGGCCAGCCCAATCTCCAGACCTGAACCCCATTGTAAACCTCTGGAATGTGATCAAGAGGAAGATGGATGGCCACAAGCCATCAAACAAAGCCGAGCTGCTTTAATTTTTGCACCAGGAGTGGCTTAAAGTCACCCAACAGCAATGTGAAAGACTGGCAAAAGAGCATGCCAAGACGCATGAAAGCTGTGATTGAAAATCAGGGTTATTCCACCAAATACTGATTTCTGAACTCTTCCCGAGTTTAAACATTAGTATTGTGTTGTTTAAAAATGAATATTAACTTATTTTCTTTGCATTATTCAAGGTCGAAAACACTGCATCTTTTTGTTATTTTGACCAGTTGTCATTTTCTGCAAATAAATGCTCTAAATTACAATATTTTTATTTGGAATTTGGGAGAAATGTTGTCAGTACTTTATAGAATAAAACAAAAATGTTCATTTTACTCAAACACATACCTATAAATAGTAAATCCACAGAAACTGATAATTTTGCAGTGGTCTTTTAATTTTTTTCCAGAGCTGTATATATACACACCAATCAGCCACAACATTAAAACCACCTGCCTAATATCATGTAGGTCCATCTTGTGCCTCCAAAACAGCTCTGACCCATCGAGGCATGGACTCCACAAGACTTCTGAAGGTGTCCTATGGTTTCTGGAACCAAGACATTAGCAGCAGATCCTTTAAGTCCTGTAAGTTGCGAGGTGGGGCCTCCATGGATCGGACTTGTTGGTCCAGCACACCCCATAGATGCTCAATCAGACTGAGATCTGGGGAATTCGGAGGCCAAGTCAACACCTTGAACTCTTTGTCATGTTCCTCAAACCATTCCTGAACAATTTTTGCAGTGTGGCAGGGTGCATTATCCTGCCGAAAGAAGAATACCGTTGTCATGAAGGGGTGTACGTGGTCTGCAACAATCTTTAGGTAGGTGGTACGTGTCGAAGTAACATCCACATGAATGCCAGGACCCAAGGTTTCCCAGCAAACATTGCCTAGAGCATCACACTGCCTCCGCCGGCCTGCCTTCTTCCCATAGAGCATCCTGCTGCCATCTCTTCCCCGGGTAAATGATGCATGCGCACCCGGCCGTCCACATGATCTAAAAGAAAATGTGATTCATCAATCCAGGCCACCTTCTTCCATTGCACAATGGTCCAGTTCTGACGCTCACATGCCCATTGTTGCCGCTTTCGGCAGTGGATGGGGGTCAGCATGGGCATTCTCACCGGTTTGCGGCAACGCAGCCCCATACACAGTACGCTGCGATGCACTGTGTGTTCTGACACCTTTCTGTCATGGCCAGCATTATGTTTTTCGGCAATTTGTGCTACAGTAGATCTTTTGTAGGATCGGATCAGACTGGCTAGCCTTCGCTCCCCCACAAGCATCAGTGAGCCTTGGGCACCCATGACCCTGTCACCGGTTCACCAGTTACCCTTCCTTGGACCACTTTTGGTAGGTACTAACCACTGCATACCGGGAACACCTCACAAGACCTGCTGTTTTGGAAATGCTCTGACCCAGTCGTCTAGCCATCACAATTTTGGCCCTTGTCAAAGTCGCTCAGATCCTTATGCTTGCCCATTTTTTTTGTTCACTTGCTGCCTAATATATCCCACCCCTTGACAGGTGCCATGGGAATGAGATAATAAATGTTATTCACTTCACCTATCAGTGGTTTTAATGTTGTGGCTGATCTGTGTATATATATACACCGATGAGCCAAAACATATGACCACTCACAGGTGAAGCAAATAACATTGATCATCTCCTAACAATGCCACATGTCAAGGTCTGGGTAGATTAAATGGTAAGCGAACAACTTCAACGTGTTGAATGCAGGAGAAATGGGCAGGAGTAAAGGCCTGAGCATTTGATTGCTCCGATACCAAAATTTTGGCTTCGGTATGATACCAGCATTGGTACCGCAGTATCGATACTGACTTGATACTTTGGCAGCAAATAAAAAAACCTCAGATTGTTTATGAAATTACACAGAAAATTACTTGTCTAAAAGAACTGCATAAAGTCTTATAGATACAAATTATGCCTTTTCTGTTTACATTTTTCTGGATTCCATGTTAAATGTTTTAATTAAATGTTATGTTATAATGAAATTGTGTTTAATCAAATACATACTGTACAGCTTTAAGCAAATGAAAATATAATATTTTTCAACAATATATATATATATATATATATATATATATATAATTTTTGGTAAAAAAAAAAAAAGAAAGATGCACAACAGAGCTTTACAGTATTAGTAAAAACATTAAATGAAAACAATCTGATTACCTGAGGCAAAAGGCTGCCATGGCTGAATCACAACATGCTGATATTCAGTACACTTGCTTATGTGATATTGCTTACAGATAATAATACTAATAATATAACCATTTAATATTATATTAGTTACTATGCGTATTATTGTAACTGCTTTGAATATTACACTTTTATACAGTAGTAATATTTAAATTGAAGTCATAATATCTTCAATTTCACGCAATCAATTGAATAGATACATGTACATTTCAGCGGGACTTTTATTTTGAAATATCTTTGAAGTTCTTCCTGTTTGTGAAGGGTATGTCAAGCTTGAAGCCTGTTTGTCAAGCTTCACATGACTCGTGAGCTGAAATCTCTGAGCTGCAACAGAGAAAGAGTTAATTTGAGAGTTCACAGCCATTTATACACTCAACACACTGATCGTCTTGGTTACTGTTGTAACCTCTGTTCCCTGATGGAAGGAACTAGACATTGTGTCGATGTAGTGACACTAGGGGTCACCCTTGGGAGCCCCAAACACCTCTGATATTTGAGAAAAGGCCAATGAAAATTGGTGAGTGGAATTTACATGCCACTCCTCCGGACATACGGGTATAAAAGGAGCCAGCTTGCAACCACACATTCAGGTTTGTGCTGAGGAGCCGAGACAGAGTCAGAGAGCGTGGGTGTGTATGTGCCGCAGCTGGGTGCGCGAAGGCGGGGAAACTGCATTCGTTGTGCCCCGGCCGCAAATGTTCGATGTATGGTGGTCGTGACAATGACGGCTGTAAACACCGAGTGTGTGACCCAGGGAGTGAGGAAACCACTCTTTTTTTGAAAGTGTGGGTACTGCAGCCCCTCGGGCATGCGGCAAAATGAACACAAAAGGAAACAAAATATTCTACTCCTGGCCCTCCACCGGGGGATGGAATGGTCTGTGCACCACCTCTGGGGCTGAGAGGTTGACTCAGGCTGTGGCGGAGCCGGTGTTGCTGCCGCAGGAGGATGCCCTTGGCGACGAGCAGACGGGGTACGGGACCTTGAACAACGCCGGGGCAGAATATGCTGGATAGCCTCTGTCTGCTTCTTGACCATCGAGAAATGCTGAGCAAAGTCCTCAACGGGATCGCCGAACAGGCCAGCCTGGGAGATGGGGGCGTCAAGGAAGCGAACCTTGTCGGTGTCCTTCATCTCAACCAGGTTAAGCCACAGGTGGCACTTCTGGACCACCATGGTGGACATCGCCTGCCCGAGAGCCCACGCCGTGACTTTCGTCGCCCGGAGAGTGAGGTCGGTCGCCGAACGCAGCTCCTGCATCAATCCCGGGGTGGAACTCTCGTGCAGTTCCTTTAGCGCATTGGCGGACTTGCAGGAGAGCCATTGCATGCCGGGTGGAGGCGGCTTGTCCAGTGGCACCGTAGGCCTTGGCCGTCAGAGACGGCGTAAACCTACAGGCCTTGGATGGGAGCTTTGGGTGCCTGCGCCAGGTGGCGGCACTCTGCGGGCATAGCTCATCACCTTCGCGGGCTCCAAATAAGAGGTCGAGCTCACCATGAGACGAGCCAGCGGACTCATCCGGAAGCCCGATCGGGGCAGACGAGCATGCTGGGGAATGGGAGGTCCGTGGGGGGATACCTGGCAGAGGTGGTCCCATTGGGGTCCCCAAATCGCCCCCAGTGCTAGCCGCGCTGGCCTCATACCCGTGGGTAGAAGGACCGAGGCGGGGAGCCTCTGGGGTGGCTTGCTTTCTTACGAAGGTAAGCCGCGACCACATCGTTGCCATGGACATGTTCTCGCAATGAGTACATGACCCATCCACAAACGCTGTCTACGCGTGAGCAGTGCCCAGACACGAAAGACAGTGATCGTGACCATCAGAAGGCGAGAGATAACGAGCGCAACCAGGAATAACACACAAGGGAAAGGCATCTTTAAAAAGACGTGTCTTTAAAAAGATGTTCCGTGTGTGCCGCTCTTTTAGAGAAATATACTCTTTTATTTCTGCCAAAGCGCCCAGGGGCATTCTCTGCAGTGCACCAGTGCAGAGGGGGGAAAGCTGCTGAAATGTGGCATCAGATCCAGCAGAGGTGAATGAACAGTTGTGGGAATTCAGCTCAGTGAGCATGACCGTTCGACTCCGAATAGAAAATCTGAATGAGCGGTTGCATACCAGCTCCTTTTATACTCGTATGTCCGGGGGAGTGGTATGCAAATACCACTCGCCAATTTTCATTGGCCTTTTATCAAAGACCAGAGGTGTCTCGGGCTCCCAAGAGTGACCCCTAGTGTCACTACATCGACACAACGTCGAGTGAGTGACAGATAGGGAACCAGATTTTTCCACCTACAAGAGCATTAGAATAAAACAGATTTTATACAGGTAAAAAACTGATAGCTTGGCCCATGATTCAAAGAAGTCCAGGCTTTAAAGCCCTTGATTTTACTTTATTCATTTTTTAGAATTACCAAAGTTTTGACCATGAATGACTTATCATTGAGTAGGTCAATGCAACTATGGTTTCTATAAAACAAACTAGTATTTTTTTATAGAAAAAACAGTAGCCTAAACATTTAAAATTTATCATTAAAACGGCCTTGTTATAATAAAAGAAAGTAGACTTCCCCTTCCCATTTTATAGTTTTAATATAAATCTATAATATTTCTATCAAATCACACCTGTTACCAGTTGGTGGTAATACAGTAATGGCACACCGTGTGTATTCTCGCATTTTCCTCGTTTGTGCTGTTTAGAATGTCTGGTCTGTCTGGCCTTATGAGATGTTTGACATTCCCTATAGTGCTTCAAAGTAGAAAATTCACGGTTTAATTCAGATTTTGTGGTCTGCGCCACTCTGTTTAGCACTCAGCACGATCCAGTCAAGCCTGGTTTGTGACACGTCCAGCAAGGATGTGCACGAGTTGTGCCATGCTGTACAAATAGGAGGCGCATTTAGTGCTTAAAAGCACTTTTGGAATGAACAACTGAACATCTTAAAGGAGATCCCACACACACCCATATGCTTGGGATATCTACACTGTAAAAAGTAGTAACCTCCAATTGTTGCCTTAATGAGCTGTTTCTAGCTGATCTAACACTTAAAATTAGTTTTGTTGGTGTAACCTAATGTATTCAGGTTGAATAAATGATATTAAATAATATTTTTGACTTGAATCAGACCAGTTAATTTAGATGTTACCACATGAAGCACATTTTTTAGTTTAACATTTTTTTCAGTGTAGGTAGTTTAACTGGTCCCGGTGCCTTTAGGTTGTTTGGCCAGGGGACTCTAAAAACATTCCTTTGGAATGCACCTTTGCAAATAATGCTAAGTAGATAAATCATGTCTTAGCATTTCTCTGCATGGCAGTGAAGACCTGTTCCCTATTTTACTTCTCTTCCTCCATTCATAACAAAGAGTTGCTGCCCAGCTCCCGTTCGCAAGGGACCCATTCTGTCAACATATTAACATACAGCAGATTTATGACAGCTGCCTGCCATAGAGGATTTTGAAATGTTTTTTTTTTTTTTTTGCATCACTTCTTGACAAGCAAACTGCAGATATTGTAGCCATTCATTTCCAGTCCTATCCTTACTGTAAGTATGAGCAGCAGTAATAGAAAACACCAACCACTTATATCTTGTAAAAGGCTTAGTCTGAAGTTATTTTATTAGTATTTATATTCACCACTAAATTTCCATAATTAAAATTCTAAACAGAAATTTGCAGTAAAATATCGTAGGATGAATATAAATTGCAATCACGATTTTAAACGTCCTAGTACTGGACACATGCACAGAGCACAGATGGAGTTGGGAAGGTCATACCACAATCGAGGTACAGTGAAGCCAAAAGTCTGGGAAAGTGATTTGGTGCCTCTTTGTGTTGGTACAACAAGACATTTACATTTTATATTTACATTTATGCATTTGGCAGATGCTTTTATCCAAAGCGACTTACAGTACACTTATTACAGGGACAGTCCCCCTGGAGCAACCTGGAGTTAAGTGCCTTGCTCAAGGACACAATGGTGATGGCTGTGGGAATTGAACCAGCAACCTTCTGATTACCAGTTATGTGCTTTATGTTTTGTGTTGTAGCTACTGTGTGCACCCAGTGCACAGTTGTAGGCCTCTGCTAACCTGCTAGCTAATGTTATTGTGTTGAAATAGTTTTGCTAATCAGCTGTGGGTCCACTTTTACCTACAATTGTGTAGAATTATTTAGATTGTTTGTCATTCTTACTATCATGAATTGTGATCAAGTGTGGAGATGGATTTATTTTTACAAACGGTCATTTTACGTCTGCAATCCACGGTAGTGCTCGGCTAACTTGCAATGTAATGTTATAGTTTTGGTAAGGGTTTACTATTTAGATGTGGGCCGGCTTTTACCTAAAACTGTGTAACAAAATGGTCAATCTCAAGAGTCTAATATAATTATATACTTACAAGCTGTAATGTTATGGCTGCTATCCACGGTAGTCCACGGCTAACTTTCTCACTAACTCTCTAATACCCCCGGTAATGTCCAAACGGGAGTAAGCCTCTATTCTCCTTTCATAGCTCAGGTGAAAAAAGTTTGGCTACACCCATTCAAGCAAAAGATGACTAACTTAGATGCACTACGTGTTTTTTACTTAAAGCTTTGTTAGGTTCACAATAATCAACAGTGTACTTGTAAGAAAGCTACTAAATTAAAACTTACCACTGTGAAACGTCCTGCTCAAGTCATGCTTGCAAAAGTGGTTCGGTCAATCAGCTTGTTCTTCCAAACTTTCTTTATTTCATTCATTATCGGACTTGGGCTAGAGCTGGTACGGCAAAAACCGACGCCACTGTTACCATAGTTATAGTAGTGTTTACAGCTGCTCAGGAAGACTCGGGAGCTGAAACTCGGTTACGGTAAGGGCCGTTACATTTCCGACACATGCTCTACGTGGTCGACCAATCACAACAGACTAGGCCAGCTGACCAATTAGAGCAGACTGGGCTTTTCAGAAAGGGTGGCTTTAAAGAGACAGGAGGTAAATCAGAGCGTTTCAGCCAGAGTATGAAGAGTAGGGAAAAGAAATGTACAGTATGAGAAAAATAATGTGTTTTTTGAACATTAAAGCATGTAAACCTATTCTAGTAGACCCCCAAAATAAAATTATGACCATGTAAATTAGCATAATATGGGCTCTTTAAAGGTGTAGTGTTGAAGAACCATCATATGTTTTTTATTGAACTAATCATTGAACAATTAGTATTTAACTACTAATCATTTAGCTATCACTATTTGAACTTCAGCAAGTTGTGGTGGGCAGTGGATTTTATTTTGTTTTGCGTGTTTTGTAATAAAACTATTTTAATGAATATTAATGAGCACGCTGGCCAAAATTCGACTATCAAACTCTGCATAGCAAGCAGGGGAAGACAGTGGGGGATTTCTTTTTCATATTTATTAATTTTCTTTCGTAATTGAAATGCATTATTGAACAATGACAACGGCAAAATTATCCTAGCAAAATCAACCAGGGATAGGCAGCGGTGTAGTGTTGGGATGTTTTTTTCATTATTATTTATTTTTAAACATAGATCCATATGCCTAATAATGCCTCACCTGAAGCTGTTTTGGAGATAATATATAATATGTCTTATTTTTTAACATATCTGTTGTGTGATGCTGAACCATCAATGTTTATTACTTGTGCCAGTGTTACTGTGTCACAGTGATTTTTGAGAGTGGCACCTCATCTAGATCCGGGGTTAATTTAAATTCTCTCTCTCACCCTGCTAGATAATTTCTCAATGCTCTCCTATTGCTGCAGGTTAACTTTTCTCCTCTAAACGGAGAACATGCACGTGAATTGAGGTTGAGATTCTCGCAACAAATACCAACAACTCGAAAGCTCGTCAGTCTTTCGATTTATAAAACATCCGCTCGCACGTAAGTCCAACTGCTGATGGCATGCAGGTCAGTCATATTACCTGAAACGTGGGGGGCAGTAGAACACAGAGGAAAATAAGACATTCACGATAGAGCTGATGTTTTTTCTGTCGCCAGATGTGGACATATGGGGATGTGAAAAAACGTCTCTAAAGCAGACTAAAAAAGTCACTAAAATTGTCACTAGTCGCTAGATGGCTTTTTTACTCGCTAAGGGGGTCAAAAAGTCGCTAAATCTAGTTGCTTGAAATCATAATCGTGCCTAGAGACTGCAATGACAAGATATATAGTGAAAAAGGAGTTCTACCAACAAGACCAACCAACAAGATTTTGGACTGTTGGTCCAAACCAACTGGATTGCTTCAGAAGACATTGATTAAACCTCCAATAGATTACTTTTATGTTGACTTTATCTCTATTTTGGAGCTTTTGGAGTTCTGGTAACCATTCACTTGCACTGGATGAACCTACAGAGCTGAGATATTCTTCTTAAAATCTTTGTTTGTGTTCAGCAGAAGAAAGTCATACACATCTGGGATGGTTTGAGGGTGAGTAAATGATCAGAGAATTTTCATTTTTGGGTGAACTATCCCTTTAATGAAAGGAGTGTTAATTCATTTTGTACTTAATACATTTAACAAGTAAACCAATAGTAATCAGAATAGATTACCTTTAAATGTAATCTAAAATGTTATGCTACCGATTACTATTTTAGTTGTGTAATTTGTAATCAGTACTGGATTACATTCCACATGTAATCTACCTAACACTGAACATATGACGGAGCTTATGCCAAAGGAAATGATTGTATCACTACATTCAAGTAAAATTTGTATTCTTTCCAAGCTACATGACATCACTAATGTCATGATGCATATATATATATATATATTTTTTTTTTGAGAGTAAGATGAACTGAATAAAAATTAAGCGCATATCATTGTTCACCTACGAATAGCTTACTAACAGTTGTCTCTAATTTACTGGGAAAGGAGAAAGTGTTTTAACACTGAATATTACAATGCATTATATATTTAAAATATATTAATTAAAAAAATTACAGAGTTAAAATGAGAGGATTCATTATTATTTAATGAATAATTATTCTTATTATTTAAAAAAATATTTATTTAAATATTTGAATTATATTAAAATTTAAGGACATTATTTCAGGTAGGGGAAAAAAGCTACAACACATCTGATTTTTAAATCAACAATCAACAGTGTCTTCTACGTCCACATTTTAGCATTCTAATTGGCATTTTATCTGAAATTCGTTAAATATTCTAATTTGAATTTGATATCCTTAGTACACAAGGGATAAGTTTAGCCACATACTAATATCGAGATCTAGTCTTGCAAAGAAATTTAACTTGGCCTTTGCATTGTTGTCACAGTAACTGCTCCTCAAATGTGTTCCTGAGAGACTATTCACTGTCACTTGTCCTCTGCAGCAGGTCTGCATCGGCTATTTTAGACAGGACAGATGAGGGAATTCATATGAAGCAGAGCATAACTGCAGGAGGCAGATGTTACATGGTGGAGTCGACTGAGCTATGAGTCAAAGTGACTTCTAAAGGTGAAGAGTGAGAAAACAATTCACCAGTTCTTACACAAATTATGCTTAAATAAGCCGACAACGCCTGTGGTCATGTAAACGCAATAAACGGCATTCCTTTATCATTGTAAGGTCATAAACGGCGTAAGAATAAACCGGTCTACACAGATAGATTTTTACCCATTATGGCTGTCTATTAAACACCTTTACCGGTGTTCTCACCGGTTTATCCAATGTGCGCACGTGTTGAGCACATGCCTCTTCATGGTTTGACGTCAAAAACAGAGAATAACACGATTATTTCAAATCTCGTGTAAACACGGTTTTCTTGCTTTATCAGATTTTTTTTTAAATAAGATGACTTTTGGGAGTAATCAGAGTATTGGTGTGCATGTAAACATGCTCAATGACTTTACAGTGTTTTCTATGAAAGCACCTCCTAAGGACACTGGTTTCAGCTTCCAAAGCAGCATAACATCATAGTGTTCAAGTGAATTTTAGACATAAACAAGCAAATATTTAGTAACTACACAGTGCATTTTATACAATAAATGTTAATTACTGCTTTCAGATGCTCCTTCAGATGGCTGAAAGCAGTTATTAGAGAGAGAGAGAGAGAGAGAGAGAGAGAGAGAGAGAGAAAGAGAGAGAGAGAGAGAGATGACACAGCACACAGAAACTCATTAAATTCTGTACCACCTGCAGGAAGTTTGCCAGAAGAACCACCCACTGAGGGCTTTATTGATTATTCTCTAGAGGAAGAGATCTGAATGAGGTTGCACAAAAGGTTAGGCTGTTCTAATTGGATGAAAGTTCAGCTGTTAAACATGTAAGATGCAGTTAATGGAGATTTTGTAGGTTTCATTTTTCCCCATGTTTTGGGGGGATCACCAAAAGCATAGAATTATACATAGAGTATTCAAGTTTGTGCACAATGAAATGTATCCAAATGATGATATAGTACAGCACTACTCAACATGCGGCCCACGGTCAGTATATGTGCTCTCACGCACTGTCAAACATGCGCACTCGAAATCTAACTTGAGAGTCACTCAACACAGCGTGAATCTGTCCATTCTCTTGAATTGCTCATCAGAGATACAGTATGACAACAGTATTTACAGGAACAATAACAGTTTTTCCTGCAGTGACTACGTTCAGCCGCATTCACGCAAATGCTTTTTAGTGATCTACTTCGGCGCAAAACCCTAAGGGGGTGAACAAATCTTTATGACTTCACTGAAGGTCTTTTGGTGCTAATAATGGATATACTGCTCTTGTTTATGAACACATCTCTGGTGTATGTGATGTTAAACACTCATGGTGTTTGTTATTTGAAAATCACAGCAACAACATAACTGATCTATATCAGAAAATCAAACTGTTACATCCCTTATGTTTAAAATAATTACTTAAAGGGATAGTTGACCCAAAAATTCTCTCATAATTTCCTCACCCTCATGCCATCCCAGATCTGTATGACTTACTTTCTTCTGCAGAACACAAATTAAGATTTCTAGTAGAATATCTCAGCTCTGTTGGTCCATACAATGCAAGTGAATGATGGCCAGAACTTTGAAGCTCCAAAAAGCACATAAAGGCAGCATAAAATTAATCTATAAGACTCCAGTGGTTAAATCCATATAATCAAAAGCAATATGATAGGTGTGGGTGAGAAACAGATCAATATTTAAGTCTTTTTTTACCCTAAATCTCCACTTTCTCTTTCACATCTAGCTAGTGAAAGTACAGATTTATAGTAAAAAAGCCAGTGACTTAAAGATTGATCTCATCCACAGAGCTGAGATATTTTTTCTAAAAAAGTCAACATTTGTCTTCAGCAGAAGAAAGAAAGTTATACAAATCTGGGATGGCATGAATGATGAGAGAATTTTAATTTTTTAACTAACATTCCAACATTCTTACCATAAAAATGTTAACATATACTTTTTTATGCAGTATATACTATATACATATACTTCATATGTATGTATGTGTGTGTGTGCATGTGTGTAATATATATATATATATATATATATATATATATATATATATGGAGTGAGAGCTCAGTATGCTTGCTTGTCTCTGTCTGCTCACTCATCAGGCACATACATGCCAACCACATAAAAGGAATGTGATCATTTTGATCAAAATAAAATATGTTTTCAATGTAAGTAGCGACAGATAAACTATAAACGGGATTACTTTAAAAATAAATATTAATTGCTTATCGTCATCTAAATACTGTACACATAAAACATCAGACTCAACAACACTTCTACACTTACTACCCTACTACTTTTTACACTACTAAAGTAAAAAAAAAATTAAAAAAAAAAAAAAAAATGTATCTATCATATCTTGAATGTTATAACAAATTCAGAAAGACAGAACAATTGCATGACACTGTGCCGGGTCACTTTATTTATTGTTTTTGCCTTTTGAAGCGTCAAATCATTTAAAAGCCTATTTAAAGGGAATCTGATCTTCGCTAGCTATATTTCAGTGTGATACAATAAATAGCAAAAATAAAATGACAACATACATTTGTGTTAATTTGATTAATGTTTCTGTTCCTACTGTGTGAACAAAGTTTCTTTTCACAGCGTTTAACCATTAAACTTACATGACACTTAAGATGTGAAAACATTTAAGAACTGATGAAGTGCTGTCATCATCGCCATGTTTGTAGTTTTTCACGTTTCACAGTTTTGAAGCGAACCATCAAACTCCTTTTCCGTCGAGCAAGGGATTGTGAGCAATATTAGCCGAAAAAGCACGCAGGGATCCACATTTTTCAAATCTACCGGAAATAGTAGATCATCCAGGCTACTTTGGAACCCTTTTTCTAAATTTACTACCAGTTGACACATACTAATTCTTATCTCATTTACTATTTAGGGTGGATAGTGTGCACATTGAGACACAAGGCACGACTGCTTGATGAAACCGAATGACAATAGTCCCACCTACTGGCACAGGTTCAACAGTTGGCTATAAATGCGAAAGCTGTAAAACCCAGCCGACACCTCTGGCAACCAGTCGTTTCTGTGATGATCTATAAGAACACTCAAGTGGTAATCTACCATGGCCAGTGCCCACCACTTTTCATGACGGACAGACCGACTACTGAGTGAACACAGTCAAAATAATAAAATATATTTTATCTGTTAAGTGAAACGTGTGTGAATCTTCAAAAAAAAAAAATATCAGGGACTTGGAACTTGCTAAGAGTCACGTCAAGTTTACTTCCGGTCACTCTCCAAACCGCGTCCACGACTGCGGCTGGCATGTTCAAATGAAAGCAAAACCAATGAAGCTCTTGTAAACAAATTGAACTGCTCTTCCAGTTGTATCGCGTCAGTTATTGTGTGAGTATGCAATCACGCTTACGTCACACGAGAGGCGACATGAACTGAGTACCCTCATGGACGTGCATCGAAGAGTGATTGAAAGTAAACAATAGCTGCTTTTCCAATATCGGGTCAGTGTGAGACTGGGCTATCAATTGGCCAGCCGGGGCCAATAGCCTTGGACCTCGAGCCGCAAGACTAAACTCACCAATTGTAACTGCCATGGTCTCCCAAGTGGTCTCTCCACTAACAGAGGGATGTTGTCCCAGCACACCGACTGTGAAAGTTCACCAAATCATGGAAAGTAATTTCTTTGGACACCGCTTTGTCCATTGTGCGTATTAATGGATTTGTACCTTGCCCAAATTTTCTTTTTTTCCCGAACCTGTACCGTTGTGCGATGGATACATATCCTGACAAATTCAGTGAAACTCCACCTTTGACATTGAACCCATCTCAATCCCTGGTTGACCTTGTTTGGGCCAAGGGTAATCAAGAAAGCCCAGAGGAGGCACGATGAAGCCCCAGAAATGACAGCAACTGGCATGCACTAGCACGCCCTCATTTGGCCCGATAGTGGAAACGTGGCAAATTATAGTGAAAAGGACTTAAATATTGATTAATTGTACTACTGGAGTAGTATTGATTACTTTTACTATGATTGTCTGTGCTTTTTGGAGCTTTAAAGTGTTAACATTCACTTGCATTGTATGGACCTACAGAGATATTCTTCTAAAAATCTTTGTTTGTGTTCTGCTGAAGCAAGAGAGTCATACACATCTGGGATGGCGTGAGGGTGAGTAAATTATTAGAGAATTTTTATTTTTGGGTGAACTAACTCTTTAAATTGATTGAAGAAATATTATGATAATAAAGAAAACACACACACACACACACTGATGTTTATGTTTACCAGTTCAGCATCGAATAGAAATAACTGACGCTCTCAATTTCCAACTGTTTTACTCATGCCGACCATCAAGATAATATGCATGTCAGGTCTCCAGACTAACTTCTTTTACTAGGATCACTGTAGCCCCTAACTGAAAATTTTAGGGGCACAGGCAGAAAATTTAGGAGCGCACACCTTAAATCGACCTGCAATGCTATTGTTCACATTTTCCCCATTTTAACTGTATTACTGATAAATGCTTTGGTAATAAATACAGAAACTACAATGTGCTGTTTTATTTTAGTTCACAGTCACATTTTAACTGAATGGTGCTTAACAATTGCACATTCAGAAATGTAAACAAAGTATTATTACTGTCATTACAGTGCAAAAACCAAAACAAATACATTAAATGTAAACATGAGGTAAGTGTTCACTGGTCAGTGGTCTTTACTGTCATTACAGCATCAGAATAAGTGAACAACTTGTGCCTCTCCTTACTCTCCCTTAGAGCACATCCCCCTGTGGGACACTGGGAGGATCTGATGGCCAACCCTTGTAGTTGGGCCTCCTTGATCTTTTACCCTGACTGAACCACATCTGTACAGCCTCCTTGGCATCAAACTCTTCCAAGGTAGGTCCCTCCATACTTATTCTAATGAGGTCCTCCACTGTGTCTACATGTCTCTGACATCAGATTTAATCCTCCTCTGTGCTGAAAATCCCCTTTCACACACAGCAGAGGAGACGGGGAGGGCCAGCATAATGTGCCCAAGATGTATGATGTTCTACAAAGAATAGAACATTAGTTTAGCTTTCATTTAATCAAGAAGTCATAATTTACAAATAAACATTAATGAGGACTTGATTTGTACCTTGTAATCAGAGCAGAATGGCAACTTTTTCATCATCTCCCATAGGGCCTGGTAGGATTTGTCCATGTAGTTTCTGGAGATTAACATCTTCATGGACTGATACTCCTCTCTAGCCAGATTGCTGTCACAGCCATTTCTGAAAGGAGTTAAGAAAAAGATGACCAAACAATCTAAGTTTCTGTAAGATCGAATTAGGTGTGTGAAATTATGTTCTTTGTTATACTGTCTTTTTATGCTCTGCCAGGATGATTTAAAGAGTCAATGACCTTGTTAACACGGTGGAGAAGTGGTCCAGCAGGAAGTCCAGCTCCTCTGCACTATAGTCTATCAGCTGGTCTCTCTGATCTGGCCAGGAGTCATGACTGAAGATCTTGAATGACCTCACTGCCTTTGCGGTGGCTGTGGACTCTTCAACTGGAGAGAGAGAGAGAGAGAGAGCCCACCAAAAACCATTGTGTGATTATTGCTTATTTTATATTTTCAGTACATTTGTTATAATTTTGTCCTTTAACTTGCCAAGTAGACTGCTGAATCTTTGTTTCAAGTGCAGCACAGTACAGTCAACTGTTGCTTTCACTGCTTGCTGCAGCTTTGGTGTCCTTGCTGTGGAATCCCCATACTCTGCTAGTCCAGCAGCTTCTCCTTTGATGGTGACCCCCTGAGTTAAACATTCGCAGGATGGCTTGAGAAAAAGATATAAAAATTCAACTCAGAAGCTAAAATCGATAAAATAATTGCTTACCTGATATTTGTAGACAGGGTGAGTCTCACCATCATCCTCCTGCCTTCGTTTCTGGGCCCGAAGGTCTGCCTGTAGCTCTGCTAGCCTACCACCTGGCTTGCATCTGACTGCCATGGCTTCAACAGTCACAATGAGATTTTCAATCCCACTGACAGCCTGTAAAACATTTTCCTTAGAAATTAGAACATTAAGGGGAAAAAACTAAACATAATCAGATTAGAATTAATCATACTCTGATTTAATTTAGCTTAAACAATATATTGTCACTTCAGCCTTACCTGAGGCAAGATGATATCATTCCTTTGAAGGAGAATGCTGAATTTGCTCAAACAAGTCAGCCAGGAAGGTACAGAAACCTACAAAGTTTCCTTCTTCCATCATCCTCTTGACCTGCAGGACATAAGCAATATATCAGTAATGTTTACAGATACAAAATACGAATTGATTTTAAAAATTAAATACAGACCTTCCTTGCTCTGCCAGCAATATCTGCATTGCTTGATGATGCAGTCAAATGTTCCATGTGGAAGTAGACTGCTGTGAACTGCCCTGGGTTCTGTAGGTTCCGGTCCTTTCCTCCAGGTCTCAGTATGGTTTGCAGGGCCTGGGTTACATGTGGGAGCCAGTGTGTCCCACTAACACCACCTGGGACATTGACACGCACACCCAGCTCCTCTCCCAGGGCTCTAAGCTCTCTCATAGATTTGCTGCTGTAGTGGTACGTCTTCCATACCATGTTAAGGAGATTGTAGACTTGGTCAACAATGGGGATTTTCCTTTGGACGGACAGCATTGCCAGTTCCAATCTATAATTAAAATGAATTAAACTTAAATATATACATTGTTTACTACCCCCAACTTTAGCCTAATTGTCCACATAACCTACCTATGTGGCAAGCAATGGAACGGGACAATAAAAGCCCCCGCTTCAGCTTGGAGGAGGGATATTACACCTCCCTTATGCCCAAGATTGACTGCAGCACCATCGGCTCCCATGGCAACTGTCTTCTCTAACCACCTTGTCTCTGTCCCTAGATGGTGAAAGGCCTCTTTGGTGGCATCATAGACCCCTTGAAATAAAATGACAGGTTATCTATAACTGTGTACAAATAAATGTTGATCTGGAATAGTATTCACTGTACACCAAAACCACCAGCAGACAGGAACAGTTTCTTTACCCTGTCATCACACTGAACAGTTCAATCATTGTGTTACCTACAAATGAAATATTAGGCTAAAAAAAACAAAAAACAAAAACAGCACAGACACGGTTTCATTATTGTAGTAATTTCTGACATATATTTATATAAGTGACTGTTGTGTTATTCTGAGTAAGCACTAAACTGGAGTCAAATTATTTGCTTTATCAGCTACTGTAGTTAACATACCTTGAGCATGTGCATGCTGGACTTCCATGTGGCCAATCAAAATATTCGTTGGTTTCCCTTGTTGCAGGATCCTTGCGTATACTATTTCAAATTCTTTAGTTGAAACATCTGTATCACCATCAATCATGAATGAGAGATATCAAATCAAATCACTTTTATTGTCACACAGCCATATACACAAGTGCAATGGTGTGTGAAATTCTTGGGTGCAGTTCCGATCAACATAGCAGTCGTGACAGTGATGAGACATACCAATTTACAATAACATCAAATAAACACAACACAATTTAAAGTATAATATACACATAATTACACACAACACAATATACAAATAATAACATACACTGTACAATATACAATACACACAATATAGATACACATTATTCAGTAAAAAAAAAAAAAGTATATATAGAATTTACAGTAGGTTGTATTGTACTGTATTGACATTCAGGCTGTCGGTTGATAGTAAGTTGTTAAGAGAGAATATAATATAATAATAATATAATTTATGACAGTCCGGTGTGAGATATAAGAGTAAGAGTAATAAAGTGCAGTGCTGATGTATTTGATCGTGAGTTCAAAAGTCTGATTGCTTGGGGGAAGAAGCTATCATGGAGTCGGCTGGTGCAGGTCCTGATGCTGCGAAACCACCTGCCTGATGGTAGCAGTGAGAACAGCCCATGGCTCGGGTGGCTGGAGTCTCTGATGATCCTCCGAGCATTTTTCACACACCGCCTGGTATATATGTCCTGGAGGGAGGGAAGCTCACCTCCGATGATGTGTCTGGCAGTTCGCACCACCCTTTGCAGTGCTTTGCGGTTGTGGGCTGTGCTATTGCCGTACCAGGCGGAGATGCAGCCAGTCAGGATGCTCTCTACAGTGCAGGTGTAGAACCGTGTGAGGATGTGGCAGTTCATTCCAAACTTCCTCAGCAGTCTCAGGAAGAAGAGGCGCTGATGAGCCTTCTTCACAACAACTTCAGTGTGGATGGACCATGTGAGTTCCTCAGTGATGTGGACACCCAGGAACTTGAAGCTGCTGACTCTCTCCACTTGTGCTCCATTGATGGTGATGGAACTGTGTTCTCTGTCTTTTCTTCTGAAGTTCACTACAAGCTCCTTTGTCTTACTGACGTTGAGGGAGAGGTTGTGCTCCTGACACCAGTGTGTCAGAGTGTGCACTTCCTTTCTGTAGGCTGTTTCATCATTGTCAGTGATCAGACCTACCACCGTCATGTCATCAGCAAACTTAATGATGGCATTGGAGCTATGTGTTGCCACACAGTCATGTGTGTAAAGGAATACAAGAGTGGGCTGAGAACACAGCCCTGTGGGGCTCCAGTGTTGAGGGTCAGTGATGAGGAGATGTTGCTGCCTATTCTAACCACCTGGCATCTGCTTGACAGGAAATCCAGGATCCAGCTGCACAGCAAGCTGTTTAAGCCCAGAGCCCGGAGTTTCTCATCTAGCTTGGAAGGCACTATGGTGTTGAATGCTGAGCTGTAGTCTACAAACAACATTCTCACATAAGTGTTTGATGCCAACATTCTCTTTTTTCCAGGTGGGAGAGAGCAGTGTGTATTGTAGATGCAATGGCATCATCAGTGGAGCGGTTGTTGCGGTAAGCAAACTGCAATGGGTCTAGAGAGAGAGGCAGCATAGAGCAGATATAATCTCTGATTAGTCTCTCAAAGCATTTACTGATGATGGGGGTCAGAGCAACAGGACGCCAGTCATTTAAGCAAGTGATTTTGGATTGCTTTGGAACAGGCACAATGGTGGATGTTTTAAAGCATGTGGGGACTACAGACAAAGAGAGGGTTGAAAATGTCCGTGAAAACACCAGCCAGCTGGTTCGCGCATGCTCTGATGACGTGGCCCGGAATGCTGTCTGGACCCGCGGCTTTGCGGATATTCACCCGTCGGAAGGATCGGGTTACATCCTCTACAGAGACGGAGAGTGAACTAACCTCTGTAGCTTCAGCTGCGAGAGCTCTCTCCGCGAGGGCGGTGTTATTTCCCTCAAAACGAGCATAAAAAGTATTTAGCTCATCTGGGAGAGAGGCAGTGGTGTTCATGGCAGAGTTTTTATTCCCTTTAAAGTCTGTGATGATGTTAATTCCCTGCCACATGCTTCTAGAGTTGGTGGTGTTAAACTGTCCTTCAATCTTGTTCCTGTACTGGCATTTTGCTGTTCGGAGGGCTTAACTGGCTTGTTTATGCTCCTCCGCATTCCCGGAATTAAAAGCGGAGGTTGAACATCGCTATTTAGCCATGGCTTCTGGTTCAGATAGATCTGTGTTGTTCTGGTCGGAACAACGTCCTCTATGCCCTTTCTGATGAAACACATTATGCTATCAGCGTAAAGCTCGATGTCGTCATCAGAGGTGGACCAGAACATCTCCCAGTCCGTGTGATCAAAACAGTCTTGTAGCGTAGAGTCTGATTGGTCCGACCAGCACTGGATCGTTCTGAGGGTGGGTGCTTCCTGTTTCAGATTCTGCCTGTAAGCGGGCAGAAGCAGAATGGAAGAGTGGTCCGATTTGCCAAATGGTGGGCAGGGGAGGGATTTGTAGCCATCCCGGAAGGGAGAGTAGCAATGGTCCAAAACCTGGTCCCCTTGTGTGTTGAAACTAATGTGCTGGTGGTATTTTGGTGCGACTGATTTGAAATTGGCTTTATTAAAGTCCCCGGTCACAATGAACGTGGCCTCAGGGTGCGCGGTTTCCTGCTTGCTTATAATCCCATACAGTTCCTTGAGTGCCCGGTCTGTGTCGTCTTGTGGCCAGATGTACACAGCAGTGATAATGACTGCTGTGAATTCCCTCGGTAGCCAGAATGGTCGACACAGAAGCATGAGAATTTCCAGATCAGAAGAGCAGAAAGACTTGATAGAATGTACGTTCCTCTGATCACACCAGGATTTGTTGATCATAAAACATTCACCACCACCTCTGCTTTTACCTGCGAGGTCTTTTGCTCTGTCCGCTCGGTGCACGGAGAACCCCGTGGGTTCAATGGCTGAGTCTGGAATCTCCGCAGACATCCAAGTTTCTGTAAGGCAGATAATGCAGCAGTCCCTCATCTCTCATTGGAAAGAGATCCGCGCTTTCAGCTCGCAGAGCTTGTTATCCAGAGACTGAACATTTGCCAGTAGAATACTGGGTAGCGGGGGTCGATTTGCGTGGCGTCTTACTCTGATGAGAATGCCGGCTCTGTTTCTCCTTTTCCTCCTGCGTTTCTGCGGCCGAGCAGCACAGACAAAGGGCTCCGCTTGCGTGTTTGTAAACAGCGGGTCGGCACTGAGGAATTTGAAGTCCGGTTTACGGTGTGAAATTGCTGAACCAATGTCCAGAAGTGTTTGTCTGTCGTAGACAATAAGGCAGACAACATCCAAGACAAAAAACATAAGAATTGTAAACAAAACAAACAAAACACTACCATGTTGTGTCAGAGCTCGCAAAGCAGCAGCCATACTTGGCGCCATTTTGAAATGTGGCGTCCTTAATCTTCTCATGGGTCTTCTGTTTGAGTGAATCTGCAATAGCGCCAATGAATTGCACACATGCTGTGTTGTTACTGTATGTAGGATTAACTTTTACGCTGTTCTTTTTCAACAATTCAATGTGACCCTTGAATTTGGTGAATGGTAGTTCCTGCTTAGCTATGAAATAGGCCGTGTTGAATTTCACTACCATTTCAGCCTCATCAGATGACTGAATGGTAGCTTCCTGCCTGCGAAATGCTACTGGAAATGGTGATGCCGTTTCATTTGTGTATCTGTTTCGCCATATTTTATGTTTTAAGCTGCTGTTGTGCTTTATTAAGGTGTCGTGTTTAAACTGTGCGGTGCCAGTTGCCTCGGCAAACTTGGTTTTCCCCACATGTTGTAGACCACTTCTAGTGCAGTAGATACAGTTCATGGTGTTGGTGTTTTTGCTAAATCTAAGCCATGTAAACTCCCTCAGCCATTCCTGTCGGAAACAGTGTGTTCTTGCCTTTGTCGCCATGGCCTCTTCTGACTAACTCGTCGACCTCTACAATTTGCTGCTCTGAAGGGCCTGGCTCTGGTACAGGAGGAGCCGTAGATGGAAAAAATGCATCAATGGTTCGTTTCGCCATGGTTGACTTTTACGGACGATGAGTGTGACGCCACGAAAGCGAGACACACGAGTGTAGATGACGTTTCCCACGCAATTGACTAATCACTCACGGACCCAACTCTGGCAGACTCGCTCCCTCCTCGTTTTTCAACATGAAATAAAAAAAAATGTCGTCAAATTTGCAGGTCGCACATGTGCGAGTAGTTGGAAAAAAATACTCGCACTGTCTCAAAAAATAGTCGCAAAATGCGACCATTTGGTCGCAGTCTGGAGCCCTGCATGTAACTAGATAGTCCACTTGGTTGTCTTGGATATCTATGTTATACAATATATTATATTTTTTTATTATATACTGTATTTTTTAAAAAGATAAAATATTATTATGGAAATTAATAGTTTTTATACTTCTATTTGGACAAATGACTACAGGTCAATAGTTTCATATCTAACCATAGTTTCTGTTCAATTTCCGACATTTGCAATGCTTCATAGGGTGAGCAGTTCATTCCCCCATTAAGGAATTTATGTACACAGTCTTATACCTTGTACCATTTTTATTTTTGCTTCAAATCAAAAGTTCTATTTTATTAATCTCAGAGCTGGTTGGAATGAAAATATTGCATCAAAACTGGGCACATTCTGGTACTGTATCTAAAAAATGTGTAATACTTAATTGTACAATATTCAGTTTATACCTTCATCATCATAGCATTGGAAAGACAATAACTTATACATTTTATTTCAGTATGTCTCTCAACACTTCATTTACACTGCCATCCGAGCCAAAACTGGTATTCACTGCAAGTTTAAAAGATGTTGTGCCAGTCACAATTTTTATATTCCTAAAAATAGTAGGTAGTGTTTTAGAAACTGTCACACAAACCAAAGAGAGTGTATGATGTGACACAAACTCAATGTTTCTCCATGTGTCTGTTGTGCTGTTGCCATATTGGTCAAGGCAGCATTTTTTATTGATTTGATGCATGTCACAGCTGTCATTGTGGTTAATGTGGTTGTGGTTCCACCACACTGCAGTCTCCTTGAACGAGCATAATTGATTCGCTGCCCTGCAATGGTGGGTGTAGAAGATAGGAAAAGAAAACAGAGGAAATGAGTGGTGAACATTTTGGTCTTCCCACGTGCACACACTGCAACTCATAATGATGTCCTAGAATATGAGCAAGAGAGGGGGAGAGAAATCATGTGCTTTTCTTTCAGGCACGCTGAGATTTTCGTGAGAGTACCATCAGTGTAGAGCTGTTTTACATTTACATGTTCACTGGTTGGTTGGGCAGTTGAAGAGAGTGACAATAAATGGTTGAAGATTTATATTTTCCTGGAAGTTAATCAGATTTGTGCACCATTTAATACAACTGAGAATGCCATTTTGAAATTCCAGTTCAATTCCTTGATTTGAATTGAGGTAGCAAACAGAATTGTGATTAAAATTTGAATTTAAAGAAGTAAAATTGGGATGAAATGAAATTAAAAGAAATCCTTATAACTGCTGAAAGAGTAGACTGTAATGATTTCATTTTCCATATTAATTACATATCCAGATTCATTAGAAGATACTGATAATCAGTGTTCCCTATCTGTCACTCACTCGATGCTGGTGTCGATGTAGTGACACTAGGGGGTCACTCTTGGGAGCCCGAGACACCTCTGGTCTTTGATAAAAGGCCAATGAAAATTGGCGAGTGGTATTTGCATGCCACTCCACCGAACATACGGGTATAAAAGGAGCTGGTATGCAACCACTCATTCAAATTTTCTCTTCGGAGCCGAACGGTCATGCTCATTGAGCTGAATAGCACTGTTCATTCACCTCTGCTGGATCTGACGGCGCATTTCAGCGGCTTCTCCCTCCTCTGCACTGGTGCACTGCAGAGAACGCCCCTGGGCGCTTCGGCAGAAAAACTAGAGAGTATATTTTCTAAAAGAGCGTTTTTCCCCTCTAAAAGAGTATATTTCTCTAAAAGAGCGCACACACGGAACATCTTTTTAAAGAAGCGTCTTTCTAAAGATGCCTTTCAGTTCGTGTGTTATTCCTGGTTGCAGTCGTCTTCTCTCAACTTCGGATGGTCATGATCGCTGTCTTTCGTGTCTGGGTGCGACCCACACGGAGGCAGCGTTTATGAATGGTTCATGTTCTCACTGCGAGAACATGACCATGGCAACGTTGCGGTCGCGGCTTGCTTTCGTAAGGAAGCAAGCCACCCCAGTGGCTCCCCGCCTTGTTCCTCCTACCTACGGGTTTGAGGTCAGCGCGGCTGGCGCTGGGGGCGATTTGGGGACCTCAATGGGATCGCCTCCGCCGGGTATCCCCCCGCGGACCTCCCATTCCCCAGCACGCTCGTCTGCCCCAATCGGGCTTCCGGATGAGTTTGCCGGCTCGTCGCACGGCGAGTCTGGCTTCTTGTTCGAGGCCCGCGAAGATGATGAGCTCTCGAGCGCAGCATCGGAGAGCGGGCTTGTCCAGTCGGACGCAGAACCTCAGCTGGGCTTCCCCCTTCGGGGACGGTCGCCCAGTTACAGGCCGATGCCGAAATGACGGACATGCTTTCCCGGGCGGCCGCGAGCGTCGGGCTAGAGCTCTCCCCTGAACCCTCGCGGCTTGATGATTGGTTTCTGGGCTCGCGGCGCCGCTCAGACCAGCCGCGCCCGCTCCAGTGCCATTATTCCCGGAGGTGCATGAGGAGCTGACGAAGTCATGGGAGGCACCTTTTACTGCCCGACCCCGACTCCGCAGTTTCCCCGCTCTCACTACCCTCGATGGCGGGGCGGCCAGGGGCTATACGGCGATTCCTCCGGTGGATAAGGCTCTCGCGGTGCACTTATGCCCGCAGAGCGCCGCCACCTGGCGTGGACGCCCTAAGCTCCCCTCCAAGCCCTGTAGGCTCACGTTGTCCCTGATGGCCAAGGCCTACAGCACTGCTGGACAAGCCGCCTTTGCCCTGCATGCCATGGCTCTCCTGCAGGTCCACCAAACCAAGGCACTGAAAGAACTGCACGAGGGTAGTTCCGCCCCAGATTTGATGCAGGAACTGCGCTCGGCGACCGACCTCACCCTACGGGTGACGAAGGTCACGGCGCGGTCTCTCGGGCGGACGATGGCCACACTAGTGGTCCAGGAGCGCCACCTGTGGCTCAACCTGGTCGAGATGGGCGAGGCCAACAAGACACAGTTCCTTGCTGCCCCCATTTCCCAGGCGGGTCTATTCAGTGACTCCGTTGAGGACTTTGCCCAGCAGTTCTCGACGGTAAAGCAGCAGACGGAGGCAATCCGGCACATCCTGCCCCAGCGCGGCTCAAGACCCCGCACCCCGTCTGCTTGTCGCCAAGGGCATCCCCCTGCGGTGACTGCACCGGCTCCGCCGCAGCCGCCCCTCCGGCCCGGCCCCGGCGTGGAGCCCACCGCAGGAAGCCAACGCCACCCGTCTCACAGCCGGCACCGAAGAACCCACAGAGGTCTTCGAAGCGTCCCTGAGACGGGCAACCCAGGGACGAGGGAACCCACTCACCTGGAGCTGGTAGAAAGACCACTCCATCCCCCGGTGGAGGGCCGGGTGGAAAATCTTTTGTTGCCTTTTTGTTTGATTTCACCGCACGCCCAAGTGGCTGCGGTACCCAACAGTTCAACAAAAGAGCGGCTTCCTTCCTCCCTGGGTCACATACCCGGTGTGTACGGTCGTCACCACGACTACCGTCCACGGGCTTTATCTTGCAGGATTGGCGCTCCAGTGGTGCCCTTTCCGCCCCTGAGCGCCCAGCTGTGACACAAATCCACCCCCGATGTGACAGCCTCCACGGGTCGCGAGGACAGGCCTCTTCCTCCCCCATCCCAGGCTGTTCCGGGGGTGGTCACAAGGAGCCAGGTAAGTGCTTCGATGTCCCTAGACTCAGCATGGCCACGACGTGCTGTGGCACCTCGCGCTCTGCCCCGCCATGAGGCCCCACCTGCCGGTACGTCCGACGACGTTGTCCCCTTGGTCCCCCTCGCACGGAATTTGGACGCATGGCTTGCGCTTCCCAATCCATCGCGGTGGTTGATCCGGACCGTCCGACTTGGCTACGTGATTCAGTTCGCAAGGCGCCAGCCCAGGTTCAGCGGTATTCACTTCACCTTCGTCAAGGGCGAAAACGCTGTTACCCTGCACGCGGAAATCGCTACCCCCCTACGGAAGGGCGCGATAGAACCTGTCCCTCCAGCCGAGATGAAGAAAGGGTTTTACAGCCCCTACTTCATCGTACCAAAGAAAGGCGGTGGGTTGCGGCCAATCTTGGACCTGCGAGTACTGAACCGGGCTTTACACAGACTCCCGTTCAAGATGCTGATGCAAAGACGCATTTTAGCAAGCGTCTGGCATCAAGATTGGTTCACGGCGGTAGACATAAAGGACGCGTACTTTCACGTCTCGATCCTTCCTCGACACAGACCCTTCCTGCGGTTCGCGTTCGAGGGTCGGGCGTATCAGTACAAAGTCCTCCCTTTCGGCCTGTCCCTGTATCCTCGCGTCTTTACAAAGATTGCAGAGGCTGCCCTTGCCCCGTTAAGGGAGGTTGGCATCTCGACGACTGGCTAATCTTAGCTCACTCTCGAGACGTGTTATGCGTACACAGGGACCTGGTGCTCTTGCACCTCAGCTGACTAGGGCTTCGGGTCAACTGGGAAAAGAGCAAGCTCCTCCCGGTTCAGAGCATCTCTTTTCTCGGTTTGGAGTTGGACTCAGTCTCCCCGATGGCGCGCCTTATGAACGAGCGTGCCCAGTCGGTGCTGACCTGTTTGAAGGCGTTCAAACAGAAAACAGCAGTTCCACTGAAACTTTTTCAGAAGCTCCTGGGGTATATGGCATCCTCGGCGGTGGCCACCCCGCTCGGGTTGATGCATGTGAGGCCGCTTCAGCACTGGCTCCAAACTCGAGTCCCGAGACAGGCATGGCGCCACGGGACACACCGCGTGGCCATTACGTCGGTCTGTCACCGTCTTTTCAGCCCTTGGACCGACCTCTCGTTTCTATGAGCAGGTGTTCCCCTAGAACTGGTCTCCAGGCGCATCGTGGTCACGACAAACGCCTCCAAAATGGGCTGGGGCACTGTTTGCAATGGGCACGCAGCCACCGGCCTCTGGATGGGTCCGCGGCTGCGTTGGCACATCAACTGCCTCGAGTTACTGGCAATTCTGCTCGCCCTGCGGAGGTTCCGGCCGTTGATCCAGGGCAAGCACGTGCTAGTTTGGACAGACAGCACAGCAGCGGTAGCATATGTCAACCGCCAAGGCGGTCTGCGCTCCCGCTGTATGTCACAACTCGCCCGCCGTCTCCTCCTCCGGAGTCAGCAGCACCTCAAGTCGCTGCGAGCCACTCATATCCCGGGCAACCTCAACGCTACAGTGGACGCGCTGTCACGGCAGGTTTCCCGCAGGGGAGAGTGGAGACTCCACCCCCAGGTGGTCCAGCTGATTTGGAGTCGATTCGGTCAGGCACAGGTGGACCTGTTCGCCTCCCAAGAATCCTCCCACTACCTTGAAGGCTCTCCACATGGTTGGAAAGACCATGTGATGTATTTTTCCACTTAAATATCCCCCCCCTCTCTGGGGTGAGGTGTGGTCTCCGCGGTGTCCTCCCCTTGGGAGGGACACCCCCCGACTAGACCTGGCGGCCCAGTCGGATAATCCCCCTTCTTTTTTTAGGGAGTGGAAAAAGAGAAGGGGAAAAGAGGCCACGACTGGGTTAAGCCCGTCTCTATCTTTGGGTAGTCGACTTGTCCCCAAAAAGGGCCGTTCGACACTCATAACTGTGTTGGGGGAGGTTACGTGTCGACCTGGTGTGCTGGCTATGAGGCACACAGCAAGTCTGCCCACCACACACAGCCAGTTCACGTAACACAGTTCAGCCTTGTGGCGTTTTGTATAGGGACCCCTAGTGTCACTACATTGACACCAACGTCGAGTGAGTGACAGATAGGGAACGTCATGGTTACTGGTGTAACCTCCGTTCCCTGATGGAGGGAACGAGACGTTGGTCCCTCCTGCCACAACGCTGAACTACCCGCTGAAATGGCCAGACCTTATATCGGCTCCTCAGCGTAAAACCTGAATGAGTGGTTGCATACCAGCTCCTTTTATACCCGTATGTTCGGGGGAGTGGCATGAAAATACCACTCGCCAATTTTCTTTGGCCTTTTATCAAAGACCAGAGGTGTCTCGGGCTCCCAAGAGTGACCCCCTAGTGTCACTACATCGACACCAACGTCTCGTTCCCTCCATCAGGGAACGGAGGTTACACTAGTAACCATGACGTTTGAAATGCCACAGATGTCTGCAAAAGTGAATTTGAATTTCATTATATTTCCCCATATAATTGAATTAACACTTCTATTCCAATACATTTCTCCAGACACTTTCGTTACTTTTACAAATGAACACTGCAAAAAAATAAAATAAAATAACAGCTGCAAACTGCATGCGGCCCAGTTATCATTATAGCTCTCACTAAATAGCTTGTGTGATGATGTCATACTCGAAACATCTGGAGTGGTTTGTTAACAAGATCAAAAAGGATGCTCACTATGACTATATCATATTCACAGTCACTGTGAGTATATTATACTATTCCAAGTCTTCTGAAGCAATATTTTGACAAAGTGTTTGAAGGAACACTTTGTGTGATGAGAAGCCCATATGACATCATAGCGGTTCCATTTTGACATCATAAAGACTGTATTATGACATCATAGGTCCACCATTATGACAAAAAACATGGCATCATAGAGGCCTCATAAAGAAATCTTTATGGCCCCTTTATAACATCATAGATCCACCATTTTGACATTATAGAGGCCCCATGACATCATGTTAGCTGTGTTCGATTTCATGCAACGCTGCATTTATGGTTAAAATGTTATTGCTGTGATTAGTGGTAATGTGTAAGGTGACCATACATCCTCTTTTTCCCGGACATGTCCTCTTTTTCGGACCTTAAAAAAGCGTCCGGCCGGGATTCAGCTTTGTTGCATTATGATGTGCACCTGGTCTAATACTTCATTGTGTGTGCACGCATATTTACATTGCTTTAACCCCTCTTTGTAAGTCCCACCTTCTCGCACACCTGTTGGTCGATTATAAGAGGCTTGCAGACACTACTGGCCAAATTCCTGGCAGTCAATCTCTCCGCGAACGCACGAAGTGCTGTTGTGTTCGGCATCAAACAGTTGCTTGACAGTAGCAGCAAATGACAGCTGAGTGGAAACAATGCCCAAACGAAAGTGCAAATTTACAGAAGATTTGCACAAAAAATTCCCATGCTTTCGTCCAGGTCGAGATCCGTGGGAAGCAGAATGTATGACATGTAAAGCTGGCACTTATGTGTCAGTTGCTAATAAAGGTGCAAGTGATTTAGAAGCACACATTAGCTCTGCAAAGCATAAAGGGTCAGCAAAAGGTGAAAGTTCATCAGGTAAATTAACGGACTACTTTTTGCAACCAGGTAAAATTGTTATCACATTGCTTCATTTTCCATGGCCATTCAAAATAAAAGTAATAGTAAAAGGTACACTCATGGCATCAAATATTTTATTTTTGTACATGGACATTCAAAAGAATGTTGGACATTTTTATTTATTTATATATATTTATGTTATGCTAATAGTGTCTTTTTCACTGTATTACAGTAGTAACACTGTTTTGAACCCTATTATTCCACCCCACACCAATCTCACATTAATTATGACATTATAAAAACTGCATTATAACATCATAGAGACTCCATTATAACATCACATCAGCCCCATTGTGACATCATAGAGGCACAATTATGACACCATAAGGACTGTAGTATGACCTCATAAAGGCACTATTATGACATCTTAGAGCAGCTATTATGACACCATAAAGACCCATTATGACACCATAGAGGCCCAATTTTGACATCATAGAGGCATCATTACAACATTGTAGAACCACAATTAAGACATCATAAAGACCCCATGATGCCATAACAGAGACCTACTAATTAGCCAGTTCCTGACTCCCTTGTTGTACTCTATCTGCCCTACATGTCTTTAATATATACGTACACTACCAAAGGCCTATCTAAGCACAGCTTTGTCTCACTGCTTTGCCAATTTTGTCTTCATGTAGATTGAAAGTGATCAGCCTGTTTTAGGGGAGTTGCTCTCATTCACTAGAAAACTGTCCCCTGGTTCAAATAAACTGTATCTACAAAGAGTCTTTTCATTGTGCCATTAAGTTCCATTGCTCTGTCTGCTAAACGGTTCCTGACTGAGGCACCATAAATAATTGGCCTGCTGCATATTTGTCCTTAGAAAGTAGAGTTAATAAAGCAAAATCCCAGAGTTCCAAAATCCACTTCATATATACATTTACAAACAAGCTAGTGTTAAAAAGAAATATGGCCCTAATCAGGTTTGAATTGTTATACTATTAGCTATGACATATAGGCCTTTTACAGAACATGATTATCACACATATAGCTGGCAGCGAGGATGACCCCAAAGGCATGGCATTAAAAACAATTTTGCCCTTAAACAGATATTTTATCTAGAAGGAAAAAATATAATTGACTTGTCAAGAAACACCATAAATTACAACTGCTTCAAATTACTCTTTTGGTTGAAAGTAGACTGCTTCATGAGAACAGACTTCAGACTTTTAAGAAAGAATAAGACAACTGGGGAAGTTTATTTGCAATGTGACAGAAAGAGGAAGGCCATTGAAATATTACAGTTTTTTATTTGCTTTGGTACTATTTTCACAAGTAAGTGGTAAATAAAAATATTTTTTTTAAAAAAATAAATAAAAATACAAGTACAAAATACAAAATCACAAAGTAATGTTATCACCACACCAAATAAGTGTTACATATATATATATACTATATATACTGTATATATTGGTAGGAAATGGTTAGTGTTAGGTTTAGGGGTGGGATGGGGTTTGGGGATCTAAAATATATTTAAAATATTAAAAATGTAACTATAAAAATAAATGTAAAGGATTTCTTTAATATTTTAACATTTCTAAAGCTGTACACATGTAAAACATTTAAGTTTTAGATGCTGTCAATATGTCCATATTTTATGTTTCAGCATCTATACAAATCCAAGAAAACCTGTCTAAATGATGAATACCTACAAATAATAAGATCAGGCCGGATACTTGTTCTTTTTAATATTCACTTGACATGGACCATGAAACTGTGAAGGCAAAAATTGACCTTGACCTTGTCCATTTGTCAAATACTCGCCTATAAAATATGTCATATGAATTGGAAAAGCCTATAATCGTAAAGATTTAGAGGTTTAAAAGTCTATAAATTGGACAGAACAGAGTCGCAATTATTGATGACGGAGGCAAAATATAGGAAATGGTCGGATGAGATACCTTGAAGTAATGCCTTCAAAGAACTCTTTTGGAAGACAAAAAGGCCATGTCATGTTTATTCACAATATCATAAATACACATGCTCATACCTCTGCCCTTCATATTGATTTGATTTGCCACATTCATCCATGTAAACAGCAATGACATGAGCTGTATGCTGTCATGCCTGATTTGATACCTGTTTGGAAACACAAGACAAGAAACAACCCACAATCATTTCTCATTTCTGTCTGGCTTATGCATTTAATGCACAAAAATGAATATGCAAATGCAACATGACATGGCAGCAATTGTTTCTTTCAACTTGTTTATTTTCTTTCCCTGTTTAAGCTGAGATGAGAAAAAGGCAGACACATTACTGTTGCCATTTAAAAGGCCATCAAGAAAGCTAGAGCATTGATGCAGGTGTAAACATTTGCTTTAGAGAAAGAGAGATGAGGCAGATTCTCACAGCACAAAAGCAGTGAACATATGGAGAATAGAAGTCATATTTGTCAATCTTAATGGCATACTTTACCTGATATACCAGATATGTTGCTTCATTTGATTGTTGCATTGAACAATAAAATTTACTGGGGCGCATTTACGTATCTATTACTAGGGCTGTCAATATCTTGTGCTGAAAGAATATTCCGGGTTCAATACAAGTTAAGCTCAGTTGACAGCATTTGTGATATAATGTTTTTTTTACCACAAAAATGATTTTGACTGACCATTTTCTTTAAAAAAGAAAATGGTCACTGCCTTGCAGTGAGGCACATATAATAGAAGCAGATGAGGCCAATTTTTGGAGGGTTTAAAGGCAGAAATGTGAATCTTATAATTTTATAAAATCACCAACATTAAAGCTGTACTATGTAAGATTTTTTTTGGTTACAATTAACAAGAGTTCATTATTGAGTGAGTACATAAAAAAATCCAGGTTCAAAACCATGTCCTTGTCTTACCCAGATTCACTATGGTAAGCCTAAAATAATGATTTTTATTTTGAGGGAATTTGAGCTGTCAGGTGAGATTTGGCACAAAATCGTAGGCATATGTCATTCGTACTTGCGTGTTTATGTCATATCCGTAAGCTGAGAAAGAAGGTCCGGCTGTGTCACGAGAAGCGGGTGTGACAGCTGTTCACTCAAACCAGTCACGGTTTCAGGAGTCAGGTCAGCAGTGGAGTGAAATCACTCTCCTAATGGATTTAACTTTTTAACTGTTTGGCTGCATATTATTTTCATGTTCAATAAAGTATTTAATCATTATTTAATCCTTGTTATGCATTTCTATATTACACTAATTTATTGTTTGCAGTACATAGACTTACTATTGTAGTATGACAGTTCACTTGCATTATCCATGGAGGCTGTAGATTGTTATATACAAATAGAGTGTCTTCAATTGGACTCTTATCAGCCATTTCATGAGTTTCACCTCTTAAAATATGTGTAGTACAATACAAACATTATTATGACATTATTGTCATATTAAAATAAAATTAAGAGTGTTGTTTATCATCCTCAAAGTAAGTAATATATAGTTTATAAATGTTTAAGCAAATGACATAATATAAACATGAAAATAGCTCGTCGTGACTCTGCTTGTCACGATTCCGCATAAACAATGTTCTTACCTTACCACGATTCACTACAGTAAGCCTATAAAAATTATTTGTATTTTGAGCTGTCGGGTCAGATTTGGCAGCGGGGCAAAAGGCTCCTTTGATTTTATTTTTTTGTAATAACAGGACATAGTGCAACTTTTTCTGAAGTGTTTATTTTGCAAAAGTATTATCTGTTATTAAAAGTTTTTATTGATTCCATATATATATATAATAATAAAAAAAAAAGAATATTTGGAATCACATTATATTATTTACAACCCTTCCTCCCGAACATTAACCACACCAACCCACCACCCAACACAAACAGATACCCCAGTGGTCAAATACAATTGACAAAGACACAAACAGACAATAAAACAGAAGAAAATATTTAGAAATACATTAAAAAAAACAGTATATGTTGAAAAATAAAAAGGCTACAACATACACATTTAAAACATGTCTCCCTCCACTGCCCCTCCCCAAGAGCCCTCCAAAAAGGCCAAATAGCTGCCCCACCTCCTGATGAACATATCCATGTTGCCTAGCCTTCTATATGACAACTCTTCCCAAGCTGCCACCCTGCCCATCTCCTCGCACCACTCACAAAACAAGGGGGCTCCAGCTGACTTCCATCCTCTAAGGATAACCTGTCTGCCCACCATAACACCGGCCAGGATCCAATTCTTCATGTACTTATCTCCTACATCAATGACTGCCCCATCACCCAAAATACAGAGCCTGGGGCAAAAGGAGATCCGAGTACCCAATATGTCGCCCATGAAATTCTGGACCCTCAACCAGAACTCCTGTATCTTTCGACACCCCCAAAAAACATGGGTGGTGTCTCCATCTTCTGAATGGCATTGCCAGCAGGTGGGTGTGTCCTTAAGACCAATCCTATACAATTTAGAAGGGGTCCAATAAAATATATATAGAATCTTAAATTGCATAAGGCGCACCCTTGCATCTCTAGATGCAGACTTGATGTTTTTAAGAATCCTAGCCCACACTCCCTCCTCCAAAATCAAATTTAAATCTTCCTCCCATAATCTTTTGAGGAAATTTAAAGCTCCATCCCCCAGACTCTGAATTAGCAGGGCATAATACACTGATGCCTCATAACTTTTTCCAAAAGCAGTAATCACCACTCCCAGAGTATCTGCCACACTAGGGGGGTGTGTGCCACTCCCAAAAACAGTGCAGAGTTGGTGGCGCAGCTATAAACACTTATAAAATTGAGATCTGGAAATCCCAAAATTTTGAACCAAATTTTCAAAAGGTCTCAATACTCCACTCTCATATAGGTCACAGAGTGTATTAACCCCCCTCACAATCCAATCTGACCAACAGAAAGGGGACTTATTAATACATAATTTAGGGTTCTGTCATATGCTCGAGGCTATGTTTAAATAAATATCCGAATTTAACACTCTGGACACTTTTGTCCATATCAAGTGTAGATGCAAAATAACGGGGTGTGACTTAACTTCTCCAAATAATTTGATCAAAAGGCTTTGCATAGGAGAGATAGGGGCAAGAGCTTCCTTTTCAATACAAAACCAGGGAGAGGCTCTCTCAGGTGGAAGCGAGTAATGAGCCAAATGTCTGAGACCGAATGCATAATTATAAAACAAAATCTTGGGTAGGCCTAACCTACCTTTGTCAATCGGCCTATGTAACTTATTGAAATTTAACCTGGCACGCTTACCATTCCAAATGAAGGACTTCGCTATGCTATCAAATTGCTTGAAATAAGAGAGGG
Organism: Myxocyprinus asiaticus; assembly: GCF_019703515.2. Taxonomy (NCBI): domain Eukaryota; kingdom Metazoa; phylum Chordata; class Actinopteri; order Cypriniformes; family Catostomidae; genus Myxocyprinus; species Myxocyprinus asiaticus. The sequence goes on along the minus strand of NC_059381.1, from coordinate 37,968,049 downwards.
GGACATCTACAGGGAGAGATTGTAACAGGTAGTTGAATTTTGGAATACAATTCATTTTAATTACATTAACCTTCCCAATCATCGATAAGTGTAATGAAGCCCACATGTCCACATCATTCGAAAAACTTTTTATTATGGGATGAAAATTAACTCTGTCTAAATCAGACAAATTTGCTTGGAATAAAATTCCCAAATACTTAATGCCCTGTTTGGGCCACTGGAAGGCACCCGGCTGGAAGGCCGTTACTGGACAGTACACTGTCAAAGCCAAAGCTTCGGATTTAGACCAATTGACTTTGTATCCTGAGAACCTGGAAAAGGAATTAATAATTCTGTGGAGGCAAGGCATAGATCTAGTGGGGTCGGAGACGAATAATAAAATATCATCTGCGTAAAGCAGAAGCTTATCCACCACATCTCCCGCCACCACCCCTGGAAAATCATCCTCCTTTCTTATCATGGCTGCTAATGGTTCCAGGGCAAGACAGAACAATAATGGGGAAAGAGGGCAACCCTGCCGGGAGCCCCTATTCAGAGTAAAATAATCTGAAATTAATCCATTTGTTTGTACCGCTGCTACAGGGTGTCTACAAAGTAACTTAATCCAACCAATAAATGTACTCCCGAATCCATACATTTCCAAAATCTTAAAAAGATAATCCCATTCTATCATATCAAATGCCTTTTCGGCATCAAGTGAGATGGCAGCGTGACCGGAGACTGATCATTCGCTACTGACCACATAATATTGATTAGACGCTTGATGTTATCAGAAGAGCTGCGGCCCCAAATAAACCCCACCTGATCTATATGTATAAGAGATGTCATAACCTTACTTAATTGGTTAGCCAAAATTTTTGACAACATTTTTACATCTAGTTGGATCAGGGAGACTGGACGGTAACTTTTACACTTGCTTGGATCTTTGTCCTTTTTAAGAATCAGACTGATGCAGGATTTTGCAAAAGGGACACATTAAGGTGACAACTATATGATTTCTTTTTCTCTGTATATGGCAACACCTCTAAACTCACTAGGGTGTGATCCGAGACTAAGATATTTCCAATTGAGCAATCAACAACAGATGAAATGAGGGATTTGGATATATAAAAAAAATCTATTCTAGATTAAATCTTATGGACTGATGAAAAAAATGTATAGTCCCTACCAGATGGGTTCAAATGTCTCCAAATATCTGTAAGACCAAGATTTTTACAAATCCTGTGAAGCGTCAATGTTGCTCTAGGGGGCTTACACACTTTTGTTTCACTATGATCAAGGACTGAGTCCATCAAAAGATTAAAGTCTCCTCCCAATATTATATCATGAGTGGTGCCAATGGTTTGCAGCATCCCTTCAAGATCTATAAAAAAGCCCTGATCATCAGCGTTAGGTGTGTAAATATTAGCCAAAATCAACCTTTGCCCCTGAATTTCAGCTAAAACAATAATGACTGTGGGGAGAGATGTGTTTCTTGAAGAAACACTTTATCATATCTCTTGTTTAAGAAAAGTAACAACTTTCCTTCTTTTTATGGGGTGCCCCAATCCATTTACATTCCATGTAGAGAGAGACAATCCACTCATATTAACATTTGACATTTTGATATAGTAGAATAAATTGTGTGTCAAAAACAAAATTATACAGACCACATTCCCCATTAGTGAAACAATCAAACCCCGAACTTCCCCCCGAACAAAACAAACAGAAAAAAGAAAAACATGCGCATTAACCCCACGCACGAAAGCGCCAACCGGCGACAATCCCTCTAAACTCAAAAGGTCCATGAATGCCCACGAGCCCCCACGACAACTTTGCCATCGGATTGCTCAATTTTGCCTCACAAATTTGTGAGGCAAAATTACATAGAGAATACTTTGTAAAATAAACCCCAGCCAATAGGAAGAATGAACACAAAGAACATGTAGATTCATTCACAGAACTGTCTCAAAGGTGTGATCTTCCACAAAACAAATTCCAGCTGATATAAAACCGTTCAGATTCCTCGGATAGACAAACGAATGCTCAGTGAGCCAGCTGTTATGAGTTCAGCGGATGACGTAATCATTCCAATATCCTGTAAAAATACTCAACAAAATAAACTCCAGCCAGCAGGAGGAATAATCACGAAGAACGAACAGATTAATCCACATCTGTTCCAAAGGAGTGTTATTCAATAGAACAAGCTCCAGCTGCTAGGCGGAACCAATACAAAAAGAAACAAAACCAGCATCCCGGTTCCCCGGATGGTCAAGTCAATTCACTCGGAGGCCGCATAAAAGTAAATACCATGACTTACTCAATCCGTCAACTTGATAAAAGACATCCTTTGTGTGAGCATGTAGATATTTTGCGGTCATCTGTAGTGTCCACTCTCAAACTAGTCGGGAACTTCAATGCAAAAGTAATCTTCCGTCAAAGCAAAAATTTCTTTAAGGAAAAGTGTTATTCACAAAACAAACTCCAGCCGCTTGGCGAAGCCAACGCAAAAAGCAAAAAGCAAAAAGAAACCAAAATGACGCCCAGCTTCCTCAAAAGCCAGAGTAAGTACAGCGAGTCGACCTACTCACATGAGAAACACCCAATGGTTTACTCACCCATTGATTCTATAAAAGACATTGCCTGATTGGGACATGTAAATACTTTGTGACTGTCCTTCATTTCTATTCTCAGTTTGTGATCTTTCGCTGATGTAAGAGTTTCTTACATTCCTTGAACCGATCGTGTTTCTCTCGTCGAACTCGCAAAGTCCGGGAACAAGAAAATATTATGGTTCTTCCAAGAGGATTCCCTTTGCTCCTCGCCTGGCGCAACACAAGATCTTTATTGGATGATCTCAGAAATTTGGCCAGGATTGATCGGGGCCTTTCTCCCTCAGAAAATCTGTGAGCTGGGACTCTGTGAGCTCGCTCGATTTCCAGTTTATGGCCTGTTATGTCGAGCAGACTCGGGAAAAGCTCGTCTAGGAATTTCACCATATCTCTGCCCTCCTCGTGCTCAGGAATTCCAACAATTCTAACGTTATTCCTGCGGCTTCTATTCTCAAGATCTTCAAGCTTTTCAAGGAGATGTTCCAAATCAACTTTAGTTGCGGGCGGATTAGCGGTTAATTCCCTCTCCAAAGACTCCAGACAATCAATTCGTCTCTCAACATCAGTCACTCTTGTAACTAACTCAGAGAATTTTATTTCCATCGCCTTAATCGATCGACATATTACAGCAAGATCCTCCAAGTCAGCAAGAACCTTCGTCAGCATCACTGACATGTTGGACAACTGACGTTGGATCTGCTCTTCTGCCACATCATTCAAATCGAGTCCACAGTCTGTAGGCCTGTCGGGGCTTTCATCCTGAACACGTAAGTGTCTTTTAATGTCTCCAGAGCCCGAGGATTTTGACTTCTTTGCCATGTTTTGCCTCAAAGAGCAAATGTGTAACTGGGTGTATCAAATTTCATCAGATTATAACATGAAAATAATAAAAAATTTAGCAAATTGCACAGAGCTCGTCGCTCACACGTCTGCTTCTTGCATGGCGTCACGTGACCCCCTTGAAAAAGTATTATCTTAATTTGTAACTCAAAAAAGCATCTTGTTGTCTGATATTTTTGCTAAATTATATTATGTGGCTCCTTACACATATCCCAGCAGCTATAAAGTAAAATGTCCTTCTCCCAAATGGATATGATTTTTAAGGTTACTGGTCTAACCAGCAAAACCAGCAAAAACGACCTCCCTACCCTAAACCCTCAACTTAACCGATTGTCAAATGTGAGATAAAAAAACATAATTGCTGAAACAACCACTTCATTTTGTGGTGCTTTTGTGACCCCTATGGCTCACAGTACCTTTGCATCCAAGTGCAACACTCTATCAGTACATCAGCGCTACTGTGCACTTCGAACACATTTAAACAAGCTTATAAATGTAGTTGGTTATGTAATGCCAAAATGAAAATGTATCACTTTACAAATCATGTGCTACAGTAAAAGTGTTTTGATGTCATAAGGTAGCGTTTTGTGAGGAACAGAGTAAAAAATAAAGTTTTTATTAAAGCAATAACACACAAGAGTGCTGTATATCCATCTATCAGCATAGCTCGGCCGCAGGTTATCAATAAGGACTGTCCCAAAAAAACACTCTTGTGTGTGGAACTACTTCCTTACACCACGGATTCAGGATCTGCCATTGTTAGTTTGAAAGATGCGCCTGAGCCTCCCTTACTTATTCAAAAACTACACTTTAGAACAAGTAATGACAGCTTAGGCTGTTTCTAAAAAGTTATTGGAGAAACAAGGTTGTGTGTGTGTGTGTGTGTGTGAGAGAGAGAGAGAGAAAGAGACTGAGCATGTGATTAACTGCATCTGTTGCAGTTATGAACAGTAATGCTGTAGCTTTTAGTTTAAATCTATTCCTCTGCTGTAGTGTGGTAATAATCTGCTCCAGTCATGGAGTGATGCTGCCATACATGCTTTTGGAATTACCCCACGAGTATTTCAGTCACGTTTAAGTGTTTTGTTGTCGGAGAGAAAATACGGAGGACGCTGGCCCAGCTCCAGAGGGGGCCCAGGGTGGGCTTGGCATGGCCCACCCAATCACAAGTCCAAATAGGTTTCATTTGACCTGTACCTCAGGCCCTCAAGAGCTGTGCGTGCAGGATGCTCTGCGATGCCAGGTGAAAGGCTTGAGGCATGCCGCCCACTGATCTATTTCCTGTATATTTCAGTGATGCCGAAAGAGAGCACTGTAAACAAACAACATTCCAGTTATAATAAGTGTAGCTATACACAGCAAGCGCTCAGGAGTGTATAAAGCTGGCTTTTGGGGCTATATACTTTTTTTTCTAGCACTAAACCCAATTAACTTATTTAATGCCTTTTCTCACTCACAGTGTTACAGTCGCCTCTCTCCCTCGTATTAATGTTTTACGGATGCGGTTAATTTTAAGACAATTGACCGTAGCGGAGACACAACAAGCATTTTCCGCTAAAACACACTGTAGATAATGGTACTGAAGCAAAGTGAAACTATCTTCATGTGTATGTCAGCCACTCCGACTCTAACAGTTCAGCCGAACCAGGAGAACAAGGTTTGTAAAAGGAGAAGTCAACGTGGTGCCAAAGTGCTTTAGACTAATAATTAGTTCTTTCTGGTTAATTTAGCATTTGTAAGCAGCATGTTACCAGCCTTTCATAATAAACAAACGGAAAGTTTGTAAAATTGATGGCATCATCTCTGGTATGACATGGAAAGACAACCAACACTTTAAAATGACTAATAAAAGGCCTATAGAGTTGGTATACTGTAGAGATATCAGCTGTTTATAATGCAGGAAATATATTTTTCTTTAATTTGACAGTCAACCCGTTTAAATATAGCAAGCAGCATGCTGAATTATTGTGATGTAAAGTGTGATATTGTTTGTTGTTGGAAGATCCTCACATTAAGGAAAATAAAAATGGTTTATTTAAACTCGCTTTGTCTAATTTTTTCTCCAGGGATACCCCACAGTATCTTTTCTCAGCCACAAGACCTCCTTTTCCCCATACATTATTTAAATGTTAAAATATAGTGTCTAAATAATGCTCTTTCAGCTTCCCCCATTCTCATAGTTAAGGCTCTGAGTAGAGTAGTGGACAGCAGCAGTTCTGGAGAGACTATTTTGACTATTTAGAATTTAAAGTTTCTTTCTTTTACAAAGAATAATTGCTGCCAGAAATGCACATTGATTACAGAATTGCATAGCTGTACAAGCCATACTGGCTACTGACATTATGCAAGTTATGTATGTCCTAAACTTTGCTGGGAAGCAAATGTAGAGACCGGACTTGTTGGAACTTTAATTGAAAACCTTTACCAAGCTACTGAATGATTCATGTGCAGTACTCCAAGATGCTTGAAAGAATACCATGGAATTACCATGGTACCATATTAAAAAAGGCTATGGATATTTTTGGTAGTACCAACTTTATGGCACACATTTACATTTATGCATTTGACAGACACTTTTATCCAAAGCGACTTATAGTGCACTTATTACAGGTACAGTTCCTCCGGAGCAGCCTGGAGTTACATGCCTTGCTCAAGGACACAATGGTGGTGACTGTGGGGATTGAACCAGCAACCTTTTATGTGCTTTAGCCCACTACGCCATCACCACTCACACCATAAAAGACATATGACCCACCTTAGACCTTAGAGCTGGGAGAGAAAGCGTTCTCTCTTCTGTCATGTTGAAAGTTTACATCTCCTCCCAACTCGGAAACTTGGGTATCAAGTAGGCACCCTGAGCATGTTTGATTACTCCGTCTGTCTCGACTCTCAGCAATAGTGTAGTAGTAATCTGAGCAATCACTGAGTGTGAGACAATTCCGGTAAACTCGCCCACTTTCTGAAAACACAGTTTGTCATTGTCAGCTCAACTTGCTCATAGTACACACAAGATGTTTTTTTGATGCCACCTGCTGGCTCAAATCTTTAATGTCACAGAGATTAATTAAAATTCATACTTTAGTAGTTCGCAAGTTAATGTAATCCTTCTTAGAGGATAGTGTAAACGTTTGTGGCTCGCTGTTCTGGGTGAAGGGCTTGAGGCTCGAGGCTTGACCTGAGCACAGATTCACAGGTCCTTACCAGACATCACCGGCAACAACGTCGCCTATGGGCACAAACCCACCTTCGCTGGACCAGACAGGACTGGCAAAAAGTGCTCTTCACTGATGAGTCATGGTTTTGTATCACCAGGGGTGATGGTCGGACTCCCGTTTATCATCAAAGGAATGAGCATTAAACTGAGGCTGTTACTCTGGAGTGAGATCGATTTGGAGGTGGAGGGTCCGTCATGGTCTGGGGCGTTGTGTCACAGCATCATTGGACTGAGCTTGTTGTCATTGCAGGCAATCTCAATGCTGTGTGTTACAGGGAAGACATCCTCATGTGGTACCCTTCCTGCAGGATCATCCTGACATGACCCTCCAGCATGACAGTGCCACCAGCCATACTGCTCGTTTTGTGCGTGATTTCCTGCAAGACAGGAATGTCAGTGTTCTGCAATGGCCAGCGAAGAGCCCGGATCTCAATCCCATTGAGCACGTCTGGGACCTGTTGGATCGGAGGGTGAGGGCTAGGGCCATTCTGCCCAGAAATGTTCGGGAACTTGCAAGTGCCTTGGTGGAATCTGGTGCAGTCCATGAGAAGGAGATGCACTGCAGTACTTAATGCAGCTGGTGCCCACACCAGATACAGACTGTTACTTTTGATTTTGACCCCCCCTTTGTTCAGGGATACATTATTCCATTTCTGTTAGTCACATGTTTGTGAAACTTGTTCAGTTTATGTCTTAGTTGTTGAATCTTTTTATGTTCATACAAATATTTACGCATGTTAAGTTTGCTGAAAATAAAAGCAGTTGAAAGTGAGAGGACGTTTCTTTTTTTGCTGAGTTTATATACTTACTCAAGCAATGCGATTGGTCGGATTAAATGACCTTGCTCCTCCCGAACCTTGTTAATAAAACTCCATTTCTGTAGTTCGAAAGTTAATGTAATCCTGCATAGAGGATATTGTAACCCTTTGTGGCTCGCTGTCCTGGGCAAAGGGCTTGAGGCTTGACCTGAGCACAAATACCCCCTCAAAAGACACCAGAAAATGGGACAGTGAGCTGTTGTCTATGGAGTCTTGTATTTGAGATGAGACAAAGTATTTTATGATACCTCTTGCATTTGAGACGAGACAAAGTGTTTATGATACCTCTTGTACCCCCCAAAAAGGAGCGTGGAGAGATGAAAAGAGTTTGGGGAAGGGAAAGGCACTTGCTGAGCCCTGTGAGAGGTGGGCAGAGGTGCCAAAGTATGATAGAACCAGCGGGGGTTGCTAGTGGAGGCAGCCTCACACTAGGATCCACTCGGGGGATAGGAAACTGGGACATATAAAATAGGTAGAGGTGGAGAATGGAAATTAGGCGGAGCACTGAAGTGACAGTGGCGGTTGCGGCCACATAGAAATGACCTCTGCAAGAGCTGAAAAGCACTGGAGGGATTTCGGGGTTAGGGCATTAGGGCCAGGTTGCCCCGGATGGAGGCGAGAATCCTAGCTGCCCGGACCAAACCTTAAGTCTCCCTCCAGGCTTGGTGAGTTTGACGGATGGGCCCGTGCAGTGATCTGGCAAACCCCGGGGGATGTAGCACTGCTCCGCTCAAGCAGGCAAGCCCAACCTGCGAGCCCACGATACAAATAAACGTGAATAGCTCACTCAGTGTTTGGAACAGGAGAACCCCCGCTGCAGTTTGAATGGGAGAGTCCTTGTGGATTGCGCTGTGGGGAGCCAGGCCCGCCAGCCACTGGGGCAGGTCACCCCGTGTATAGGAGTGGATCCAAGGCACTCGTGATGACCTAAGTCTCTCCTGCTGGCAATGAGGGACCCTCACGGCATTTGAACGGGGGAGTCCTCACTGCGCTTCGAAAGGGGGAGCCACGATACAAATAAATGTAAGTTAGCTCGCACAGCATTCGAGCGGGAGAACCCCCGCAGCGGTTCGAATTGGAGAGCCCTTGAGTGTTTTAGGTGTGCCAGTCATGTGTTGTAGCCGGGGTGGACCTCTGCTGCATCTGAACGATGGGGCTGGCCTGTTGGAAATTTGAGGATGAAGCAAGCTTCCCCCTGACCCCAGATGAGAGCTTGTGGTTATTTAATCAGGGCTTGATGGGCCTTCCTGATATGAAGGCGGTTGGTATGGATGTAACCGAGGAATGCGTCGGATGACCAGCGGTCCCGTAATCGTGTTTGGTGTTCGGGCTGGCTTTTGTGGGCTGCTGTGGTTGCACCGCTGATGCGAAAGGAATGAGTATAGTTTTGATGAAGTATCTGATTGTGTCGTTGTCTCGGATGTGAATAGAGGGATGGGTTCTTGGCTCAAATTTTGTCGTGGTGATGAGTTCGGAGCAATGGAGGAAGTCAGTGAAGGCAAAGATGAACATGGCATCTAGTGTTTTATTTGAGGTGTTTAGAGAAAAAAGAGTGACAAAGAGTGTTTGGCAACGAGTTAGTATATCGATAGAAAGTAGTTTTAGGTTTGTTGGGGTGTGAGGCGGAGGAGGATACAGAGAGGAGAGGAAAATCTAGAAATGGCAGATTGTAATTTAGGTGGAAATCTCTGAAGCATTTCCGAGCTGTCCGATATGTTTGTAGGGTTCGGGGGGAAATGGTTTGAAGAATGGAGTCCTGGGGGGCATGGAGGAGTCTGGGAGGGTGATTTCTAGGAATTTCAGTTCTGGACGGGGAGGAACTGGGGTTGGTGTCGGATTTGCTTCTAGGGCCAAGGCTCTGGATCTCTGGAGAAAAACGAGAAAGAGTCAGCAATATGGTTTTTGAGCCTGGAATGTTTTCTGCTTTAATTATGGTTAGCTGAGGAGGGATTTGGGTTGAAGTTCGCTTGCGGAGGCAGCCTCGCGCAAGGAATAGGTCCTGAGTAGGAGAGATTAAAATGGTAAAAGGGAGGGTGATAAAGTGAAGAGGGGAACTGGTCTGGAGCGGGGTTTACTAGCGGAGGCAGCCTTACGTGGGAATCCGCTGTAGAGGCCTATGGATAGGAAGTGGTAGAGGGATAGATGTTAGCAGAGAAAATAGTTGTAACACTTTCTATATTGAATTTGATAGGTGTTGCATAAAAAATGAGGGACCAGAGAGACTTCTAACTTTCCATGAGTCAAGTGTATTAGGCACATAAAAATAATGATCTTGAGCAGTATAATAAACAACATAAACAGTGCAAACAATCCTAAACATATGAAGCATTCACAGTCAATACTAATCACAAATAGTCCACAGTCTTTCTTAAATAAAAGTCTTTGCAAAATGTAGCACTTAGCCACAAAAGACTCAGTCTTTGGAGTGGTGAATGGGAGAAAATAGTACTTAAGTTTGGTGTAGTTGAATCCTTTGCGATCCAAGAATAATCCACGGTGTGATCGATGTTTAGTAGCACCGATTGTAGATAAGAGATGAATGATTGAAGATGGTTGAATGATGATGACAGATTAAAGATAGCCGATCCTTTTAGTCCTGGTCTTTATAATGGTTGTCTGGTCTCTCATACATATATACAAAAAAAAAAAAAAAACTCTGCATGTAATAGAACAAACACATGATAAGCATGTGCTCTGTACTAACAAATCATATTTACAAACCAAAAATATATACATAGAAAGAGTACTCAGGATAGTACTTACATTTGTGTGGAAGAACAAACAAGTACCTCAAAATCAGGGCATTGTATGAGACAGCAACGGTGAGAAAGTTTCTCCATGTGCATATAAAGTGACTACCTACCTAACACTTGTTCTCTTACACTTAAATAGGCTGACTGACTGCTTGATTAACACTGGAGTGCCCCCTGGCGATCAGGTTAAAAATGACAGGTATATTCATAGACGAGGTCACTGGGAATCATGGAACAGTGAAACTGTTACAAGGTTGCATGGAAAAAACTAAGACATCTGGAATGTATGTGAGGCAATGTCAGGGTACGTGCTTGCATGGCATTTGTGATATGAATGGGCTGAATCCTCAGGTGCTGACCGCACAGCGTTCAATGAGGGAGCATACGATTCGTGTGAGAATGTTTATACTGGATTTTACTGAGCTCACTCGTAGCTGCGAATGGCTAGATCCGCAGGCGTGGGCCGCACGGTGTACAATTGTAGGATGAATGGGATGAATCCTCGAGCGCTGCTTTTAACAGGAAGAGCCCATGCTTTTGTGTGAAAAAAAACCCTCTGGCACCCGCGCCCAGACCTGATCGTGTCTACCACCTGCGGTGGTAGACACAATCACTCAGGCTAAGGCCCCCTCTATGAGGTGCCTGTATGCCTTTAAGTGGTGTCTGTTCGCTAAGTGGTGTTCTTCCCGATGCGAAGACCCCCAGAGATGCACAGTCGGATCAGTGCTTTCCTTCCTGCAAGAGAGGTTGGAAGGGAGGCTGTCCCCTTCCACCTTGAAGGTGTACGTTACCGCCACAGCAGCACACCACGACGCAGTTGACGGTAAGTCCTTAGGGAAGCACGACCTGATCATCAGGTTCCTAAGAGGCGCCAGGAGGCTGAACCCTTCCAGACCACGCCTCGTTCCCTCATGGGACCTCTCTGTAATTCTTCAGGGTCTACAGAGAGCCCCCTTTGAGCCTTTGCAGTCAGCCGAGCTTAAGGCACTCTCCTTGAAGACTGCCCTCCTGACTGCGCTCACTTTCATCAAGAGGGTAAGTGACCTGCAAGCATTCTCTGTCAGCAAAACATGCCTGGAGTTCGGTCCAGGTTACTCTCACGTGATCCTGAGACCCCGACCAGGCTATGTGCCCAAGGTTCCTACCACTCCTTTTAGGGACCAGGTGGTGAACCTGCAAGCGCTGCCCCAGGAGGAGGCAGACCCAGCCCTGTCGTTGCTGTGTCCGGTGCGCGCTTTACGCATCTATTTGGATCGCACGCAGAGCTTTAGAACCTCTGACCAGCTCTTTGTCTGCTTTGGTGCACAGCGGAAAGGAAGCGCTGTCTCCAAGCAGAGGATCGCCCACTGGCTCACTGACGCCATAACTATGGCATATGTTGCCCAGGACATGCCGCCCCCGGTAAGGCTATGAGCCCATTCTACCAGGGGTGTAGCGGCCTCCTGGGCCCTGGCCAGGGGTGCCTCTCTAACAGACATTTGCAGAGCAGCGGGCTGGGCAACACCCAACACCTTTGCAAGGTTCTAAAACCTCTGGGTGGAACCAGTTTCGTCCCAGGTAGTGGCACGCAACACAAGCGGATAAGCCTGGGATAGCCAGCCGGGTGTATCGCTTGCACATAGCGCCTTCCACCTCCTTTTGAGCTGAAGACGTGTGCCATTAATTCCCAGTAGTGTTCACAAGTTTGTTCCCTGGTTGACTTCCTCCAAGCCCTGTGGCAGTCGAGTTTTCGGAGAGTTTCGCTGCCGGCCCAGTACACGCGCTAACTAAGAGTCCTGTTCTGGGGTAGGTGCTCCGCATGTGGCGGTTACCTGTAAGGCTAACCCCATGCGATATATATCTTCTGCTAATTCGTTTCCCTGTTGGCAAACTGCGTCTTCCTTGGGCAGAGCCCCTCTGCCCCCATTTCCATGTTTGTAGTAACTTCTCCCCCATTGGGCAGGATCTACCTTGAACACTCTCTACATGGTTGGAAAGACCAAGTGACGTATCCTTCCACTTAAATATCCCCCCCCTCTTTGGGCGAGGTGTGATCTCCGCTGTGTCTTCCCCTTGGGAGGGACACCCCCCCCCCCAGACACCACTAGACCTGGCGGCCCAGTCGGATAATCCCCCTTCTTTTTTAGGGAGTGGAAAAAGAGAAGGGGAAAAGAGGCCACGACTGGGTTAAGCCTGTCTCTATCTTTTGGGTAGTCGACTTGTCCCCAAAGGGCCGATCGACACTCATAACTATGTTGGGGGAGGTTACGTGTCGACCTGGTGTGCTGGCTATGAGGCACACAGTAGTCTGCCCACCACACACCGCCAGTTCACGTAACACAGTTCAGCCAATTGTGGCGTTTTGTATAGGGACCCCTAGTGTCACTACATCGACACAACGTCGAGTGAGTGACAGATAGGGAATGTCATGGTTACTTGTGTAACCTCCGTTCCCTGATGGAGGGAACAAGACATTGTGTCCCTCCTGTCACAACGCTGAACTACTTGCTGAAATGGCCGGACCTTATATCGGCTCCTCAGCATAAAACCTGAATGAGTGGTTGCATACCAGCTCCTTTTATACCTGTATGTCCGGGGGAGTGACATGCAAATACCACTCGCCAATTTTCATTGGCCTTTTATCAAAGACCAGAGGTGTCTCGGGCTCCCAAGAGTGACCCCTAGTGTCACTACATCAACACAACGTCTCGTTCCCTCCATCAGGGAACGGAGGTTACACAAGTAACCATGATGATTGTTTGGATTTGCTTTTCTGATGAAGGGGAATGCTTTGCAGTGATGTTGCATCCGATGATCCGAATCACTTGCATGGGTCTGTTCGTGGGCAATGGGTGGGGCCGAATGCCAGAAGACTCGACACCATGTAGAGGTAAACGGCTGTTTATATATGCTTACTTGAGCCAGCACTAAAGAAAACATGTCCACCCCATATCTTCCCAAAATGTTCAGCTTCCTGCGGGGAAAGATGCGTTTCTTGAAGAAACACTATATCATATTTCTTATGTTTAAGAAAAGAAATAACCTTCCTTCTTTTTATGGGGTGACCCAACCCATTCACATTCTATGTGGAGAGAGATAATCCACTCATATTAACATTTGACATTTTGACGTGTTAAGAAATAGAAAAAAAAAATGTGCGCATTAACCCTGTGCACGACAGCTCCAACCGGCGTCCATCCCTCAAAACTCAAACAGTCCATGCACGCCTATGAGAGTCCCCGCGACAACTTTGCCGTCGGATTGCTCAAGTCTGGTACTTCTATACAAATTTTGTGAGACAGAATTACATAACAGAAAATAATCTATAAAACAAACTCCAGCCAATAGGCAGAATAAACACAAAGAACATGTAGATTAATTCACAAAACTGTATCGAAGGTGTGTTCCTCCACAAAACAAACTCCAGCCACTAGTACACAAAGAAGAAAGAGAGAAAAAAAAACTGTTTTGAATTCTTTGACATGTTGAATTCTTAGAACAGTTATGTAGCAGGGTGTACCGAATCTCACCAGTTCATGACATGAAAAGAATGAAAAACTAGCAAAGTGCACAGAGCTCATCGTTCACATGTCTGGTCCCTGCATGGCGCCACGCGAATCCATTTCCAGTATTTTTTAAAGGACGTAACAGATCTCAATAGAATTCTATCTCCAACCCACATCTAAATCCTTCTTTAAAGTAAAGGTTGTTTGTGATTTCTCAACAGAGGTAAACATCATTTAGATGGGAGTATTTATATTATTGTAAAGTCCAGATAGACTGATTAACAGTAGTAGACTGAGAAGCATTTAAAAAATTGGCTTCCTAATGAACCATAGCATCTGCAATATTTCATTTTCATTTGGCTTTAATGCAGGTAAGGATGGCATGAAAGATTAACCAGAGAGCGTGGCATAATAAGGCGACAATATATTAATTGGAGTCATACATCAAGCAATAAATGTATTATTTTGGGATAGAAGACATTTTTTTTTTATTTCAAAAGCAGAGCCATTTAGAATCCTGACCCATATGCTGCATAATAATCTATTAACAAACTCTGTGTACAGGCCTAATTTTTTATAGAATGCCATACAGGAAGCACAGTCAGACACAATCATCATTTTCTCTTTGTTCCCCTTGAAACAGGGAAATGGAGACTCACTGTTTGTTTATTTTAGCGTGTGTGTGTGTGTGTGTGTGTTGTATTTTTCAGCAAAAAAATAAATAAATGGTGGTGGAGAAACTGCAGGTGCTCTGGGCTTCAAACCCCCAGTTGCTGTCCTAAGAGCAAGAATACAAACATTGGAGAGACAGGCCGTCCCTCAAGTTGAAAGGGCCAAACACACAATGGCTCCCCCACTCACTGGGAGTTTGCTGGCAAAGTTTGGTGAGTATTTTGTGCAATTGATCTATTGTCAGTTTAAATACTTCTTAATGTCTTGTTTTGTTGTGTATCTCTTCAAAACATTCACATATCTCCTCCACCCCTCCCACATCCTCTCTAACAGCTGATGATTTTGCCACTTTTTTCACAAAGTAACAACATCAGCTATCAATTCTCCACACCACAGTCCAAAAGAGCACTCATTACCATAACATAATCCCCTCCTCCCCTCTTGTTCAACCCCTCTCTGAGGTTGAGGTCTCCAAGCTTCTCCACTCCAGCCACCCTACTACCTGTCAACTTGATCCTACACCCTCCCATTTCCTCTAAGCCATCTCCTTCAATCCTACCTACACTCACACACATTATTAGCACTTCTCACTGGCATCTTTCTCACTATATTTAAGCAGTCTCAAGTAACCCCACTGCTTAAGAAACACACACTTAACCCTGCCTCTTAGAAAATAATACACAGGTCTCTCTCCTCTCCTTAGCAGCAAAAACACTTGAACCAGTCGTGTTCAACCAGGTCCCCTCTTTTCTCTCTCAGAACAACCTGCTAGATAGCAATCGGTCTGGCTTCAAAAGTGGACACTCAACAGAGACTACCTTGCTATCTGTCACAGAAGCTCTGAGGCTTGCGCGAACAGAAACCAAATTGTCTTTTCTCATTATTCTGGATCTGCCTGCTGCTTTCAATACTCTAAACCACCAAATCCTTCTTTCCACCCTCTCGACATTGGGCATCACGGGAACCTCACTCTGCTGATTTGAGTCTTACCTCACAGGTAGGTTCTTCAGGGTGTCTTGGAGGGGAGCTGTGTCCAAGTCAATCCAACTAGTACTGGGGTACCTCAGGGTTCAGTGCTTGGGCCCCTCCTCTTCTCCATATACATGACATCACTGGGATCTGTCATTCAGGCTCATGGCTTTTTTTCTATACTTTTTATGCCAATGACACAGCTCTACATATCATTCCAGCCTGTTGATCCTATGGTAGCTGCACGGATCTCAGCCTGCCTCATAGGCATCTTGTGTTGGGTGAAAGAACACCACCTCCAACTCAACCTAGCAAAGACAGAGTTTCTTTTGTTCCAGCAAACCCATCTATACAACAAAACTTCACCATTCAGCTAGACACCATCCAGGACAGCCAGAAGTCTTGGAGTTGTGTTTGATAATCAGTTGAACTTCACGGACCACATTGCAAAGACGACCAGATCATGTAGAAGAACAAAAATAAGAACACCACCACAACATTGACTTGCTGCTTGGATGGTGCACAATTGAGACATATGCTAAACATTTTACTGCAACCTTTAGCGTTCATTAGGATGCTAAACATATCATTCATGTTTATTTTCATACATATGTAAAGACATTATGAGCGAGCATCACCAGCATATTCAAACAATTCTATCTTCCAAAATGTCTAAAAATTACAAGACTCTGAGCCAGTACTTTCTTTTTATGTGCCAATAGGCTACTGCATATTTTCTATTATTTAACAGGATTATTACATGTCCATTAATTAGTTTTTATTATGTATATGTGTCATTGTATCGTATGTAATATTATAGAAATATTAGGCTAGCAGGTCGGATGGGGCCCGGTCTTGTGTCGGGCGGTGGGGGTATGTGGAGATGGGAACGTGGTCGTATGTCTGTAAGTGGGGAGAGAGGAAGCAGTAAGAGCCATCACCTGGTGATTACTGACTCTAAACACCTGTGTCTCATTTCAGTGATGGCAAAGACGGGCTTTAAAAGGCCGGCAGAACCGCAGACCAGAGAGAGAGGCCGAGTCACACACACACCCAGACTGGAGCTGAATGCTGAAAAGCTGTTTATATTTTGTACCTATAGAGTTTATGTTGACTGTTATCATTGAAGCTGATATGTGTAAACTGAAGTTCTTGCTGAAAAGCATATTTTGAGTAAAACCCTGAGAATAAAAAGAATACTCACGTGGACTGCGATGCCGGCTCACACTTCCATCTTTCCTCCAACCCTCAGAATGTTACACCATGTAATGCATCTGTGCCGATACAGTATGTGCGTGATGAGCTTCGGCCACGGCTCGTAATGTTTGGCGGTTCTGACGCTGGGGATTATGATGTTATGTCTCTCACTGCATCTGGCGAGTGGTCAATGGAGGATGTTGCCGCCCCTTTCCCCAGCGAGAAGCCTCGAGTGGTCTCCTCCAGAGGAACCTGAAAAATCTCGCCTTGATGAATGTTTCCTGCAGTCCAGACATAGTCAAACGACCGCGTTCCGCAGATCTGAGCCGTTCTTCCCAGAAAGTTCATAACAAACTGACGAAATCCTGGTGCGCGCCCTATACAGGTCGCTCGCACAGTGATTCCACTATCCTCACTAAAGTGGACCACGGGGAAGACAAAGGTTATGCCCAACTACCCCCTGTGGAAGAGGCGGTAGCAGCACATCTCTGCCCAGTGAGTAGTAGGGCATGGAAATCATGCCCTGTTCATCCTTCCAAGCCATGTCAACTGACATCCGCACTGGTTGGAAAAGCATATTCAGTGGTGGGTCAAGCTGGTTCAGCACTCCACACGATGGCGGTGCTCCAAGTTTTTCAAGCTAAGTTCCTCAAGCAAATGGACAAGCAAGGCTACGATCCAGAGATGTTCAAAGAGCTCCGAACCGCTATGGACTTACCACTGCGTGCCACGAAATTCACTGCACAGGCCATTAGTAAGTCAATGGGCAACCTGGTGGCTTTGGATCGTCACATCTGGCTGACCCTCATGGAAATGCGTGACGCGGAAAAAGCTGATCTCTTTGATGCTCTGGCCTTTTCGGCAGCTCTGTGGATAGGTTTGCTGAGCACTACATCGTGACTCAGCAACACTCACAGGCTATGAGACATTTTATGCCAAAACGGAGCAGTACTTCATCACAACTGGCTCGCTCCTACTCTGTCTCGGGCCAGCGTCCAGCTAAAAACCCCACGCCTCCAATGGTGAGCAGTGCATCATATCATACAATGAACAAACCAAATTACCCTCTGTCCCGTTACACGGACGTGTGGCTAGCACTTACGGCCCTTTCCGACCTGCTAAAAATTATCGAACATGAACGATGAACGAACCAAATCCCCCTCTGTCCCGTTACGTGGACGCGTGGCGAGCTCTTACGGAAATGAAAGCCAATTTTAGATCATTTGAATCGCGCACTTGCAAAGCGCCCATTCAAAATGATTACTCAAAAACAGATCTTATCGCACACCCGCCCACGCGATTGGTTTGCGTCAGTAGACCTGAAAGATGTGTACTTTCATGTAAAAATTTTACCACATCACAGGATGTTTTTGAAATTCACGTTCGAGTTGTCCCTGACTCCTCGCACGTTCACAAAATGCATTGATACGCTACTTGCCCCTCTGCAACTGAGCGACGTACGCATTTTGAACTGCCTTAATGATTGGCTACTACCTGCCCAATCAGTGGTTCTGTTATGCCAGCACAGAGACTTATTGCTGAGTGAGAGTGCGCTTCTCATGAGTGAGTGCGTTCAGGCCATTCTCCAGTGTCTGTCTCAGTTCAAACTGGGGAGAACACTTCACTGAAGCTGTTTCAAAATGCATTGGGGCTTACGGCGTCATTCCATTAGGTCTTTACACATGAGACCTTTTCAGTGCTGGCTCAAGCACCGTGTGCCACAAAATGGCTGGTGCCGAGGGCAAATGCACATTGCTATATCACACCGCTGTCTAGCTGCTACAGCACCTTGGACAGCTCCTGCTTTCTTCCAGCAAAGTGTCATGCTGGGGCAGGTTTTCAGGTGGAAAGTGGTGACCACGGATGCTTCCATCGCAGGTTGGGGTGCATTGTGCCAATTTCCCAAAAGTCACAAGCACTTTCATTTTAATAAAACTTCCTTCCCGACTGGGTTCCTTGAGATGAAAGGAACTAGACATTGTGTAAGCTGTCCGCACTACAGACTCAGGAGTTTTTTGAGGTGCGAGTGATACACTCTTTGTCCCTCAGTCAGAAAATTCTGAGGAATGGTGTTTGCGTGCCCGCTTTTATACTGGACAGCTTTACGCCTAAAAGGACAGGGCTTAAACACCATAGCCAATATTAGAATTGGGGTTATTGTAGAAGGTTTTCAACTAGGTCGTTAGAAGGACACTCCCCATAGCATCAGCGATGCAATGTCTTGTTCCCTTCATCTCAGGGAACCAAGGTTACATCCGTAATAGAGATTTTTTTGGCTAAATGAGTTTCTTTTTATTTCAGTTTTCTTCTCTCTCAGAGGCCTGGTACATGTCCCCTTGGGCAAAAGAGACTTTACATTTTTTATAGTATTTTAGTAACTGTTAAATAAATGAACAGATCATTTGAATACATACAAATCCATTTGAAAAAATGCAGAATCATGTTTTTTATTCAAAAACATTTTAATTTCAGAATATAAATGCCTGCCTGTTGGACAAAAATAAAAAATAGTATCACTCCAGTCTAGTTCTGGAAAAATTACACTGGCTTATAGTTAAATTCAGAGTTGACCACAAGGTGCTCCTGTAGGTGTTCTACACCTACATGGCATGGGATCTTCCTACCTGACTGAGTTCATAGCTGCCCAGACATCAGCTCGATTATTAAGGTCCACCATAAGCTCAGTCTTCCATGTCCCCAGAACTAGACTTCATACCATGGGCAAAGGTACGAAGGTATAATCAATTATAAAAAAGGTTAACAGCCTGGAGTTCATTTATAACATGTAAGTTAAACAAATGCTTACTGTTTTGCAAGTGTTGCATGAAAGTCGCCCTTTTTATTGGGTTGTTATAACTGCATATCAATGATTTATAATGAATTTGTAAATGACTTATTAGTCATTAATGAAACCCATTATAAACCTGTAATAAATGGAACATTAATTTAAAGGTCCACTCAGTAATATTTTCCAGATTTACTCCTAAAGAAATGACCTTATATCAGTATCCATATCTGTAACCTTATAAAAGCTGTTCTATTCGACATGGAAAGGATCCCCCTCATGGGGGCTGGCATGTTACAATCACATGACCCATCGAATACTACTCGCCTAATCTCAGTAACCACCCTGTTATTGGACACTTTTACTATTGTCTAGTCCAGTCAAGTCATTTTTATTTGTATAGCGCTTTTCATAACACACATAGTTTCAAAGCAGCTTTACAGAAAATCATGCATTAACAGAAAATGAAACTGTATCTATCAAATCTTAGAGTCATCATTGTGTAGTTTCATTTAATATGATTATAAATAGTGTATAAAGATAAATAATTAAATAATAATTGTATTTAGAACCCCAGTGAGCAAGCCGAAAGCAACTGTGGCATGGAACACAAAATTCCATAAGATGTTGGTTAATGGAGAAAAATAACCTTGGGAGAAACCAGGCTCACTATGGGGGCCAGTTCCCCTCTGGTTAAACAGCATGAATATAATGCCAATATTCATTATTTATGTGTAGTGTAACTCATGGTTTAAAATGAGTAAACTAAGTAAGCGTTAAGGGATATTGTTTAAACAAATAGTTTGTATGAACTGTAAGATTGATGACTAATGTCTTTGAAGTTCATCCTGGATTAACAGCAGAAATTCACATAGATGCATCGTCCTTTGTTAGTTGGCTGATGAAGGCTTTTTTTGGCAATTAATTGATAGTCTATGCATTCCATTTTAAGAGTGTAGTCCATCAATAGACAAAGGTGATGCAGGCAGAGATCAATGAGGTGCATCACAGTTCAACCGGCAGGTCATTTAGCTGAGGTCTATCCTAAGTCCAAGGTTCAGGCAGTGGCATATGAAGTATTCCATGTCTTATGGAGTTGGCATCAGTTCATCCTCTGAAGTCCATCGTAATAGACTAAAGTGATGTCTGGTTGGCACCAGCTGCATTTAGTCATCATCACTCAGAGACACGTAGCAGTGGAGTCCGACACCAAGCAGGAACAGAGCTGGATCTGGCGGTTCTGGTAACCTCGGGATATGAATCTTGAGGTTGAGACAGGGAAATAAATAGTATAATATTAGTGTAGATGCCATTCAAATTTTTGCAGAGTTATAGATCATGATAAATGTTTCTGTTTCTGGCAGACTTAAGCAGCCTAATTGTGAGTTGATGGATAAATTAGCTGTATGCCTGGCTAAATAGATGAGTCTTTAGTCTAGACTTAAACTAAGTGAGTGTATCTACATCCCAAACAGTGTTAGGGAGACTATTCCATAGATTAGGAGCCAAATAGGAAAAGGATCTACCTCCTTTTGTGGATTTTGATATTCTAGGAATTATTAACAGGCCAGAATTTTTCGATCGTAATGAATGTGACGGAATATAGTGTGGTAGAATGTCACTTAAGTACTGCATATCTAGACCATTCAAAGCTTTGTGCGTAGTGAACAAAATTGTAAAATTAATATGAAATTTAACAGGTAGCCAATGTAACGAATATAAAATGGGGCTAATGTGATCATATTTCCTGGTTCTAGTCAGCACTCTGGCTGCTGCAATTTGAACCAATTGAAGTTTATTTATTGAACTTGCAGGACATCCTTCCAGTAATGCATTACAATAATCTAATATTGAGGTCATGAATGCATGAATTAGTTTTTCGGCATAAGTAACAGAGAGCATGTTTTGTAACTTAGAAATATTTCTGAGGTTGAAGAATGCTCTTCTACAAACATTTGAAATTTGATTTTCAAATGACAGATTGGTATAAATTATGACACCTAAGTTCTTCGCTGTAGAAGACGATGTAACAGTACATCCATCGAAAGTCACATTTTATTTTAGTAGCTTATTTTTTAGAGGTTTTTGGTCCAATAATTAGTACCTCTGTTTTGTCAGAATTGAGAAGGAAATTTCTGACCATTCAATCTTTGATTTCATTGATACACTCTGCTAATTTGGAAAATTGTGAAATTTCATCTCGTTCTGAAGAAATATAAAAGTTGGGTATCGTCGGCATAACAGTGGAAACTTATTCCACAATTCCTGATAATATCTCCCAGGGGAAGCATATATAAAGAGAAAAGCAGAGGCCCTAAAACTGATCCCTGTGGCACTCCATACTTAATGTTTGCTTGATTTGACTATTCCTTGTTTACACAGATAAAGTGGTAGCGGTCTGTTAAATAGGACCTAAACCATGCTAATGCAAGACCACAAATGCCAACATAATTCTCAAGCCTATTCAAGAGAATGTTTTGATCTATGGTGTCGAAGGCAGCACCAAGATCTAAAAGCACTAGTAGAGAAATGCAGCCGTGATCAGATGATAAGAGCAAGTCATTTGTAACTCTGATAAGTGTAGTCTCTGTACTGTGATGGGGCCTAAATCCTGACTGAAATCGTTCATATATACTATTTCTATGTAGAAATGAACATAGTTGGGAGAACAATACCTTTTCTAGTTTTTTTGACATGAACAGGAGATTTGAAATCAGTCTATAACTAGCCAATTCTCCAAGATTAAGCTGTGGCTACTTAATTGATAACTGCCATTTTAAAGTTTCTTGGGACATGTCCTAAGGATAGCGAGGAGTTAATAATATTAAGAAGAGGTTCTGAGATTACATGGAATGCCTCTTTTAAGAGCTTAGCTGGTATTGGATCTAACATACATGTTGTGGATTTTGATGTTTCGATAAGTTTTGTTAGCTCTTCATGACCTATGACAGCGAAGGATTGAAGTTACTTGTGAGGAAAATTATGAGAATTGGAGAATTCTGAGGTACTGTGACAGATGATTGCATAATTCTTATTTTATTTCTGATGATTTCAATTTTATTAGTAAAGAAATTCATGAAGTCATTACTATTGTACTGCGACAGAATATCTTGTTCAGCCGAGGCTTTATTCCTAACTAATTTAGCCACTGTAATGAATAAACACCTAGGATTGTTGTGGTTATTTTCTATGAGTTTGCTAAAATATGCTGACCTGGCAGCTTTTAGTGCCTGTCTGTAGCTACAGATACTATCCTTCCATACACCGCGAAATACCTCTAATTTTGTATTCTTGCACTTGCACTCCATTTTCCAAGCTGCTCTCTTTAGAGCATGAGTGTGATCAGTGTACCATGGTGCAGGGCTTTTTTCTTTAATTTTCTTTAATCGAAGGGGGGGCGACACTATCGGACATTTGCTAGAGAAGAATGTATTTATATTTTCTGTTATTACATCAAGTTCTTCTAGACTTTTTGGCTTACTGAATATATGAGATAAATCTAGAAGATTATTAGTGAAGCTATCTTTAGTGGTCGAAAGAATAGTTCTACCTGAATGAACCATGGTGTAGATTGAGTAAAATTATCTGATCGCAGCATGCAAGAGATGAGGTAATGATCAGAGATGTCAACGCTCTGCAGCAGAATTTCTATAGTATCAACATCAACTCTATATTACTGAATTAAATCTAGCGTATGATTATGGCGATGAGCTGGTCCTTTCACATTTTGTCTGACTCCAAGAGAGTTGAGAATATCGCTAAATGCTAATCCCAATGTGTCATTTTCATTATCTATGTGAATTTTGAAGTTACCAAAAAGTAAAGCTCGATCCACAGTAACTACTAGATCTGATATAAAATTTGCAAATTCACCAAGGAAATCAGAATACGGCTCGGGTGGTCTATATACTGTAGCAAGTGCAAAAGATGACAGAGATTTTTTATTTGTATCTGGCGGTGTCACATATTAGTTCAAAAGACTTCAACTTATATCCTGTCCTCTGAGTAACACCAAAAACGTCACTGTAAATTGCAGCAACACCTCCTCCTCGACCCTTCAGACGAGGTTCATGTTTATAACAGTAACCTGGGGGAGTAGATTCATTTAAACTAATATATTCATCCAGTTTAAGGCAGGTTTCAGTCAAACAGAAAGCATCTAAACTATGATCTGTAATAATTGAATTTACAATTAGTGCTTTGGTTGAAAGAGACCTAGTGTTTAGTAGCCCTACCTTTATTTTCTAAATGATTTAGTGAGAGGTTTGTGTTTGGTAGTTCGGGGAACAGACACAGTCTTTGTGTGATATCTAGGTGATACAATCTATATGTGATGTAGTTTATGTGACCTGTGTGACGTCTCAACGCAGCTAGCAGATGTTCAGATTAGCCAGTTTGTCTGCTTCCTGACCTGGGCCCCAGTTAGTCAAATACTACCACTATTAAGACAATGAGCCAAATTACTAGAGAGGAGAGCGGCACCTTCCCTGGAGGGATGGATTCTGTCTCTCTTTAGTAGGTCAGGTCTACCCCAAAAACTCTTCCAATTGTCCATTGGATGCGGGTAGTACAACGAGCAGCGGTTCTGGCTCTAGAGCCCCTGCAGCAGGGCATTTGGGTGAAGTCTCGGTAGCATACTCACTCAGCAAAGCGTAGCATACTCACTCTCCCGTTCCTGTTAGGGTTTCCAATCGATTCTCCCCACTCAGTGATGCACCCACTGAGAATCATGTTGAAAGAGCCCTAATAATTAGTGATTCTATTGTAAAGAACGTGGAAATAGAGACTATATAGAGACAGCCACTGTTGTTAAATGCATTTCTGGGGCTTGGGCGTCTGACATCAGATCAAATTTACAAGTGCTGGCTAATGCTAAATGTAGATTTTCTAAAATTGTTATTCATGTCAGCACTAATGATGTCCGACTTCGCCAGTCGGAGATCACTAGAGGTAATGTTAAAGAGGTGTGTGAACTAGCAAAAACAATGTCAGACACTATAATATGCTCTGGCCCCCTCCCTGCTCATTGTGGTGACGAGATTTATAGTAGATTAGTGTCACTGAATGGCTGGATGTCTGAGTGGTATCCGGAGAATAGCATAGCATTTATAGACAATTGGAAGAGTTTTTGGGGTAGACCTGACCTACCAAAGAGAGGTGGACTCCATCCTTCCAGGGAGGGTGCCGCTCTCCTCTCTAGTAATTTGGCTCATAGTCTTAATAATGATAGTATCTGACTAACTGAGGCCCATGTCAGGAAGCAGAAAAACTAGTTAATCCAAATGTCTGCTAGCTGCCTTGAGACATCACACAGGTCACATAAACTACAACACATATAGATTGTATCACCTAAATATCTCATAGAGACTTTGTCTGTTCCACAAATTACCAAACACAAAACTCTCACAAAATAATTTAGAAAAAATGTGATTAAAGCCAAATTTGAAAAAAATAAAATAAACATCATATGAAGGTAGGGCTTCTAAATATTAGATCTCTTTCTACCAAAGCACTAAATTAAATTATTACAGATCATAATTTGGATGCGCTCAGTTTGACCGAAACCTGGCTTAAACTGGATGAATATATTAGTTTAAATGAATCTACTCCCCCAGGTTATTGTTATAAAAATGAGCCTCATCTGAAGGGTTGAGGAGGAGGTGTTGCTACAATTTACAGTGAAGTTTTTGGTGTTACTCAGAGGACAGGATATAAGTTTAAGTATTTTGAACTAATAATGCTTATCGTGACACCGTCAGATATAAATAAAGAAAACTCTGTCATCTTTTGCCCTTGCTACAATATATAGATCACCCGGGCATTATTCTGATTTCCTTGGTGAATTTGCTGTTTTTTTTAATTTTTTTTTTATCAGGTCTTGTAGTTACTTTAGATAGAGCTTTAATTGTTGGTGATTTCAACATTCACATAGATAATGAAAATGACACATTGGGATTAGCATTTATCGATATTCTCAACTCTCTTGGAGTCAGACAAAATGTGACAGGACCAAATCATCACCATAATCATATGCTAGATTTAATTCTGTCATATGGAGTTGATGTTGATACTATAGAAATTCTTCAGCAGAGCAATGAAATCTCAGATCATTACCTTGTCTCTTTTATGCTGCGATCAGCTAATGTTACTCAATCTACACCACGCTATCATTCAAGTAGAACTATTCTTTCAACCATTAAAGATAGCTTCACTAATAATCTTCCAGATATATCTCATACACTCAATAAACCCAAAGTCTAGAGGAATTTGATGAAATTACAGACAATATAAACACAGCCTTCTCTAGCACTCTTGATAGTGTCGCCCCCTTCGATTAAAGAAAATGAAAGAAAAAAGCCCCACACCATGGTACAATGATCACACTCATGCTCTCAAGAGAGCAGCTCAGAAAATGGAGCACAAGTGGAAGAATACAAAATTAGAGGTATTTCGCGGTGCATTGAAGGATAGTGTCTGTAGCTACAGACAGGCACTAAATGCTGCCAGGTCAGCATATTTTAGCAAACTCATAGAAAATAACCACAACAATCCTAGGTGTTTATTCAGTACTGTGGCTAAATTGGTTAGGAATAAAGCCTCAACTGAACCAGATATTCCGTCGCAGTACAATAGTAATGACTTCATTAATTTCTTTACTGATAAAATTGAAATAATCAAAAATAAAATTGGAATTATGCAACTGTTGGGCCTCAGGTATTCAGATAGAAGACAAAGGCAGGCCTACATACAGTCATAATGCCTGACTAAGTCCTACATACAGTCATAAAGCCTAACTACAACAATTGCGCCGGAATCAAACAAAGGGAGTCCAAAACAGACTACAAATCCCATGAAGCCTTGCTCAATTTGCACCTATGTGTGAAATTCTGAAGGATCGAACTCTCAACTCCTATTGGATGAGGCGCATGACAGAATGCGCCCTCAACCATGACATAATCGGGAGTAGAAAAACCTTTGAGATCTTTCTGGGTGTTGCTTCCAGCAACATTGCGTGCCGTGTCTAGACGTAGCTCTGCTGCTCTCAGGTGTAGCCTCATTGCACAAGGACTTGAAACTTTGGCAATACAATCTGCATCTCACTGGACGAGTTGAGATTTCTCCATGTTCCACCGAACATGCTAACGGATCCGAAGGAGACCGCAGAGCAATCCGCGTCTTCACCTGTTTGCCTGCAGAAGTGAAAAAAGATTTCTATTCCCTCTTCAATCGAGTCGACTTCGCTGATTTCTCCGTCAGCCCACTGAGAATCAGCAGCCATACCGCCAGCCGATAGAGCGAGGAAACGGCCTCCCATCATAATCTGACCTTCGAGGAACCAAGTCGGAGTCAGTCGATGGACAAACACACATTCTACATGCGTCCTCACGTGATACAAGTAAGAGGTTTACGTCTGGGCAGAGATAGATTATTATAGTTTGTTATTCTTGTGTATCAAGGTTATTGCTTGTACAGTTTACAGACCATCGAGTCTGCTCATTGCTGCTAATAATACTCAAGGCATTACTGTAACGTACTGTTACCACGAATGAGATTTGCTGTGTTGTCGTCCAACCACGTTGGACTGTTATGTATTTCCGCCATCGCGGGTGAGACCAGCACACTGAGTTTATCCATTAAAGAACCAAAGACTGCGGGACGGTTTACGAGCCGTTCACCGCGTCTCTGAGTGATAAACTAACAGTTGCCTTCTTCTCCCATGATCGCAAAATCCGGCTTCGGTGCCGTCACTCTTTTCTCTCTCTCTCTCTCTCTCTCGCACTAACCGCACACACACGCGGCCCCTCACAAACATACCCACACACACATTTGGTGAGTAGATAACTTGGCGATAAAGCTCAGCTTTGTCCCTAAGTTATCGTACAAGCAGAGACATGCTAAACGGGCAGACGTCATTAACCAGCCTCTTTCCCCCCACATTCGCGGCCATATTCTTTGGCTGGAAACCTCACGTGACGTTCTCTCCATGAGAGCCACGTCCGCCATTTTGTGCGCGTCACTTCAAACACACGCACGCACACACACACACACACACACACCCATTCACACACACACACATACCTTCCTCTCAAGTGTTATCAGGCTTATTTTATTACCATTATCTAATCATGGTACTTTTTTGTTAGTAGTTGGAAGTCGGAAGTTTATTGACTGCATTGTACTGATTATTAATTGATATTACTGCATCAATAAACTTTGTAATACTATAAAGAGAAGTGTTTTGGTTTGTTTTGCATACACCTGTGTCAAGGGCTGGCAGGGGATGTCAGTGCTCGGATTCAAAGCCTTCATTGTTTTCCTTTTGAATGTCAATGTTCTCCGGATATCAACTTTCCTAAGAGAACAATCCTATATTGGGACTGTTATACTATCTGGTTATTAGTCCCTGATTCCAGGGTGGTGCTCCAGCGATATTAATTCTTATTAATATTCTATTGATTTTGATAATTGATAATTATCTTTGATGATTGTTGATTTAAAGGATTAAAAAGCTAACATTGATTCTAATCAATGTTCTGTTGATTTTAATAATTAATCATTATCTTTGATAATGAACAGTGAACAGTGTCTCATAATTTTCCTCAATGCAACTTCAATCCTTCGCTGTCATAGGTCATGAAGAGCTAACAAAACTTATCGAAACATCAAAAGCCACATGTATATTAGATCCAATACCAACTAAGCTCTTAAAAGAGGTATTCCCAGTAATCTCAGAACCTCTTCTTAATATTATTAACTCCTCGCTTTCCTTAGGACATGTCCCAAGAAACTTTAAAATGGCAGTTATCAAACTGCTTATTAAGAAGCCACAACTTGATCCCAGAGAACTGGCTAATTATAGACCGATTTCAAATATCCCGTTCATGTTGAAAATACTAGAAAAGATAGTGTCCTCCCAACTATGTTCATTTCTACATAGAAATAGTATAGTTGAACAATTTCAGTCAGGATTTAGGCCCCATCACCATACAGAGACTGCACTTATCAGAGTTACAAATGACTTACTTATCATCTGATCATGGCTGCATTTCACTTCTAGTGCTTTTAGATCTTAGTGCTGCCTTCGAAACCATAGATCACGACATTCTCTTGAATAGGCTTGAGAATTATGTTGGCATTTGTGGACTTGCATTAGCATTGTTTAGGTCCTATTTAACAGACCGCTACCACTTTATCTGTGTAAATGAGGAATTGTCAAATCAAACAAAAGTTAAGTATGGAGTGCCACAGGAATCAGTTTTAGGTCCTCTGCTTTTCTCCTTATACAGGTGCTGGTCATATAATTAGAATATCATCAAAAAGTTGATTTATTTCACTAATTCCATTCAAAAAGTGAAATTTGTATATTATATTCATTCATTACACACAGACTGATATATTTCAAATGTTTATTTCTTTTAATTTTGATGATTATAACTGACAACTAAGGAAAATCCCAAATTCAGTATCTCAGAAAATTCGAATATTGTGAAAAGGTTCAATATTGAAGACACCTGGTGCCACACTCTAATCAGCTAATTAACTCAAAACACCTGCAAAAGCCTTTAAATGGTCTCTCAGTCTAGTTCTGTACGCTACACAATCATGGGGAAGACTGCTGACTTGACAGTTGTCCAAAAGACGACCACTGACACGTTGCACAAGGAGGGCAAGACACAAAAGGTCATTGCAAAAGAGTCTGGCTGTTCACAGAGCTCTGTGTCCAAGCACATTAATAGAGAGGCGAAGGGAAGGAAAAGATGTGGTAGAAAAAAGTGTACAAGCAATAGGGATAACCGCACCCTGGAGAGGATTGTGAAACAAAACCCATTCAAAAATGTGGGGGAGATTCACAAAGAGTGGACTGCAGCTGGAGTCAGTGCTTCAAGAACCACTATGCACAGACGTATGCAAGACATGGGTTTCAGCTGTCGCATTCCTTGTGTCAAGCCACTCTTGAACAACAGACAGCGTCAGAAGCGTCTCGCCTGGGCTAAAGACAAAAAGGACTGGACTGCTGCTGAGTGGTCCAAAGTTATGTTCTCTGATGAAAGTCAATTTTGCATTTCCTTTGGAAATCAGGGTCCCAGAGTCTGGAGGAAGAGAGGAGAGGCACACAATCCACGTTGCTTGAGGTCCAGTGTAAAGTTTCCACAGTCAGTGATGGTTTGGGGTGTTTTCTGAGGTCCAAGGTCAACGCAGCCGTATACCAGGAAGTTTTAGAGCACTTCATGCTTCCTGCTGCTGACCAACTTTATGGAGATGCAGATTTCATTTTCCAACAGGACTTGGCACCTGCACACAGTGCCAAAGCAACCAGTATCTGGTTTAAGGACCATGGTATCCGTGTTCTTAATTGGCCAGCAAACTCACCAGACCTTAACCCCATAGAAAATCTATGGGGTATTGTGAAGAGGAAGATGCGATATGCCAGACCCAACAGTGCAGAAGAGCTGAAGGCCACTATCAGAGCAACCTGGGCTCTCATAACACCTGAGCAGTGCCACAGACTGATCGACTCCATGCCACGCCGCATTGCTGCAGTAATTCAGGCAAAAGGAGCCCCAACTAAGTATTGAGTGCTGTACATGCTCATACTTTTCATGTTCATACTTTTCAATTGGCCAAGATTTCTAAAAATCCTTTCTTTGTATTGGTCTTAAGTAATATTCTAATTTTCTGAGATACTGAATTTGGGATTTTCCTTAGTTGTCAGTTATAATCATCAAAATTAAAAGAAATAAACATTTGAAATATATCAGTCTGTGTGTAATGAATGAATATAATATACAAGTTTCACTTTTTGAATGGAATTAGTGAAATTAATCAACTTTTTGATGATATTCTAATTATATGACCAGCACCTGTATATGCTTGGGAGATATTATCATGAATAGTGGAATTTTAGGGATTTACAAGTCCCTAAAACTTGTAAATTTGATCTGATGTTAGAGGCCCCAGCCCCTGAAATGCATTTAACAGTAGTGGCTGGAGTATCTATTTCCACATTCTTTATAATAGATTTTCTTATAACAAGGGTGCTTTCAACATGATTCTCAGTGGGTGCATCACTGAGTGGGGAGAATAGATTGGAAACCCTAACAGGAACGGCAGAGTGGTGTCATTTGATGAGTGAGTATGCTGTCGAGATGTCACTCAAATGCCCTGCTGCAAGGCCTCTACAGCCAGAACCAAAGTGTGAGTGTTCCTCGCTGTTCTACCCGCATCCGGAACAGTATCTACCGGCTTCTCATTCTCACTGACCTCCATTAGCATTCGGATGCATGTCTCTAACTCATTAACCTTCTCCGTCAGCCTGACTAATTCCTTACATTTATAACATGTGAATCCCTCACTGCTGATGGAAGAAGCTATAGTAAACATGTGGCATGCAATGCAGGAAGCAATAATTTGAGCGGATGCCATGACTTACCACAATTGTTTGTTGTTTTTTGTTATGGTTGTCCTTAAGCAGCGAGGGTTTGAGATCAATGTGAATCCCTCATGCAATTGCTTGCTGTTGTTGTGGTGGTTCCTAATCAGCAGAGATTTGAGATTGATGCAATAATCTGTGTAAAACACAGAGGAAATGAATGCACACAGTAGAAATGTGAAATGTAGACAAGTGGGAAATAAAGAAAAGAAAAAAGAAAAGATCGGATCGGGTGTGCGTGGTAATATACACACAGTTGAAACAGTCGAAAAGCAGAAAAAAAACGAAGCATGGTGTAAAATGGCAAAGGATAAAATGATGAACGTAGAGGAATAAGCAATACTAAGCAGGCTAGCAAGCTACAAACAAACACAGACTCTTGCAGCGTGCCGGCAGCAACCTTGTAACCAACTCTTGTATTAAATTAATCATGGCTGACTGAGAATAGTGAATTTCTACAAAAGCATATGTAACTAAAGATCTTCACGCAGCTCTTTTCATAGTGACCATGACTGTCAAGCTCCAAAAAGAACCAAAAAGTTATCCTTTTAACACCTTAAATGTAGACCATGTGACTCGTGTGCTGTATACAAAGTACATTAGGATAACTTTGTGTGACGAACAGACCAGAATTTTTGTCGATATTCACTGAAAATCTTCCTTTCTGCCGAAGCTCTGAAATCTAATTTTTGTTCAGATTCTAAAACAGTTTGATGTCTTTGGTGGCAAAATGACAATGGTTCTTGCATGCATTGGAAGTGATGCACCAGTTTAAATAAACAGAAAAAAGAATGAGATTTGAGAGCTAAAGCAGAGGGGGGAATATTATCATCTTAAAATTCAGTCTGTTCATCACAAAAAACTACAGTTTTAAAAGACTTGGAATATAGCGCTCAATAATTGACAGGAGGGTGAGTAAATATGAACAGAATTTTGGTGTTCCTGTAGCTCAACAGGTAGAGCATGGTGCTAGAAACAACAAAGTTGTGGGTACATACTGATTAGATGTATACCCTGAATGCACTGTATGAATATATATATATATATATATATATATATATTATCTTATGAAAAATGACAAGACATGGTGCACGTTTCCACCAAAGTCACTGAAATCAGGTGTCTGCAACCAAAGAACATTACTGCAAGTATGAAGGTAAATCAATAGCAAAACTCAAGAGCTTGCATATTTTGATTTGAGAACTTGTACAATAAATATTTGTACTTGTAAGTTGAAATTTACACTCACAGCACTGATGTGAAAACTTGTCAAATAAAAATGTGAAGTTGAATGTTGCAATCTGCACTCACAGACGGTAATTCAAAGCTTGTGTTCTGAATTCACAATTGCAGACAAATAGTCACAAATGTGTAAAATGACATTCTCATGAATACAACTACAGACACAAACTTGTATTACACATTAGCTTTTGTACTTTAATTCATTTTCGCAGTACAACCACAAATCAGCACTTACAACCTCTCAAATCTGGCACTGCAACTTTAAATATTCACGCCTTGACTTCTGCAACTACTTTTGCAAAAAAACTTAGCAAACCTCACTTGTGCACTAGAGCAAGACCAGTGGAAGGGGCAGAGATGGGACATTTTTGTACACGATGATGTCAAGCCACAGCGCCAGCCCGCGCCTGTTTGTAATGGCAAAGTGAAGGGCTGAGTTCGGAATGGCGTACTAGTATACTACTTATACTATTTCTGCCATTGACACATATGGCAGAAGTAGTAAGAGTAGTATGGGTAGTATGCCATTCTGAACTCAGCCACGGAGTTTCTTTACTGAGTAAAACTACTACACTCAAATATTGCATGACTATTAAGATCAAAGAAGTGCATTTTAAAATCTTGCACAAAGTTTACCTTTGTAACCTACTTGTATCTAAGTATTCTGATGTAAATAACTCATGTACCTTTTGTGGGAACAACAGTGAAAGTCTTGATCATATGTTTTTCTTTTGTTATCTTGTATCTGCTTTTTGGCATGATCTGAGTCTCCATTGTGTTAAAATTTGATTTTTGTGTCAAAGACATATTTTATTTTGAAAACGAAAACAGATCTCTGGCAAACACTGTCATTTATTCTGGTTGTGAAATTTTATTTACACAAACAGAAATTTATTAAAAAATACCTATATTTGCAGAATTAATGCTGGAAATCAAGTGCTTAATAAATGTTAGGAGATATGTTAGCAATAAAAAAAATTATTTATTTTCTTGCTTGTTATGATGAGATCTTTCCTGCATCCTGAGTGAAGTGATTTATTTCTTCTCCTTTTTATTTCCTGTTTTCCTTTACTTTTTGTGTACAAGTGATAGAATTTTTTTTGTTTTGTTTTTGTTTGTTTTTTTGCTACAAATATGCAAGTCTGCATTGATTCTCCTTTATTGCACTTTTTTATTGTCATCTTTTTTCTTCAATAAAAAGATAGAAAGAAAAATGTTTGTAAGGGCAAAGGAGAGCCAGTTATCGCAATGGGGGGATCTAACAATCTGAGTGCAAGTTTTGTTAATTGTTAAGTAGTATTAAAAAAAGTTTTGTAAAACTCCCACACTCCCACATCAATACGTTTTCCTTCACTGATATATTAATGTGTATTATTGATGAAGACTACTTTCCACTCGACAATGTAAAGTTTTACCAGGTATTCAAGTCTGTGTCTGTAGTTGTATTTATGTAAATGTCATTTTACACATTTGTGACTACTTGTCTGCAATTGTGAATTCAGAACACAAGCTTTGATTTATTGTCTGTGAGTGCAGATTGCAACATTCAACTTCAAATTTATATTTTTTCACATTGAGTGTAAATTACAATTTACGAGCAGGGTTGGGGAGTAACGGAATATATGTAACGGGATTACGTATTTAAAATACAAAATATTAGTAACTGTATTCCACTACAGTTACAGTTTAAATCATTGGTAATTGGTAAAAGTATTCTGATTACTGAAGAGATTACTTTGTATTTGATTGTCATTTGTTTCATTTAATGTTTAGACTATTCAGTTGGAAAACATTTATCCATATAAATGATGCAATCTGAGGAGCTTTCGAACAGCAATGAAACACTTTCTTAGATGTGTTACATTCATACAAGTTCATACTGTTGTGAGTGAAAAGGTGGATATGACTTAATTGAGGAATTTTCCCTTGGGAGCTTAATAGAGGAGCTACATCACGTTTCTACAGCTTAACAAGAAAACAGTTAGAAACACTTTGACAGATAAATAATACACAATTACACACCTTGTCAATGTTTTTTATGAGGTTAGGGTATTTTTTACAAGAAATGCTAACCAATGTAGCCTTTAACATCATACAGAAAGCTACAACCAATATATCTATGACGAAAATGCACATTGGAGCATAATTTTTTTCGCAAAGATATACTGCAAAAATCTTATTCTTAAAAATTGAAAAATTGAGAATTGGGTTTTGTGGCAGAACGACCCACCCCTGCCTCTCAAAATTGTTGCCCCGCCTCTTAGGGAGAGATGAGGAGAGGTGTAACTTTATGAGCCTCATTTGGGCAGCAGATGATGAGGCGCACAGGACGTGAGTGGAGTCTCATCAACGCTGCTATACAAACGCAGAGCGTGCCTCTCTTCGAGAAGCCAGCTTCTATCTTCATTTGTGCACACACTGGCATCCTCACATGCCCAGGAGCAGAGCGGGGAGGGTACCGGCCAAATTAGATGTGCACCGGACCCGCACCCCCAGCATGAATTAGATGCAATTGCCAGGGGATTGGAGCACGCGTCGCGGCCTTTGGGTGCATACACTCAACAGTTAACACAGCGACAGAGAATGATGCGAATGCATTGGTTTCAATGAGGATGGTGCATCGGAAGGACGGAGAGGGAAAATGCAAGGGTTTCCGAGAGTGAAGCTCTGTCATGCGAACAAAAGTTGAGAACATTTTAACTTTTGCTGCAATACACTTTTGCTGCGGTGAATTTATTCCCTGCCCAACCATTATATTTATCTGTTAAGCTAAAAAGATAGTAACTGTGTAGAGAGAGCCTGGAGAAGAGTTTCAATGTTTACTGGTACATTGTCAAAAATATATATTTTAAATAGTCATCTCTATCCACACAACTCTGTGGTACATGGACCTTTCGCAGTCACATGCGTCAAACGCTCCAACGGAGCTTTCCCTAGTGTGTAATCACCCTTCCCCACACACTCGCCACAGCCCCTGGGTAGACAGGCCGCCACAGAAGCCTCCGCCCATGAAGGGGAGCACATGCAGCTGTTGGACCCTGCCCACCTCCTGCCCCCAGTGGCCGAAGCGATAAGTGTTGTTGGGTGTATGGACAGGTGTGAGCTCCATTTATTTCAGGGTGAAATGTCCACAGATGGGTGCCAAAAGTGAGTTGTTTTCAGATGTACAGGCTGTAATATAGTGAAGAGGAATGCATATTTTATAAACTGTACCCCCTCAACCCAAACCCCAAACCTAAACCTAATCATCAGTAGAGTAAAAATGTTAGAGGGAAAAATGCAACCTCCGAATCGCTCTCGTCACTGATTATGCAAACGCAACTACTTCCTGGTTTCAACACGGGATCTGAACTGGGTCTCCCACACTACTGACAGAAGGTAAACACACTGGAGTCGATGCAGAAATGTCTAATAGGAGATTGTGCTTGTCAGTGAGTTGCCATAATGCAGCCGATCCTTGGGTACTGGAACTATCAGAAACAACATGCCGACATACTGTGTGATTATGCTGAATCATAACAGATTTGAAAACAGGGTTAAGGAGCTGCATTATACTTTAATTAGAAACAGCAACCAATATGTGGGGGTGAACGTTCTGCAAGAATTTGGCCTGCAAATAAAGTTGTTGACAAGGTGTTGTAACAATCACACAAATCATAATTAAGATGGCAGATTATCAGTTCATAAACACTTGTACTTTTCACCCTGTTCACCCTGTTCCTCCCACAATGCTATCTTATGACATTTAAACACTTTTACTATAGTGCATGACATCTAAACACTTTTACTATAGTGCATGACATCTAAGGCGATACATTTGAACATTTACATTAAATAATCAACTAGATTTACAATGTCATTAATGTCATTTTGCAGAAATGTCACCCGGTCACATAATTTTCATGAGATCAGGCTGGCTTTATGGCTGTTATATGTCTACTCATGTGCATATTGCTCATTTGAGTGAACATTTTTAGGATTGCTTATGTGCTTTCAGCTGTAGGTTGGTGTGGGGTAAGATGTGCCACTTTATACTTAAAGGGTTAGTTCACCCAAAAATGAAAATTCTCTCATCATTTACTCACCCTCATCCGATTCCAGATGTTTATGACTTACTTTCATCTGCATTGGTAAACAAAACTTTGAAGCTCCAAAAAACATATAAAGGCAGCAAAAAAGTAATCCATATGACTCCAGTGGTTGATCAGTATCTTCTGAAGCGATCCAGAAGGTTTTGGGTGAGAACAGACCAAAATATAACTCAAAATTTCATCAAGCTCAAATACACTTCCTAGCGCTTCTAGTGCTAGAAAGTGTTTTCAAGCTTGAAATCATGATCGTGCCTAGAGACTGCTGATCAGGACCGTTTCTATCTATAAGCAGTATAAGCAGCCACTAAGGGCCCCCGAGCCACTGGGCACCCCGCAAAGCAAGGTTGTTTAATTTAAAAAATATATATACTGTATATATTACAAGTAAGACTCAGTTAGCTGTTATGTCTGAATTAGACAGTTATAGGGGGCCCCCTTGTGGCCCAAGTGGGAAGGGAGAATGTAAGTGCAATTCATGGTTGGTCGTTCAAGAAGGATTTCACTTAGGGTCCCCATATGCTCAGAAACGGCCTTGCTGCTCTTGTCAAGATTTATATTGAAAAAGGAGTTATATTTTGGTCTGTTCTCTGTCAAAACTGATTCAGTACCATGAACTATCCTTGGACATTACCTGCATTTGTTTGCAAAGTATACTATGATCAAGTCACCAGCTAACAGGTCTGGATTACATCTCTCATATGCTGAAGACTCTGTTATGATCTTATAAATGTATGGTTTCGTTATATATTAGATCGTATATATGGTATTCGTATAATAACAATTGGTGGAAGCACTAGAGGAACCTAAAAAAAGATGTTAGGGACTGACAGCCTCACTCACAATTCACTTTCATTGTATGGAAACAAGATGCAATGAAAGTGAATGACAGGGCTTACATTCTGCCTGATATCTCCTTTTGTGTGTCACGGAAGAAAGAAAGACATATGGGTGTGGAACAACATGACGGTGAGTAAATAATGACAGAAAAATCCACCCTTCAAAAACAAGATTTGGTTATGAAAAAAGACATAAAATAATGTTGGAGGTCAATTGAACCAATATTGCATATGTTGGTATATCACAAACATGTAGGACATACTTTTTTTAATCTTAAATTTTCTATGACTCCTGTTTTTGCAGTGTACAAAATGTACTCTGACATGAATGACAAATTATTTGATAGGCACTTCTTGAATAAAAAGTCAAGTAACAAATGTAGCTTAACGTTTATTAGATCAAGAGAGTGACTCATCATACCTACTGGCATATCTTGTGTACATCTTACATACTTTGCAAAGATCTTATTTGATCTTATTTGGTGACACATTGCTTGTTAAACACATATATTCCTTCTGGCACCAGTTATAATAAAGCTAGAAATTTGTGTTTTCTAAAGGTTTCAAACTTTGTTCATTATTCATTATTACTTATGTCATGATTTAATTTATGAGTTAAAATGTCCAAAAACAGGGCGGTTACTAAAATTAAATAAGTAGTATTCGGATCCTAACATGGCAGTCCCCATGTGCGGACCCTCTCCATGTAGAATAAAACAGCTTTTATAAAGTTACTGATATGACTGGAGTATTCATCTCATGTGAGTGCTCATGATTTTATACATGTTTCAAAACTACTTTTCATTTAATTTTGGAGTAAAACTGAGTAAAACATTACTGAGTGCAAAAACCTTTATTGTGTAAAGTTATATGCAATCTTTCAACTCATGTCATGACCATTTAACATGATATCCGGGCAAGGATATTCAAAAAGGAAAATATATAAACTAAATATCAATTATATGTAAACTAACTCTTTGTATTGATAAAATAGCTATCCGTAAAGCATTGTTTACATGTAACAAAATCCACCACACAGGAATGACCAGAATTTATGTCGTTTACTGTCAATTTAGGACATGGTGTGACTGTGGCTGCCTGTAGCCTCCTCTATGTTTCTGTTTGATTTCCAAGCACTCCGTTAAAATAAATAAGGCTGGGCATAGAAATGCATCAATTCTTCCACTACAAACTCTTCAGACATGTTTAGTTCTGTTCTCTGGTTTGTGTGCAGCTGTGTTGTGTTCTGTTGTCACGATCACAGTGGCGGACCTATTTTTAGATAAACAAAACAGGTTTTCGCTTGAACACCCCAATGTTGTGAGGGGACTGCATGAACTGTTGCTCTCGTGCACTATCATGAACGCACACAGGAGAGCAATAGTTGGTCAACAGTTTCACTAAATAATACATTAGATTTCAGTTTGTATCTCACCAAACCATATTGATTGCTTTCATAACAATCATGAGTCTCATGGAATAATTAATTAGACTTCTGAATTATACTTTTGCATTCTTTTGAAGCTTGAAGAGGTAGTCAATATAAACTGCCATTGTAAGACATCACTGAGCGCAAATTGTTTTCACAATTTCTCCCTTTGTGTTAAGAAAAAGAAAGTCAATCATATAGGGTTCCAACAACACAGGGGTGAGTAAACAATGACTGACTTTAAATGTTTGGGTGAACTATCCCTTTAAATTGTCTCCCAAACAGATGAGGTTTTTAAGGATAATGCTCTATTGAGTTTGAAGTCCACAAAACAGACCTCCCTACCCTAAAACTTAAACCTAAACCTAACTGAAAGTGTCATTAAAGCAAAATTAGATGAAAAACACAATTTCTAAAGCAACCACGTAATTTTGTGGTGCTTCTGTGACACTTTTGGCTCACGTTTTGATTTGCGTGTTCTTCAGGACATGTTGTCCGGTACTTTGAATCGCAACTGCAACTCTCTATCAGATGAGCTACCACCCATGTGTGAACAAGCTTGTATGTAGATGGTTATGTAATGCAAATGTTAAAATGTATCACCTACAAGTAATGCTCTACAGTAAAAGTGTTTAGATGTCATAAGATAGCATTGTGTGAGGAACAGAGCAAAAAGTAAGTGTTTATGGACTGATAATCTGCCGTTTTACTCGTGATTTGTGTGAATAAAAGTAATTGTTGTTGTAGTGCCTCTAGTGTTCATTTCATCAGGAAACTTCTGCGATACTTACAACGAGCCATGTAAAAAAAAGATTTAGCAAAAATGTTAGTATGGTAATGTGATTCTATGAGACCAGATTGTCAAATTCACACCGTTCTGATCCAGCACTTTCAAAAGTTTTTTTTTCTCATTATAATTCTTTGATGTTTTCAGTTCAGTTCAGTGTAAAAACATTCAGTTAAAATGATTCAATTCAAGTCTTTCACATCAACATTATCAGCTGAAATGTCTTGGTTACTGATGTAACCTCTGTTCCCTGATGGAGGGAACGAGACGTTGTCAATGTAGTGACACTACGGGTTCCATCTTGAGAGCCCCAGTCACCTTTGCTTAAAATAGAAAAGGCCAATGAAAACTGGCGAGTGGAATTTGCATGCCACTCTCCGCCCCGGACATACGGGTATAAAAGGAGATGGCGTGCATCACTCATTCAGATTTATGCTGAGGAGCTGATAGAGAGTCCCGGCCATGTCAGTGGCCGGCAGGAGGGACACAATGTCTCATTCCCTCCATCAGGGAACAGAGGTTACATCAGTAACCAAGACGTTCCCTGTCTGTCACTCACTCAACGTTGTGTCGATGTAGTGACACTAGGGGTTCCTATAGGAAACGCCGCAGGCGCTGAACCGTGTCACGAGGTATGGAAGAGTGGACACGGGCAAGCTGCTGCGTGCCTCGCAGCGAGTGCTCAACCATGTCGTGACCTTCCAGCGAGTTAGGTAAGGCGTCTCCATAGTCCCGTTAAGGGGGGTGGAGGCACTTACCCAAGCAGGCTACAGGCGGTGTCTTAACTGATTGCTGTTAAGCAATGTCCCGCCGAGCACTTTTCTAGAATAGACCATACTCAATACTTCTCCACAAAACCCTGTCTCACCGTGAGGACACCAGATTCCCCTTTATTTTGGACACTTTCCCCTTGGACACAATTTATTCCCATTTTTGGACATTATTTGTTTATTATTATTTCAAATAAACGCCTCTCCAAGGCTTGACGCAACACCTACTGTGCCTGTCTCTTGCGCACCCTGCCACAGCTTCTTGAAATTTCCATCAGGATCGGTGGATTAGGACAAACTTAAATTATGATATTTCAAGGATCACTGTCATTGTTATTGTGTCTGCTTTAATGAGACACATTTGCCCCGCAGGTGCTGTCTGTATGAGGCCAAATAATATCTAATGATATTTTACCACCATGTAAGATTTAATGGGATGAGCCTCCACCACTGCAGTGCATACTGTTAATGGAATGCTTCTAAATGATGTCTTTGCATTTATTTTGAATGCAGTAAGAAACTTCGAAATCGAACCACCTGTCATTAAATTGAATATTGAATGATGATGATTTTGACGTCATATATAATTATTTACTGTTTGTGGACCAATAATTCAGCAGTAAAGATGCAAATTGCATGTCTGATGATAGTTTTAATTTTGATATGCCATATTCCTCAGGCTTTAGAAGTGTGTTAAATGTGTGAGGATGTGTATCCATCAACCTGTTACTTGAACAACTAGATCATACAGGAACCTGCAAGCACGGTTGTCAGTGACATCACAGTTATTTAATCTAATGTGAAAATATGAGCTACTGCCATGCCAATGAAAAATGTAGTTAGTCGTGTCATTACTTTTAGTTAGTTACTCCGCAACACTTGCAAATGCACAGTTAGTGAATGAGACCCATTTTCAGTAAAGATGTTCTGATGGCCAAACTGTTTTCACAATGTTCTTATTGTGTAATTAATCCTCTTATCAAGCTCTTTTAGGCGACCTGAGTTGAGGACTCCATCACTTGTGCCAGCTATGCCTGCTCAAGCCCTTTACATCAGATTGATTATGATGCATAGCACCAAGAGCACTAATTGCCAGCTAGACCTTAAGTTAAAGCGCCCACTTGCCCTGAGGAATGAACCCAGAACAGATGAATAGAAAGGAATGGCTTTTTTATTGCTGGATTAATCTCAATGGCCCACTTTTGTCCATCAGCTCGGTGCGCACACTCATTCGTCAGGAGGACAGTGATATAGAGAACCACACACAGTCCCAGGGATTACCCAGAAACCTTCCCCCTCTCTAGCATGCTCTGGTTGTTTCTGACCAGATATTGACTACACAGGGCAGGAAAGCTCCCCTTATGCCAGGGATGATTGTGTCGACAAGATGCTGCTGCATGTAGAGCTCACCAGCAGGGGGTGCTCTTCAGCTTTGACTTTCCATAAATCCGTGGTTCTACATTTTTCTGGTCAAACCTCCTTTTGTCACCAGGACAAAATGTTTCTGATATTTTCTGTATACTTTCTGTGTTACATAAATACATACATTTTTTTATTAATGCCTTTATACTTGTAAAACATCCAAAAAATAGAATAAATAGTAAGTGATACTGCTGCAGGAGCAATGTTAATATAATTGTGATGAGGAGGAGGGTGAGTGAGAGAGAGATGCATGAGCCTGTGTGTGTGTGTGTGTGTGTGTGTGAGTGTGTCCGTTTTTATGTTGTATTAAAAGTCTTTGTGATTGTTAATCCAGTTCCCGCCTCCTCCTTTCCCTTAAGCAAGAGACATTGCCTGCTACACTGGTGCCGAAACCCAAGACTGGAGGAGGACCATGCTGTCCTGGAGACCTCGCTGCTGGATCAAGAATAATATTAGAGGATACACGATCTGGTGGTATTGGAGCGGTTCGTCAGTGGGCTACCGATGTGGTCCACCAGGGGGCCGAAGAGCCCACTGCCGTCCGCCAGAAGGCGGTGGAGCCCACTGCTGACCACCAGGAGGCGGAGGCCAAGGGATGGCTGAGTGAGTCCAGTGCCATCGCCCAGCATTGCTGATGGAGGCGGTCCAGCTGGCTGAGGACCAGGTGGGCAGCATGGTCTGGAACCAGTGTTTTTTTTTTTTTTGTTTCCCTTTTTTCACTTCTCTTTTTATTTTCTCTCTCTCCTCTCTCTCTTTCAGGCTCTCCCGCTCTCTTTCCCTCTCCCCTCTCCCTCCACTCATCCTACTCAGGTTCCCAGGAGGCTGGGGAAGACCAGCCAGCAGAAGGACAGCCGAAAGGGCAACACCTCGGGAGAAAGTCCGGCTGATTGGTTCCCTGGCCTGAATCGGGCTTTCAGGGTATATGACGAGGAGGAGGGCATGGCCGGGCCATAAGGATGGACGCCCGGCGCTGAATGATCCCAATCAGCCGGGAGAGGGACAAAGAGGAGCCGGAGACACCAGTTCGAGAGAGAGACGCATGTAGCTGTGTATGTGTGTGTCCGTATTTATGTTGTATTAAAAGTCTTTGTGATTGTTAATCCGGTTCCTGCCTCCTCCTTTCCCTTAAGCAAGAGACGTTGCCTGCTGTAATAATATATAATAGCTCACCCAAATATTGTAATTTCTTCCATAATTTACTCACCCCCTTGTTCAAAACGAGTATGACTATTTTAATCTGTAAAACACAAGAATGAAGGAATGAGAGGATTGTGATTGTGACTGTCAACCTCCAAAAGCAAATAAAAGCACTATAGAAGTCATCCATATCACTTATATGCCATATCTTATGCCATATGATAGTGTTGTGTGAGGAACAGACAGAAATTTAAGTGTTAATTTACCACCTGTTCAAATCTGGTGTGCTCACGAAAATGTCTTTGTTTACATAAGCGCAGTGCAGTGAGAGCACCTGACAGCACATACGTATAAACGCCGTGAGCTATGCGCAGGACGTATGTGCTGCAGTGCCATTAGAAAATATAAATAAAGCTTAAGGATGAAAAAGGTGAAGAAAAAATAATTGCACACTGTAAGGGAGTTCGAGGAAAGGAGGAGGTGAGAAACAGATTTCCTGGTTCAGGTAGGAGTTTTAATCTTGCACTCAGACTCTTACAGTTCACACTCGTTGGTTTTACAGGCAAACATTTACTTAAATACTTTCAATTCATATAACAGAATGACACGTCGTGGCCTTTCTTGTGCCAGTCTCTCTCTCACCGCGTCTACTGGCGGTGTGGCTCTTTTATGCCGCTCTCCTCGTGCTCACTGAAATTAGAGACAGGTGTTAGACATAATTTAGCTCAGGTGTAAGCGCCCTTACCGCTTTCTCTCTCTCCGGAGAGATGCTTGACCACGCCCCCGCTGCCACACACACATTGGTTCTTGCGTTTATTGCCACATTTTTTAAATGTGCGAAAGTGAATGAGATTTACGAATCTCACACTATGAGAACCACTTTCATAGATGGTGCACACAGTGAACTCTTTTTGGGCATTTTGATGTTATCAGTTGGATTAAATATGCACATGCTGTTTGAGGTCAGTGATTTACTATCGAGGGCATGGATTGGGACCTGTCCTTTCATGTGTTGAATACCAAAAGAAAGTCTGACATATAGTGTGTAGTTTAAGGGGAAAGAATGCTTCTGTGGTCTTAAAATGTATTACAATTAGGGCTAATTTACAATTAGCAGCTCAAGAAATGTAGCACAAGTGGATGAGTGCAAAATTACAGGTCTTTCGTGGTGCATGGAATGATAGTGTCTCTAGCTGCAGAAAGGCTCTAAAAGCTGCCAGGTCTGCATATTTGAGCAAACTCATAGAAAATAACTACAATAATCCTAGGTGTTTATTAATTACTGTG
The DNA here is from genome assembly GCF_019703515.2 of Myxocyprinus asiaticus. Classification (NCBI taxonomy): domain Eukaryota; kingdom Metazoa; phylum Chordata; class Actinopteri; order Cypriniformes; family Catostomidae; genus Myxocyprinus; species Myxocyprinus asiaticus. The sequence continues at coordinate 37,924,293 of NC_059381.1, read as the reverse complement.
GATAAATTAGTAAGGAATAAAGCTTAGACTGAATTAGATATCTCATTGCAACACAGTAGTAATGACTTAATGTATTTCTTTACTAATAAAATTTAAATCATCAGAAACAAAATTGGAATGATGCAACCATCTGCAATAGTGCATCTGAAGACAATATCTCATATTATTCCCCAAGAGCAACTTCAATCCTTTGCTGTCATAGGACAGGAAGAGCTAAACAAACTTATCTAAACATCAAAATCAACAACATGTATGTTAGATTCAATACTGACCAAGCTAGTGAAAGAAGTGTTTCCTGTAATCTCAAAACCTCTTCTTAATATTATTAACTCCTCATTATCCTCAGGGCATGTCCCAAGGAAATTTAAGATAGCAGTTATTAAACTGCTTATTAAGAAACCACAGCTTGATCCTGAAGAGTTGGCTAATTATAGACCGATCTCAAATCTCCCATTTATGTCAAAAATACTAGAAAAGGTAGTGTCCTCTCAACTGTTAATTTTTACCAAAAAAATTTAGATATGAAGAATTTCAGTCAGGATTTAGGCACCATCATAGTACAGAGACTGCACTTATCATAGTTACAAATGACTTGCTCTTATCATCTGATCTTTTAGATCTTAGTGATGTCTTTGACACCATAGATCATGAAATTCTCTTGGATAGGCATTTGTGGACAGGCATTAGCTTGGTTTAGGTCATATTTATCCACTTTGTCTGTGTAAATGATGAATTGTCAGATCAAACTAAAGTTAAGTATGGAGTGCCACAGGGATCAGTTTTAGGGCCTCTTCTTTCTCCTTATATATGCTTCCCCTGGGAGACATTATCAGGAACCGTTGGAATTAGTTTTCACTGTTATGCTGATGTGACGAGGAGGAGATTAGCCAATTAGGAATTGGGCTAATCAGCTGAGGAGAGGGGATAAGTGCAGCGGAATGCGGCAGTTCAGGAGAGAGAGAGAGAGCCACATGCAGCTTCCATGTGTGTGTTTGTGTTGTGTGTCTTTTTTGTTTAAATTAAATATTATTTTGACTGTTTAGCCGGTTCCTGCCTCCTCATTTCCCAACCTTAACCTTGTTACATTGGTGCCGAAACCTGGGAAGGATGAGGGATGCGCTGTCGTGGAGTCCTCGCCACTGCCATCTACCCAAAGGAGCAGCTGGGGGATGGAGGAGTTGCTGCCAGCCGCCTGGATGTGGAGGAATGGCAGCCGTCTGCGAGGGGAGGAGGGGCTTGCTGCCGGCCGCCTGGAGTGGTGGAGACGCTGCCAGGGGCAGAGGAGTTCCCTACTGGTGGCCAAAACGCAGAGGGGCGTTCCATCTGCCAGGGGTCAGAGGACTGGCTCCGGTCCACCCGGGGAGGTGCGGCTGTCATCCGCCAGAGGATGGCGGTGTGATCGAGGACCAGGCGACGGCGTGTCTGGGAACCAGCGAGCAGGTTTTTTCTCTCTCTCCTCTCTCTCTCTCACTGTCCCTCTGCCTTGCCCTTTCCCTCTCCTCTTTTTTTTGTTTTGTTTTTCCCTCCCCTCATCCCCCTCCCCAGCCCTAGAGAGGTGGGGGAAAGCCTGCCGGCAGGCGAGGCTAGAAGGGAAGCACCCCGGAAAGGAGGGAGAAGGAAGGAGGGAGGAGTGTGAAGAGGAGGAGGGCAGGGCCGGGCTGTGACTACGCACGCCCAGCCCCAATTGGGCTAATTAGCCGAGGAGAGGGATAAGTGCAGCGGAACGCAGCAGTTTGGGAGAGAGAGAGCCACATGCAGCTGCCATGTGTGTGTTCATGTTGTGTGTCTTTTTGTTTAAATTAAATATTATTTTGACTGTTCAGCCAGTTCCCACCTCCTCCTTTCCCATCCTTAACCTTGTTACAGCCGACGATACCCAAGTTTATATTTCCTCGAAACCTGACAAAATTTCACAATTCTCCAAGTTAGCAGAGTGTATCAATGACATCAAAGATTGGATCTCTAGAAATTTTCTTTTACTCAATTCCGAAAAACAAAATTATTGTACCAAAAACCTCTAAAAATAAGATACTAAAATATAATTTGACTCTCGATGGATGTACTGTCACGTCGTCTTCTACAGTGAAGACTTAGGTGTTATATTTGATAGCAATCTGTCCTTTGAAAAACACATTTTCAATGTTTATAGATCAGCATTCTTCCATCTCAGAAATATTGCTAAGATATGACACATGCTCTCTATTTCTAATGCTAAAAAATGTATTCATGCGTTCATGACCTCAAGACTAGATTATTGTAATACATTACTGGGAGGATGTCCTTTAGGTTCCATAAATAAACTTCAGTTAGTTCAATATGTAGCAGCTAGAGTGCCAACTAGAACCAAGAAATATGATCATATCAGCTCAATCTTAGCATTGGCTGCCTGTTAAATTTTGTATTCATTTTTTTTCTTTTTCTCCCAATTTGGAATGCCCAGTTCCCAATGTGCTTTTTAAGTCCTTGTGGTTGTGTAGTGATTTGCCTCAGTCCAGGTGGTGGAGGATGAATCCCAGTTGCCTCCGCATCTGAGACTGTCAACCTGTGCATCTTATCACTTGGCTTGTTGAGCACATTGCTACAGAGACATAGTGCATGTGGAGGCTTCACACCATCCACTGTGGCAACCACGCTCAACTCACCATGCACCCCACTGAGAATGAACCACATTATAGCAACCACAAGGAGGTTACCCCATGTGACTCTACCCTCCCTAGCAGGTCTCCTAAGCAACCCAATTTGGTTGCTTAGGAGACCTGGCTGGAGTCACTCAGCACACCCTGGGATTTGAACTAGAGAGCTAGCGAACTCCAGGGGTGGTAGCCAGCGTCTTTTACCACTGAGCTACCCAGGCTCCCCAAATTTTGTATTCATTTTTAAATAATTCTAACTACTTACAAAGCCTTGAAATGTCTAGCTCCACAGTACTTATGTGACATTCTATCATGCTATATTCCATCACGTCCCCTAAGATTGCAAATTTCTGGCCTGTTAATAATACCTAGAATATCAAAATCCACAAACGGTTCGGGACTCATACACACTCTCTCAGTTTAAGTCTAGACTAAAGACTCATCTTTTCAGCCTGGCATACACCTAATTTATCCAACAACTCATATATATGCTGCAAAAGTTAGGTCTGCCGGAACTGGAAACATGTTTGTAACAGCGTTTGTATTTCAGGGGAAATGGAGGAGTCTGCAGGCAGTGGAAACAGTCAATGTGAGTACTTTTATTACTCATTTAGCATCGGCAAACATAAACAAAAAGGGCTCTTTGTGGCCAAATATACACACACGTAAGTCAATGAATGTTCACTTCAATCTTAGAAAGCACACATACAGCTGACTGTTACTCTGGTTTCTCCTCCTGCCGACTGATACGCTTGTCTGCCTTTTCAGGTCTCCCTCCGCCATCACTATAATGAGAGACTGGTGTTAATGATAATGAAAGCCCAGGTGATGAGCCTTACTGATCTTCCTCCATTTCTCCCCTCCCACCACCTGCGAAATCACCTCCCCTAGCCCCCTGTTGGATGCATCCATCTGCAAAATAAAGGGGAGAGAGAAGTTAAGAGCATGTAAATGCAGTCCCCCGCAAAGCGCAGACTTTACTTTTAGGAAAGCCTGTTGGCATGATTCCGTCCACTGGACCGAATCGGGGGCCCCCTTTCTAGTAAGATCAGTCAATGGGCTGGTGACATCAGAGTAACTAGGCACAAACCTTCGGTAGTAGCCAGCCAGCCCCAGAAACTGTCTTATCTCATTTTTGGTCTTGGGCCTCGGGCAGTTTTGTTAACCTGGGGTCGCACCTGCCCGTGACCCAAGTAGAACCCTAGATATCAATCTGCCACCCGCCCAGTTCTTCGGGTTAGCCATGAGTCCCACCCGTCGCAACGACCTCAGGATGGCTCTCAGATGTCGCATGTACTGCCGCCAGTCATTATTATAAATAATATTATAATCTAAATATGCAGCAGCATATGGTGTATGTGGTCTGAGAATTTTGTCCATGAGACGCTGAAATGTGGCCGGGGCCCCGAACAAAGCAAATGGAAGAGTCACAAATTGGTTAAGCTGAACGGTGTGGAAAAAGCTATTTTTTTCTCGGGAGATTGAAGTTAAAGGGATCTGCTAATAACCGTTTGTTAAGTCCAGTGTCGAATAAAATTGAGCCACGCCCAAACGATCAAGCAACTCATCAATCCAAGGCATTGGGTACGCATCAATTTTGGACATCACGTTCACTTTGCGATAGTCTACGCAGAACCGTCTCCACCGCCTGAGACCTCACTGACAGCAGATGCCTTCACCACATTTTTTACTAATAAGGTTACAGCCATCAGCACCACACCCTCTCAAACACCCCCTTCCTGTATGTGTCTCTTCAATGTTCCCACCTCTGACTGACACTGAGATCTCTAAACTCCTCCTCTCCAACCAACCCACTACCTGTCCCCTTGACACCATTCCTTCCCACCTTCTCCAAGCCATCTCTCCGTCCGTCCTACCTTCACTCACACACATGATTAACACATCTCTACTTACAGGCATTTTTCCCACAACATTTAAGCAGGCTCGAGTAACCCCGCTGCTTAAAAAACCTGCACTTAACCCCAAGAATAATATTACAAACCAGTCTCTCTCATTCATGGTGAAAACACTTGAAAGGGCAGTTTTCAATCAGATCTCTGCCTATCTCTCGAAGAGCAAGCTGCTGGATTGCAATCAGTCAGGCTTCAAAAGTGGACATTCCACTGAGACTGTCCTGCTCTCTGTCACAGAGACAGGCGAGAGCTGGATCTAGATCATCAGTCCTGATTCTATTGGACCTTTCTGCAGACTTTATCACAGTCAACCATCAGATCCTACTGTTCACCCTCTCTACTCTGGGCATCACAGGAACTGTACTTGGCTGGTTTAAGTCCTATCTCTCAGGTAGGTCCTTAAAGGTAGCCTGGAGAGGTGAGGTGTCCGAGTCACATCAGCTACTTAACTCAGGGCTCAGTGCTTGGGCCACTTCTCTTCTCTATATACACAACATCACTGGGACCCACCATTCAAGCACATGGGTTCTCTTACCACTGCTACACCAATGACACACAGCTCTACTTGTCTTTCCAGCCCAACAACACCACAAAGACTGCTTGAATCTCGGCCTGTTTGGCAGACATCTCAGCCTGGATGAAGGAACACCACCTGCAACTTAACCCAGCGAAGACTGAGCTCCTCGTCTTACCATCCAACCCTGCTGTTGAACAAAACATCACGGTTCAGCAAGGTTCAATTACAATAACACCTTTCAAAATGGTCAGAAATCTAAGGGTAACCATCGATAATCAACTCAATTCCACAGACCGCATCTCGAAGACAGCATAATCATGTAGATTTACACTCTACAATATCAGGAAAATAAGACCCTTCCTCTCTGAACATGCCACACAACTTCTTGTTCAGTCACTTGTCATAACAAGACTGGACTACTGTTACACTCTCATTGCAGGCCTCCCTGCATGCGCAATTAGGCTCCTGCAAATGATTCAGAATGCAGCAGCACGTCTGGTCTTCAATGAACCAAAGAGTGTGCATGTTACACCACTCCTTGTCTCTCTTACTGGCTGCCAGTTGATGCACATAATTCAAGGCTCTGATTTAAAAAAAAAAAAAAAAAAAACATTTCCAGGTCATTCACAGTCAAACATTTCAATGCAGTATTCAAAAATAAGATAAGTCTTAGTCCATTTCAACAATAAAAACTTGTTTTTTTCTCTCTCTTTCTGACAGTAAACCCACATTTACCCTACACAATCTTCAAGTAGAATCACTTTACATTCAGTTAAAACATTTTGCACATCATTTGTTTTCCATTTTAAAATAGTTATACAGAGTTTGTACATACTCTTTCACACCTCTTTTAAAACACAACCACAATTCCCCAACATAATTCCTGTTTTTTTGTAATATTCCTCCTTTTCCATATTGCACTTTTAGCTAGAATATAAAAGCATATTAATAATTTTCTTGTTTTCACATCCCTCCTTTAATCCCAGCATTAAAATCCTGTCCCACTCCAAATCCTCTTCTCTTTCTTTCCCTATTAATCCATTCACCAACTTTTTTTTTTTAATCTTTAAAAAAAAACTTCAACTCTTCACAGTATAAAAAAAGTGTAAAATTCATTCATTCTCTTTCTTGCACACTTTACATATTGCGTCCTGCTGCATCCTGTTTTTGTATAAATTACATTATGTCTTATAAAATAGTCCAAACGTTCCAACTTTATGTCTAAAAATCTCCATCTCATGTTTTTCCATATGTCCATTTCTTCCAATTCAGTAAAATGTGTCATCCAAAATCTTGCTGCCATACAGAACAGTCACTGGGTCTGCTCCAGCGTACCTAAAATAATTTCTGCAGAGCTACGTTCCCACCAGAAGGTTGCGGTTGGCTATTGAGCGACGCCTTGTACCAACACAAAGAGGCACCAAAACACTTTCCCGGACTTTCGGTTTCACTGTACTTCATTGATGGAATGATGTTCCGAACTCCATCCGTGAAGCAGACTCACTCTCTGTCTTCAAAAAATGTCTAAAAACACATCTTTTCCATGAGCACTTAAACATGCACAAAACAATTATAATAAAAAAATAAATAAATAAATACTATATATATTCTTGTTGGATGTCTTGGATACTACTATTCTGATGCTAGTGAAACTTTGTAATGCAGCAGTTTTCATACTGCTGTCTACTTAAGATGAATCGCTTATGATGTATTATTCCTCTTTTGTATATCGCTTTGGATAAAGCGTCTGCCAATTTATTTAAGTGTCTGGATTACCGTAATGGAGTAATGCTGTACAGTCCCTGTAAAGTATGCCAGATCACAGCTGTCTATTGCATCCCCGTCAATGTAGCACTCAGAACTGACCTACAAGATCGGGAATCGCACCATGAAAATAGAGCACAATTATAATTGTGATTATATTATATAATATTTCACAAAATATAACAAACTTTGATTTGAAGGTAAAAAGTATTTAAAAATAAACTACAATCACATAAAGCATTACGAATGATGAAATCAACTTAAAAAATATGGAAAATATAAAACTATTGATTTAAAGTTGTTGATTATAGGTATAGAAACTATATATTTAAATTTTATAACAAAATATTCTGATATTTGCAATATATCAGATGTCAAAGGAGTGGGAAGTCACTGCAGAGCTTGTTTGGCACGCTTTGTTGGATCATGGGTAGTGTAGTTCTTCAAAAGAAATTCCACTATTAAACACAATTTCTAAAAAATTAAGTTGAAATAACGTAGACTGATGGCTTCAATAGAAGCAGATACAATCGATTAACAACCTCGAAGCTTACGGTAGGTCTGTCTTTAGAGGTAATAGTTATAATTAAATATTTATTTGCCTATAGAGAAAATGAATGGGAATTTTACTTCCGGAAATCAACTGTTGCACGCTATTGCGTTCAGCACAGAATTAAACTTCAGCAGCCACAATTCATTCTTTTTTTTTATTTTTTTTTATCATTACATTTTTTTTATTGATTCCAAACTCAAATTAAACACAAACAGCACATGAAAACATGGAATCAACTTTTATCAATATATGCCAATATATACCACTCATGAAATGAGGGCACACCAGCCGACTTCCATCCCCCAAGAATCACCTTCCTGCCGATCATCACGCTGGTAAGGACCCAGTTTTGTATGTGTTAATACCTGCCCCATCACCCAAAATACAAAGTCTGGGGCAGAATAAAATCTGAGTGCTCAAGACCTCACAGACATAACTCTGAACCCTCGACCAAAATTCTTGAATCTGAATACGAAACCAAAAAAACGTGGGCTATGTCCCCATCTTCCAACTGGCATTGCCAGCAAGTAGGTGTGTCTTTAAGGCCAAGCCTATACAATCTAGAGGGAGTCCAATAAAAATGATGCAGAATCTTAAATTGAATGAGGCACACCCTTGCATCCCTTGACATAGACTTGACATTTTAAAAAAATCCTACCCATTCCCCATCCTCCAGTACTAAATTCAAGTCTCTCTCCCATAACTACTTAAGAGATGTTAAAACCCCATCCCCTAGACTCTGAATTAGCCAAGAATGGTATGCTGAAGCCTCGTGACCCTTTCCAAAAGCAGCAAGCACCATCTCAAGAGTGTCTGCCGCTTTAGGTGGCTGAGCACTACACCCAAAGGTTGTACAAAGTAGATGGCGCAACTGTAAGTACCTGAAGAATTGAGATCTGGGAATCCCAAACCGCTGTATAATATTTTCAAAAGATCTCAACGCTCCATTTTCATACAGGCCACCCAGCGTAGCAACTCCTTTCTCAATCCATTCTGTCCAGCAGAAAGGGAACTTGTTAATGCACAATTTAGGGTTTAACCAAATACTTACGGCAACGTTCAAGTAAATGTCCAAATTGAACACGCGGGAAACTTTTGTCCACACTAAATGCATTTGCGAGATACCGGGATGTGTCTTTACTTCTCCGGGCAGCTTGGTAGAAAACTTTGCAATGGCAAGATAAGGGCAAGGACCTCCTGTTCAATAAAGATCCAGGGAGGGGCTCTCTCAGGTGGAGGCGACCAATGCGGCAAATATCTGAGACCAAAAGCATAATAGTAAAACAAAATCTTGGGGAGACCTAACCCACCTTTGTCAACTGGCCTGTGTAACTTATTAAAATGCATCCGAAGATGTTTACCATTCCAGATAAAGGATTTAACTATACTATCAAATAATTTAAAATAAAATAGGGGAACTTCAGTGGGGAGAGACTGTAGTAGGTAGTTGAATTTTGGAATACAATTCATTTTTATAACATTAATCTTCCCAGTCATAGATAAATGTAATGAAGCCCACCTGTCCACATCGCTAGAAAACCATTTTATTAAAGGGTAAAATTAACTCTAGCTAGATAAATTTGATGGGAATAAAATACCCAAATACTTAATGCCCTGTTTGTGCCACTGGAAGGCCATTACTGGACAGTACACTTTCAGAGCCAAAGCTTCGGATTTACTCGGGATTTGACTCTGTATCCCGAGAACTTAGAAAAGGAATTAATAATTCTGTGGAGGCAAGGCATAGATCTAGTAGGGTCAGAAACAAATAATAAAATGTAATCTGCATAAAGCAGAAGCTTATGCGCCACACCTCCCACCATCACCCCTGGAAAATCATCTTCCTTTCTTATCGCGGCTGCTAAGGGAAAGACAGAACAATAATGGGGAAAGAGGGCAACCCTGCCGAGTGCCCCATTCAGAGTAAAATAATCTGAAATTAATCCATTTGTTTGTACCGCTGCTACAGGGTGTCTATAAAATAACTTAATCCAACCAATAAATGTACGCCCGAACCCATACATTTCCAAAATCTTAAAAAGATAATCCCATTCTACCATATCAAATGCCTTTTTGGCGTCAAGTGAGGTGGCAGCGACCGGAGACTCATCATTTGCTACTGACCACATGATATTGATGAAACGCCTAATGTTATCAGAAGAGCTACGGCTCTGAACAAACCCCACCTGATATATGTATAAGAGATGTCATAACTTAACCGGTTAGCCAAAATTTTTCTAACTGGATCAGGGAAATTGGACGGTAATTTTTACACTCACATGGATTGTTGTCCTTTTTAAGAATCAGACTGATCCGGGCTTATGTCATGGTTGGTGGAAGCTTTCCATTCTTTAATGATTCCATATAAACTTCTAACAAAAGTGGAGCCAATTCTGTAGCATAAAATCTAAAAAATTCAGCAGCAAAACTATCTGGCCCCGGAGCCTTGCCGTTAGGTCAGCGCTTTGTGATGGCCACTCCAATACCTTGACTTTGTTGTCCTTAAGCCATTTTGCCACAACTTTGGTGGTATGCTTGGGGTCATTGTCTGTTGATGTCTTGAGATGTTGCTTCAATATATCCACATAATTTTACTTCCTCATGATGCCATCTATTTTGTGAAGTGCACCAGTCCCTCCTGAAGCAAAGCACCCCCACAACATGATGCTGCCACCCCAACATGATCACACGGGATGTCACATTCTGTTTCCGAATGTTCTGGTACCCTAGGATCGGCAACAGCATGCCAACTCACTGACATGCCCTATCTCCCATCGGACATATTTGGAACGACTCAACAACAATTACTTTCCCTCATGGCACGACTGGTAGTGTGTTGCGTCAGTTGCATGGGAGACCACAGTTCAATCCCCATTCAAACGAGGAAGTAATCAGATTTTTATAAGCAATCATGAGGTTAAGAAGGTTGCATTTTTATCCCTATCATTGCATTTTGTCTCTACTAATGGTTAAGGTTAGATTTGGGTTTTGGTTGTGGGGTAGATTAAATAAAATAAGCATTTCTCTTCACTGATTTACACCCTATTCAGCTGAAAACAATTATTTTTACAACTGGCTTCTGGTGACCTCCCCTGGATATAAATGGATGTCACACTTGTTTATATACTCTGAAACACTTACCGATTTAGCCTCTGGGGGCAGTGTTTTCAAATTCGGTCAACACATACCGATTTCGGCTAAAGAAAAATTGGCACACACTTGCCGATTTTTATGTGAGATCAGGCTGGCCTCCCCGATGCTTCACGGTTATGATGGTGTTTTTTGGCTTGCAAGCTCCACCCTTTTTCCTCCAAACATAATGATGGTCATTATGGACAAAAAGTTCAATTTTTGTTTCATCAGACCAGAGGAAATTTCTCCAAAAAGTAAGATCTTTGTACCCATGTGCACTTGCAAACTGTAGTCTTGCTTTTTTATGGTGATTTTGGAACATTGGCTTCTTCCTTGCTGAGCAGCCTTTCAGGTTATGTTGATATAGGACTCGTTTTACTGTGGATATAGATACTTGTCTTCCTGTTTCCTCCAGCATATTCACAAGGTCCTTTGCTGTTGTTCTGGGATTGATTTGCACTTTTCGCACCAAACTACGTTCGTCTCTAGGAGACATACCAGAGTGGTAGGACGTACTATTGTTTGCACAGATGAACGTGGTACCTTAAGGCGTTTAGAAATTGCTCCCAAGGATGAACCAGACTTGTGGAGGTCCACAAATTTTTTTCCTGAGGTCTTGGCTGATTTCTTTTGATTTTCCCATGATGTCAAGCAAAGAGGCACTGAGTTTGAAGGTAATCCTTAAAATACATCCACAGGTACACCTCCAATTGTCAGAAGCTAATTGGCAAATTGCCTAAAGGTTTGACATTATTTTCTGGAATTGACCAAGCTGCTTAAAAGGCACAGTTAACTTAGTAAATGTAAACTTCTGACCCACTGGAATTGTGATATGGTCAATTAAAAGTGAATCAGTCTGTCTGTAAACAATTGTTGGAAAAATTACTCATGTCATGCACAAAGTAGATGTCCTAAATGACTTGCCAAAACTATAATTTGCTAATATGAAATCTGTGGAGTGGTTAAAAAATTAGTTTTAATGACTTCAACCTAAGTGTATGTAAACTTCTGACTTAAACTGTATATATGTATGGGACACAGGAGGCTGTTTGACAGATAAAAAACACTGTATGGGGGTTCAGGGATATCCCCTGAGAGGACATTTATAAAAATGTAAAAGTCTGACTGGACCATTTGTATATTTTCTTTAAAGTGAGAATCTATTAACAACAAACAAACAATTTACATAACAACAGTGAAGCATTAAAATACTGTTTGCATAATAAGTATAAATAGGCTTTTTCACAAAATTAGAACAAAAATCTGTTTGTTTATTATGAAAGGCTCATAACATGCTGATTAATAAAGCTAAATTTAGACCGGGGAAAAACATTATAGTCTAAATGCGGCACATTAACATTTCTGATGTTAATGTTTTTGATGTTAAAATAACCACACCTGCAACTTGTATGTACAGTAAATTAGACTTTATGCGGCGCCTCATGTCTATATAGCGAGGAGAGAGGCAATGTGTGGGGAGGGGGAGTAAAGTGTGTAGCGCTTAATTGTCCACATAATTCATAGTTCATTGATCATTTCAGTTGTTAAATGTTTTGTTGATAATCTGTTATGTCTGTTGTTCAGGCAGAAATGAATACTATTGAATATTTATAAAAGCTATTTCCACCTGCTTGAATGGAAATGACTCTGACCTAACAGTAATCTATCTACGTGGCATTAGGGACTCTTGGGGAGACTGTTTGCATTCACATCACTCCAGGTGAGTCACAAGGTAAGGACAATAAGCAAAGTAGAACAGAATAGGAACACAATGTTTTGATGATTGATTGTAGTTTGGTATATGAGACAGACTGCCTATCAGTTTGCACCAGATGTTTTGTTCAATTTGGTTGTAATAAAATAGAGAGTACAAATGTACATGTAGAATTTTGATCTACTGAAACTTTTTTAATGGCTATATTGTACAAAGGTGATAAAGATACACCTTAAAGGAATATTTCACCCAAAAATGAAAATTCTCTCATCATTTACTCACCCTCGTGCCATTCCAGATGTGAATGACTTATTTTCTTCTGCAGAACACAAATTAAGATTTTAGAAGAATATCTCAGCTCTGTAGGTCCATACAGTGCAAGTGAATGGGTGACAAAATTGTGACGCTCCAAAAAGCACATAAAGGCAGCATAAAAGTAATCCTTAAGACTCCAGTGGTTAACTCCATGTCTTCAGAAGTGATACAGTGCATCCGGAAAGTATTCACAGCGCTTCACTTTTTCCACATTTTGTTATGTTACAACCTTTTTCCAAAATGGATTAAATTCATTATTTTCCTCAAAATTCTACAAACAATACCCCATAATGACAATGTGAAAGAAGTTTGTTTGAAATCTTTGCAAATTTATTAAAAATAAAAAACGAAAAAGTCACATGTACATAAGTATTCACAGCCTTTGCTCAATACTTTGTTGAAGCACCTTTGGCACCAATTACAGCCTCAAGTCTTTTTGAGTAAGATGCTACAAGCTTGGCATACCTATTTTCGGGCTGTTTCTCCCATTCTTCTTTGCAGGACCTCTCAAGCTCCATCAGGTTGGATGGGGAGCGTCGGTGCACAGCCATTTTCAGATCTCTCCAGAAATGTTCAATTGGGGTCAGGTCTGGGCTCTGGCTGGGCCACTCAAGGACATTCACAGAGTTGTCCCGGAGCCACTCCTTTGTTATCTTGGCTGTGTGCTTAGGATCATTGTGCTGTTGGAAGATGAACCTTTGCCCCAGTCTGAGGTCCAGAGCACTCTGGAGCAGGTTTTCATCAAGGATGTCTCTGTACATTGCTGCATTCATCTTTCCCTCAATCCTGACTAGTCTCCCAGTTGTAGAAACATCTTAAGGATGATCAGAGGAAACAGGATGCACCTGAGCTGAATTTTGAGTGTATGACAAAGGCTGTGAATACTTATGTACATGTGATTTTTTTCATTTTTTATTTTTAATAAATTTGCAAAGATTTCAAACAAACTTCTTCCACGTTGTCATTATAGGTATTGTTTGTAGAATTTTGAGGAAAATAATGAATTTAATCCATTTTGTAATAAGGCTGTAACATAACAAAATGTGGAAAAAGTGAAGCGCTGTGAATACTTTCCGGATGCACTGTATGATAGGTGTGGGTGAGAAACAGATCAATATTTAAGTCAATTTTTGCTAGAAATTCTTCTCACTGCCCAGCAGAGTGCATATGCATGAAGAATGTAAATCACCAAAAACACAAGAAGAAGAATGTGAAAGTTAAAGTGGAGATTGACTGGGCAGGGAGGAGAATTTATAGTAAAAATGGTCTTAAACATTGATCTGTTTCTCACCCACACCTATCAGATCGCTAATGAAGACATTGATTTAACCACTGGAGTCATATTAATTACTTTTATGCTGACTTTGTGATTTTTGGAGCTTCAAAATTTTGGCACCCATTCACTTGCATTGTATAAACATACAGAGCTGAGATATTCTTCTAAAAATCTTAATTTGTGTTCTGCTGAAAAAAGAAAGTCATACACATCTGGGATGGCATGAGGGTGAGTAAATGATGAGAGAATTTTCATTTTTGGGTAAACTATTCCTTTAATGAAAATATGCAATTTCTTGTCCCAAAGACTATTACTACATAAAATAAATATTATTTTTTATTATATACAGATGGAGCAGTATAATTTGCAATTTGCGATTTTTTGATAGAAAATTATCTAGATATAAAAGTTGCAATGAGGGCCCTTTAAAGTTATTCAACTGCTTATCAATTATTTATAATGCATTTGTAAATGACTTATTAGTTATTAATTAACTCTTTTATAAAGCCTTAACAAAAGGACCATAAATGTAAAGTGTTCCCCATTCCATAATGGCAGATGAACAAATATATTTCAGGTAAAAATATGAGATTATTAAATATGTATATATCTCACCAGATGTCAGAGGAATGGAGAGTCAAAGCTGACCAGCAAAATCTTTTCAAAAATAACCAATAAATATGTACTATTGGTTGTGTAGAAAAGTTGGCCTGACAACATAGCAGTATACTGGATGTTTGTAATGAGAAGTTTAAATGTTAGAGAGTAAGGATGATTTGTCCTCTACATGATCTGTGAACACTGAAACCAGCAATGCTAGTTCAAATCTGCATTATAATGCACTAATGTATATGACAGCTCCCCTACGGACATGGCAAAACTGTTTGTATTAGTTGTTCTAAACAGGTGATGAGCTGACATCTTTATTTGGCTCTAGCTATGGGGGCCTCTCATCACCTGAGATCTAATAGATTTATGTTGAAGTGAAGGACAAATGCGTCCCCAGGTACCTGTGTAAAATAGTAGTGACATTCTGATTACGTGTATTCAGAGATCTCAAAATAGAGGATGACAGTGTTGTGGCCTGGCCACAAAAATATAAAAGATCATATTTGAGATTATATTAGTTTTGCAAGCTTTTTGAAGTTCAGATAAAAGGTAAAGGTAAAAGGAGGTTATGCTAGAAGGCAAGATAAAAAAATAAATGAATCCCATGTAACATCACAGTGAGGTAATATGGAGAGAGTAAGATACTATTTTTCCTAAACACCAGTAGAAATTATGATAATGATAAGAGTAAAATGTTGGGGTGTTATGACCTTTAAACAATAACAGAATCAATAATAAATAAAAATGGAAAATGTAATTTGCAAATGCAGTTAACAATATTAATATTGCGTTTTTGTTTTTGTTTTTTTCATTTTTTTTTCACAGAAATGTACATTTAACAGTAAAGCATTGATTTTGAGTTGTGATGCAGACATTTTTAGTACTGGTATTAACAACAACATCAAACAAATCTCTAAAAAAATTAATTAACACCTAATTAATGTTCATATATTCTGAGGACTTCTTAACTGATATTTACTCTTCTCCAGGCTCTTATTTATTAAAATAACTTTTTCCTTCAATTAAAGTTCATTAGAACTGAACAGATTTTCAACGGAAAAAAAGTCATAGATTTGTCCCTAATTCAAGGGGGTCCAGGCTTTGAAGTTTTTTTTGTTTGTTTGTTTTTTTTTGGTTAAACTCTCCTTTGTACTTGCCCTTATAAAAAACTGACCAAAGTTTTTGCATAGTATCCAGAGTTTAAGTGTGGTATTAGTAATGTACCACAGTTATCATGGTAATCACAGTAAAACCATGGTCCTCATTACCACTATTATTCAGCTAATATACAATATTTAATATAATTATAATTATAGTAACATTTATAATAAATATTTATAGTAAAGTTATTTCTGGTCCCCCAATCTGATTGGAAGAGAGACGTTCCAAGAATGCTAATATCTCAGAACAGCAGCCCTCTGACGCTTTACTGTTTGTATCACTCCGCTTGTGTTTGTGCCATTCTAAACTAAAGTGTAAGAGCAGTGCAGATATGAAAAAGAGCAGCCAAATGTGGGGATTTTCATTCATACCTGTGACATTAAGATTTTAGCCAGCAGGTGGTGACAAAAGACCATTTTTATGTGTTATGAGCCATTTGAGTTGATGCTTGTTGGTTGAGTCAGCGCTGTCAGTCGCTGAGCAGATTCTTGGAAGTCATCATAATTGTCTGTCACTCCATGATCGCTCGAATTACTTCTACACTACAGCCAGGCCTGGTTCCAACTCAAAATCACTGAGTGTGCTTCTGAAAATAGTGAGGGTATCGTATTACACATTTTTTTTAAAGATGAAATTGTTTAAATGCTACTAAATCAGTGTAAAGAAAAGATTTTTAAATGTACAAACATTTATTGCTTTGTTCTTTCTATGCATGATCTGTCGCTGAAAATGCTGCACATGCAGATTAGTAAATACTGATTTGCAAAATCATACGTTTATTAGTTTTGATGAAGGGATTTTGTGCGTTTGCTGGGATTTAATAAAATCTGCTTTGCCAATATACAGGCTTACATAGCCTATTCAGCTGAGCAGGGGTGTGCATTTATTTTGGCACAGGGGCCACATCAGCTTTTAAGCAGAACATGGAAGATAGAAGATAAAAAGTTCTGCACAGTTCTTGCATCTTTTAAGCCCAGAAATAGTAGTGCACTCATTCTAATGCATGATGCACAATTTGTGTATACAGTGTATAAAGTGTATATAGTACATGACTTATGGGACTATTCTGCAATTGCCTGAAGTTTTTCTATACAAATAATACTTTTCTATCATGATTTAGAAAAACTGAATAAAAGCGGGGTACAATTAATCATTGTTTATTTTACCATCTATAGGCTATACTTCAATGCATTGGTAATTTGTTATTCAATTTAACACTCTCTACATCAGGGGTAGTTTTTAATAGTAAAATAAAATATTCGGAAATGATAGATTCTAAAAGCTTCTTTTAATGTTTGACACAAAGCCAAACTTGTTTTAATCTCAAAACATTACCTACCCATTTACGCGCTCAGTGGGTCATGATGCGGATCTCGTCAATGGTCCCCAAATGGTTTGGCATCCAATTCAGCACACAACTGAATAAAACAGGCTGCATGACTATGATAAATGATTACTGCCAGAGTAACATTCGCATATAGGTGTGAGGGACTTAAACATTTTACGAATTTTACACAAATAAAAAACACATTCCTCTCTCGCTTGCTTTTGCTCACGTGTCATTGATTTCCCCTCCACGTGCGAATGAACCAATGAATTTTTTCGAAGAGGAGAGAGGGCGCGCACTCGCATGCATGGTTGCAAGATTGCACAAATTAAGTATAACATTAGGCAGAATATTTCCAATTTGTGCAAGTATAAATCTCTGATTGGGGGTCACATCTATTAACTGGCAACCCTGAGCATGTTAAATGCTTGTGGAGGCGCATTAGATCCCAGAGATCTAATTAAAAAACCTTCTGGATAAATTTGCCTTGGTCTGCAATTGACGGTGCTCTAATGTTGATTTGAGGGTGCTTGGCACCCCTGTAGAACCGGGCCTGACTACAGCTGGGAAATAGAATTAAACTAACAGCTTCAACACAACACAGATGAAGTAATGACGCCTACACAAGGTGCTTACCTACCAGAGTTTCCACGTGGGGAGGAGATGTAAACATTCAACATGGCGAAGGAAAGAATGAACCGGTTAACCATAAATACTCGGAGGACCCCACTCGGACGGCTATTTTTACACAGAGAAAATAGTTTGTATTTGACCAAAATTCCATTGTCTTCACCAAGCTGAATAACACTACACTACAGCTGAGGAGAGTAATACAGCTTCAGCTTTACTGTTCATCTCTACTTAGGCGTTGCGTCAGACGCAGGTAATCGCACACCCTCAATCGCGCTCACTCTCTCTCTCTCTCTCTCTCTCTCTCTCTCAAACACACACACATCCTTGTTTCTCCAGTTACTTGTAAAGAACAGCCTAAGCCATCGTTACTAGTTATAAGGTGACGTTTTTTAATTTGTAACGGAGGTTTGGGTGCGTCTTTTAAACTTGCAATTGCAGATCTGGGTCTATGGCATAAGAAATTAGTTCTATGAACAAGTGCGTTTCTTGTGACAGTCCCTAGTTTTTTCTCATTTATTTATTTACATGTTCATTGAACTGTTGTATAAAAGCAATATCACACTCGCAGTCTTACTGTATGCTCCTATATCAGCACGGCTGTAATTACCTGCATCCGAATCACAGCTGTGCTGATATAGGGCCACTCTTGCGTGTTCTTGCAATCTTGCAATTTGGAATGCCCAATTCCCAATGCGCTCTAAGTCCTCGTGGTGGCGTATTGACTCGCCTCAATCTGGTTGGCGGAGGACGAATCTCAGTTGCCTCCGCATCTGAGTTTGTCAATCCACGCATCTTATCACGTGGCTTGTTGAGCGCATTACCGCGGAGACATAGCGTGTGTGGAGGCCCACGCTATTCTCCGCGGCATCCACGCACAAGTCACCACGCGCCCCACCGAGAGTGAGAACCACATTATAGCGACCACGAGGAGGTTACCCCATGTGACTCTACCCTCCTTAGCAACTGGACCAATTTGGTTGCTTAGGAGGCCTGGCTGGAGTCACTCAGCATGCCCTGGATTCAAACTCGTGACTCCAGGGGTGGTAGTCAGCATCTTTACTCGCTGAGCTACCCAGGCCCATGTGTGATATTACTTCAATATAAAACAGTTAGTTCCGTTCCTTGAATCTGATTGGACGAGAGACATTCCATGAGTACTGATGTTCACTGTGTGTATCACTCCACTTGTGTTCGTGCCATTCTAATCTAAAGTGTAAGAGCAGTGCAGATGTGTTAAGAGCTATCTGTCTCTTTACATTTAATTTTGTGACATTACATATTTTAGCCAGCAGGTGGAGGCAAAAGACAATTTTTGTGTGTAGTATGAGTCAGTTGGTGATGTGAACTAAGTCAGCGTCAGTCAGTGTTTACGTTCAATGGCACTCTGTGATCACTCGTATTACTACTACACTACTAAAGCTAGGAAATAGCTTTAAACGGCTTTAAACTAACAACTTCAGCATTAAGGTTCATCACAGCTGAGAGACACAACAGACTGATTAATTACATAAACTCAAGGCGCTTATCTCTTTCTGGAGTTTCCACATTGGAAAGGATGTACTGTTCAAAATGGTGCGCACCAGCTACCACTAAATAGGGAGGAATACCCCCGCTTGGACGGCTATTTTTCCACTCTGAAAATAGGATGAATTTCACCAAAATGACATTATCATCAGAAAGCTGACTAACAGACTACAGCATCATCAACAGGTGATCGCACTTGCTCCATCTCTCTCTCTCTCTCTCTCTCACACACACACACACACACACATCCTTGTTTTTCCAATAACATGTTAGAAACAGCCAGTGGCTGAATCACAGCAGTGCTGATGTAGGGCCATATCGCACTCTTGCTCGTGTGATATTGCTTAGATACATTTCTGTCAAAACACCATAGTTTCTACAGTTAGTGTTACTACAGTAAGTGTAAGGTACATTTCTGTAAGGGTTGTTATGTGTTGATTGAAAAGCCTGTAATTACCATGGCACATTGTATTCCTGTTGACCGTATCACTGCTTTTTAGAATATTGGGTTCCAACTAGCTTCAGCACGGAGCAGTTTCCAATATCATATGGGTGTATAACAGAGAATTCATTGTTGAATTTTAAATGGGTATATGTCACTGCACTGCATCCGGTGGATGCATTGTGAGGTTTAAACGATCAGCGCCGTTTCGTCAAACTTCTGGAGTATTTGGCTTTTGGAGTTTCCCATGTGCAGCAGTAGATGACAGCCCTTGATCGTTTCGCTGATCAGCCCACTACTCGACTGAGCAGCCTACTACTTGACCCACCAGTGAAAAGGCCATATGGGCTACTTTTGTGGGATACTTTTATGGTGATTTTGGAGCTTAACAGCCCCCAATATGCTTTCATTGTATAGAAAAGAGAAATTCTTGCAAATGTATCCATTTGTGTTTCACTGAATGACAGGAGTGTGTGTAAATGATTATAACAGAATTTTACATTGGGTATTTGTAAATATCTGAGTGAGAATTATTTTTTTGTCCTTGTGTGGCAGTACTGAGAGGCTTAATTGACAACTGCAGATGATATCAACAATAATTCAATATTGTTGGTCTGTTCCACGCTGACTAAGCTGGACAAGCTAAGACACTGAGTGGGGCTGGCCAGTGAGACAGGGGGAAAATGCTGATTGAAACTGCCCCACAGGTTATATCAACATGTGTTCTTTGATGTATTGAAAATGTTTCCATAAGAAGAGAAAGTGAAGTGAGATCACAAAAGTTTATTAACTTTCCTGCACTTCTCCTTGACATGACATGCAGATAAGACACATTCAGCAAAGCTATGATTAATTAAATGGTTAACAGTTAAAGGTTATCGAAAAGGATGCACACAATAGGAACTCTGTCAAACAATACTACAAGATGCTTATGAGCTTTGTGCATCAAGTTCAGTTGAAAGTGATCAGGATAGTAGTTTTTAATTAAATAAATTTGGCCTTTATGTTTTCACTCATATGAACTATAAAGCATATAGTCCCACAGTCCGTTCACTGTCTGATGCATATTACACAGAAAAAAATGGCAAGAAATGGCTGAAATCGCCAGTCCCAATCTGATTGGTCTTACATGACTTCCAGAAGTAATGGCTCACAGTTTTTGTTTATTAATATTTTTATCCTGCTTACCTGGAAAAAAAGTTGTGTTGACAAGGGACTAGTTTGATACAATGAGCACTTTTGAGAAAGAACTAATCACTGGATTTGCCAAGGTTTGCCAGTTTAGTGGCATAAAATCTTAAAATATATAAAAGATATTCAGTTTTGTTTGAGGCACTTTGTAGCAATTTTATTTGATATCTATGAACAGAAGTGTATATGTATGTGTGTGTGTGTGTGTGTGTGTATATATATATATATATATATATATATTGTCGTGGAAATTCTCAATACGAATACAACCTACTAATCTGACTTCTTCACCACGGACAATTCAAACAACTTCCAGTTGTCAATATAATATAATAAAATAATATACTACAGTATCTTGAGGTAATTCTCTTCCCGAATACTTACAATACAATACTTTGAGGTAATTCTCCTCCCGAAGTATGGTGACAGAGTCCCGTTAAGAAGCTACTATCACTACCTCAAAGCACATGTGATCACCAGGTCTTTAGCATCTATACACTCTCACCGCCCTTCTCAGGTGTATGCTGGTCCAATACAGGATCATTAATACTAGCTCTGAGTATTACAGCCTCACCCTGAGTGTGGGTATATAGTCTTCCAACACTATCACTGTCCCTACTGTGGTCCTCAGAGCGTAGAATCTTTAGTACTTCTATTCTGCAGCTGTGCAGCATATACCAGACACGACTCCCAAGTTTCTCTGTGCAGGAATTAAGTTTTATTCATGGCCGGGAGCTCACTGGTCACAACAACCAAGAGAGTCTCTCTGAACAGAAAGATACATGTACATTTATATCTTACAGTTGAGTAAAAATCAGTGTCACTCAAGTCTTCTTCACTGTAATCGGTTATACTGTTCTGGTGGGTTTGTACTGATCTAAGCAAATCATATGACTGTTAGTTCTACTGTGTTAAGCACTTTTCTAGATTCTTTGATCATGTGATGTATACATGGTCTTTGACCTGAGCATCCTTATTCTGCACTTTTCTGTACATTTCATGTAAAAATACACTTTTGACCAATTCTGAGGCCATTACATAAAACCCTCTGACTTCTAAAACACTCTGACTTCTACTCTGCTCTCCAAGTATCAAAGACATTTTCCTCCAGCTTAATTATTTGTACATACTGTCCTTCCCGCTCTCCTAACACTTCTTGAATTAACTTTTTCATTAGTGCATGAATACATTTAGCAGTAAATAGAATCACAAACCCTATAATAATCAAAATAAGTAAAATAGGCATAAAAAACTTGATTATTGGTCCCAGAAAATTACCCAAAGTATCATGAACAAAATCAAAAATCCAATCCCAATTATCCAAAGGGACTCTTGTATTTTTCCTGTTCATCATTCTACCTTTAGGCATTTCTCTTATAGTATAGATTCTAGTTGATTGGAAGTAAATCAGCATAGCTATAAGAATTAGCACTGGGATAGATATTATAATTATTACACTCAGTTTGAACCCTTTGCTGGTCCACAGTCGATCCCAGACCCCATGCTCGTCTGGCTGGCCCCACAGACATCTCAATGGCTAAATCCTCCAAGATGTTTCTATCTCTTTTCGGCAGGTGTAGTTCCTCGGCTCCATTTACATGCTGTCAGGTTGGTGAGGTTTGCAGTGCGACACGTGAATCCAAGTATCACGCTCAGCAACCTTGATGGCAGTGTTGGTTGTCAGGATGATCTCATATGTCCCCAACCACCTCGGACAGTGCCACGCCTTCCTCTGGAAGTCTATGACCCAGATCCACTGTCCTGGCTCATAGGAATGTTGGGGTTCAACACCTGGAAACTGCAAAGCAGCTTTCACCTGCGAGTGGATAGATTTGATAGCTTTAGGTAAAGACACCATATACTTTTTCAATTGCTCATCAACCACCACAAGGCCCTCCTGCGGAGGAGGCTCAATTCCCACTCACATAGGCCGACCTCGTCCTCCCTGACCTTGCACAAAGTCTGTGCAAGCAGGCTCACTGGGGGAAACGCATACTTGTGCAGCCCCCGGGGCCAGCTGTGCACCAGCCTCGGTTAGGGAGTACCAGAGCAGGCAGTGGGAGGATTCCTGGGAAGCAAACAGGTCTACCTGTGCTTCGCTGAATCGACTCCAAATCAGCTGGACCACATGGGGGTGGAATCTCCTCTCTCCTCTGAGCGTGAGCTGCTGCGACAGTGCGTCCGCTGCGTGGTTGAGGTCATCCGGGATGTGAGTGGCCCACAAGGACTTCAGTCACTGCTGACTCCAGAGGAGGAGACGGCGGGCGAGTTGCGATATGCGACGCGAGTGTAAGCTGCATTGGCGGTTTATATAAGCTACCATCGCAGTGTTGCCCATCCGGACCAACACGTGCTTGCCCTGGATCAATGGCTGAAGCCTCCACATGGCCAGCAACACCGGCAGCAACTCGAGGCAGTTGATATGCCAACGCAGTCGAGGCCCTGTCCAGGAGCCCGCGGCTGCATACCCATTGCACATGGTGTCCCAGCCTTACTTGGAGGCATGTGTCATAACAACGACATGCCTGGACACTTGCTCTAAGGGGACCCTCGCCCACAGAAATGCAAGGTCCATCCAATGGCTGAACATGTGGCAGCAGATCGGCATGATGGCCACGCAATGTGTGCCAGGGCGCCATGCCCATCTTGGGACTCGAGCCTGAAGCCAATGCTGGAGGGGTCTCATATGCATCAACCCAAGCGGTGTGACCACCGCCGAGGACGCCATATGCCCCAGGTGCCTCTGAAACTGTTTCAGTGGGACCGCCGTTCTCCACCTGAGCAACTTCAGGCAGCTCAGCACCGACTGCACATGCTTGTTCATGAGGCACGCTATCATAGAGACCGAGTCTAACTCCATCCCGAGAAAAGAGATGCTCTGAACCGGGGAGAGCTTGCTCTTTTCCCAGTTGACCCAATGCCCCAACCAGCTGAGGTGCCTGAGCACAAGGTCCCTGTGCACACACAACAGGTCTCGAGAGTGAGCTAAAATCAGCCAGTCATCGAGATAATTGAGGAATGCGAATGCCGACTTCCCATAGCAGGGCAAGGGCTGCCTCTGCGACTTTCGTAAAGACGTGCCCTGCCTGCCGTGGACATTCGGTGTCCGGCAGTCATGATAACAACAGCCGTAAACACCAGGTGTGTGACCCAGGAAATGAGGAAACTGCTCTTTCTTTGAAAATGTGGGTGCCGCAGCCCCTCGGGTGTGCAGTGAAATCAAATTCAAAAGGAACAAAAGATCCTCCTCCCGGCCCTCCACCGGGGGATGGAGTGGTCTCTCCGCCACCTCCAAACTTACAGCGGGTCTCCTCGTCCCCGGGTCCCCCATGTCAGGGGCGCTTCAATGCCTTCCTAGGGTTCTTGGCGCCGGATCATGGGACGGGGGGCTCTACGTCGGGGCCAGGCATCACCGCAGGGGGATGCCCTTGGCGACGAGCAGATGAGGTGTGGGACCTTAAGCCATGCCGGGGCAGGATGTGATGGATAGCCTCCGTCTGCTTCTTGACCGCAGAGATCTGCTGGGCAGAGTCCTCGACGGTGTCGCCGAATAGGCCAGCCTGGGAGATGGGGGCGTCAAGGAAGCGTACCTTGTCGGCATCCTTCATCTTGACCAGGTTAAGTCACAGGTGGCGCTCCTGGACCACCAAGGTGGACATCGCCTGCCCAAGAGCCCACGAGTGACCTCTGTTGCCCAGAGGGCAAGGTCGGTCGCCGAGCGCAGCTCCTGCATCACTCCCAGGTCAAGACTACCCTCATGCAGCTCTTTCAACGCCTTGGCCTGGTGCACTTGCAGGAGGGCCATGGCATGCAGGCCGGAGGCTGCCTGTCCAGCGGCACTGTAAGCCTAGATCGCCAAGGATGACATGGACTTACAGGCCTTGGACGGGAGTCTCGGGCGATTCCGCCAGGTGGCGGCATTTTGCGGGCACAGTTGCACCGAAACCGCCTTGTCCACCTGGGGAATCTCTGTGTACCCCCTGGCCATCCCACCGTCGAGGGTAGTTAGAGCGGAAAGCTCAGAGATTGGGCCAGGCAGTAAAAGGTGCCTGCCATGACTCCGTGAGCAGCGCTCTGAGCCCAGGAACCAGTCATCAAGCCACGAGGGCTCAGGGCAGGGTGGAGGGTTCCACTCAAGCCAGCTGTGCGCCAGCCTCAGACTGGGCGACCACATCTGAAGGTGGGAACCCATTCGAGTCCTCGCATCCGACTGGATCAGCCCGCTCTCTGATGCTGCAATCGAGAGCTTATCCTGCTCTCGAGCCCCGAACGAGACATCAAACTCGCCCTGGGGCGAGCCACAGACCGCAATGTTGCCATGGTCATGCTCTCGCAGTGAGAGCATGAGCCATCCACGAATGCTGTCTCAGCATGGCTGTTGTCCACACAGGTGAGACAGTGATCGTGGCCGTCAGAGGCGGAGAGGTAACGACCACAACCAGGAACTATACACAGATGGAAAGTCATCTTTAAAAAGATGCTCTCTGTCAGTGCCCACTCTTTTAGAGGAAAATACTCTTTTAGAATATACTCTCTTTTAGCTGTTGAAGTGCCCAGGGGCGTTCTCTGCACTTTATCTGTGCACGAGGGGGAGAAACTGCTGAAAGTGGAATTCAGTGAATGAACACCGCTTGGCTCCGAAGAAAAAATCTGAATGAGTGGTTGCGAGCCAACTCCTTTTATACCTGTATGTCGGGGGGAGTGGTATGCAAATTCCACTCGCCAATTCCCACTTTGGCCTTTTCTCAAAGATCAGAGGTGTTTGGGGCTCCCAAAAGTGACCCCTAGTGTCACTACATCGACACAACGTCGAGTGAATGACAGATAGGGAACTTAATGCTAAAGCTGTTAATTTAAAAAAAAAAAAAAAAATAAAAAAAAAAAAATATATATATATATATATATATATATATATATATATATATATATATAGATAGATAGATAGATAGATAGATAGATAGATAATTAAAGAACAAAAGGTAATATGGAACAGAGGACTAATTGGTTGTTCCTCAGGTTGAAGTAGGCAGTCAAATTTTTGGCTGCCACCCTGCAGTATTTATCATTCTCCATCAATAAGGGCATTTGCTTCATTACTGTCATTCTGGAAATAAAGAAAGGCTCTTGTAATTTTTTGGTAAGTATTCTTAGTGAGACAGGAAATTACAGTGAATGTCGTTGTAATTAACAAATGTAACTGAATCAGGATAAGGGTGCAAACTAAATACCTTAAATGTAAATATAATGGTTTTCTCATTGTGTGCCTACATGACTCCTAATGTTGACTTTGTGTTTAGCAGATAGAGTATTCAGATGTGGTTACTGCAGCACAGAGCCTCATCTCTGTGCTTACACAGACTCTTAATCAGAGTCCTGTACCACCACGTCCACAAGTTCAGGTGCATCAGATGCAGGGTCAGGGGTACAGGAACATAGACAGACACATTCCAGGCCAGGTGCATGTAGGATGCCAAATTAGAGGTCGACCGATATATCGGATTTACCGATTAAATCGGGGCCTAAAGTTGCGTTTTTTAACTATAGGCTAACTCCGATTGTTTTTGATAGTTATTTTTGGTTTCATTCCTCAGGTGGTCGGCACTGGTAGGAGGTGACTAGGCTACTTATAGAGACGGGTTTAAAACATCGACAGAGAAAAGCCAAGGTATACAATACACATTATTATTATTGTCATGGTACAATAAATCAGTCATTTAAGACAACCAAAGTTGGTTTGATCATTAATTTGTTTATAACTAATCTGTATTGTAGAACTATGCTAACATTAAAGCTAACATTAGCTGTTTGAATGGTTAGAACAATGTTATAAAGTCAAGGATGGAAACGGCTCTCCTTTCCTCTTAATACGTTGTTTTGAATAAAAAAGAAAAAAAACTTATCAATTCGTGCAGATCCGTTGAGTTTTTTAATTTTTTCAGGGGTTGAGGGGCGTACAATATGTTCCATTCAGTTTATAAACATGAGCGCTCTGAAGAGGTTTTGTTTCTAAGTGAATTTCTAAGATAATTATCAGTAGTAAATCAATCATTAATGAGCATGTTTACATGAATGTTCTTACACCAATTATGCATAATAAGCCGACAACGCGTATGGTCATGTAAACGCATTAAACGGAGTTCCTATATCTGTATAAGGTTATAAATGGCGTAAGAATAAACCGGTGGACACCGGCAGATTTTGCTTTGCATGTAAACACCTTAACCGGTGTTCTTACCGGCTCATTCAATGTGCGCACATGTTGAGTGCATACAGTCGCTATTTGGCTTTGTAAGGCAGTGTTTTGTTACTGCTGAACAACAAACACATTTGACCTGTAATATTTTAATTAATATTTTCATTAATTTCAGATGGCAAAGGCTTTAAAGAAGATACCAGTGTGGGAGAAATGGATAAAGTATTGTCATTGAAAGTGATAGTTAATAAAGTTCAGCACTATTTTACATTGGGCCTCATTCATTGAACAGGAGCAGAACAAATGTTTGTGTAAATCGTTCTGAAGTAAATTATCAGATTCATGAAATTTTTTGTATCTTCAAAATGTTTGTCAGTTTGAACAAAATTTACACCTGCTCCCGACCATGTGTAAATCGTGCGTAAGACATCCGAACGTGTTATGCTCTTTCAGACAAAGATTAAATAAGTTATGGAAAAATTTACTAATAATTAATTGAGTGATATTAACCTTAAAAAAAAAAATAACATTAATAATAATAATAAAAAAAGCTTTGTTTTCTTTTTAAACCATAGCCTATAATTATTTAGAAACGTTTCTTTGCTGCTTGCATTTAGTTTCTCAAAGTAACGTTTTTTTCCCAACTCTGCTTATTGTTTTTCCAGCATAAGTGCTTGGCATGGGGTGAAAGGTTCTAACATGACTGGTTGGATTTATTATTTTTTTATTTGATATGATTTAGGTTTCATAATTTAGTATAGACATCGGTAAATCGCATTCAGTTAACGTATGGTCAATGATATAATGCTGTTAAACCCATAAATATCACAGGCAGGTGCGAACACAATACAGCTTGCAAATCTGTAATAACTTACAGCATTTCAGTCAAAGACCTTCAGGCATTCTATCAATTTCTTTAAAGATTTTTCCTGTTGCAAGAGAAGTATATCACTGTACATTCATGGATTTACTCAAAAAATTTCACCAATGACGCTGGCAATGCGCTCAACTGAACCAGAGAAGGTTAATTGTGGTGGACATCCAAACTTCCAAAGCTTCATGTCAAACCATTTTTATTGACCTTTTGGACTGTTTAATTCACAAAAGAACAGCTGATGTCAGCAAAAGCATGTGTTGACTGTAAGTTCCTCACTTTATTTTTAGAATGAACATGTGAGCGTTTGCTAAATCAATATTTTACGATGTGAATGCACTCCATTAAAAAAACTTTGATTACTGTTCGCATGATAAAAGCTTCCTATTCTCATTTACATGCCTTCCTTGTATGCCGTTTTTATGGCCGTGGATTATGATAATTGTTAATGAAAGTGCACGCGCACTCTATTTACATTGAATTACATTCAATCTATTTAGTGAACGGAATTCACTAACATATACACATTTTACTAACAAATTTGGGGAATATGAAATGTTCATGAATCCGGTGGAATGTTTTCCGGAAGCTCCATTTTACGCATAAATCACTCCCATTTTGTTCTTATATTTACTACATTTTCATGAATGAGGCCCACTGAGTGGAAAGGTTTCATTCATATTATACATTTTAAAAACTATTGGCCTGTTTTCCCACCTTTGTTATCAGTATCAGCAAAACCCATTACTGGTCAACCTTTATGCCCAATCCAATGTTTTGAAGTCTTTTACTTGCAGGCTCACTCTGTCAAATACACAGGCATAACCTACTATACTATTCAAGTTGATATTTAATTTTTTTTTATTTATTCTCAAAATTTTCTTGTATGACTCTTAACTTTCCAGCACTATTTACGTTGGAAAAAGTTTTGCAAAATTTTGTAAGCACCACTCTTTTTACTTGTACAGCCTTTCCAAGCATTTTCTGGAGGCAGACTTCCTGTTGGAAAAAAAGAATAAATGCAGCACCTCTGAGAATACCTCACCTGCAGATGAACTAGTGCTTGTTCAAGCAGGACTTGGAAAAAGAACAATCACAGTTACAGTGGACACGAGTCAAGTTTATGGGATATCTAAAAGTGTCTTTTTGTGCCTTCATTGTAAAATGACATTGCCCTACTATACCTTAAAAAAATATAACGTTAAACTCTAGAACAGTGTTTCTCAATGCTTTCCTAGACTACCACTAACACTACACATTTTTGATGTCTCCTTTATCTAACACACATGATTCAACTGATTAGCTAATTAGTACAGTGCTCCATGACCTGAACTGTGTGTGTCAAATAAGGAAGACATCTTGTCATGGTGTTCTATTTGTCTAAAATTCACTATGTTCTATGAGCCAATCTTGTGAGTTATGACAATGGTTTTGTTAATTACAGTGTTGTTGATTCTGTGTTGATTGAAGTTGTGGATAAATTATTACTGGAGTACCGGAGACAAGATTTTGAATCACTGAATAGATCGGCTTGCACCTGAGTCTACTACCATCTTATACTCATTTTAGGATTTAATCCTAGGTTTGTGACCTCTTTTTGATTAAATTTAGCCAATTTCATCGTCTTCAGCTGATGTTTGACTCCACTGAAAGACTTTTTAGTGACGCTCCACACTACAGCTCAGAAGGTGGCAGTAATGCACCATAAAATGGATTGCCAACCACCAATAAACGTCACAAGAAGAAGAAACACTTGCTTGGCTGTGACAGTGCTATGGATCATGAAAAAACATTTAACTAAATAGTACATAAATAAACAGCAATAGTGTTGATGTCTGAGTTATTGTTGTGCTCAATTAATAGCTGCATTGTATTGTCAGTGCTGTCTTGTTCGGTACACAACGATATTAAATTATCTGGATAGCTAGCTGCTAGCTAGTGGCTACTGAGCCTCATTGCCAATTTCTGTGACAGCAGGGCTGTCGGCTAATACTTCCTAACCGGCTGATTTCATGACAGTGAATCAGTTAGCTCAGGGGTATCCAAACTTTTTCAGTCTGGGGCCAAATGCAGAAAAAATAAGGTGCCACGGGCAGCATCACTGTAATAATTAAGAAAATGGCTAGAAGCTGCTAGATTGACACTATGCATAATCTTTATATTGTATGCTTAATATTATGCAAGTTTTAATTATAATTTGTGCTCTATGGAGTGCTTGTGTAGGCTTTACATTTAAATAAAGGATATGGAATTTCACTCACAAAGAAATATACAAAATATTTTACTAATTTATACACATTTTTATCTTTTTGACGTCCATTCAGTGGCACTGCAAAGAACATATAGATCTGCTACTGAGTGTTGGGTGTGACCCATCACAATAATCAGAATCAGATTACATTTTATCACTTTATGAAGTGATACAAGGAATTACTCTTTATTTTTCAAGGAATTACTCTTTATAGCTATACAATTATAACTTCTGTTGTTACTTGTGTTACAAATACGATTTTCATTTGATCAAAATCATCGTGCTTCATTTTATTTTGTAGACGTGCATGTGCAAGCTGAGCGCACACATCAGGCACAGATGTGCAAGTGTTTTAAGCGCGCTCTCCTACAGTGTGTCCTCACTCAAATGGCGCTGGGAAGCCCGTGAATAATTTTTCTTGTTTCAACGAAATATCAGAACGAACCAATTAATTACAGTATATTTCCCAGTGCTACAGAGGACGTTGTGGAAGAGTATGCTCGGTTCACGTGTTTCTGTGTGCGCTCAATAAACTCTGTTCAGCCGCTCACACAACAACAGCTCTACTCAGTTGTATGATGTGAGGTATCGGGACATTTTAAGAAGAACAAGTACATGAGTAAAGTATCTAACCTGATGTCAGTCCTTTAGTAAATGCATCATTCTTTCTGCAGGGCACTTCATCCTTGAAAATATGGAGTATTCCAAAGTCCTGTTGAACTCTGCCAGTGGATGAAGCTTGTGATGACACAGAACGCACTAGCGGAGACGATGCGCTGTGAATAGCGGCTGCAAGTGATAGCAACATCCAGTGCTCAGAATACGAATTTCATATAATTTCTCCATAGCGGGCCTAATTCTGTTCTATTTCTAAAGTCTCTCACAGGCCACATTGGAGCAATCGGAGGGCCGCAGATGGCCCATGGGTCAGACTTTGGACACCCCTGAGTTAGCTAGTTTGTGCTTGCGTTTTCAGTGAGACGTACCTGATTCGATTGACTAGATGTAGAACATAGGCTAAATACAAAAAATTACTCAAAATGTTATTATTGATATCGAATATATTTTTTTTCTTGATAAATAAAGATATTGTTTTAGTACCCAGCCCTACAGGTACCTAAATAGTTTTGATAACATAATAAGCATTCTTACTGTGCAACATCAAAGTAATATCTGTCAGTTCATCTATCACACTAAGCAAAAGTAATTCTAGGCCTACCTGATCAACTTGTGGTTGGCGTCCACATGCACAAGGTACAGAGGTGCCTAGACTGAATATGATCTTCTCACTACACATTCTAGTAAGGACTCCAGCTGAATTTACTCTATTCATAGAGTTTCAAACTCTAGACCACTTCACTCGATGACCAAGCGCTTTCAAGAGGCCTCTCATCATTCTGTAGAGTGTGATGTTTTTCTGATTGTTGCCACAAGATTGTCCAACTCCTCATCTGTCATGTTCCCATCACTGTAACACCAAAGTCTTGCATTCTCTATTACATAGTTCGTGTTGACATGCCACGCAGTATTGCAATGCAAGTTACAGCCAATCCCATTGCAGTCAATCGTCTAAGGTGCTACTCAGATCCAATAAGTTTGGGGCATTCCATTTGTCCATTAATTTCATTTACAACAATTGATGAGGCATGCCTTGTCTTCAGTCGGTTACACAGATATAGTGCACATGTTTGAAAGACAATGCATTACCTCTTGAGGCATATGTATTTGATTTGCATGTGAACTAATCAATATCATGCCATTTGTGCAGATAATATATAAATAATCCAGGTCTAGAGGCAATCGCTGCATGGCTTCCTGCAGTTGTAATAGGAGCTCTCTAAAATAAATCTTAGCACTGTCTGTGAACATATACTGTATATATTAAATGTTAATTGAAATCATCCGAAAAAACGAATGTGATCAATTAATTCCCAATTACAGTAGCTCTTTTCTGTGGTAATGTACAGCATGCTACAGATGGTGTTGATAGAGCATAACTTGTTTTGAATATTTTAATACTGGATATTCCTTTAAGAGCTTTAATTAAGTGAAACCTGTTCGCTTTTAATGTGTATGTAAACCATGTTGACACATTTTGTAAACACAAAATTCTGTTACTCATACACTGTCTGTAAAGACACCAAAGTCTGTGCAGAATTTAAGCTTAATAAATGTAAGCTGGTTGTGAATTCTGTGAGCTCTTTGTGTAGTGCTAAGAGTACAGTGGGATAAGGTCCCTGACAACCCAGTATAAATGACTCGACTTCAAACACACTCACATCTCTTCTGTCCCCCTGGATTTGAAGGAGAAGTATTGGAGGTCGTTCATTAACTGGTTGGATGTACGCTCTCTGCACCCCTTTTTTTTTTTTTTTTTTTTTTTTTTTTTGCTTCAAAGGCATTCTAAATGTTGGTCAGGGAGAAGGAAAATGCTGCACATCTTGTATAAGGAAAGAAAAATAACTCCTCCAGACTAAAAAATTGATCGCAATATGTTTCAAATATACTGCAGTGCAATTAATAGTCTAAGGAGCAGACCTCCACTTTTCCCATGGTGTATTATCAAAACCCATTTAAAATGTACTGCTTGGCGTGGAGTGTTCTTTCTTCAGGGGTATTTCTCAATGCTAAGAACACAGAGACTTGAACTCTTATGAAGACCAATCTTGCCAAGCTACAGTACCTTGGAGGAATGAACTCGGAAGGACAGGAGCATGTAGAACACATCTATTGTGAGCTTTGAGATGAACTGCAATCTTTCTGTTGCACAATTGCCCGCCCCAAGCATTATTATCATCACACCAGTGAGGTTCTGCAGGACTGGTGACACGTTGAAAGAATAAAGTATGTTAATACTCATTTCTTCCATGTGTTTATTTCTTTTTTAAATGATGCTCAAAAAACCAACAAATATTGTCATGAGTATGATGACTCTCTCAAGCTGTTGCGGAGCTTACAGCAGGAAACTCTTGAGGGGAAACACGATAAATGTCCAAGTCAGCATCCGATGCATCCTAGAAATTTGGCCTGATCAAGAACTCATCCATGTAATTTTATGCATTCTTGGTACTTGTGTTCTTGAGTATTGGAATAAAACTTCAGTACGAGTACGCAAGAACACATATAAATGCACATTAAGAAACAGCCGAGCACAGACTGTTAACACTCATACTTTTGAATTCCACTTAATCCAGTGTTACTGCAATGTACATGAGCGTAGGCCTACAGCATCCATGAAGTGCTTTAGATTTGATTCCCAATTAAATTTTGCCATGTATGCTCCTCCAAGTCTAACAGGGTTTCACGGAAAAACAAAACTGACTTAAATGGTACAGTACATGATTTCTATCTTAAGACTTTTCTACACTGGCTTGCAAAACTGAAGGCCACACTAATTGCTTGCTTGTCAGATAATACTTTGCAGTGGTGGTCTGATGTGTAAATTAATATTGTTGAAACATGCTCTTCTTACACTATAACAATAATAGATTGTAGTAGGCTCATCATTATATTTCTCGCTTTTAGTTTAAAATAGCTTTGATTAACGAATCATAATAATCACCAACTCAACACTCAGTCAATATAGGAATTTAATTAAACATATTGTTAATATAGGAATCTAATTGAACATATAATTCAATTCCATCTAGAAACTATAATCATACACTAAAGTGATAGTTAAAGAGGTCATATAATACATTTTTGTTTAATTTTTAAATTTGTTAACAAGTATTCAGTTCTCAACAAAGCCAACAAACCCAAAAAGATAGCACCTCTAAAGCCTTGTTCACACCGCCAGGTACATTCATTTTTGAGAGCACAGCGACTTCTGGCTACACGAGCAACAGTTACCGTTGGACCGTTGGTGATAGATGTGGGCATGAAACACTACTTTGCCAGACATGCAGTCCACCAATAATGTTAGAGCGACATTAGTAGCTAGCGATTTCACAGCACAGAGCTAGCGACACCAGAAAGTTTGAGGAATGTCAATACCGTGTTACATTAACCCTTTCATACGTACCACCACACACATGTGATGGTTAATATCTGGGCCCCGCAAAGTAGCATCACACATATGTGTTTCTGCAACAGCCAATTATGTTACAAGCTGCCAGATTCAAATCGGCTTTCGTGCCGACACAGGCTGCGCTGGTCAAGCGTCTGTTATTTATATACGCTCAAACAGTTACTCATACAGTCTTTTAAACCACAGAATACGTTTATTTTATATACATAGTACATCCAACTCGTCACCATACCACGATAAAAAGTTTACAGCTCTTATACACACAGTCAATACATCAAATGCGATCTTCCTCCGATGCGTGCTGCCATTTGTTTACATTAGTAGCGGTTATAATTCGTCAATCAAAGAGCTACTCAAAGAGTCTTTTCAAGCACATAATATGGTTATTTTATATAACACACAGCCAAATTGTCACCAAAGTACCACGATAACAGTTCACAGCTTGTATATGCACAGCCATCATATCTAAACCCGATCATCCCATGCACATAGCCACGTCTGCTGATTAGGTGCAGATGTGGTTCATTCACACAAACAGCAACTCAAACAGTCTTTTCAGGCATATAATATGTTTGTTTTCTGAAAGAGACACAATGTCTGAGATGTCAAACAGTTGTAGGGCTTTCTGGTTGTTTAGATCAGTGTTACTATCAGAAATAATTAATCATTATTAATCATTATTTCTGTAGTTATTAATTAATATTTAAATTAATCAATTGAATCTAACTCATTAAAACCTCATATGGGGCTCCAGTAAATGTAGTGTGCTACGTTTAGGAGCAAGTTTGGTTATTAGCAATAATTAATAAATTATCAAAGATAATGTATTAATTATTAAAATCAACAGAACATTGATGAGAATCAATGTTAGCTTTTTTTAATCCTTTAAAATCAACAATTATCAAATATAATCATTAATTGTTAACATCGATGAAACATTAATTAAAATGAACACTAGCTTATTGATCATTCAAATTCAACAACCATCAAAGATAATTATCAATTATCAAAAATCAATAGAATATTAATAAAGATTAACATTGACGGGGCACCACCCTGAAATCAGGGACTAATAACCAAATAGTAAAACAGTCTCAATATTAGATTGTTTTCTTAGGAAAATCGACATCCGAAGAATATCGATTTTCCGGGAAAAAAAACAATGAATGAAGGTTTGAATCTGAGCACTGACATCCCATCAGCATGACACAGGCATATGCAAAACAAACCAAAACACTTCTCTTTGTAATATAAACAAAGTTTATTTATGCAGTAATATCAACTAATAATTAATACAAAGCAGTCAATAAACTTCCGACTTACAACTAATTTCATCCATTCAGCCTGAAGCTGCTGTTGAAGGGTGTCATCAACGGTGAGGCTGTGACCTCTAAATGCGTCCATGATCTCAATTTCTGGGTCATTTTTGTTGACGTTGAGATGATGGAGGAAAATATCGTCAATGTGCACGGTGGCTCCTTGGGGAACCATTAAGAACACAGTTTGGTTTGGTAGCCTTAGTTTAGTGGCTGTATCATGGCAGTCGTATGGCATTGGGATTTCGGTGGCTGGTGTGTTAATGAGCCAGCGATTGCCTGCTCGCTCTACCCTTGACTCTGTTCCTTCATCTTTGATGGACATGCTACCATGACACTTGTTCAGGGAGGTAGTTAGTCACCTCTCTAACAAAGGGGTTGCGTTTTGACAAACCCAATGAATGTACTTTGTCTTGGTACACATTTAGGTTAGAGATAAGGTAGAGCGAGGGGTCCTCATCATGGTAGGCGAGTGTTGGTGGTGTTTTGAGGTGAATGTGTGCATTACCTCTCTGAAAACCAACATTAGATACAGATTTTAGTCTATATATATTCTGCCTATGACGGTAGATTGAGGATAAATCCTATTTTGAGGTTCTGAGGATTTACATGGATTGGAATTGCAATGCCAAAACTATATGCCATGTGTATCTATGAAGGTTGCACAACGGAGATGGTAGCAGATCTAAGGATTTGTTCGACAAGGTCTAGGGAGACCAGGTAAGCTGGAATCCTTCCACCACTCAGACTGTTGACTGAGGAGGTATTAGATCTCTAACGATACACGCATAAGTTGTTTTCTCTGACAAAATCCCTAAAGCGTGCAAAGTGTTATTGATAAGAACGGATTGCAAATTTACAGTGACTATAGTACCCTGAAGGGTTTTACCCAGGCCCTGTAATTGTTCTTATTGGAGTCGTCGTCTCTGCTGGATTTTTGGACATGGCGACGTGTGCATCTGAAGCTGGCGAACTGTTTTCTGGACCAAGTGGTCTCAGTATGTCAACCTGAGCCCACATGTGTCCACGACGGCAGTCAATGAGCGGAGCCAATCGGTTCAGTAGGTCCTGGCCAAATAACAGTGGTTCCGTATTAATGGGACATATGTAAACAGGGTGTACTAGCGTCATCCCTTGAAAGGTGTCAATCCAGGCCCGTTTTGTGATAGACGACCTATCTTGCGTGTAGCTTGTGATGCTTACATTGCAGGTCTCTGTCTATAACAGTTTGCCAAGGGAGAGCTTTGCTCTAGCCACCTCTGCGAAGGTGTTGGAATCCATTAGACTATTTCAGAACCGGTGTCGAGTAGTGTGTGGGAGCTGAATGACCCATGTGTCAGGCGTTGCCCTTACGGTACAGATTGCCCAAGAAGGTCAGAAAAGGAGGGTGTGGCATGTTAAGAGTGACTGTTCTGGGGAGCAACTCGGACACTGTTCCCCTTTTCCTGACCTACAAAGTAAACTTTGGCGTTAACGGGAGGGGGTACATCATCTAGTCATACTGACGGGGTTTCGGTACCGTGTTCCTTTGAGGTGTTCGACGGACCTGGTGAACAACGGAGCACGTCAAGCTTAGTTACTAACTCAGTCAAGCGTCTCCTTATATCCTCCATTTCTTTTCTCAAATCTTGTTCTCCGAGGGGATTTGAAACCTTGCCTACCCACTCACCTTCTTGTTTGGGTTTTCGTTCGAACCGCGCATTTCCTTTCGGCCGGCGTACGTTTTGTTGTTTAGGTCTCCTGTGACCCTGGGGGTGTGTCTGGTCACCACCCCCCTGGTTCTGTTGCCTACCCTGCTGGTGGGGTGATCGGCACCTCTGGGGTCCTGTTCTAGAATTCACCTTAACGCGAGGCTTTTTGTTGCCTTCAAGCGCTAGGTCTGGATATGAGGCTTGGATCCCCAGGGCTCTGGTGTCACCTTTCCCTCGGGCAGGGCACACGCGTGTCTCCCATGCCAGTTGCGCGTATCTTCTGATTTCTTGCATGGTGGGGTTGCCCATTCTGCAGTGCATCGTGACGTCATATCGCACGCACTCGTGGAGGTTGTGAAGGAAAAGAGACTTGAAAGCTTGTTCTCCTCCAGGCCTGGTGCGTTACTTCCTTGGAAGTACGTGGTTCTCAGGCGTCTATAATACTCACGCGGAGGCTCGTGCCTCTTCTGGGTGATGGCGAAAGCAGCTATGGTAGCGGAGGCTTCGTCGATATACAGCGAATACTCCTCCCGTAGGGCTATACACAGAGCTGAGTAGCGGTTTCGTGTACCAGTCGGTAGCGTTTCCATGAACGCATGGACACTCCTTACCGTGGTCTTCCATATGAGCTTGAGTTTTTCATGTGACGAAGCATAAGGCAAGTCAGTCAGGCAGTGCTCAATTTCCCTAAGATAATTGTTGATGTTTAAATCTCGATTACTTGGGTCAAAGCATTCTATGTCCCCTGCGAGGGACTCAAGTTGTTGGACGACCCGTGGTCAAACTCGGTATGACCACGGGTCGTCCGAGTCATCCGAAACATCATAGTCACTCGGATAACTATAGCGATGAGGATGACTTCCTTCCCTTCGTGGTGGGGAAGGAGTCCAGTCGACGCGTGGGGGTGGACCCCAGGTTGCGTATAGCTCCCTGGCTAATGGGATATTCGAGCCGCTTACACCACTCTGGGCTTGGTGTAGAATCAGTCGGTTTGAAATGCACGGTGGCGTGACTGAAAACTGACTGAGGAGGGCAACTGTAAGGAGGGGCACCTGCATCCAACCAGCAGGCCGCTGGAGGATTTTGAAAGGTGTCTTGGAGGACGAAGTCAGAAACTGTACCACTAGGGGCAGCTCGGCTCCTAGCGTGTGTCCCTGGGTTTCTCAGGGGCACATTTCTACGTGTTGTGCTAAAGAGGGAGCCCTCTTCTATGTCAGATGTTGTGCTGTGCGTTTCAGCTATACTTACCTGATCTGACTCTACTCTTAGCTGGGCAGCTTTAAGCTGCCTGCAAAGGATTTCGTTTTCCTCCTGCATCCGGGCATTATCTTCCTGTGCCTGGACTTTCTCAGCTTGAGTGCACCTAACGTCTTGGTGCAGGCTGAGATTTTACCTCTGTACCACTTTGTAGCTGCTCTGCAGCTGGGCGAGCTGGGCCTGGTGCTCGGCGGTTTGCAGTTGGTTTCTGCGGTGATGAAGAAGGAACATTTGGCCCACAAGGTCCAGGATTGTGTGCATTGGCTTTCCGACCAGGTTGTTGACATAATCAACTAGTTCCTGCAATGCTTCATCACAACGACTAATATTGTAGCCGTTAAGGTTATCTCTCTCCTCTATGGAGAGGCGGAGGACAGCAGCAACTATATCTTGCAGTGCTGGGTCGACTAACCTCTGTGGAGCTTCAGCTCCAGTCACGCAGGGCGATTGGTGACTCATTTTACTGGGGCCGTAAAAATTCTTGTGACAGTGGCTCTGATAGCTTGTTGTTTTACAGTTGATATAATGCTAACACGAAAGCACAGGTGAGAGGCTTCGACCTGTGGCTTACGGTCTACTGTTATGTAATGTGCAAATTTCACTGCGTTCTTTCTTTGGTGGACGTCAACGTAGTGACTTGGCACCTCTCTGTAACATTTAGATGAAAGCGTTAGGAGTTAAATAACAACAACAGCAGATTTTAAGCAGACTATAGTAAATTTACCAAGCCCTAATTCACTCTTAAGAGCACTTTCACACCACACTGGCTTATGTTTGGCAAGTTGTGAGAAGTAAATTGTCAAACAGAACCAAACTTTGAAGTAATGATTCAAGTTATTACTTTGGATTCTTATGCATACATACTGTGACAGAACTGGCATGTAGGATGCCTCACACGGGGCACCAATCATTATGTAGGGCTTTACTGATTGTTTAGATCAGTGTTACTATCAGAAATAATTAATAATTATTTCTGTAGTTATTAATTAATATTTAAATTAATCAATTGAATCTAACTCATTAAAACCTCATATTGGGCTCCAGTAAATGTAGTGTGCTACGTTTAGGAGCAAATTTGATTATTAGCAATAATTAATAAATTATCAAAGATAATTATTAATTATTAAAATCAACAGAACATTGATGAGAATCAATGTTAGCTTTTTTTTTAATCCTTTAAAATCAACAATTATCAAAGATAATCGTTAATTGTTAACATCAATGAAACATTAATTAAAATTAACACTAGCTTATTGATCATTCAAATTCAACAACCATCAAAGATAATTATCAATTATCAAAAATCAATAGAATATTAATAAGGATTAACATTGATGGGGCACCACCCTGAAATCAGGGACTAATAACCAAATAGTAAAACAGTCTCAATATTAGATTGTTTTCTTAGGAAAATCGACATCCGAAGAATATCGATTTTCCGGGAAAAAAGCAATGAATGAAGGTTTGAATCCGAGCACTGACATCCTGTCAGCATGACACAGGTGTATGCAAAACAAACCAAAACACTTCTCTTTGTAATATAAACAAAGTTTATTTATGCAGTAATATCAATTAATAATTAATACAATGCAGTCAATAAACTTCCAACTTCCAACTACAAACTAAACAGTGATATGATTAGATATGGAAATAAAAATAAATCTATAACACGTAAGGTGTGTGTGTGACAGTGTGTGTGTGTGTGTGTTTGTGTGTGTGTGTGTGTGTGTGTGTGTGTGGTTAGTACGAGAGAGAGAAGTGACAGCCCTAAAGCCGATTTCGCGATAGTGGGAGAGAAAGCAGCTGTCAGTTTATCACTCAGAGACGCAGTGGACGGCTCGTAAAAGTCCCGCGTTATTTGACTCTTTAATGGATGAACTCAGTTGCTGTCTCACCCGCGATGGCGAAATTGCACAACAATCCAATTTGGTTGACCACAATACAGCAAAACAAATTTGTGATAATTAATACCCTGAGTATTAATAATGAGCGGACATGGCGGTCCGTAAACTGTACAAGCAAAAACCTTTTACTTGAATCGCATGAGGACACAGGTAGAATGTGTTTTCCTCCGTCCTTTAACTCTGACCCGGTTCCTTGAGGCTCAGGTGATGACAAGAGGCCGTTTCCTCGCTCTGTCGGCGGGCGGTACAGCTGTTGAATCTCGGCGGGCTGGCGGAGAACTCAGAAATGTCGACTTGATTGAAGATGGAAGAGAAATCTTTAATCTCTTCACTTCTGTAGGCAAACGGATGAAGATGCGAATTTCTCGGCGGTCTCCTTTGGATCCGTTAGAGTGTTCAGTTGAACACAGAGTAATCTCAACTCGTCCAGCGAGATGGAGATTGTATGGCCACAGTTTCAAGTCGGACGTTACTTCCTTGTGCCACGAGGTTGCACCGGAGAGCAGCGAAGAGCTGCGTCCACACGCTGCAAACAAAGTCGCTGGAAGCAAATCTCGAAAGCATTTCAGAGATATTTCAACTCCTGATGATGTCATGTTTGAGGGACATTCTGTTGTGTGCCCCATCCAATAGGAGTTGAGAGTTCGATCCTTTAGTGAGCAAGGCTTCATGGGATTTGTAGTCTTTTTTAGACTCCCTTTGATTTTGGTGCGATTTTTATCAGTAAGAATTACGACTTGGAATGTGGGGGCTTGAATTAGGTTTTTACGACTGTGTTAGGCCTGCCTCTGTCTTCTATCTGAATACATGAGGCCCAACACAGTGCATAGGCAAACCGGACTGCTGATATTATTTGTTCATTTATATTTTTACAACTATAAAAACGTAATAAATAATAGTAAAAAAAAAAAAAAAAAAACATTACAGCAGACATAACCCATTTGTTCACATGTTTACTATATTATATACTGTTTTTTTATGACAATAAATAAATGAAAAATACTCGTCTGCACTCTGCCTCCCTCTACTGGCTGTGCAGTGTCACATGCAAAAATAACTCACTCCAGGGGGCACTGCAGAGGAATTTAGACCCTACTCATGAAAAAGTTAAAAGCAGAATAAAAATAGAATAAAATTAAAAAGAATTAGGATACATTCTAATAATCAGTCCACTTCTTCAGCTGTTTAAAATATAAAAGGTGGTACGTCTCTCTTCTGTGCAGCTTATATGTCAACTATTTCCTTCTGTTATAAAGATTGAACAATCCATTATATTTATTGTCTAATATAACTTATGACCACAGATAATTTGTCAGGAGTTATGCACCACCAAAAAAGTTATATATCAAATTCAAAGCAATTTAACAGTCTCAGAATCCAGTTAACCGGATGCTAAACCACACGTCTAACACCACCTAAGAAGAAAGCTTACTAAAGCGACTGTGAGATGTTGATTAATGACGATTCAGAATGGCATATACTGGACAGAGCCTGCAACTCTTAGCAAAAGCAATGCCTATATTATGTTGAGAGGCATTACAGTTTTCTTGATGGAATACAGTTGCACTGCAAATTTATACAGGCAGGCAAGGGTATAATTTGTTTGTCAAATAGCACTTATCTTGTCAAAATCTTTGTTGACAAAGTTGTTCTTTTAGATTAAGCATTTCAATAATATGGAAACTTGTGTTATTTCTTTTTAATCTGTATAAGCACGTATAATAAAGGCTTCAACTATACATTTAAATGTTCCTTTAATTTTATTGATGAATTGCTACCTTGTTT
The DNA here is from genome assembly GCF_019703515.2 of Myxocyprinus asiaticus. Lineage (NCBI taxonomy): Eukaryota > Metazoa > Chordata > Actinopteri > Cypriniformes > Catostomidae > Myxocyprinus > Myxocyprinus asiaticus. The sequence continues at coordinate 37,882,288 of NC_059381.1, read as the reverse complement.
CATCTTAGTCTTGTTTCTTTTTGTGAAAGCATAAGTAAAAAATGTCCAGGTCAAAAATGAACCATTTGATCCAATAAACGAAACAAACCATAAAAATCTGTGCCTATGAAAATAGCTAAATTATTGTGTTACCAGGGTTTATCCTGGGTCAAAAATGCTCTTCAGTAGTGACTGACGTACAGTATAGGTCATGTACTGTACATGCTCGAAGTTGGTTCATTACATAATTGCATTTAGTTAATATATAACATAATTACATTTCATTCTTACATTGGATATAACTGGTGAGAGCTAATTCCAAATCTCAACTGGCGAGAGCTAACTCCAAATCCTCATCCTACTTGACTTGTCTGCTGCCTTCGACACAGTGAACCACAAGATCCTGCTGTCCACCCTCTCTGACCTGGGAATCACAGGAACTGTGCTTGGATGGTTTGAGTCATATCTCACTGGCAGATAGTTCAAAGTCTCCTGGAGAGGAGAGGTGTCCAAGACACAACACTGGGGTTCCTCAAGGATCAGTGCTTGGACCCCTCCTCTTCTCGTTGTACACAACATCACTCGGACCGGTCATTGAGGCACATGGCTTTTCCTACCATTGCTACACAGATGATACGCAGCTCTACTTGTCGTTCCGGCCTGATGACCCTACTGTCTCAGCTCGTATCTCTGCCTGCCTCTCTGACATTTCGGCCTGGATGAAGGAATGACACCTTCAGCTCATCCTTGCCAAAACAGAACTCCTTGTGATCCCAGCCAACCCATCTGTTGACCACAACCTCACTTTTCATCTTGGTTCAACTACACTAACACCAACCATAACAGCCAGGAACCTGGGAGTGGTGGTAGATGACCACCTTAATTTCACTGCACACATCTAATTAACCGCCAGGTCTTGCAGATTCGTGCTTTACAACATAAGGAAAATCAGACCTTTCCTGTCTGAATATGCTACACAGATCCTGGTCCAAGCTCTGGTCATTTCAAGACTTGACTACTGCAATGCTCTGTTGGCTGGCCTTCCAGCTAACACAATTAAGCCACTGCAGATGGTCCAGAATGCAGCAGCGCATCTGGTCTTCAATCAGCCAAAAAAGGCTCATGTCACCCCCACTCTTGAATTCACTCCACTGGCTACCTGTAGCTGCCTGCATCAAATTCAAGGGTTTGACCCTGGCTTTCAGGACAGCCAATGGAACCGCACCCTCTTACTTCAATTCACTTCTTCAGGTCTATGCTCCAACTCACTCTCTGTGGTCTATGAATGAGTGATGCCTGGTGGTCCCATCAAAAAGTGGCTAAAAGTCTATTTCACGATCGTTCACTTTCTCTGCTCCTCTGTGGTAGAATGAACTTCCTACCTCCACACGATCTACTGTTACCTTCTCAACATTCAAGAACCAGCTGAAAATCTGTTCCACGAGCACTTAACCAACCCACACTAATTGCACTTACTACTGCAATTAACCTGCACTTAATGTAAAAAAAAAAAAAAAAAAAATTGTCTGTCTCTTTCTTCTGTGCTAGCATCTTTACTACTACAGCCACTGTGATAACTTGGCAGTCCTATACTGCATATGTTGTTAAACTTTGTATGACCAATTGCTTGCTATGTGTCTCATTTGTAAGTCGCTTTGGATAAAAGTGTCTGCTAAATGACTAAATGTAAATGTAAGATATTTTTAACCACTGATTTATATGGAACCTTTTGTATACAACGCACAACTTTTTACTTTAAAGTGCTATGTGGAATCAAACAAAATGTACACTTTATTTCTATATATTTTTTTCAATTTACATTTTTATTGATTCATAAATATATAACAAAATAAAATAAAAAATAACAAAACATATATACACTGAATCAACATTTAATGTTTAACCCCCCCAATCACCAAACCCACCTTAACCTCCAATGAACACCCCTGTGGTCACAAATAGGTACATACACAAAACAAACAAACAAAAAAACAAACAAGCATAATAATCATATATAATTCAAACAAAACATCTCTCTCCCCAGCCCCTCCCCGAGAGTCCCCCAAAAACACCAAGTAATTACCCCACTTCCTGTAGAACAAATTCTGAACCCTCAGCCTTCTGCTTGCCATCCCTTCAAAAGCTCTCCCCATCTCTGCACACCACTCTGGAAATGAGGGCATCCTATCCGACTTCAATCCCCTTAAAATAATATGCCTGCCCACCACAATGCTGGTCAGATCCCAGTTTTTTATGTGTTTATCCCCAAAATTTATGACAGCTCCATTGCCCAAAATACAGAGTCTGGGGCAGAGTGAAATTCGAGTGCCTAAAACGTCACACAAAAAACTCTGAATTTTCAACCAAAATTCCTGGATCTTAACACACCCCAAAAAAGCATGGATTGTGTCTCCATCTTCTGACTGGCATTGCCAGCAGGTAGGAGTGTCTTTAAGACCAAGCCTATACAATCTAGAGGGGGTCCAATATAATCTATGTAAAATCTTAAATTGCATAAGGCGCACCCTTATATCTCTAGATGCAGACTTGACATTTTTTAGAATCCTAGCCCACACTCCCTCCTCCAATACCAAATTTAAATCTTTCTCCCATAATCTCTTGAGAGAAGTTGAAGCTCCGTCCCCCAGACTCCGAATTAGCAGGGAGTAATACACTGATGCATCATGACCTTTTCCAAAAGCCATAATCACCTCTCCCAGAGTATCTGCCATTTTAGGGGGTGTGTGCCACTCCCAAATACAATACAGAGCAGGTGGCACAGCTATAAATACCTATAGAACTGAGATCTGGGAATCCCAAAATGTTGAACCAAATTTTCAAAAGATCTCAACACTCCACTCTCATATAGGTCACCAAGTGTATTAACCCTCCTCACAATCCAGTCTGACCAGCAGAAAGGGGACTTATTAATGCATAATTTTGGGTTCAGCCATATGCTTGAGGCAACATTTAAATAAATGTCCAAATTAAACTCTCTGGACACTTTTGTCCATACCGAGTGCAAATGCAAGATAACGGGGTGTAATTTAACTCTTCCGACTAGTTTGATAGACAGGCTTTGCAATGGCAAAATAGGGGCAAAAACGTCAGTTCAGTACAAAAACCAGGGAGGGGCTCTCTCACGTGGAAGCGACCTGTGAGCCAAATGTCTGAGACTGAATGCCTAATAATAAAACTAAATCTTGGGCAGGCCTAGCCCATCTTTGTCAATCGGCCTATGTAACTTATTAAAATGTAATCTAGGATGCTTACCATTCCAAATGAAGGACTTCTCTATGCTATCAAATTGCTTGAAGTAAGAGAGGGGGACATCTATAGGGAGAGATTGTAACAGGTAGTTAAATTTTGGAATACAATTCATTTTAATAACATTAACCTTCCCAATCATAGATAAATGTAATGAAGCCCACCTTCCCACATCGCTCAAAAACCTTTTTATTAAGGGGTCAAAATTAACCACTAACTAAATCAGTCAAATTTGCTGGGAATAAAATGCCCAAATACTTTATGCCCTGTTTGGGCCACTGGAAGGTGCCCGGCTGGAAAGCCGTTACTGGGCAGTACGCTGTCAGAGCCAAAGCTTCAGATTAGACCAATTGACTCTGTATCCCGAGAACTTAGAAAAGGAATTAATAATTCTGTGGAGCCAAGGCATAGCTCTAGAAGGGTCAGAGACAAATAATAAAATATCATCTGCATATAGCAAAAGCTTATGCGCCACACCTCCCGCCACCACCCCTGGAAAATCATCCTCCTTTCTTATCGCAGCTGCTAATGTTTCCATCTCAACTTTGATCATTCATTGATGTAAGAGTTTCTTGCATTCCTTGAATCAATCACGTTTCTCTCTTGTCAAATTCGCAAAGTCTGGGAACAAGAAAATGTCGTGGCCAGAATTGATCGGGGCCTGTCTCCCTCCGCGGATTCTTTCAACAATTCAGACGTTGTTTCGTCGATTACGATTCTCCAAATCCTCCAGTTTTTCCCAAACGTGTTCCAAATCCACCTTGGTCGCTAGTGGATTAGCAGCTAATTCCCTCTCCGATGACTCCAGATAATCGATCCGTCTCTTGACATCCAACAATCTTGTAACAAATTCAGTGAATTTCGTCTCCATGGAAGTAATCGATCGACATATTACAGCAAGATCCTCCAAATCTGCAACAACTTTCATCAGCATTGCCAACACATTCATCAATTCACGCCGGATTTCTTTCAGTTCACTGTCCGAATTGAGTCCGGGGCTTTCAGTCTGTTGCTCCGGGGAATCAGTCCGAGCATGTAAGTGTCTTTTAATATCTCCAGAGCCCGAGGATTTTGAATTTTTTGACATATTGTCTTCCTACAACAGTTAAGAATCAGGGTGTATTGAATCTCACCGGTTTATGACACAAATAGTAATAAAATTAGGAAAGTGCGCAGAGCTCGCCATTCACACGTCTGCTCCTCGCATGGCGTCATGTGACTCCACCTTATTTCTATAATTAATTTTATAAAGACTAGTTACATTGATCTAACCACAGAAATGAGGAGCAATCCACGATCTTACCTATGCTTATAGCACTGTAAATATAAGGGCAAGTACATAAGTGATTTGAAGTCTGGACCTTCAAGACTTATCGACAAACTAATGACAAAGTTTTCCTCGTGTCTAATGTATGTTTTGTTCGAATGATGATTGATATTAGGAAATAAACTGGCCTTGTGTGCCTTCATATATTCCTAAAGTAGGGCTGGGCGATATAACAATATATCTCTTGACCATATCTTATATGGTGACTATATAAAGTGTCAATCGATAGAAATTTTGCTATGTCATGTGTATCACGGTGTATTGCAACATGTGAGCATATTTATCAGTGGGCAGGGCTTTATGTGAGAGGGGGGAATTAATTGTTGCCGGTAAGTGCTGGTTATTTGCACAAGCTGGTTTAGCGCCCAATTCACTAAAGGAATTATGCAGATCAGGCAATGCCGCAAACTCTCCCACAAACTTGTTGCTGAACGCAATTTGCACACGCAATTTCGATCTTGCAGGGTGATTCTAAGTGATATATAGCGGAAGATGCAGCAGACCACCATGATCCAGACACCAGAATCATCTCTTTAACAAGCTGAAAGTGCACTTGACAACATTGTGCATCTGTACTTCTCCATCATTTATTATTTATTAAAACAGGTGAGACACCTGGGGTGTAGGTTTACAAAAGCCGACACAAAGCAGAAAAATGTAATGTGCAAACTGTGTTGTGTTACAATAATCACTTGTGGTAATACAGCAATCTGTTTTTTCACCTCAGAATGAAGCAAGTATTTATTTGTATATGATTTTTATTTTCTGCAAGAAGTGTTTACATAATTTTGGATATTTTCAACAAGAACTTTTATTTTTGTTGGGTATTTTTTTACTTATGTATTATTTATTTCTTGAGTTTCTTGATAAAAGTTTATAATAATAATAATATTGGTCAACAACATATAAGATTGAAATGTGTCAACATGTAAAATTGAGCATTATGGTAAGGTTGATTTAAAACAGTGTTTTATTGTTTGTTTGTTTGTTTTTACTTTGTCAAGTTACAAATAAAGACAAAATTATATTTAATACTGAATTTCATTCACTGACTGGATTTTCCAAAAATAGGCATTAGCATATGGTTATTTAAAATATTAACCACATTTTATAGATTTTCCAGAAAAAAATACTATATCGTGATATACAGTATAGTTATCACAGTCTGTCTTCCTCATGTTTCCCTAGGACTACATGTCCCATAGTGCACTGCCCTCATCACTTCCATCTGTTCCACATCATCCTCACCTGTCTTCTATTCCCTCATTAGTTCCTTTTGTATATATACCCTCCAGTTTTGTTCATTTATTGTCAGTTCTCGTCCGTGTAACACTTATATGTTAGTGTGTAGTTTATTTGGTTCTTTGTTGATATGGTTCTCCACATTGTTTTATATCTTCTTCATCTTCTTCATTAAAGCCTGCAAAATGATCCATCGCCTCTTCATCATCTCTACTACTACGTGACCGAAGAACTGACCGACAAAGATGGATTTACCGGCTGTAATAATCCTCCTCCTCGAGCAAGGGGACTGTCTAGTTGATCACTCGCATGAGTTTCTCCAGCTGGTGAATTTGGTGCACTATGGAGACCACTTTCTTGTGGTTTTCTTCAGGGCTGGTCTCAGTAGTGCACTAAAGGAGCTAATGCCTCCGGCGGATCCTCACTGGATGCTGCTCGAGTTCGTGGAGGTGGCTCTACAAATTAGGCTCTCTTTTCACTGTGGGTGTGGAGGATGAGGACTTGGAATCTCCTCCCACAGTGGACACACCCAAGCCTTCCATGGCTCCTCCCTCGAAGCCTGCCACGGTCAATGAGCCAGCGCCTATGCCTGTAGCCTCGACCGTCCCAGAGCCTGCTTTCACGGAGCTTATTGACCTTGATTCCATTCCCACCTGTATGCCCACCCAGTGAACTCCTCCGCTGGCTCTGCCCAACATCATGGACACCCTAGTTCTGTCCAGTACCCTGGTCCTTCCTCTGCTGGCTCCACTTAGGACACTTCCTCCTAGTCAGCCGGCTCCTCCCACATCACCGGCTTGACCTTCACTCCCTGCGAAACCATGGTCAAGGAGAACCTCAAACCCTCCAACTCCGCCTAGACCCTCCAAGCCCTGGAATCCTTCGTTCCCTCAGTCTCACATCGGCTTTATGTCCCTTTGGCTCCACCGTGGTCCTTCAGCCAATCGGCTTCTCCAGGGTCCCTCGTCCCTCCAGCTCCACCTTGCTCAGTCAGTCACCTGGTTCTGCCTCGGCTCTCCGATCCTCCAGCTACGCTTCGTCACTCCAAGCCTCTGGCTTCACAGGGGACCTCCTTCCCTACAGCTCCACCTCATTCCCACCGGCTCAGCCTCTCTCCTCAGATCCCCCAGCTCCGCCTCGGTCCTCCGAGCCTTCGCCGCTATCTTGGTCCTCCGAACCTTTGGCTCCATCCTGGCCCTTCGAGCCATCGGCTATTCTCTGGGCACCAAGTTCCCTGGCTCAGCCCCTCAAGCCTCTCAAGGCTCTGCCACTCATGGTTCCGCCTCCCATCCCTCCTGTCCCTGCTCTGTGGCAGCCCCCCAGGCCTCCTGATCCCATCCCAGCCCTGAGGCCGCCTCTCCAGACCTCATGACTCATGATCCTCCCCAGTCACCTGTTTCCTCCTGCCGTTCTCCATCTTTAGGCACCAGGAGTCACCTTATAAAGTTTTCCACATTGTTTTATATCTTCATTAAAGCCTGCAAATTGATCCATCGCCTCTTCATCTCTACTACTACGTGACAAGTGTTATCATGATATAAAATTACTCCTATCGTTATATGATTTTGGTCATATCACCCACCCCTATCCTAAAGATTACTTAAATTATTTGGAGCCTGCTGTAAGGAAAACAATATGGAGTAGGAAACAAATATTTTCACAAGTATAGTCTAACTCCGTAAAGTGCTCTACTCATGGGAACAGTCAGAATATTTTAACTAGTCTTGCTGAATTTTTTTTAAGATGAAAAATAGTTATGAAGATATTTATTTTCATGAAAAATATTTATTAAAAATATAGCCTAAACACATTTAGAAATTTTAACTATAACTGCCATACTTGGAAACTAAAGGCTAATGGATTCCACCTCACAGATTAGCATATTTAATGCGAAACTGCAAAATTTTTGTCAAAATATCAGTTACTGCTACAAAATTGTGATCCATTTTAGTAAGGGTAATGATGTGTATTTGAAAAACCTTTATTTTGCCACATGTCAAAATCCAGCAGAGTGGATCCCTTGCACGAGTGATTCTGTGATGGCTTGCGTGAGTCCCGCCACACTGAGCACACTCGCACAAAAATCAAGCTTCAGTCACGATGCAAAAATGCAGATGAGAAGCAAATTAAGCATGTATAAAGCACCGAACCTGAGATGAAAATCATTTTTTTTTAAAACGGCCGGGCCACCGCCAAAACATTTTAAATGCAGGAAAAACCCTGTATACAGGATATGGCACTCATCTATAGGCATCTATGATCAATATAAATACTGTATACATATGTAATATTTGTATATTTTTCAACAAATTGGGCAACATATGAAGACAATTGCTACAATCTATTAGTCTTTATCTGGTTCATAGATGTACTGCCTTGAGAGTGTTATGTTAAAACTATTTTAAATATTATATATATACACATTTTTAGTAGATATTATACAAAATCATATATGTATAAATATTGACACTGACATGAAAAATGCAATGTTCCCATGTTAGTGGCATTGATTGCCATAAGTCTTCCAGTCCACCAGGGGGCTTACTTTAGAGTGATTGTAGGAAATAATTTAAATCTCAAGGGAGCAACACTCACACTTGGTACTAATGCTGCCTTCATGTGCTATCGGAATTATCCTACTTCCTGATTCTGAAATGGTAATTATGAGTATGTCGCATTCAAGTGCTTTGTTGTCGGAAAGAACAGAAAACATGGGTGACGACAGGTTCATTCATACATATTTCTTGAGGAACTTTTATTTTGACACCATAATACATATTACTCAGTAGGTTTGCTGATGATTATGAAATTTTGGTCAAATACAAGCTATTTTCACAGTGTAAAAATGTACAGCATGCATCAAATGGTTGCTGATATACATAAATACCCTTACATAAATCTAGAGTTCTTACAAACTTGCCGCACATTTCCCACTCATTATTTTCACATGCAAATGAGCTCAGCTCTTCACCGGTAGTGGCAAAACTGCAGCAAACCTTTGGCGACAATGAAGAGTTTGCCGCAAAGCTCATTTGCCTGTGAAAGTTATGAATGGTGAATCTGCAGCAAGTTTGCCAGAACTCTCGGTTTTTGTAAGGGTGAAAATGACCGAAACGGCATCCACTAACAATTAGCTGTATTTAGAAAAAATTATAAAACCTGTCATTCACTACAGAAACCATATTCTCCTCTGCCATGTTGAAAGTTTTTGACTCCTCCCATCTCAGAAACTCCCCTTACAAAAAATCTAGAGTTCTGGTAAACTACATGCAAATGAGCTTGTGATTTGCTGCAAATGTTAGAAGTGTCTAGAATTTTCCAGCTCTGCACTGAAAGTGGTGAAGCTGCAGCAAACCTTTGTCAGCAATAGACAATTTGCCGCAACTTTAAACTCATTTGCATGTGAAAACAACAGAATTTGCGTCAAATATGCCATGAACTCTTGATTTTTGTAAGGGCCGCACGACCTGACAAAAAATCTAAAGTTCTGACAAACTAGCTGCAAATTTGCCACTCGTCATTTTGATATGCAAAATTAGCTTGTGATTTGCCACAAATGTTAGCCAGAAGTTTGCAGCAATACACCGGTAGTGGTGCACCTGTAGCAAACCTTTGGCAAATTTGCTGCAAGTTTGCCACAAACTCTCAATTTTTGTAAGGGCAGGTATGAAAATTATCCCAGTTGTAATTACGACTTGAGGGGTCTTTTGTGTGCAACTTCAGAGTGGGAAACTCGTATTTACATAAATTCCAATTGCACGTTAAGGCAGCATTATTATTAACTTGTTTGTTTAATTAAGTACATTGTTAGTAGGCAACAGTTTTTTACAATTTACAATTTAACAGGTTTTACAATTGAGTTTGTATGTTTTGATTTTGTGGCCATAGTTGTGAGAAATGTGTAATAGGTTTCAGGAATTGTGTCTTAGCAATTGGAATATTGCTGATGCTTTTGCACTTAACATCAAACTCAAATCAAGATCCAAAGTGAAAGGGGGAGCATCCTGAGTGGTTACTCAAGGGAAGCAGATTTGTTTACATGGAAAATGTAGCTGTGAAAGCAAATGGATTATAAGCAAAACAACAAATGATCCAACTTCAAATAAAAATAACTTAGTTAGAGCTGTATAACTCAGTTAGTAATAACTAAGTTAAAGCTGTCTGTGCATTTGTGCATGTAGGGTGCCAGCATTAAACCAATGTACCAACAGAGGTGGTGGGTTTATGAGAAAACTTTAATAATTCACTGTCTGGAAAGATATTAGGTTTGTCAATCTAGACAGTGGAATATTTGAATGATGGTGTTCTGAGCACAATATTTGAATTATGATGTTTTTTTTATTATTTATTTGTTTTATTTTTTTATTCAGGCCAAACTAGCTATGCAGATTCAAGCATATTGGGCACATGTTTGCCTGCTTTGAAATCCCCAAGTGTTTCCGATAAACCTTTGATAGTCTCTGAGTAGACAGGGCAGTGGAAAATGCTGCATATGAATTATGGATGAAGCCTGTTGTGAGAATTAAAACACTGTCTCTTTCCTCTTGTGTTCTCAGGACAAACACAGAACAGGCAGTGAATGTAAGGATACATATAGGAGTAAAATACAAAGAGACTTTGCTGTACATGAATATTCCACTGTGTCCTTATGAATTAAATAATCAATAGAACCAAGGTTAATTAGTTCATAGTATTGACAAAAACTGTTTAAACAACAAACAAACAAACAAACAAAAAAGTAACTACAACTTAATTAGAAAAAGTATATAAAAACATACAAAGGTGTGAACAGGTAAAGAGTTTATGAATTTGAACCTTATTTCCAACTTGATTTCTTAATATGGATCATTTTTGTTGCAGCATCTTTTGAACTCTGGTCAAGCTCATGCACAAAAATGTAATTAATTATAAAAATGTAAAGCTGTGCTATGTAAGATTGTTTTGGTTTCAATTAACAAAAATTACTTATTGAGTGGGTACATAAAAAAGTCCATGTTCAAAACCTTGTCCTTGTCTAACCCCGATTCTCTATTGTAAGCCTACAATAATATTTTTATTTGGAGCTGTAGGGTCGGAGTTGTCGCGAAATAGCAGGCTTGCATCATTCGTCGTTTGTGTATTAGTCATGTACGAAAGTTAAAAAAGAAGGACCGGCTATGTTTTGGCTGGGGAAGCAATGGCGGTTCAGTCACACACTTTTAATGACAGCAGTGGTAAGTCAGTGTGTGCCGCTGGTTTCTTATTTCTTTTACCCAAGTCACAACAATTAAGAGTTGCTGTCACTTTCCTTTGCCCTTTTAGCAGAGTGGACAATTTAAAATTGTATCTAAAAGCCACTATATATACAAAGTAGTTCCACATGTATGTATGCTCATCTCAAGATCTTTATACTGTTTTTAATTTATTTAATTTTATAGCACAGGAATGTCCATATCAGGGTTCCCGCGGATGCTAAAAAGTCTTAAATTTTCTTAAATTCATTTTACCAAAATTTAAGGTCATAAAAAAGCCTTAAATATCTTAATGATACAACAAAAGTCTTCATTTTTATTTAAAGAGGTCTTACATTTGGGGCGGAAAGACAGGAACTGTGATATGACCTAATGTTAGTATCAAACTTCAAAAGAATATGATTCAATTAAATAAATTCATGCGCTACGTCCTTCAAAGTGTTGTATTTTCTCCAAGCATGCGGGGCTTGTGAGTGTTTTTAGCTGTTGCAGAACAGTTCACAATCATTAAGCTATATTGGAAATGTATGACAAACTATCACTAAAGATCAACTGTTGATGATGATGATGTAGTGTTTATGAAATATGACAATGTTTACTTTTAATTGCTTCTATTGTAATACGTTGTAGATTATTGTAGGAGTGTACATTTTATTGTATTTAGGTCCTAGGCCATTGAGTGATTTATAAACGAGTAAGAGTACTTTAAAATCAATTCTAAATGTAACTGGAAGCCAGTGTAAAGACTTGAGGACTGGAGTTTTATTGGTTCTGGTGAGAATCCTGGCAGCAGCATTTTGAATGAGCTGCAGCTGTCTAATGGTCTTTTTGGGAAGGCCGGGTGTGGAGCCAATAACAGTAATCCACCCAGCTGGTGATTAATGCATGAACAAGTTTTTCTAAGTCTTGACTGGATACAAAACATCTAATTATTGCTATATTTTTTTTTAGATGATAGTAGGCTGATTTAGTTATTGCTTTGAAGTGACACCATCAAATATTATCAAATAATGACACCAAGATTCCTTGATTTTTTTGTCTTTAGACCCCTTGAGTCAAGGTATGTGTTTGTTTATGTGTAGTGAATGAATAATCATATTGAAATGTGTTGTTTATCTTTCTCAAAGCAAGTAATATCTCTGTCACAAATTTTTAAACAAGTAACAAAATATCATGAAAATAACATGAAAATAGCAATTCATGATGACTCTGGCTCTGCAGGAGAAGATCTCTGAGTGATCACAGGCAAAGCAGGCAACCTCAAACCAATAGATTAATTCATGCAGAAGAGTAAAATTTTCCTCCCCAAATTGCTTGCAATTTTAGGTTTGTACTGTACAGATGTACACAGATGTTGCTCGAGAGCCCAAAGTTCTGTAGTGCAGCTTTAACAGGATAGACATAAAGAGTTCAAGTTAGCCACAGAGACTAAGAGTTAGATTTCATGAGATGTCAATTTGAATTTCATTTCATTGTTTATTTATTTATATTTTTTACAATTTTGTAAAATTTTTATACCATACTTATTCCAGTAATTTCAACAAAAGGGGAAGTTTTAAGAGAGAGACAACCCAAATAAAATTATGAAACATCACAGAATTAATCGAATCCATTGTCAATACTTTTAGAACAAAAATGATGTCATTTCCTGGTTAATGATGTTATTAAATAACTTGATAGTTATATTACAAATTAATAATATTAATACATCAATAATATTCTCTGCTAGAACTACACTCTGCCACCACACAGCTTAATTCTACTGTTTCCTGCAAAAATGTGTGACATATAACGTGTCTTTACGTAGCGTGAAAAAGCCACTTGAGATCTGATAAAAGCAGTCAGACTGGAACGGTTTTCCAGATTTGAATAGTATTTCAAACCACATTTAAATGTAGCTTGAAACGGATTTGTAAAAATGTCATGCCGTTTAGACTTCCTAAATAAGATTGGATCCCAAATGGATATGCACAAAAAACGGATTAGGACTGACAGTCTGAACATAGAGAGACCCTGAATTTGCTATAAAAGGTCCAAACAGTTCTATAGGCTTCAATGATGGAAAAAGAAGAAGAAAACTAACAGATACAATCCTAGGTGCCTATGCATCTTTGGTGCTTGGCCCCTAATGATTTCCATCTTTACAAATTTTGAGTTTAATATTTTATCCAACATATTAAGGCATGTGGGGACATGGAAATGTACTGCATAACAGGAAAGACTAATGTGTGAGTGTAAGGGTGTGTCTTTGTGTATGCTTTTATGTGTGTGAAACTATTCTAAAAGCTTCTGGCCTCTAAATTTAATTCATGTCTCAGGTATGAGGGATGTGTTGTAACAAATGTATCTTCAATATTCATTACGTTTTTAGAGACAGTAAATTATATTACATTCTGTGCTTTGCTTTGCTGTTGCTCCGCATTACCATCAACATTAGGCTACTGGATGTGCACTTAAAAAGTTCAGTTAGATATCCATCACCCATTTCCAATGCCAACTCTCAAATGCATTCCAATGTGATCTCATTAGTATTCACAGATATTCGTACATAAAGTGTGTACCAGCGCTATCCTTGTAAAGGTTCCAGGAATTTCAGTTTAAAAAAGGATTTAATCTTTTTTTTTTTTTTTTTTACGTCTCTAAAGTTTATATATGCAAAAGCACTTATATTAAAATGCTCTCATTATGTTGATATTGTATGTTTTAAATACAAATATCTATGGATTCTAATGAGATCACCTTGTGCATTCAGGACTTCTACGGTCTTCTGGATTTACATCTCTGCAATTCTCCTCTTGACTAATCCTCAAGATAGCTTCCAATCAGTCAATAATGAGTAAAGCAATTAGCTCAAATTATTAAGTGCTTTGTGAAGCCCCCCTTGCCAATTCATCACAAGTGCAAGTTTGACCATGGTCTCTCTAGTGACTGAGTGTCAGAAAATTCATATTATCACCACATGTTCAAGCTCTGTCCAAACACACTGCTCAAGGAAAACTGAAGGAACTGTGCACTTGCTAGTGCCACAAGTAATGGTGGTTCTCAGTAATAGGGGCCATCACTGGCAGAGACCCACAGAAAGGGTATTTTTTATAATCCATGATAGTTTTATAGTAACATATAGTAATAAAATACTATGTATGAGTATTTTATTAGTCCCCAACTTTTAGTATTTTATTACTGCCCACTCCCCATCTTAATTTTACATGGTAAAAATTTACATATTAATGAAAATTTAGCAAAATGACAAAGAAATGGTGCAAGATTGTCACCTTTTATATTGGGCATTTTAGCCTTTATTTTATAGGACAGTTAAGAGAGACAGCAAGTTGGATCAGGACATGACCCAGGCAAGGTTCAAACCTGGGTTCCCATGAGCCAATTGCTCTTATATGTCATGAGCTCTACCCCCAGCGCCACGGCTCTGACAAAGCTTTTCAACTTTGAATGTGTTCAAATGTTCATGCTGCTTCCTATTGGTTTTGCAGGCTGAAGAAGTAATATGTATAAAACAAGGCAGCAATCCCAGTAAAATTTGGCTGCACACCTTCACAGATGATGTGTCCCCCAAGGCTCACCATCCAGCATTTTAAGCAGAGTCCTGGCATTACTGTACCTTCAAGGAATGTATAGATAATATAAATTATTGTGTAATCATTGTTTTCATGACAGCTGGATATACAAAAGGCAGTGGCAAAATCAGCTCTGACAATTTCTGACAATCTTACAGTACTGTGTAAATGTTTTAGGCACTTGTGAAAAATGTTGCATAGTGAGGATGTCTTCAAAAATAATGACATATATAGTTCCCTATCTGTCACTCACTCGACGTTGTGTCGATGTAGTGACACTAGGGGTCACTCTTGGGAGCCCGAGACACCTCTGGTCTTTGATAAAAGGCCAATGAAAATTGGTGAGTGGTATTTGCATGCCACTCCCCCGGACATACGGGTATAAAAGGTGCTGGTATGCAACCACTCATTCAGATTTTCTCTTTGGAGCCGAATGGTCATGCTCATTGAGCTGAGTTCCTACTGTTCATTCACCTCTGCTGGATCTGACGGCGCATTTCAGCGGCTTCTCCCTCCTCTGCACTGGTGCACTGCAGAGAACGCCCCTGGGCGCTTCGGCAGAAAAAAGAGAGTATATTTTCTGAAAGAGTTTATTTCTCTAAAAGAGTATATTTCTCTAAAAGAGCGGCACACACGGAACGTCTTTTTAAAGACACGTCTTTTTAAAGATGCCTTTCCGATTGTGTGTTATTCCTGGTTGTGGTCATTACCTCTCAACTTCAGATGGTCATGATCGCTGTCTTTCATGTCTGGGCACGACCCACACGGAGGCAGCGTTCATGGATGGCTCATGTTCTCACTGCGAGAACATGACCATGGCAACGTTGCGGTCGAGGCTCCCTGCCTCGGTCCTTCTACCTACGGGTTTGAGGCCAGCGCGGCTAGCACTGGGGGTGATTTGGGGACCCCAATGGGATCGCCTCTGCCAGGTATCCCCCTGCGGACCTCCCATTCCCCAGCACCTATTGGGCTTCCGGATGAGTCCGCCGGCTCGTCTCATGGCGAGTCTGGCCTCTTGTTCGGAGCCCGTGAAGCTGATGAGCTCTCGAGCGCAGCATCGGAGAGCAGGCTTGTCCAGTCGGATGCAGATGCCTCAGCTGGGCTTCCCCCTTTGGGGACGACTGTCTAGTCACAGGCTGATGCAGAGATGACGGACATGCTTCCCCAGGCGGCCGCGAGCGTCGGGCTAGAGTGGAACCCTTCGCTCTCCCCTGAACCCTTGCGGCTCGATGATTGGTTCCTGGGCTCGTGGCGCCACTCAAAGCAGCCACGCCCCGCTCCAGTGCCTTTCTTCCTGGAAGTGCACGAGGAGCTGACAAAATCATGGGGGGCACCTTTTACTGCCCGGTCCCAATTCCTCAGTTCCTCCGCCCTCACTACCCTCGATGGCGGGGCGGCCAGGGGCTATACAGCGATTCCCCCGGTGGATAAGGCGCTCACGGTGCACCTATGCCTGCAGAGCGCCGCCACCTGGCGCAGACACCCAAAGCTCCCGTCCAAGCCCTGTAGGTTCACGTCGTCTCTGACGGCTAAAGCCTACAGCGCTGCTGGACAAGCCGCCTCTGCCCTGCACGCCATGGCTCTCCTGCAGGTCCACCAAGCCAAGGCATTAAAAGAACTGTACGAGGGTAGTTCCACCCCAGATCTGATGCAGGAACAGTGCTCGGCGACCGACCTCGCTCTCCGAGCGATGAAGGTCACGGCGCGGTCTCTCAGGCGGACGATGTCCACATTAGTGGTCCAGGAGCACCACCTTTGGCTCAACCTGGTCGAGATGGGTGAGGCCGACAAGACACGGTTCCTTGCTGCCCCCATTTCCCAGGCTGGCCTATTCGGTGACACGGTCGAGGACTTTGCCCAGCAGTTCTCGATGGTGAAGCAGCAGATGGAGGCTATCCGGCATATCCTGCCCCGGCGCGGCTCAAGATCCCGCACCCGTCTGCTCATCGCCAAGGGCGTCCCCCTGTGGTGACTGCACCGGCTCTGCCACAGCCCGCCCCTTCAGCCCGGCCCCGGCGTGGAGCCCACCGCAGGAAGCAGATGCCACCCATCTCACAGTCAGCCACTAAGAACCCATGGAGGCCGTCAAAGCGCCCCAGAGACGGGCGACCCAGGGTCGAAGAAACGCACTCATCTGGAGCTGGTAGGAAGACCACTCCATCCCCCGGTGGAGGGCCGGGTGGAGAATCTTTTGTTGCCTTTTTTTAAATTTCGCCACATGCCCAAGTGGCTGCGGTACCCAACAGTTCAGCAAAAGAGCAGTTTCCTCCTTCCCTGGGTCACATACCTAGTGTCATCATCACAACTACCGTCCACTGGTTTTTCCTTGCAGGATTGGCGCTCCAGCGGCTGTCTTCCCGCCCCTGAGCACCCAGCTGTGGCACACATCCGCCCCCGATGTGACAATCTCCACGGGTCACAAGGACAGGCCTCTTCCTCCCCCATCCCAGGCTGTTCCTGGGGTGGTCACAAGGAGCCAGGTAAGAGCTTCGATGTGCCTAGACTCAGCACAGCCACGACATGGTGTGGCACCTCGAGCTCTGCCCCGCCGCGAGGCCCCACCTGCCAGTACGTCCGACGATGTTGTCCTCTTGGTCCCCCTTGTGCGGAACTTGGATGCGTGGCTTGAGCTTTCTAATCCGTCGCGATGGCTGGTACGGACCGTCCGTCTTGGCTACATAATTCAGTTCACCAGGCGCCCGCCCAAGTTCAGCGGTATCCACTTCACCTTGGTGAAGGACAAATACGCTGCTACCTTGCGCGCAGAGATCACTACTGTCCTACGGAAGGGCGCGATAGAACCTGTCCCTCCGGCTGAGATGAAGAAGGGGTTTTACAGCCCCTACTTCATCGTACTGAAAAAAGGCAGTGGGTTGTGGCCAATCTTGGACCTGCAAGTACTGAACCGGGCTTTACACAGACTCCCGTTCAAGATGCTGACGCAAAAATGCATTCTGGCAAGTGTCTGGCATCAAGATTGGTTCGCAGCAGTAGACATGAAGGACACGTACTTCCACGTCTCGATTCTACCTCGACACAGACCCTTCCTGCAATTTGCATTCGAGGGTCAGGCGTATCAGTACAAGTTCCTCCCTTTTGGCCTGTCCTTGTCTCCTCGCATCTTCACGAAGGTCGCAGAGGCAGCCCTTGCCCCGTTAAGGGAAGTGGGCATTCGCATTCTGAACTATCTCAATGACTGGCTAATCCTAGCTCACTCTCGGGACATGTTGTGTGCACACAGGGACTTGGTGCTCTCACACCTCAGCCGACTAGAGCTTTGGGTCAACTGGGAAAAGAGCAAACTCCTCCCAGTTCAGAGCATCTCTTTCCTCGGTTTGGAGTTGGACTCAGTCTCTTTGACAGCGCGCCTCATGAACGAGCGCGCCCAGTCGGTGCTGGACTGCTTGAAGGCGTTCAAACAGAAAACAGTGGTTCCACTGAAACACTTTCAGAGGCTCCTGGGGCATATGGCATCCTCAGCAGTGGCCACCCCGCTCGGGTTGATGCATATGAGACCGCTTCAGCACTAGCTTCAGACTCGAGTCCCGAGATGGGCATGGCGCCGCGGGACACATCGCGTGATCATCACGCTGGTCTGTCACCGTCTTTTCAGCCCTTGGACCGACCTCTCGTTTCTACGGGCAGGTGTTCCCCTAGAACAGGTCTCCAGGCGCGTCATGTTCATGGCAGACGCCTCCAAAACGGGCTGGGGCACTGTTTGCAACGGGTATGCAGCCGCCGGCTTGTGGACGGGCCCGCGACTGCATTGGCACATCAACTGTCTCGAGTTGTTGGCAATTCTGCTCGCCTTGTGGAGGTTTCGGCCATTGATCCAGGGCAAGCACATGTTAATTCGGACAGACAACACGGCAACGGTAGCATATGTCAACCGCCAAGGCGGTCTGCACTCTCAATGTATGTCACAACTCGCCCGCCATCTCCTCCTTTGAGCCAGCAGCACTTCAAGTCGCTGCGAGCCACTCACATCCCAGGCAACCTCAACACTACAGCTGACACGCTGTCACGACAGGTTACCCTCAGGGGAGAGTGGAGACTCCACCCTCAGGTGGTCCAGCTGATTTGGAGTCGATTCGGACAGGCACAGGTGGACCTGTTCGCCTCCCAAGAATCCTCCCACTGCCCGCTCTGGTACGCCCTGACCGAGGCCCCCCTCGGCATAGACATGCTGGCAAACAGCTGGCCCCTGGCCTGCGCAAATATGCGTTTCCCCCAGGGAGCCTACTTGCACAGACTCTGTGCAAGGTCAGGGAGGACGAGGAGCAGGTCATCCTGGTAGCACCCTACTGGCCCACCCGGACGTGGTTCTCGGACCTAACGCTCCTCGTGACAGCGCCCCCCCGGCGAATTCCCCTGAGGAAGGACCTTCTTTCTCACCACGACACAGTCAATGGTAAGTCCTTAGGGAAGCACGACCTGATCATCAGGTTCCTGAGAGGCGCCAGGAGGCTGAATCCCTCCAGACAACGCCTCGTTCCCTCATGGGACCTCTCTGTAGTTCTTCAGGGTCTACAGAGCCCCCTTTGAGCCTTTGCAGTCAGCTGAGCTTAAGGCACTCTCCTTGAAGACTGCCCTCCTGACTGCGCTCACTTCTATCAAGAGGGTAGGAGACCTGCAAGCGTTCTCTGTCAGCAAAACGTGCCTGGAGTTCAGTCCGGGCTACTCTTACGTGATCCTGAGACCCCGACCGGGCTATGTTCCCAAGGTTCCCACGACCCCTTTTAGGGACCAGTTGGTGAACCTGCGAGCACTGCCCCAGGAGGAGGCAGACCCAGCCCTGTCGTTGCTGTGTCCGGTGCGCGCTTTATGCATCTATTTGGATCGCACGCAGAGCTTTAGGATCTCTGAGCAGCTCTTTGTCTGCTTTGGTGCACAGTGGAAAGGAAGTGCTGTCTCCAAGCAGAGGATCGCCCACTGGCTCATTGATGCTATAGCTATGGCATATCACGCCCAGGACATACCGCCCCCGGTAGGGCTACAAGCTCATTCTACCAGAGGTCTATCGGCCTCCTGGGCCCCGGCCAGGGGTGCCTCTCTAACAGACATTTGCAGTGCAGCGGGCTGGGCAACACCCAACACCTTTGCAAGGTTCTGCAACCTCCGGGTAGAACCGGTTTCGTCCCAGGTAGTGGCATGCAATACAAGCGGATAAGCCCGGGATAGCCAGCCAGGTTTATCGCTTGCACGTAGCACCTTTCACCTCTTCTGAGCTGAAGACATGCGCCATTAATTCCCAGTAGTGTTCACAAATGGTTGACTATGTTCCCTTGGTTGACTTCCTCCGAGCCCTGTGGCAGTCGAGTTTTCAGAGAGACTCGCTGCCGGCCCAGCACACATGCTAACTAAGAGCCCTGTTCTGGGGTAGGTGCTCCACATGTGGAAGTTCCCTGTAAAGTAACCCCATGCGATATATATCTTCCGCTAATTCCCTGTTGGTAAACTGCTTCTTCCTTGGGCAGAGCCCCTCTGCCCCAGTCTCTATGTTTGTAGTAACTCCTCCCCTGTTGGGTAGGATCTACCTTGAGACCCTCCACATGGTCGTCAAGACCATGTGACATATTTTTTCCACTTAAATATCCCCCCTCTCTTTGGGCGAGGTGTGGTCTCCACGGTGTCCTCCCCTTGGGAGGGACACCCCCGACTAGACCTGGTGGCCCAGTCGGATAATCCCCCTTTTTTAGGGAGTGGAAAAAAGAAGGGGAAAAGATGCCACGACTGGGTTAGCCTGTCTCTATCTTTTGGGTATTCGACTTGTCCCCAAAGGGCCGTTCGACACTCATAACTATGTTGGGGGAGGTTACGTGTTGGCCTGGTGTGCTGACTATGAGGCACACAGTGGTCTGCCCATCACACACTGCCAGTTCACGTAACACAGTTCAGCCAGCTGTGGCGTTTCGTATAGAGACCCCTAGTGTCACTACATCAACACAACGTCGAGTGAGTGACAGATAGGGAACGTCCTGGTTACTTGCGTAACCTCCATTCCCTGATGGAGGGAACGAGATATTGTGTCCCTCCTGCCACAACGCTGAACTACCCGCTGAAATGGCCGGATCTTGTCTCGGCTCCTCAGCATAAAACCTGAATGAGGTTGCATACCAGCTCCTTTTATACCTGTATGTCCAGGGGAGTGGCATGCAAATACCACTCGCCAATTTTCATTGGCCTTTTATCAAAGACCAGAGGTGTCTCGGGCTCCCAAGAGTGACCCCTAGTGTCACTACATCGACACAACGTCTCGTTCCCTCCATCAGGGAACAGAGGTTACGCAAGTAACCAGGACGTTTTCATTTATCACTTAATGTCATACAAATTCCAGTAAACATAAACAAGCTAAATCAATATTCGGTGTGACCACCTCTGCCTTTAAAACAGCACCAATACTCCTAGGTACACCTGGACACAGTTTTTCTTGATTGTTGGCAGATAGGATGTTCCAAGCTTCTTGGAGAATTCGCCACAGTTCTTCTATCTATTTAGGATGTCTCAGTTGCTTCTGTCTCTTTATGTAATCTCAGACTGATATGATGGTCAGTTGGGGGCTTTGTGGGGGCCATGACATCTGTTACAGGGCTCCCTGTTCTTCTATTCTAATCTTTTCTATTTGCAAAAGTAATGTTTTGGAGTCTAACATTTATATTTCCTATTGACACACTAAAGCTGAAGATATAAATAACCATCTTAAGGCAAATGCTTTTGTGAAACATCTTATGTGCCTAAGACCTTTGCACAGTACTGTTTGTCTTCCAAAATAACAGAACCTACAAGTAAGCTCTTAAAAAAAAAACTAAACAAAAAACCAAGAAGGAACAACATCCCACCAATGCAAACTCACCATGTGATCTGACATTTAAAGGGATAGTTAATCCAAAGAAAAAAAAGTCATTATTTACTTACCCTTGAGTCACATTAAACCAGTATGATTTTCTTTATTTTGTGGGGGGGGGGGAGATGTTCGGCGAAATGTTAGAGAAGGGCAGCCTCAGTCACCATTCCCTTTCATAACATCTTTTTTTAAAATACTATAAAAGTGAATAATAATGCAGTCAGTCCCTTACATTGTGCCTAACATCTCCTTTTGAATTCTACGAAAGAAAGTCATACAGATTTAGAACAACATTAGAACAACTGAACTTTGTTTTAGCTTAACCAAGCAGGATCAACCAAGGAGTCACAGGCAGGTTACCCATTCTCTCAAGGTCGGCAGGAGTGTGAGACATCTAATAGTAAAGAAACAAAGTCCTAAAATGACTGACAATACTGCAAATGGAAAAAACACTTAATTTGTTATTTGTTGACTCCTGGGTGGGAGTGCAGTCAGGAAGTTCTGTGGCAGGACCAGGCAGCTCTGGGGCAGACATTGGGTCAGGCAGCTCCGAGGCAAACATGGGATCAAGCGGCTCCAAAACTTGAGCAGGGAACCAAAGGGGAGGTAGCTACGAAGCAAGGATAAGGTCGGGCAGCTCAGGAGCACAATCAGGGAGGACTGTGATGATAGAGAATTCAAGGAAGACTGCACGGAAGCCTCAAGGAATAGTGTTGAGGCGACGGCCGATGGGACGACCACTGAGCCGACGCACCTGAGCCGACACACCTGAGGATATGCGGCAGCAGAGGCCGGACCCTCAGGAACTACCATGTGAGGACCCTCCAGGGCAGCGACCCCAGAAAGAGATAAAAACCTTTTCCTTCTCCTCCTGTAGTTCTCCGGATGGGAGGCGCTGGGGAGAGTGCTCCGTATCTCAGAGGATGGCTGAGAAATCTCCTCCAGAGGAAGGGAGTTGTCACTCAAGGAATCCTCCTCAGCAGCAAAGTCTCTCGAGCGGGTAGCGATGAAAATTAAATCCATCAGGCTAACAGTTCCCCAAGGTATCTGAGACCTGATGGGCTCATTAAGACCCCTGCCAAAGAGATCCTTGGGTGTGGTTGGGATAACAAGCATGCAAGGAGACAAGTGTAGTACAATACAAATATTAAAAGAAAAGAAAAGTGCTATAAGTGTAATTCATTCATCCAAAATACATAAATAAGAGTGTTTTTATCTTCATCAAAGCAAGTAATATTTTAGTTCTAAATGTTTAATCGTATAAAATAATATCAACATGAAAATAGCACGTTATGACTCCGGCTCAGAATGTCTCCCAGTCATGATTACACACAGACGATGTCCAGATAAGCTCAAATCATGAGATTCATCTGCCAGAAGCAATATTATCCATCTGCAGAGCCACAGAGCCATACATCACAATAGTTTCAGGACAGCAGTCTCAGGCCGGAGCTTAGGGCGGACCTAATGGAGCCACAGCCGTTTCTGGACCGATGCTTGCGCCACCTACAGTTTTGAAGCGTAAAATCTGTTTACTTTATTAGATTTAAAACGTGCTGTTTTCACATCGATTTCAATTTGATGACTATCTTAAACATTTAATGATAACACTTTTTTAATAAGGTTCCATTTGTTAACATTAGTTAATGCAGTAGGTATCATGAATGAACAATGAAATATATGTTTAACCATTATTTATTAATCTTGGTAATGTAAAAGGATAAACACACAATTGTTCTTTGTTAGTTCATAGTGCATGAACTAATGTTAACATACAACTTTTAATTTTAAAAAATACATTAGTAAATGTTAAAAAAAAAAAAAAAAAAAAAAAAAAAACACATTTACCAAGATTAACAAGTTCTGAAAATGTATTGCTCATTGTGATACATGTTAACAAATGGCAGAAGTAAGCAGTACAAAAGCCTCTGAGTTTGTAGACAGGAGAAATCCATGCAAAATTATGAACTGAACTCGGGTCCAAAATCATCAATACTTTTGGTCAGCTACAGCATCAAGTTGACATCAATGCTATGGTCTTATAGGATTTTGATTGGTTACAAGCATAGATAACTATAGAACACTTCTGAACATGGTCATCTTGTATGTCGTTTATCTCATTGACTATTTGCATGACACTTTAGTTCTGTATATAGGCTCCAATGGTCCAATATGGACATAGGCCACAGACAGTCCTCCCTTTATGGTCATCCATAGGTCTCTGATGTCCAGTTGTCCACCTCTAGACTGCTATTCTAACTCCACTGGACTCCTGAAACAGAAACACTTGGAGAAACAACACACAGCTTCTCCTATTCAAGGTCGTATACTACAAAGCTTCTGATGGATACTGGCCTTATTCTGTTGGAACTTAAAACATAGAGATAACTGTACTTTCTCTCAGGAGAGCTGAAGTAGTATTCTTGTTAAATTGGCAGAAACATTCATAATCAAATGTATGTTATTGGGTCATGAAGACACTAGAGAAGCAGCCTACGTGACCTAGGCCTCTTAGTCAGCAGACACAGTGTCGCTGGTCACAGAGAACATATAGAAAAGAAGCCCTATTATGCTTTTTGGGATTTTACCTTTCCTTTAGTGTGTAACATAGCTCTTTGTGCATGTAAAAGGTCTGCAAAGTTACAAAGCACAAAGTCCACGCAAAAGGGAGTTATTCTCTCCCACAGACAACACTGCTCAAGAACTACAAGAAACGGCTGGATTGTAGTTCAGCCATTTCTTCCATAAAGTATCTACATCACTATGTAACACATTTGCATAATGCCTGCCTAAGGGCTACTTTGGCCCACCCTCAAACAAACATATTTATGAAACATAGTTAACAGAGGCCAGGATGAGTTGGGTTAGTGTTGTCGCCATGTCGAGAAGACGCTGTTTTATTCACTGCAAAAGCAAAACCTCTTTGTTTGGACTTCCAAAGGCAGACGAATTGAAGAATCAGTGGTTAAAATTTATTTTTACCACTATTCCTGAGCAGTATGTTGTGCACTATGTTCAGGAGCGGGTTTGGCTATTAGCAATAATTAATAATTATCAAAGATAATTGATTAGAATCAAAGAACATTGACATTGATTAGAATCAAAGTTAGCTTTTTAATCATTTAAATCAACAATCATCAAAGATAACCATCAGTTATCAAATTCAATAGAATATTAATTATTATCAAAGATGATCATTAATTATTAAAATCAATGGAACATTGATTAGAATTAACACTAGCTCCTTCAAATGAACAATCATCAAAGATAATTATCAATTATCAAAATCAATAGAATATTAATAAGAATTAATATCGCTGGGGCACCACCCTGGAATCAGGGACTAATAACCAGACAGTATAACAGTCTCAATATAGGATTGTTCTCATAGGAAGGTCGACGTCCGGAGAACATCGACATTCAAAAGGAAAACAATGAAGGCTTGAATCCGAGCACTGACATCCCCTGCCAGCCCTTGATACAGGTGTATGCAAAACAAATATACAATTGTATAGAATTATGCAGATTATTTTTTGTTCTTAGTGATCAAGTGTGGAGATGGATTTATTTTTACAAACGGTCATTTTGCGTCTGCAATCCATGGTAGTGCTCAGCTAACTTGCTATGTAATGTTATTGTTTTGGTAAGGGTTTATGTGGCATGGGGAGTGGGGGGCGTGGCCATGTGTCGGTCTGCGAGAGAGGGAGAGTGGTAAGGAATGTCACCTGGGTTATGATTACTTTAACACCTGTCTCTAATTATAGTGATGGTGGAGGGAGACCTGAAAAGGCATGCCAGAGTGTCAGAGCGGGAAGAGAGCACCAGGGACGAGCCGAGAGAAAAGTCCAGCAAAACAAAGAGCCCTGATTTTTTAGTTGGCTATGAGCCGTAACTGTCAATAGAAAAATAAAGACTGACCTTGACTGTTCACTGTCTCCTGACTCCTCCATTGCCCACGAACTTAGAACCTTTTTACAGTGGTGCCGAAAGCCTGGCTTTGGAGGAGAACGCCGTTATGGAGTCCTCACCACTGGGCGAAATCTTCAAGACCCTCGCCAGCATTTAGCAGAGTCAACACCAGGCCCTCATGGATGTACGCCTGGAGCAGGAATAGCATTTCAAAGTCCTCCTCCAGGCACAAGCAGAGGACCGGCAGGTGCTCCAGAGCCTGATCGCCAGAGAAGGGGCTGGCGCTGCAACCTCCCCAGAACCCACCCCACTCGCAGCCCTAATGGGGCCGGACGATGACCCGGAGGCCTTCCTGGACCCCTTTGAAAAATGGCGGGGGTATGGAAGTGGCCTCCAGGATGCCTGCTGGAAATGGTTGCTGGCGGAGTGAACCCGCGGCACCATGGATGTCGTCGACCTGGTGGTACTGGAGCAGTTCGTCACCCAGATTCCTCAAGCTATGTCTGAGTGGGTGCAGTGCCACCATTCGGTATCGCTGAAGAAGGCCATCCAGCTGGCAGAGGACTACATGGCGGCTTTTCCAGGAGGCAGCAATCTAGTTTTTTTCTTCTTCTCCCTCTTCTCTCTCTGTTCTTTCTCCAACCCATGTGTCTCATGTTCCTTCCCCTCCCCCCCACCCCATCCCTCCCAGTCCCACCCAGTTCCGGCTCCCCAGAAGTGGGGAGGAGCCCTGCCCAAACTCCATCCCCAGTCCAGGAGAACCCTCCCCTAGTCTGTCCCTCCTACTCCCCCTGTCTCCCTCCGCTATACCCCCCAGGTTGGCGAGACCACCCCCACAAGTGCAGAAGGAAGGCCATGGCCGGTCTGCTGAAGTTGTGGGGAAGCCGGACATAGTCAGGATTGTTGTCTGGTGATGGAGGTGGGGACACTGGTCCAGATCCCCCATGCTTCACAGACCGCCCCCGATCAGGCAGGGGTATATCGGATACCGGTAAGGATAAAAGGGGATACACATCAAGCTTTGGTGGATTCGGGTTGATCTCAAACCTCTATCCACCAACGCTTGGTGCAAGGCGGGGCATTGGATAGCAATAAACGGGTGAGGGTGAGGTATGTGCATGGTGACATTCACAAGTATCCAGTGGTTACCATTGAGATATGATTCAGGGGAAAAAGGCATAGAGTCGAGGCTGCGGTTAATTCCCGCCTCACCCATCCACTAATTCTGGGAAACAATTGGCCTGGTTTTAAAAATGTATTGAGGGTAATGTGTGTGGATGGGCCCTGCAAAATAGTGTCGTGGTGTGTGGCATGCAATGCTATGGCTGGAGAGGCGGTGCCAGGGCCGACGACGTCTGCTCCGCGTCATTATGATGCAGACGTGGGAACTCCCGTACTCAGGAGTTTCCCTGAGGGGGATTTCCCTCTGGAGCAGTCGCGTGACAAGTCCCTCAAGCATGCCTTTAACTTAGTGAAAGTAATTGATGGTCAACAGCTCCAGCCTGATGTTATGCTCACATACCTGTACTTTTTGATTATTAAAGAGAGGTTGTATCGAGTGACACAGGACACTCAGACCAAAGAGAATACAACGCAGCTATTAGTACCAAAGAGCCGTCGGGAAACACTCTTCCAGGTGGCTCACTTTAACCCAATGGCTGGCCACTTAGCTCACGAAAAGACTTTGAACCGCATAATGGCTCATTTCTTTTGGCCGGGCATTCATGGCAATATACGCAAATGGTGTGCGGCGTGCCGTGAATGTCAGTTGGTGAATCCACCGGTCACCCCAAAAGCACCATTGCACCCTCTGCCATTGATCAAGGTCCCCTTGAGAGAATTGACATGGACCTCGTCAGACAATTAGAGCGGACTGCACGCAGCCAACGCTTTGTATTAGTTCTGGTGGACTATGCAATGCAATATCCGGAAGCAGTACCTCTATGCAACATCTCAGCATGTAGTGTTGTAGAGGCACTCTTCAAAATTATCTCCCGAGTGGGGATTCCAATGGAAATCCTCACTGATCAAGGCATATGCAACATCTGAGGACTGTCCTGAGAGCACTGTGACAGGCGGGACTCACGGCCAACCCGAAGAAGTGAGTAATTGGGCGGGTGGAAGTTAGGTATCTGGGGTTCCATTTGGGTCATGGGCAGGTGCGTCCACAGGTTAACAAAACCGCAGCGATCGCAACCTGCCTGGCACCCAAGACCAAAAAGGAGGTAAGGCACTTTTTGGGGTTGGCTGGCTACTAGGTACGAGGTTTGTGCCTAATTATTCTGATGTCACCAGCCCGCTGACTGACCTTACTAAAAAGGGGGCTCCCGATCCGGTCCAGTGGACAGAGTCGTGCATACAGGCTTTCCTGAAGGTAAAGTCCTCACTTTGTGGGGGGCCGCTTTTACATGCACCTGACTTCTCTCTCCCCTTTATTTTGCAGACTGATGCATCTAACAGGGGGCTGGGGGTGGTGCTCTTGTAGGAGGTGGGAGGGGAGGAAAGGCCAGTGCTATTTATTAGTCGCAAGCTCCCTTCAGGAAGACAAAGTATAGTACCATCGAGAAGGAGTGTCTTGCGATTAAGTGGGCTGTTCTTACCCTCCGCTACTACCTGCTGGGGTGTGCCTTCACCCTCTGTTCCGATCACGCCCCTCTGCAGTGGCTCCACCGCATGAAGGATACTAACGTGCGGATCACCTGTTGTTATCTGGCTCTTCAGCCCTTTAAATTTGAGGTGGTCCACAGACCGGGGGCGCAGATGGTTGTGGCTGACTTTCTCTACAGAAATGGGGGGGAGTGGGCAGGCCAGATGTTGCCCCGGCCTGAGTCGGCGGTGGGGGTATGTGGCATGGGGGACCGTGGTCATGTGTCGGTCTGCCGGAGAGGGAGAGCGGTAAGGATCATCACCTGGGTTATGATTACTCTAACACCTGTCTCTAATTATAGTGATGGCGGAGGGAGACCTAAAAAGGCTCGCCAGAGCATCAGAGCGGGAAGAGAGCACCAGGGACGAGCCGAGAGAAAAGACCAGCAAAACAAAGAGCCCTGATTTTTGAGTTGGCTATAAGCTGTAACTGTGAATAGAAAAATATTCTGTACTGACCTTGACTGTTTGCTGTCTCCTGACTCCTCCATTGCCCACAAACTTAGAACCTTTTTACAGTTTACTATTCAGCTGTGGGCCGGCTTTTACCTAAAACTGTGTAACAAAATGGTCGATCTCAAGAGTCTTATATAATTATATAATTACAAGCTGTAATGTTACAGATGCTATCCACGGTAGTCCACAACTAACTTGCTCACTAACTCTCTAAAACACCTGGTAATGTCCAACTGGGAGTAAGCCTCTGTTCTCCGTTCATATCTCGGGTGACAAAAGTTCAGCTACACCCATTCCAGCAAAAGATGACTAACTTAGATGCACTATGTGTCTTTTACTTGAAGCTTTGTTAGGTTCACAATAATCAACAGTGTACTTGTAAGAAAGCTACTAAGTTAAAACTTACCACTGTGAAACGTCCTGCTCAAGTCGTGCTTGCGAAGGTGGTTCGGGTCAATCAGCTTGTTCTTCCAAACTTTCATTATTTCATTCATTATCGGACTCTGGCTCGAACTGGTATGGCAAAAACTGACGCCACTGTAACCATAGTTACAGTAGTGTTTACAGCTGCTCAGCAAGACTCAGGAGCTAAAGCTCGGTTATGGTAAGGGGCATTACATTTCCGACACATGCTCTACGTGGTTGACCAATCACAATAGACTAGGCCAGCTGACCAATCAGAGCAGACTGGGCTTTTCGGAAAGGGGGGCTTTAAAGAGACATTAGGTAAATCAGAGTGTTTCGGCCAGAGTATGATAAGCAGGTAAAATAAATGTACAGTATGAGAAAAATAATGTGTTTTTTGAACATTAAAGCATGTAAACCTATTCTAGTAGACCCCCAAAATAAAATTATGAACCTGTAAATTAGCATAATATGGGCTCTTTAAGAGAATATAATAATTAATCATTTGCTCACAAGAATATGTATGTTATAAAGTTGTATACATAATTAACTCATAAGAATACTAATTAGTTCCACTAAAGTCATTCAATTAATCACATTAGGTTAAATGCTGATCAGTTTAGATTTAATTCACTCAAAGGATATATATGTATTGAAGAAGAGGAGGTGGTGATTCAGGTATCCACCCCTTCAGAACCTTATTTTAAAATGTTATCCATTTGACTATATTATATGTGGTGACATGATTTCCTTCATGTTCATGATGTTACAAATAGTACTTAAAGGAACAAAGCATGGGCATTTAATGTCATATACACTACCATTCAAAAGTTTAGGGTCACTTTCTAATTCTTTATGTATATATATATATATATATATATATATATATATATATATATATATATATATATATATATATGTTTTTTTTTTTTTTCACATTTTAGAATAATAGTAACGTCATCACAACTATGGAATAATAGAAATGGAAATATGGGAATTATGTTATGACTAAAAAAATCAAAAATAAATAAAAACTATGTTATATTTTAGCACCTTCAAAGTGGCCACACTTTGCCTAGATTTTGCAGAAATGTACTCTTGGCATTTTCTCAACCAACTTCTTGAGGTATCACCCTGGGATGCTTTTTAAGCTGTATTGAAGGAGTTCCCATCTATATGCTGGGCACTTAGTGGCCGCTTTTCTTTATTATTCAGTCCAAGTCATCCATTTCAAAAACTTTTTTTTTTTTTTTTTAAATAAAATTTTTGTTTGTAATTGAATAAATGTATATGTTGGCACAATTATATTTTTGTCTACAAAACTAATTTCAAACATTTAAGCATATGCCTTCTAATCAAAAGGTTTTTAAAATCATGAGAAACATTTCAGGCAAGTGTTCCCAAACTTTTGAACGGTAGTGTATATTTAATCATATCAAATTAAAAATAAATATTCAATTTCAAAGCATAGAACAAATGTACATTGAACAATAAGAAAACTAATAAGAAATGTTATTATTGATAAAATGGAACTAAAATAATAATTTACACTTGTAAACAACAATAACATTTTAACATAAACACTCAAACTTTATACAACTTATACAACAAACATAGATAACTAAAAACTCATCAAAAGAAGAAATTTAATCTTAGGCCCATTTTATTATGTAATTCCAGAAAACAAACCTCCATGTCATCCCTGAAAAGAAAATGAAATGTGAAGGTCTCTCTGGAAAGTTCTGGTTCTTCAAAAAGATTGTGGATGGCCCTTTCCTTGTCTTCTTCTTCCAACTGTAGAAAATGAGTCTCTTCAACTGTGCCCCTGAACTGCTGTTTATTCCCATGCCGCCATTACACAACTGTTTTGAGGTCTTTAATTATTGGTAGCTTGTTCATTAGGGAAGAGTAAAGAATAATGTAATTATTAGTTTTAATATTTGCATCAACACCTATATACAGCTGGTGTGGGCACTGTTGCAATGGTGGTTGATAGTGTGTCTCTGACCGCTGACGTGGGCACTGTTGCACTGGTGGTTGATGGTGTGTCTCTGACCACTGGCGTGGGCACTGTTGCACTGGTGGTTGATGGTGTGTCTCTGACTGCTGGCTTGGGCACTGTTGCACTGGTGGTTGATGGTTTATCTTTGACCACTGGCATTGGCACTGTTGCACTGGTGGTTGATGGTGTGTCTCTGACCGCTGGTGTGGGTACTGTTGCACTGGTGGTTGATGGTGTGTCTGCGACCGCTGGCGTGGGCCCTGTTGCACTGGTGGATGATGGTGTGTCTCTGACCGCTGGCATGGGCACTGTTGCGCTAGTAGTTGATGGTGTTTCTCTGACCACTGGCATGGGCACTGTTGCATTGGTGGTTGGTGGTGTGTCTCTGACTGCTGGCATTGGCACTGTTGCACTGGTGGTTGATGGTTTATCTCTGACAACTGGCATTGGCACTGTTGCACTGGTGGTTGATGGTGTATCTCTGACCGCTGGCGTGGGTACTGTTGCACTGGTGGTTGATGGTGTGTCTGCGACCGCTGGCGTGGGCCCTGTTGCACTGGTGGATGATGGTGTGTCTCTGACCGCTGGCATGGGCACTGTTGCACTAGTGGTTGATGGTGTGTCTCTGACCACTGGCGTGGGCACTGTTGCATTGGTGGTTGGTGGTGTGTCTCTGACTGCTGCCGTGGGCACTGTTGCACTGGTGGTTGGTGGAATTTTGGCTGAAGTGGGATGCTGTTTATATTTACAAACATCAATGATTTTAAAAATCGTCTCTCCTTAAAACTGTAGTTGCTCAGTACAGACAGTGGAAATGGAGTGGTGCTCTATAGCCCAAGCCACATCTGTGAAAAGTAAATATAAATATTTGTGCTACATATATTGACAAACAACTCAAGATGTTTATATCTCCATTGACAACTGCCTTGGTGTGGCTTTGGAGATGCAATTTTAATTTGTCCACTCTTGTCTGCTTAAACACACTTGCCATGCAAAAAGGACAGTGAAAATTGCTGCAACAGGTTTTACATTGCTGCAACTGAGGTAATTTTTGACCTCTCCGAATCGTAATATGTCTCTACAAGGGGAAAAATGCACCACACGCATGGCTTAATTTCGGGAACTTTGACCAACACAACAACACACTTACAGTGCTCAAGAGTATTAGTAAGCTACCATAAACTCACTAATCATAGGCCTTAAACAAACAAAAGGGAACAACCCATACATATTCAGAAATATATATATTTTTAAAAAGCTTCAGTGACTTTATGGCAATGCCTATTTACAAAACAGAATCTGAAGGGTAATCGAAATGTCTGCAGAAAAATATTTGATTTAATAAAGCATGACAAAAAATTCAAGCTTCAATAAGAATAACAAGAAACACACCAACAGATTCAGTAGTAAGCAGATACAAACTAAGCATTAATATATAGATTAATTGTTCACCAAATAATGATAGATTTATTAAGATATTACAAAGACAACAATTCACCGTGTTCTCCACCATGATCGCTGTTTTGTCATTAGCTCCACCCTCACCTCCGGTCTGAGACTGCTGGCCTGAAACTGCTGTGACATATGGCTCTATGTCTCTGTAGATGGATATATCTTACCAGAAGAGCAGTGCCAAAACACGACTGACATAAATTGTTCTTTGGCAAATTGCTTGCAATTTTAAGTTTCAACCACAGATGTTGCTAGAGAGCACAAAGCTACGTAGTGCAGCTTTAAGGAGCTTGACAGCCATGCTCACTATAAACTGTCATTGTATAGAAAAGAACTGCATAAATATTAATAAAAAAAAAATAAAAACCCATTCCTTTTGATTTTCATGTGATAAATGACTGCATGCGTGTTTGGAACATCATGAGGGTAAATGGTGACCGAATTTTCATTCTGGAACTATTCCTGTAAATTCTTGAAAACTGCACAATCAATTTCTCTAACAAGCTGCACCTCATTTATGATGAAAGTCTTTGACATTCAAATGTGAAAGTGTCAGACTCTGAGTTTTTTTTCTGTTGGAAACAGGCTGATCAACAGACCACAGAATATTGCCCAGTCATTGAGGAACAGGCCTGTGAATAATTACTTTGAGGTGAGGCAAGACAACAGGGCATGATAAATAAATGTCTCAGCCATATTCTTTTTTCTCATATTTTTCTTGTCTTTTATTAAAGTGTGTGTCCATAACATATTAATAAAACGTTCATGACCGTTTTTTTAAATCATCAACAAAGAAAAACCAAAATGGCATTCCTAGTTCCCATAAACACACATTTTATCTTGGAACCTTATTTTTTTTTTTTTTTTAATTGTGGCCTGGTGGACAGTGCATATTCTCTGTCTGTCAGGATCCTGCCATGGCTACCCTGTCCCTTTTAGTATATGTGTTTTCTTATAAATTTAAGAGGTGAAACTCTTAAGAGGTGGTATAGCTGATATGAGTTCAATGGAAGACTTTATTATTTTTATATTATATTGTACAGCCTCAATTGATAATGCAGGTGAACCGTAATACTACAATAGTATGTCTTTGCAATGCACACAATAACACTGTAAACTAAAAACATTAGAACTCTGTAAACTAAATATTAGTAAACATGTCACAGTAACTTCCCGTGACAACGTAGATACATCGCGATTGGTTGACACAGGAGTAATGTTTGATTCATAAAAGCATGACAACCAATAAAAGCTCCATCAACCCTACCAGACAACCAGTGCTGGGCGAATTACATGTCAGGCGGGGCCTGGGTAGATTAGCAAGTAAAGACACTGACTACCAAATCTGGAGTCACAAGTTTGAATCCAGGGCGTGCTGAGTGACTCCAGTCAGGCTTCCTAAGCAACAAATTGGCCCGGTTGCTAGGGTGGGTAGAGTCATGCTAGGTTAACCTCCTCGTGGTCGCTATAATGTGGTTCTCACTCTCGGTGGGGCACGTGTTGAGTTGTGTGTGGATGTCGTGGAGAATAGCATGAGCCTCCACACACGCTAGGTCTCTGTGGTAACACGCTCAATGTGCCACATGATAAAATGCATGAATTGATGGTCTCAGAAGCGGAGGCAACTGAGATTCGTCCTCCGCCACCCGGATTGAGTCAATGCCATCACGAGGACCTAGAGCACATTGGGAATTGGGCATGCCAAATTGGGGAGAAAAGAGGAGAGAAAAAAAAATAACATGTCAAAAAAATGCAATCAGTAACGTAATATCTTAGATTACATTTTTGGTGTAATCTAATCCAATTACTTTTGGAATACTTTCAACCTAATTCTATTTTATTTTATGTCACATGCATTTGAGAAGGATAATCATTTTAACATAAAAGTACAAAGAAGAAGAAAATGTATTCCATTCTTTATTACTAACAAAAACAGCCTCAAAATAAGAGCTCCGTATGACATTTCTAAAATGTGTATTATACATTATATGAATTAAATAAACATGAAATCTAACAGCAATGACAGCTCAACAGCAACGGTGTTGCCAAGGTCAAAGTTTTCATCTAAAAACACTGAAACACATTTAACCCCTACTGCACTGCGTCAGCAGCAGAGCGATGGGCTTTGTACCATATTGCTGCACATCCACTGGATCCTTTGAAGCAATTAATTTCAGTGTGAGAGCTGCACACCATTGGTGAGGTAGTAAGAAATAATATATATTTTTAAAAACATATCAAGTTCATTTTAAGTTCATAAAACGTTACATAAACCTGAAATCAATAGCAATGACATTGCTAGATCAAAGCTAACAGCTCAAAAATCTGACACACTTACTTTTAATGCTTACTACTTAGTAAAAGTCCATCACCTATTCCTTAGCTGATGTGCATATCTTACTGCTGTAATTTAAAAGGAGCACATGCTCAAAATGTTTATCTGCACTTCGGGTTAAGAATATGATGATATTGATATGAAAATTATCAATAAATGATTAACAAGATGAGAGGTCACGTGACGCCATGCGAGCAGCAGATGTGTGAGCAACGAGCTTTGAGCACTTTGCTAGTTTTTTAATTATTTTCTTAATTATTATTTTCTATAATCCGGTGAGATTCGATACACCTAGTTACATATTTGTTCTGTGAGGTAAACATGGCAAATAAGTCAAAATCCTCGGGCTCTGGAGACATTAAAAGACACTTACGTGCACAAGCTGAAACCTCTGATGGGCCTGCAGACCGGGGACTCGATTTGGATGGCACGATGACAAAAAATCACGTCTGTGATGCTGACGAAGGCTGTTGCTGACTTGGAAGATCTCGCTGTAATACGTCAATCGATTATGGCGATGGAAACAAAATTCTCTGAGTTGGTTACAAGAGTGGCAGATGTTGAGAAATGGATCGATTATCTGGAGTCATCAGAAAGGGAATTATCCGCTAATCCGCTCGTGACCAAAATAGAAGTGGGAAACATTTTGGAAAAATTGGAAGATCTCGAAAATAGGAGCCGAAGGAATAATGTACGGATTGTTGGAATTCCTGAGCATGAAGAAGGCAGAGATATGGTGAAATTCCTAGACAAGCTTTTCCCGAGTCTGCTCGACATAACAGGCCATAAACTGGAAATCAAGCAAGCTCACAGAGTCCCAGCTCGCAGATCGGCTGAGGGAAACAGGCCCCGATCAATTCTGGCCAAATTTTTTCGATCATCCGATAAAGATCTCGTGTTGCGCGAGGCGAGGAGCAAAGGAAAGCTTTCTTCGAAGAATCACAATATTTTCTTGTTCCTGGATTTTGCGAATTCGACAAGAGAGAAACGTGATCGATTCAAGGAGTGTAAGAAACTCTTGCATCAACGGAAGATCGCTTTTGCACTGATGCAAAGTATTTAGTAATATTAGCCTTTCACCGATATATCGGTATCGCCGTATATTTTACCAATATGCGCCGATATGAAAACTTTTTTCAAAACATATAATGCAGAAAACAATGCTTTAGAATTGGTGTCATAGCATAGTTTGTACAGCAGCGCATGCTCCGACTCCATTGTTTACAGAGCTGAGCTGAAGGTGGCTCTGCAGACAGGGCGGAGTTCAGCGGTGTCTTGGTAAGTTAACTAGTTTGTGAAATACATACTGGAAACTTAATAAACAATGACCCCATAATTTTCCCTTTTCAATATATCTAATATAACATTAACCTTGTCCCTGACAACCATGTCACTCATGTCTGCTTGCTGTTCACCAGCTATAGTTTGTCAGTGCAGTCAGTAATGTAGCAGATTGAAAGGTAAACATCAGAGCATCTATTTGCAGCTCAGCAGACAACGGTGTGGTGGTGGATTGTGTCTGATGAGTGTTGATTTCATGCTATGTTGTTACCTAGTTGGTGAGACACAATGCTGGAAAGTAAAATAAACAATGTCCGTCTTTTACTCTCTGTGACAACGAGCTTATAAGCTAACTAGCTAACCACGTAGCTACTTTCACTGTTGTCAGCTGAGTGGAAGCTAATATGTAAACATGTATTCACCAAACTTGTTAAGTATTCACAGTTTGGTACCCCCTTCACCCAAACAATTCCAGTCATTGCATTTATAAAATGTAATATTCAGAAGTCTGGTTTTCCACTGTTGAATGTTTCCCCTGAACTTGTATAGCAGAATACAGTGTAACACCACTGCTTATCTGTTTATCTTGACTCGGCAGTATTAATATAGTCAGCATTTGACTGTTACTAAACAGTACTGATGTTTATTTAGCTATTTATTGTATTTTTATTTATTCTTTATTTAATGTCAGCATTTGACTGCTATTTAACTGTACTGATGTTTATTTAGCTATCTATTTTATTTTTATTTATTCTTTATTTTCTCAGTGTTCATTTCTAGAATTTGTTTACAATGTATAATAATAATGTCAAATATTCTTTGATAAAAATATTTATGAAAGCAGCCTTCTGAGTACCTATGCATAGTCATATCGGTGAAAAATCGGTGAAAAATACACATAGAAAAGGTCTGTTTTCATTCCAGCTCAAAAATTAAATATATTGGCCACCATATCGGTATCGGTCTCAAAAATCCCATATTGGTCAGGCTCTAACATCTACAATTCAAATTTCTCAATCAGATTAATGATAAATTAGGAAGAGTCATTATTGTTTTAGCTGAAATTCAGGGGCAAAGGTTGATTTTGGCTAATATTTACGCGCCTAATGCTGATGATCAGGGCTTTTTTATAGATCTTGAAGGGATGTTGCAAATCGTTGGCACCCCTCATGATATAACATTGGGAGGAGACTTTAATCTATTGATGGACTCAGTCCTTGATCATAGTGAAGCAAAAGTGTGTAAGCCTCCTATGGCAATATTGACGTTTCACAGGATGTGTAAATATCTTGGTCTTACAGATATTTGGAAACTTTTGAACCCATCTGGTAGGGACTATAAAGAAAAATTTCATCAGTCCATAAGATTTATTCTTATTTTTTTATATCTAAGTCCCTCATTTCATCTTTTGTTGATTGCTTAATTGTATAATAATAATGTCAAATATTCTTTGATAAAAATATTTATGAAAGCAGCCTTCTAAGTACCTTTGCATAGTCATATCGGTGAAAAATCGGTGAAAAATACACATAGAAAAGGTCTGTTTTCATTCCAGCTCAAAAATTAAATATATCGGCCACCATATCGGTATCGGTCTCAAAAATCCCATATTGGTCGGGCTCTAACATCTACAATTCAAATTTCTCAATCAGATTAATGATAAATTAGGAAGAGTCATTATTGTTTTAGCTGAAATTCAGGGGCAAAGGTTGATTTTGGCTAATATTTACGCGCCTAATGCTGATGATCAGGGCTTTTTTATAGATCTTGAAGGGATGTTGCAAATCGTTGGCACCCCTCATGATATAATATTGGGAGGAGACATTAATCTTTTGATGGATTCAGTCCTTGATCATAGTGAAGCAAAAGTGTGTAAGCCTCCTATGGCAATATTGACGTTTCACAGGATGTGTAAATATCTTGGTCTTACAGATATTTGGAAACTTTTGAACCCATCTGGTAGGGACTATAAAAAAAAAAATTCATCAGTCCATAAGATTTATTCTTATTTTTTTATATCTAAGTCCCTCATTTCATCTTTTGTTGATTGCTCAATTGGAAACATCACGCCCTGGTGAACTTAGAGATGTTGCCACATATGGAGAAAAGAAATCATATAGTTGGTGCTTTAATGTATCCCTGTTGCAAAATCCTGATTTCCAGCAAATGTTAAAGACTGAAATCAGTGTTTATATGGAGACCAACTGGTCCTCAGTATCTTCTGTGGGCGTGGCTTGGGAGGAACTTAAGGTGTTTCTTAGGGGTCAGATCATACAGTATGCCTCATTTACCAAAAAATCCAAAGCATGAGAACTTGTGGAGTTGGAAGGGAATATTAAAAGTGCCGAGGCAGAGCTGAAGCACCGAATGTCGTCTGATGGCCTCAGAGAATTGACCCGATTGAAATATAGATATAATACTATTTTGTCGTGGAAAGTGGAGTTTTGGTTATTCAGGGCAAGACAGTAATACTTTGAGTCGGGGACAAAGCAGGGAAGCTTTTGGCTAGATATATAAAGCAGATAGAGTCTTTTTCTACCATTCCCTCAGTGAAATCTGCTGGTGGTGAAATTTTTACCTCGGCCATTGATATTAATAATACCTTTAAAGAGTTCTGTCTTGATCTTTATAGTTCCACGTCTTCGTCTACTGATGAAGATATTAGAAAATTTGTGGAACCATTAGAACTCCCTAAATTGATGACTGAGCAAAAAAAATCTCTTGATTCTGAGATAACCTTGGAAGAGCATGACGAGGTAATTAAGGTCTTACCTGCAAAATGTGGAATGTCACGGAATTGGACATATTTGGAATAAAATGAACTTAAAAATACACAATTAATCAAATTAAATTCGTGATATGTCCTTGTGTGATGTTTAAACTATAAAAGGCTGAGATTTAACTTAGCAAATGTAGGGTTTGCAAGAGCTGCGTGCTTCAACAGTAAGTGAATGTGAGAAGCGATTGCTTGTACACTAACCGAATCATTATAGGGGCCATGAAATGCTCTTTTTTCTTTTTCTTTTTTTTTTTACATTTGATCATTTTCCCTGTGGTTCACTGATAATGTTAGTAAAGTTTTTTGTTTTTTTTGCACCAAAACTGTCATCATTTAGTAATATATGACCATTTTCCACCCTGTGTTTGGCCCCCCATACTGTGGGACATGTAAAAAAAGTCATCCCTTTTTTTTAAATAGCCAATAGGCTTCAGTTTACAGCCACCCACACACATACCCCTTTCCACCATGCTGCCCATGTCAGAGCCCGCTAACAGGGGAAACTTGAGAAGCGATCTCAATACCGGCCAGCTTTTCCACTGATGTTTATAACCAAATGATGATCTGACAGCATTAATACATAAGCAGCCCACAAATGCACACAGCACATCAAGGTGATTGCTTATGATGATGGTGGAGCCATTGTGCAAGATGAATGACAAACAAGCAAGTCAAAGATTATATATTCATGTTTTGAATCACAATACACTAAGCATAAAGAATAAAGAACACTTACTGGTACTGTACATCCCTCCGGCTGCACAAAAAATATAAATAAACTCCAGCAACTTCTCTAGCATTCAGCTTCTGCATTGGCTCGTCCCATCCCATCCCAAGGCAATTGCCCTCCACTGTGAGAGCTTCAGATGGCTGAAGGGTAATAATTTTTTAAGCGATTCTTATTGGAAAATTTGTTTGGACCAACCCTACAGCATGTATAGTCCTCCCCTCGAAGTGCCCTGTGAAGGCATTATCAGCACCAGTTAGAACACAGCTAGGCACGCTGAACAGATGTAGGGGGAGGGAAGTTTTAGTTGAAGAAAGCATTTGATTGGACAAGGTTTCTGAACCTCTATATGACATCATGTGATGTTCCTGAGTCTTTTTAGCCAGAAGGGAGACTGCAGATTATTGTGGTCACGAATCCAAAAATAATAAATGTGAATCCAAAAATAATAAGCACAGATAAAAAAATTAAATAAGCACAAAAATAAATAAAAAACGCAGATCAAAATAATAAGCGCAGATCAAAATAATTAGTGCAGATAAAAAAATAACAAGCATATATCTAAAAATATAATAATTTATTTAATAATTAATTTAAAATATGCTGCAAAAATAACAACAGAAAAATTAAAGCAATGTCATCAGAATTGCAAACAAAATCATGTTTTCCTTGGTTATATTACTGTTTTTTGTGCGCTTTTTTTGTGTTTTTGCTCATATTTTCATTTTTTTTTTTTTTGTAAGCTTAAGCTGTATTTTTCTTTGCTTTTGTTTCCAAGTTCTGCGCTTGGTTTTCCAAAACTTGTGAGTAGCATTTCATGTAAATCGGTTCTTGATTGACAGCTCCTCCTCTAGCCAATCATTCGAAGAGGGGAGTCCAATGACTCCGACGGTTGCTGCTCAATCACCTGATGGTAGATGAAGATGGATAACCGTCAGTTGGCAAATCCTGGACAATCACAGGTAATCGAATATAACTATATTATTTATGGTTGATAGATACGCTGCTTGTGTCTGTTTTGAGTATTTTCTGCCAGCGCTAGGAAACAATGTGTTGTCCGAGTAGGCCATTATCATAGTCTGTTAACACATGTATCGAGTCAGCTGAATTTAGTTAGCAGAGTCTTTAGTTTAGGCATTATTTAAGACTGTTTGTGGGTTAAAAAAAAACAAGGCTGGGTTGGTGTGGATGTTTGATGCATGTTTTTACTAGCTGTAACAATGTAGTTGTGAGTTCAGAACCCAACTTGATCCGCATTTCCATGTTGCTGAATGTGCCATTATATACTGATCCTACTTTGGCATCATTGGCACAGCTACATGTAGTTTCTTTTTGCACAACACTGCAGCGAAATCAGAAACAAGTGACCAAGCATCCCCACGTCAATAAATAATGTAATAAAGTTGGCTTGACGTTGGACGTTCTTTATTCACAAACAATCGCAAATTT
Organism: Myxocyprinus asiaticus; assembly: GCF_019703515.2. Classification (NCBI taxonomy): domain Eukaryota; kingdom Metazoa; phylum Chordata; class Actinopteri; order Cypriniformes; family Catostomidae; genus Myxocyprinus; species Myxocyprinus asiaticus. The sequence goes on along the minus strand of NC_059381.1, from coordinate 37,841,385 downwards.
AGGGACCGTCACTAAAGATACAGGCAGTATTGGAGCATACATATCCAAAACATTTACAAACATTTCCATAACATAGAGTATACAACTTCAATAACATTTGAAGCAAATGACTTACAGTCATACAACCAACTCCAAAGTGTGCAGCAATAATGCACAACTTTTTATATTTTTGATATAATTGTAAAAAAAAAAAAAAAAAAAAGAACAATTATATGTAAGCATTTCAATATTCATCAGTATTGTAATAGGCCTTGGTGTCGGGATCTGGATTTTACTTCTGTCAGCTGGCTACCAGATAAGACCCTGTTGGATAAAACAAATTTTTGTAATTGAGTGCACTTTTTTCCCCCAACCTTCAGTACTTCAGTAACTGTGTTTACAGTATATAAAGTTGATGTATCTTTGTGTAAATTTAATAGGCTACTCTTGTTTGGGTGAGGCACAAAGAGCCTGCAATGCAACACACAAACATCATGGTTACTTGTGTAACCTCCGTTTGCTGATGGAGGGAACGAGACGTTATTTCGATGTAGTGACACTACGTCACTACGTCTTTGATAAAAGGCCAATGAAAATTGGCGAGTGGTATTTGCATGCCACTCCCCCAGACATACGGGTATAAAAGGAGCTGGTATGCAACCACTCGTTCAGATTTTCTCTTCGGAGCCAAACGGTCATGCTCTCCGAGCTGAATTTCAACTGTTCATTCACCTCTGCTGGATCTGACGGCGCATTTCAGCGGCTTGGAGTCTGTGTAAAGCCCGTTTCAATACTCGCAGGTCCAAGATTGGCCGCAACCCACCACCTTTTTTCGGTACAATGAAGTAGGGGCTGTAAAACCTTTTTCCAAACAGAGGACTTTGGAGTGCCTTTATCCACTGGGGGGATTGCCAAATAGCCCTTGGCTGCCACACCATTGAGGGTAGTGAGGGTGGGGAAGCTGAAAGATCGGGACCGGGCAGTAAAAAGTGCCTCCCACAACCTTGTCAGCTATTCGTGCACTTCCGGGAAGAAAGGAATGGGGTGGGGCATGGCGTGGCTCTGAGTGGTGCCGCAAGCCCAGGAACCAATCATCGAGCCGCAAGGGTTCAGGGGAGAACGGAGGTTTCGACTCTAGCCCGACGCTCGCGGCTGCCCGGGAAAGCATGTCGTCATCTCCGCGTCAGCCTGTGATTATAACATCTTTTTTCTTGGTTTGGAGTTGGACTCAGTCTCTTTGACAGCACGCCTCACGAACGAGCGTGACCAGTCAGTGCTGGCCTGTTTGAAGGCGTTCAAACAGAAAACAGCGGTTCCACTGAAACTTTTTTAGAGGCTCCTGGGGCATATGGCATTCTCAGTGGTAACCACTCCACTCGGGTTGATGCATAAGAGACCGCTTCAGCACTGGATTCAGACTCGAGTCCCGAGATGGGCATGGCACCACAGGACACATCACGTGGTCATCACGCCGGTCTGTCACCGTCTTTTCAGCCCTTGGACCGACCTCTCGTTTCTACGGGCAGGTGTTCCCCTGGAACTGGTCTCCAGGTGTGTCGTGGTCACGACAGACGACTCCAAAATGGGCTGGGGTGCTGTTTGCAATGGGCATGCAGCCACCGGCCTGTGGACAGGCCCGCGACTGCATTGGCACATCAACTGTCTCGAGTTGTTGGCAATTCTGCTTGCCCTGCAGAGGTTTTGGCCATTGATCCAGGGTAAGCACGTGTTATTTTGGACAGACAACATGGCAACGGTAGTATATGTCAACCGCCAAGGCGGCCTGCGCTCTCGTTGTATGCCCGCCATCTCCTCCTCTGGAGTCAGCAGCACTTCAAGTTGCTGCGAGCCACTCACATCCTGGGCAACCTCAACACTACAGCGGATGCGCTGTCACGGCAGGTTATCCTCAGGGGAGAGTGGAGACTCCACCCTCAAGTGGTCCAGCTGATTTGGAATAGATTCGGACAGGCACAGGTGGACCTGTTTGCCTCCCAAGAATCCTCCCACTGCCCGCTCTGGTACGCTCTGACTGAGGCCCCCTTCAGCATAGATGCGCTGGACCCTGTGACCCTGTGCAAGGTCAGGGAGGACGAGGAGCAGGTCATCCTGGTAGCACCCTACTGGCCCACCCAGACATGGTTCTCGGACCTCACGCTCCTTGCGACAGCCCCGAATTCCCCTGAGGAAGGACCTTCTTTCTCAGGGACGGGGCACCATCTGGCACCCGCGACCAGACCTCTGGAATCTCCATGTCTGGCCCCTGGTAGGGACGCGGAAGACCTAAGCGGTGGTAGACACGATCACTCAGGCTAGGGCCTCCTCTACGAGGCGCCTGTATGCCTTTAAGTGGCGTCTGTTCACTAAGTGGTGTTCTTCCTGACAGGAAGACCCCCAGAGATGCGCAGTTGGATCAGTGCTTTCCTTCCTGCAGGAGAGGTTTGAAGGGAGGCTATCCCCTTCCACCTTGAAGGTGTACGTTGCCGCCATAGCAGCACACCACGACGCAGTTGACGGTAAGTCCTTAGTGTTGGGTGGGCCTCATGTATTCAGATAGAATACAAAGGCAGGCCTAACACAGTCGTAAAAACCTAACTCAAGCCCCCACATTCCAAGTCATAAATTATAGTGATAAAAATCGCGCCAAAATCAAACAAAGGGAGTCCAAAACAGACTACAAATCCCATGAATCCTTGCTCACTAAAGGATCGAACTCTCAACTCCTATTGGATGAGGCACACAACAGAACGTCCCTCAAACATGACATCATCAGGAGTTGAAATATCGCTGAAATGCTTCCAGGATTTGCTTCCAGCAACTTTGTTCACCGGGTAGAGACACAGCTCATCGCTGCTCTCAGGTGCAGCCTTGTGGCACAAGGAAGTAACGTCCGACTTAAAACTGTGGCCAGACTTAAAACTGTGGCCATACAATCTCCATCTCGCTGGACGAGTTGAGATTACTCTGTGTTCAACCGAACACTCTAACGGATCCGAAGGAGACCGCCGAGCAAACCGTGTCTTCATCCGTTTGGCTGCAGAAGTGAAGAGATTAAAGATTTCTCTTCCATCTTCAATCAAGTCGACATTTCTGAGTTCTCTGCCAGCCCGCCGAGAATCAACAGCCGTGCCCGCCAACAGAGCGAGGAAACGGCCTCCCGTCATCACCTGAGCCTCAAGGAACCAGGTCGGAATTAAAGGACGGATGAACACACATTCTGCATCCTCATGCTATTCAAGTAAGAGGTTTACGTCTGGGCAGAGATAGAATATTATAGTGTGTTATTCTTGTGTTTCGAGGTTTTTGCTTATACAGTTTACGGACCGCCATGTCTGCTCATTATTAATACTCAAGGTATTAATTATCACAAATTTGTTCTGCTGTATTGTGGTCCAACCAAATACTGTTGTGCAATTTCGCCATCGCGGGTGAGACAGGTAAACTGAGTTCATCCATTAAAGAGTCAAATAACGCGGGACTGTTTACGAGCCGTCCACCGCGTCTCTGAGCGATGAACTAACAGCTGCTTTCTCTCCCACGATCGCGAAATCGGCTTTAGGGCCGTCACTTCTCTCTCTCTCGTACTAACCACACACACACACGCGTGCACGCGACCCCTCACAAACATTCTGGCACACATTTTTGGCTCCTAGATAGCTTAATGCTAAAGCCCAGCTTTGTCCCTAAGCTATCGTACAAGCGGATACACGCGGTAACTGGTAGACGCCATTGACTGGTTTCCCGCCGCCCCCATTCGCGGTCATATTCCCTGGCCGGAAGTCTCGCGTGACATACTCTCCACGAGAGTCACGTCCGCCATTTTGTGCACGTTCCTTCTTACACACACACACACACACACACACACACACTGTCACACACACACCTTATGTGTTATAGGATTATTTTTATTTCCATATCTAATCATATCACTGTTTAGTTTGTAGTTGTAAGTCGGAAGTTTATTGACTGCATTGTATTAATTATTAATTGATATTACTGCATAAATAAACTTTGTTTATATTACAAAGAGAAGTGTTTTGGTTTGTTTTGCATTCGCCTGTGTCATGCTGATGGGATGTCAGTGCTCGGATTCAAACCTTCATTCATTGTTTTTTCCCGAAAATCGATATTCTTCGGATGTCGATTTTCCTAGGAAAACAATCTAATATTGAGACTGTTTTACTATCTGGTTATTAGTCCCTGATTCCAGGGTGGTGCCCCGTCAATGTTAATCTTTATTAATATTCTGTTGATTTTTGATAATTGATAATTATCTCTGATGGTTGTTGAATTTGAATGATCAATAAGCTAGTGTTAATTTTAATTGTTTCATTGATGTTAACAATTAACGATTATCTTTGATAATTGTTGATTTAAAGGATAAAAAAGCTAACACTGATTCTCATCAATGTTCTATTGATTTTAATAATGAATAATTATCTTTGATAATTATTAATTATTGCTAATAACCAAACTTGCTCCTAAACGTAGCACACTACATTTACTACATGAATTAATTCAATTAATTAATTTAAATATTAATAATAACTAAAGAAATAATTGTTAATTATTTCTGATAGTAACACTGATCTAAGCAACCAGTAAAGCCCTACATAATAATAATTGGTGCCCTGTGTGAGGCATCCTACGTGGCAGTTCTGTCACAGTGTGTATGCATAAGAATCCAAAGTAATAACTTGAATCATTACTTCAAAGTTTGGTTCTGTTTGACAATTTACTTCTCACAACTTGCCAAACATAAGCCAGTGTGGTGTGAAAGTGCTCTTTAGAGTGAATTAGGGGTTGGTAAATTTACTATAGTCTGCTTAAATCTGCTGCTGTTGTTATTTAACTCCTACGCTTTCATTTAGATGTTACAGAGAGGTGCCAAGTCACTTCATTGACGTCCACCAAAGAGAGAACGCAGTGAAATTTGCACATTACATAACAGTAGACCGTAAGCCACAGGTCGAAGCCTCTCACCTGTGCTTTCGTGTTAGCATTATATCAACTGTAAAACAACAAGCTATCAGAGCCACTGTCACAAGAATTTTTACTGCCCCAGTAAAATGAGTCACCAATCGCCCTGCATGACTGGAGCTGAAGCTCCACAGAGGTTAGTCGACCCAGCACTGCAAGATGTAGTTGCTGCTGTCCTCCGTCTCTCCGTAGAGGAGAGAGATAACCTTAACAGCTACAATATTAGTCATTGTGATGAAGCATTGCAGGAACTCGTTGATTATGTCAACAACCCAGTCGGGAAGCCAAAGCGCACAATCCTGGACCTTGTGGGCCAAATGTTCCTTCTTCATCACCGCAAAACCCAACTGCAAACCGCAGAGCACCAGACCCAGCTTGCCCAGCTGCAGAGCAGCTATCAAGCGGTGCAGAAGGAAAATTTCAGCCTGCACCAAGACGTTATGGTGCACTCAAGCTGAGAAAGTCCAGGTACAGGAAGATAATGCCCGGATGCAGGAGGAAAACGAAATCCTTTGCAGGCAGCTTCAAGCTGCCCAGCTAAGAGTAGAGTCAGATCAGGTAAGTGCAGCTGAAACACAAAGCACAACATCTGACATAGAAGAGGGCCCCCTCTTTAACGCTACACATAGAAATGTGCCCCTGAGAAACCCAGGAACACATGCTAGGAGCCGAGCTGCCCCTAGTGGTACAGTCTCTGACTTCGTCCACAAGGACACCTTTCAAAATCCTCCAGCGGCCCGCTGGTTGGATGCAGGTGTCCCTCCTTACAGTTGCTCTCCTCAGTCAGTTTTCAGTCACGCCACCTTGCGTTTCAAACCGACTGATTCCACACCACGGAGGGGGGACAATTATTTTCAAGCCCAGAGTGGTGTAAGCGGCTCGAAGATCCCATTATCCAGGGAGCCAAACGCAACCCGGGGTCCACTCCCACACGTCGACTGAACTCCTTCCCCACCACGAAGGGGAGGAAGTCATCCTCATCGCTATAGCGATCTGATTGACTATGGTGTCTCGGATGACTCTGACGACCCATGGTCATACCGACACCAACGCTTGCGCATCCGACAACTCGAGTCCCTCGCAGGGGACATAGAGCAATTTTGACCCAAGTAATCAAGATTCAAACATCGACAATTATCTCAGAGATATTGAGCACTGTCTGGTTGACTTGCCTTATGCTTCTTCACAGGAAAAACTCAAGCTCATATGGAAGACCATGGTAAGGAGTGTCCATGTGTTCATGGAAACGTTACCGACTGGTACCCGAGACCGCTACTCAGCTCTGTGTAAAGTCCTACGCGAGGAGTATTCGTTGTATATTGACGAAGCCTCCACTACCATAGGTGCTTTCGCCATCACCCAGAAGAGGCACGAGCCTCTGCGTGAGTATTACAGATGCCTGAGAACCGTGTACTTCCAAGGAAGTAACGCACCAGGTCTGGAGGAGGAACGAGCTTTCAAGTCTCTTTTCCTTCACAACCTCCACGAGTGCATGCGATATGACGTCACGATGCACTGCAGAATGGGCAAGCCCACCATGCAGGAAATCAGAAGATATGCACAACTGGCATGGGAGATGCGCGTGCGCCCTGCCCGAGGGCACGAAGGCGATGCCAGAGCCCTGGGGATCCAAGCCTCAGAATATGCAGACCTAGCGCTTGAAGGCAACAAAATGCCTCACGTTAAGGTGAATGCTAGAACAGGACCCCAGAGGCGCCGATCACCCCGCCAGCAGGGTAGGCAACAGAACCAGGGGGTTGGTGACCAGACACACCCCCAGGGTCACGGCAGGCCTAAACAACAAAACGTTTGTTGGCCGAAAAGAAATGCACGTTTCGAATGAAAACCCAAACAAGAAGGTGAGTGGGTAGGCAAGGTTTCAAATCCCCTCAGAGAACAAGATTTGAGAGAGGAAATGGAGGATATAAGGAGACGCTTGACTGAGTTAGTAACTAAGCTTGATGTGCTCCGTTGTTCACCAGGTCCGCTGACCTCCTCAAAGGAACACGGCACCGAAACCCCGTCAGTATGATTAGACTATGTACCCCCTCCCGTTAACAAGTTGCTCCCCAAAACAGTCACTCCTAACATGCCACACCCTCCTTTCTGACCTTCTTGGGCGATCTGTACCATAAGGGCAACGCCTGACATATGGGTCATTCAGCTCCCACACACTACTCGACACCGGTTCCAAAATAGTCTAATAGGTTCCAATACCTTCGCAGAGGTGGCTAGTGCAAAGCTCTCCCTTGGCAAACCGTTATAGACAGAGACCTGCAATGTAAGCATCACAAGCTACATGCAAGATAGGTCGTCTATCACAAAACGGGCCTGGATTGACACCTTTCAAGGGATGATGCTAATAGACCCTGTTTACATATGTCCCATTAATATGGAACCACTGTTAGTTGGCCAGGACCTACTGAACTGATTGGCTCCGCTCATTGACTGCCGTCGTGGACACATGTGGGCTCAGGTTGACATACCGAGACCACTTGGTCCAGAAAACAGTTCGCCAGCTTCGGATGCACATGTCGCCATCGTCCAAAAATCCAGCAGAGATAACGATTCCAATAAGAATAATTACAGGGCCTGGGTAAAACCCTGCAGGGTACTATAGTCGCTGTAAATTTGCAATCCGTTCTTATCAATAACACTTTGCACGCTTTAGGGACTTTGTCAGAGAAAACAACTTATGTGTGTATCGTTAGAGATCTAATGCAGGACCTCAAGGAAATTAGCTCCTCAGTCAACAGCCTGAGTGGTGGAAGGATTCCAGCTTACCTGGTCTCCCTAGACCTTGTCGAACAAATCCTTAGATCTGCTACTATCTCCGTTGTGCAACCTTCACAGATACACCTGGCATATAGTTTTGGCATTGCAATTCCAATCCATGTAAATCCTCAGAACCTCAAAATAGGATTTATCCTCAATCTACCATCATAGGCAGAATATATACAGACTAAAGTCCGTATTTAATGTTGGTTTTCAGAGAGATAATGCACACATTCACCTCAAAACACCACCAACACTCGCCTACCATGATGAGGACCCCTCGCTCTACCTTATCCCTAACCTAAACATGTGTACCAAGACAAAGTACATTCATTGGGTTTGTCAAAACGCAACCCCTTTGTTAGAGAGGTGACTAACTACCTCCCTGAACAAGTGTCATGGTAGCATGTCCATCAAAGATGAAGGAACAGAGACAAAGGTAGAGCGAGCAGGCAGTCGCTGGCTCGTTAACACACCAGCCACCGAAGTCCCAAAGTCATACGACTGCCATGATACAGCCACTAAACTAAGGCTACCAAACCAAACGGTGTTCTTAATGGTTCCCCAAGGAGCCACCGTGCACACTGACGATATTGTCCTCCATCATCTCAACGTCAACAAAAATGACGCAGAAATTGAGATCATGGACGCATTTAGAGGTCACAGCCTCACCGTTGATGACACCCTTCAACAGCAGCTTCAGGCTGAAGGGATGAAATTAGTGAAGTTCAGTCTCAAACCGACTGGCTTGACCACTATATTTCATAGTCACATAAGCAGATCGTCATCTTACCGAGAACGCCCTATCAGTTTGGATGCCCTCTGGCTCCTCCTTTGTGGTTGGATCATCATCGCAATTATTGCACACGACATGTACAGGTACATTCAACACATACAGGCCAGACTGGACTCACTTCACATACAGCCGTGTTTTACACACCAGCCTGAGCCCATCCCACAGGTTAACCCCATCATTTCCAAGGATAAGCCTTTTAACCTTTAACTCTCCTTTCCTCTAACATTTTGTTCCCAGTAACCAATGTCAGGTTCTACTTAGATTTTGTGTTATGACCAAAGAACAACAAAGGATTGTGTTATGGTTAATGCTGTGCCTTCCAATAACTTGATGAATGTAGTTTTAGAATTAGCTAGAAGTTCTATGCCCAGATGTGCCTCAATCTCTGTCCAGACGATAAAGCCTCTGTGAACTCTAATGAACTGTATAGACTGTGCAACCATTTTCTTTCCTATCAGGAATACATGGATGGCGTAACCCACAGGTTACTGTGAACCGACAAGAACTGTTCGGTCCTTAAGTTGCTCTAAAGATGCTGGACAACAACCAACTCTTCAGACCAAAGGGGGGAATGTTGGGCCTCATGTATTCAGATAGAAGACAAAGGCAGGCCTAACTCAGTCGTAAAAACCTAAATCAAGCCCCCACATTCTAAGTCGTAAATGATAAAAATCATGCCAAAATCAAACAATGGGAGTCCAAAACAGACTACAAATCCCATGAAGCCTTGCTCACTAAAGGATCGAACTCTCAACTCCTATTGGATGAGGCACACAACAGAACATCCCTCAAACATGACATCATCAGAAGTTGAAATACCTCTGAAATGCTTCCAGGATTTGCTTCCAGCAACTTTGTTCACCGGGTAGAGACGCAGCTCATCGCTGCTCTCAGGTGCAACCTCGTGGCACAAGGAAATAACGTCCAACTTGAAACTGTGGCCATACAATCTCCATCTCGCTGGACGAGTTGAGATTAGTCTGTGTTCAACCGAACACTAACGATCTGAAGGAGACCGCCGAGCAAACCGTGTCTTCATCCGTTTGCCTGCAGAAGTGAAGAGATTAAAGATTTCTCTTCCATCTTCAATCAAGTCGACATTTCTGAGTTCTCCGCCAGCCCGCCGAGAATCAACAGCCGTGCCCGCCAACAGAGCGAGGAAACGGCCTCCCGTCATCACCCGAGCCTCTAGGAACCGGGTCAGAATTAAAGGATGTATGAACACACATTCTACGTCCTCATGCGATTCATGTAAGAGGTTTATGTCTGGGCAGAGATAGAATAATATAGTGTGTTGTTCTTGTGTTTCAAGGTTTTTGCTTGTACAGTTTACGGACCGCCATGTCCGTTCATTATTAATACTCAGGGTATTAATTATCACGAATTTGTTTTGCTGTATTGTGGTCCAACCAAATTGGACTGTTGTGCAATTTCGCCATCGCGGGTGAGACAGGTAAACTGAGTTCATCCATTAAAGAGTCAAATAACGCGGGACTGTTTACGAGCCATCCACCGCGTCTCTGAGCGATGAACTAACAGCTGCTTTCTCTCCCACAATCGCGAAATCGGCTTTAGGGCCGTCACTTCTCTCTCTCTCATACTAACCACACACACACACGCGTGCACGCGACCCCTCACAAACATTCTGGCACACATTTTTGGCTCCTAGATAGCTTAATGCTAAAGCCCAGCTTTGTTCCTAAGCTCTCGTACAAGCGGATACACGCGGTAACTGGTAGACGCCATTGACTGGTTTCTTGCCGCCCCCATTCGCGGTCATATTCCCTGGCCGGAAGTCTCGTGTGACATATTCTCCACGAGAGTCACGTCCGCCATTTTGTGCGCGTCCCTCCTTACACACACACACACACACACACACTGTCACACACACACCTTATGTGTTATAGGATTATTTTTATTTCCATATCTAATCATATCACTGTTTAGTTTGTAGTTGTAAGTCGGAAGTTTATTGACTGCATTGTATTAATTATTAATTGATATTACTGCATAAATAAACTTTGTTTATATTACAAAGAGAAGTGTTTTGGTTTGTTTTGCATATGCCTGTATCATGCTGACGGGATGTCAGTGCTCAGATTCAGACCGTCATTCATTGTTTTTTTTTCCCGAAAATCAATATTCTTCGGATGTCGATTTTCCTAAGAAAACAATCTAATATTGAAACTGTTTTACTATCTGGTTATTAGTCCCTGATTCCAGGGTGGTGCCCTGTCAATGTTAATTCTTATTAATATTCTGTTGATTTTTGATAATTAATAATTATCTTTGATTGTTGAATTTGAATGATCAATAAGCTAGTGTTCATTTTAATTAATGTTTCATCGATGTTAACAATTAACGATTATCTTTGATAATTGTTGATTTAAAGGATTAAAAAAAAGCTAACATTGATTGTCATCAATGTTCTATTGATTTTAATAATGAATAATTATCTTTGATAAATATTAATTATTGCTAATAACCAAACTTGCTCCTAAACGTAGCACACTACATTTACTGGAGCCCCATATGAGGTTTTAATGAGTTAGATTCAATTAATTAATTTAAATATTAATGAATAAATAAAGAAATAATTGTTAATTATTTCTGATAGTAACACTGATCTAAACAACCAGTAAAGCTCTACATTAGGGAAGCACGACCTGATCATCAGGTTCCTAAGAGGTGCCAGGAGGCTGAATCCCTCCAGACCGTGCCTCGTTCCCTCATGGGATCTCTCTGTAGTTCTTCAGGTTCTACAGTGAGCCCCCTTTGAGCCTTTGCAGTCAGCCGAGCTTAAGGCACTCTCCTTGAAGACTGCCCTCCTGACTGCGCTCACTTCCATCAAGAGGGTAGGAGACCTGCAAGCATTCTCTGTCAGCGAAACGTGCCTGGAATTCGGTCCGGCTACTCTCACGTGATCCTGAGACCCCGACCGGGCTATGTGCCCAAGGTTCCCACGACCCCTTTTAGGGACCAGGTGGTGAACCTGCAAGCGCTACCCCAGGAGGAGGCAGACCCAACCCTGTCATTGCTGTGTCCGGTGCATGCTTTACGCATCTATTTGGATCACACACAGAGCTTTAGGATCTCTGAGCAGCTCTTTGTCTGCTTTGGTGCACAGCAGAAAGGAAGCGCTGTCTCCAAGCAGACGATCGACCACTGGCTCATTGACGCCATAACTATGGCATATCACGCCCAGGACATGCTGCCCCCGGTAGGGCTACGAGCCCATTCTACCAGGGGTGTAGTGGCCTCCTGGGCCCTGGCCAGGGGTGCTTCTCTAACAGACATTTGCAGAGCAGCAGGCTGGGCAACACCCAACACCTTTGCAAGTTTCTACAACCTCCGGGTGGAACCGGTTTCGTCCCAGGTAGTGGCACACAATACAAGCGGATAAGCCTGGGATAGCCAGCCGGGTGTATCGCTTGCACATAGCGCCTTCCACCTCCTTTTGAGCTGAAGACGTGCGCCATTAATTCCCAGTAGTGTTCACAAACTTTGTTCCCTGGTTGACTTCAGACGAGCATTGTGGCAGTGGAGTTTTCGGAGAGACTTGCTGCCAGCCCAGTATACTTGCTAACTAAGAGTCCTGATCTGGGGTAGGTGCTCCGCATGTGGCGGTTCCCTGTAAGGCTAACCCCATGCGATGAATATCTTCCGCTAATTCGTTTCCCTGTTGGCAAACTGCGTCTTCCTTGGGAAGAGCCCCTCTGCCCCAGTCTCCATGTTTGTAGTAACTCCGCCCCGTTGGGTAGGATCTACCTTGAAGACTCTCCACATGGTCGGAAAGACCATGTGACGTATTTTTCCACTTAAATATCCCCCCCCTCTCTTTGGCCGAGGTGTGGTCTCCACGGTGTCTTCCCCTTGGGAGGGATACCCCCCGACTAGACCTGGCGGCCCAGTTGGATAATCCCCTTTCTTTTTTAGGGAGTGGAAAAAAAGAAGGGGAAAAGAGGCCACGACTGGGTTAGCCTGTCTCTATCTTTGGGTATTCGACTTGTCCCCAAAGGGCCGTTCGACACTCATAACTATGTTGGGGAGGTTACGTGTCGACCTGGTGTGCTGGCTACGAGGCACACAGTGGTCTGCCCGCCACACACCGCCAGTTCATGTAACACAGTTCAGCCAGTTGTGGCGTTTCGTATAGGGACCCCTAGTGTCACTACATCGACACAACGTCGAGTGAGTGACAGATAGAGAACATCATGGTTACTTGTGTAACCTCCGTTCCCTGATGGTGGGAACGAAACGTTGTGTCCCTCCTGCCACAGCGCTGAACTACCCACTGAAATGGCAGGACCTTGTCTCGGCTCCTCAGCATAAAACCTGAATGAGTGGTTGCATACCAGCTCCTTTTATACTTGTATGTCCGGGGGAGTGGCATCCAAATACCACTCGCCAATTTTCATTGGCCTTTTATCAAGGACCAGAGGTGTCTCGGGCTCCCAAGAGTGACCCCTAGTGTCACTACATCAACACAACATCTCGTTCCCTCCATCAGGGAACGGAGGTTACACAAGTAACCATGACGTTTTTATTGTAGAGTAACCACTTATATGTGGAAATATCAAAGACATTTTGATTTTCCATTTCATGACCCCTTTAACCACAAGACCTATCAACCTGACTAATTATTGCTGATTTTTGTATTAATCTAATGATTTACTAAAAAATTTCCCAGGACCAACCAATAGTATCCATCTGCTGAGTTGAGCAGTTAGCAGATAAACACTTAGCTTAATTACTGTTAGTAATTATTTCCCCCCCCCCAAAAATGCTAGATTTCATAAAACTTCACCCCATATCTCAGTCTGGAGACTGCGGACCTGGCGTTGCAGTCCTGAAACTGTTGTAACAAATGGCTCTGCAGCTCAGCAGATGGATAAAATCCAGATCCTGACACCAAGGCCTATTACAATACCGATAGATATAGAAATGCTTACATATAATTGGCATTTAATTATATAAAATATCTAAAAGGTGTGCATCATTGCTGACACCTAGATAGACACTTTGGAGTTGGTTGTATGACTGTAAGTTACAAGAACAATCATGTTGGAGAGCACAGTAAGGTGTTGTCTATGTGAAGTTTTATGAAATCTAGCATTTTTGGGAAAAAATTACTTACAGTAATTAAGCTAAGTTTTTATCTGCTAACTGAATCTGTATACAGCTCAACTCAGCAGATGGATACTATTGGTTGGTCCTGGGAATTTGTTAGTAAATCATTAGATTAATACATAGATCAGCAATAACTTTTCGGGGTTGATAGGTCTTGTGGTTACGTTTTCACTAATCCACCCTAATATGGATTAATATCCTTTGTATTTTAATAAATCATTGAATATTGTACATCAATAAACATAATTATTATCTCAAGTCAGGAAATACTTGTTTGTGTGTTGCTTTGCAGGCTCTTTGTGCCTCACCCAAACAAGAGTAGCCTATTCAATTTACACAAAGATACATCAACTTTATATACTGTAAACACAGTTACCGAAGTACTGAAGGTTGGGGAAAAATATTGCACTCAATTACAAAAATGTGTTATATCCAAAAAGGTCTTATCTGCTGGCCAGCTGACAGAAACAAAATCCAAATCCCTACACCAAGGCCTATTACAATACTGATGAATATAGAAATACTTACATATAATTGGAAAAAAATATATATTTATTATATCAAAAATCTAAAAGGTGTGCATTATTGCTGACACCTACATGCACACTTTGGAGTTGGTTGTTGAACTGAAAATCATTTGCTTCAAATTAAATTGAAGTTGTATACTCTATGTTATGGAAATGTTTGTAAATATTTTGGATATGTTTGCTCCAGTGTTGCCTGTATCTTTAGAGACAATCTCTAAATTTGCAACTAATTGTGAATAAAGAACATCCAATGTCAAGCCAACTTTATTGCATTATGTTTTTGACTTGGGGACACTTGGTCACTTGTTTCTGATTTTGCTGCAGTATCGTGGAAAAAGAAATGACATGTAGCCGTGCCAACGCAGGATCAGTACATAATGACACATTCAGCTCAAAAAATCATACTTTAGTCCAAAAGAGAGGGTAAGCTTGCACGCAATGTGGAGAAAAAGTCGTTCTTGATAACTTGTATTTGTTACTTTAGTAATATATGTGAATGCCAGTATACCATATAAAGAGGCAATATATGTCTGTAACATTTAGCAAACATTTGTATATTTTTTAGTCAATTCTATTAGGACAAATATGGTAAATGCTCCCTCTTTATAAATGGAATCAGGTGTGCTATTGTTTAATGGGACACTGGTGATGATGAAAATTGAAAATGTTTTGTCTTTGCACTGAGCACTTTTTGCACTTTTTAGCCTCTCAATAAACTAAAAAATTTGAAGAATTTTTCTGCATATTGTGTGCGAGCTTCCCCTCTCTTTTGGACAATAGGATACTGAACTAAAAATATGTTTGTGTCGAGTTCAGTGTAAATGAGATGATTTGGCATTGTTCTTATATGCAGGAGTGTGATGATAGCTGGTTTAAAAACACCCATGCCATTTAGAAAACTACAGCCACCAGGCCCAGCTCAACAATGAATGACTTCTTAGACCTGTTTTTTTGCAGTAAATGTATGGTATTTTTGGAGAACAGTGTTGAACACAAACAATTATTTAAATGACTTTGTGGGACTTGGTTTGAAGATGATCTGTGCCAATTTCAGACAAGATGGGCAAACTTTGTAGGAGGATGTCATTTCAGGCCATCTGCATCAGTGCATTTGACCAAATTATGCAGACGAGACACTTGGATCACCATTATCAAATGAACCCCCATGAGACTAATCTAGCTTGTCATTTTGAGAGTTTTGTCCAAAGGTTGTAGCTCATTTGCTTCAGTTACATAATACGTTTGCAATGTGAAATATTACACATTACATCATAAACATCGTGCATGCCATTGCCTTTTACAAATGATCAACTTTGTCATTCTTAGTACAGCTGGGTGTTATGACGCTATGTAGCATGCAATAGTAGTAATGTTGTTTTTAAGTGCTACATATGAAGCTGTTTTTGCACTTATATTATATTAGACTTACAGTATCATTCATTTGTTATAATCATAGCTGTTGGTTTGTGTCCAAGGATCCTAATAATAAGAGATAAAATAATAAAATGAGATGAAGTACCATTGATTTGTAAAGTATTTAATTCACTTGATTATCTGAAATTTTAAAACATTTTGTGAATGAAATTCCAGCAAAAAATAGAATATCATTATAGAGTACCTAATGTTACTGTGATATAAAATTGCACTGTGATTTATTTATTTATTTAATTTTTTTTGTATTCAGTGTTTTTGTCTTGTTTCCAGTAAAAGAAAATATAAAAAATAAAAATATAAACATAAACAAGAAACATTTACTTGAGAAGCAAAATGAGAAATCAGGAGAATCTAAATATAGACTGTACATTTTCTTACCCCATCGGCAACATTTTTTTTTTTTTTCTTGATTTAAGCAGAAACCTCATTAAATTTTGTTAGATTTCTCTGACAGCAAGACTTAAAATAGGGACTTAATATATATGTATATTTATTTTTTTTACTATTATTTGAATTATTATTTATTACTACTATATTAGTAATCTTTATCTTTATTTGGGGTCCTTTAGCAGCAAATATTGATATAAGCGCGTAGCTGCAATTCATTTGTTTAATTAATTGTCAAGTAATTAAGTATTTAAAAAATGAAATCGATTGACAGTATTTATTTATTTATGCAGTGTACTCATACATATATCACATTTTGATCATACCGCTTACCCCTAATTCTTGTGTTTCATCCATGTGCATGATCAGTATTTGAAGCTGAGAGTTCAAAACCAACAAATGTGCCCAGCATAAAATGAGATACTGCTTCAAAAGGGCAGCTGGTCTGCGGGAATATATCCCTGACCACTTCAGAATAATAACACAATTCACCAATCCAAGCTTTCCTTACTCCTCCAAAGTCAATTTACCTTTGGAGATGAAACAAGATGGAATGATCTGTTAAAGCTATATAGATATATCTGTATGTACATATCAAATGTGCACATTAGCAACCAAACTGGTCTCACAGTGAAATCAGAAACAGTAGGTTGACTTTTCTTTAGCTAAAATCGGTCTGTGCTTACTGAAATTCAAACATTGCGCCCAGTTGTTGTTGGGCAAATGGGCACATGTGAGCTCCATTTTCTGGGTTAAATTTCAAAGGAGGTGTGCAAAAAATGAATTGTAAAGCAAGTTGTTTTCAGCTGTTGGCTACAGAATGTAATACAACAGCGGTCACCAATTAACGGACCGCAATCCAGGTCCGGTTCCATCCGGACCGCAATACACCATGACAACGGTTGCCCCATCTCAATGTTTCTACACTTTAAGTGAGCAGCCCGACAAAACAATGGAGCTGTGTACACTGCAAGTGCTCCGGGGTATAGATAGCGCTGATTTTTCAGCAATGTATCTTCGAAAATCTTTCTCTAGCACCAAACACGCTTCATTTATGCCCTTTTGTGCCCACAGGCATTGCTTCTTTCCCCTGGCCCGGGACATGAGGCACCGCATAGTAGAGCTGCAGACGCGTTTATTTTAATGACAGTAGACCATAGTGGAGACATACAGTGAGCAGGAATATAGATGGATGCTGGCATATTTCACTAAAACACACTGCAGAAAATGAGAAGCAAAGTGAAACAGTCTTTGTGTTTGAAATGACTCCGACGGTTCAGCTAAGCCAGGTTTGTGACCAATCGTGGTTCCAGAGTGCCTTTTATAAAGATTTTTTTCAGTCTAAAATGTGCTTTATTAATCAATATGTTTTGATCCTTTTGATAATATACAGAGAAGTTTTTTTATTTTTTTTATTTATCAGAATCAGAAATGTCATCATCTCTGGCATGGATGGTAAGGAAAGGCAACCAAAACATCAAAATGACAAATTCTCTGCTTATGATGAAAAACATTTCCATTATTTGATTGTCAGCCCATTTATACTTAAAGGAGTAGTTCAATAAAAAATGAAAATTCTCTCATTATTCACTAACCCTGATACTATCCCAGATGTCTTTCTTCAGCAGAACACAAATTAAAATTTTTAGAAGACAGAGCTCTGTCAGGTCCTTACAATGGAAGTACATGGGTGCCATCACTTTGACAGTCCAAAAGTCATATTTAGGCAGCATAAAAGTAATCCACACGACTCAAGTCAATCAATTAAAGGAGAGTTATGCCATTTCAAATAGCATCAGCGCCCTGGAAGGAAGCGCCGATTTAAAGTTAAAAACGTTTTAATAATCAACTTGTTTCTTACATAAACCTGTCAAATTGCTTCAGAAGACATTAATTGATCAACTGGAGTCGTGTGGATTACTTTTATGCCGCCTAAATATGACTTTTGGACCACCAAAGTGCTGGCACCCATATACTTCCATTATAAGGACCTGATAGAGCTCCATCTTCTAAAAATCTTAATTTGTGTTCTGCAGAAGAAAGACAGTCATACACATCTGGGATGGCATCAGGGTAAGTGAATAATGAGAGAATTTTCATTTTTGGGTGAACTTTTCCTTTAACTATAGCAAACGGTATTTTTAAACTGCACTATTTGATGCACATTGTTTATTTTTTAGTCTTTTTTTGGTAGATTCGTATTTTATGGAAAATATAAAAATGGTCCATTTAGACTTTTACATTACCTAAATTTTCTCTCAGGGGTTACCCCTGAACCCCCAGTCACAAGGCCTCATTTGCCCTCATACATAGGTATTTGAATATATATATATATATATATATATAATAGATAGATAGTGTATAATATTTATAGTGTATAATATTTATAAATCGGATAGTTCCAGTCCTCAGTGCTAATTGGTCAACAGCCGTGCTTTATTCATAATAAAGCACAGCTCTGACCCCTTTGTGGAACTCCTGTTTGTATCACTCTGCAGTACCTATAACTGACAGTTATTCTTGTTGCCTAGTGTAATGCCCTCTCCTCTTGCTTTGTTTCATTTTGGTTTTTCCTCTGTTTTGTGTCCTATGCAGGAGCTGGTAATCTGTACGCTTTATTGTAAACACCGTCGCGCAGGTGTTCCTGAGTATTGAAATCATATCTTCCTCTCTGAGCGGAGATGCACACTCAGAGACTTAGGATGCCAAAGCAGTCTTGGCCCAAGCTCAACGCCGGCTCCAAGTAAAAGGACACGGACTAGCTTGAGTTGGCTTTAAAAGTTTTGAGTTTTGTTTTAATAATCGTGTGAACATGATCTATCTCTGCCTGTCGCCCTTTTATCTTGTTACGGCTGTCCCTGGCATGTAACACTAGCAACGTTCTGTTTACTTTTTATTGTCAGGGACTATTTCTTCTAGCGGAAGGAGTGTATTTAATGATTTTAATAATAAAAATATATATATATATGAACATTTGTTTCCTTAATATTTTTTATTATGTGTTAACCATTTTTTAAATGCTCATCAGGCTGTGCCATTTTGTGATTATAGTCACGGCTGAAGGGGTTGCAGGCACTCCGCTTTGACAATATTCTCAATATAGCACGGACTCTCATACCTTATTGTTTAAAAACATGTATAAACGGTCCCTCATACCCCACTTTTAGGCCCCCAGTGTCCTCCTTTTTTTCCTTATTTTACTATTCTACTCTATAATTACTATTGCTGCCAACTTGGAATTAAAAAAAAAATTCATTTTTTATACAGTGTAAGAGGAATGCATATTTTATAAACTGTAGGGGAGAGCGGGACACACACTACTGTGGGGCCAGTTGTAACACATGGTTTAAACATTTTCACACATACTGGTAAGACAAAACTTCATTTGTTTACTTGTTGCCATTTCAACACTGTGTAGAGAAAAATGTTGCGGTAAATATCAAAAATCTCCCTTTTGGGAGATATTGCCAAAAGCTCATTTTACAGAAGCAAAAGTAAAAATTCACACGAAAGTTAATTTTTATCCATGTTTTAGTGTTTATATAAAACGAGGCAAACTCTGTCTCATTTTAATCTCCGATCTGTTAGCTAGCATCTTGCATAGTCTTTTCATTCTTAGTGTAGTGCGCTACGTTCAGGAACGGGTTTGGCTATTAGCAATAATTAATAATTATCACAGATAATTATTAATTATTAAAATCAATAGAACATTGATTAGAATCAGTGTTAGCTTTTTAATCCTTTAAATCAACAATCATCAAAGATAACCATCAACTATCAAATTCAATATAATATTAATTATTATCAAAGATAATCATTAATTATTAAAATCAATGGAACATTGATTAGAATTAACACTAGCTTATTGATCCTTCAAATCTACAATCATCAAAGGTAATTACCAAAATCAATAGAATATTAATAAGGATTAATATCGCTGGGGCACCACCCTAAATTCAGGGACTAATAACCAGTCAGTACAACAGTCTCAATATAGGATTGTTCTCTTAGGAAGGCCGGCGTCCGGAGAACATCGACATTCAAAAGGAAAACAATGAAGGCTTGAATCCGAGCACTGACATCCCCTGCCATCCCTTGACACAGGTGTATGCAAAACAAACCAAAACACTTCTCTTTGAAATATAACAAAGTTTATTGATGCAGTAATATCAATTAATAATCAATACAATGCACACAATAAACTTCCGACCTACAAACTAAACAGTGACATGATTAGATATGGTAACAAAATAAGCCTATAACACATGAGAGGAAGGTGTGTGTGTGTGTGTGTGTGTGTGTGAATGAGTGTGTGTGGGTGTGTGTGTGTGTGTGTGTGTGTGTGTGTAAGGAGTGACATGCACAAAATGGCGGACGTGACTTGTGGAGAGTATGTCACACGAGGTTTCCAGCCAGAGAATATGGCCGTGAATGTGGGCGGAGAGAAGCTGGTTAATGGCGTCTGCCCATTTACCACATGTCTCCGTATGTACGATAACTTTGGGACAAAGCTGAGTTTTATCACCAAGTTATCTACTAGCCAAATATGTGTGCGGGTATGTTTCTGAAGGGTCACGTGTGTGTGTGGTTTGTACGAGAGAGAGATAATAAAGTGGTAGCACCGAAGCCGGTTTCACGATCGTGGGAGAGAAAGCAGCTGTTAGTTTATCACTCAGAGACGCGGTGAACGGCTTGTAAACTGTCCCGCGGTCTTTGGTTCTTTAATGGATAAACTCTGTGTGCCGGTCTCACCCGCGATGGCAGAAATACACAACAGTCCAACATGGTTGGACTACAACACAGCAAATATCATTCATGATAACAGAACATTACAGTAATACCTTGAGTATTATTAGCAGCAATGAGCGGACTTGGCAGTCCGTAAACTGTACAAGCAATAACCTTGATACACAAGAATAACACACTATAATAATCTATCTCTGCCCAGACGTAAACCTCTTACTTGGATGCGAGTAGAATGTGTGTTCGTCCGTCATTTGAGTCCGACTCGGTTCCTCAAAGCTCGGGTGATGACGGGAGGCCGTTTCCTCGCTCTGTCGGCGGGCAGTACGGCTGCGGATTCTCGGTGGGCTGGCGGAGAAATCAGCGAAATCAACTCGGTTGAAGAGGGAAGAGAAATCTTCTTTCTTCACTTCTGCAGGCAAACAGATGAAGATGCGGATTGCTCGGCAGTCTCATTCGGATCCGTTAGCATGTTCAGTGGAACACGGAGAAATCTCAACTCGTCTAGCGAGATGGAGATTGTAAGGCCACAGTTTCAAGTCGTACGTTACGTCCTTGTGCAATGAGGCTTCACCTGAGAGCAGCAATGAGCTGCGTCTAGACACGGCATGCAATGTTGCTGGAAGCAACACCCAGAAAGATCTCAGAGGTTTTTCTACTCCCGATGACGTCATGGTTGAGGGGCGTTGTGTCGTGTGCCTCATCCAATAGGAGTTGAGAGTTCGATCCTTTGGAATTTCACACATAGGTGTAAATTGAGCAAGGCTTCATGGGATTTGTAGTCTGTTTGGACTCCCTTTGTTTGATTTTGGCACGGTTGTTATCAGTAAAGTTTTATGACTGTGTGTGTAGGCCTCAGTCGGGCTTTACAACTGTGTGTAGGCCTGCCTTTGTCTTATATCTGAATACATGAGGTCCAACACTTAGCAAGCCAGCATAAGTGACTAGCCAGGTTTAAATCCCTGTTGCACAGATGGGGCACATTGCAACACTGTTTTACAACGTGCCTCAATTAGAACAAAATATATGCAATTCCATGCAGTCAGGTATGTAATTTACATAATTCCCTTTTTGCACTATTTTGTGTGTGTGTGTATGTGTGTGTCAACAATCCATGCATTATTTCAGTCAGTGCTGTGACTGTTGTGTATTCAATGTCAAGTGTCAAAATTATTGCTATATTATATATGACAAAGGCATAAAATGGCTTTTGTTGACATAATATTTTAGCTTATATTATATTTATTTTAATTAGATAAGATAAAGTTGTTAGAGGGGGATTTTGAGCTTTCAAATGTTCATGTTACAATGTGCCCCTCACCTTGCCTATGGGGCACATTGTAACAGTTCACTTTCCTTATTTCCGGGAAGATGGCGAAAAAAGTATACGCTGTATTCATGAAACACGACCACACATTTGTACCAGACGTGTGTAAAATGAATGTGAAAAAATAAAAATAATTTGAACCCCAAGCAATTACACAAACTTTAAAAAAAAAAGTGTTAGTTTGTACCCCGCTCTCCCCTACCCCCCAACCACATCACCCAAACCTAACCATCAGTGGAGTAAAAATGTAATGTTAAGGGTTAAATGCAACCTTCGAATCAAACTTCTCATTGATTATGCAAACATGATTACTTCCTACTTTTAATGCGGAAACACAAACCCAGGTCTCCCACACTGCTGATTGCGCCACAGGATAAACACACTGGAGCAATGCAAAAATGTCTGATAAGAGATGGCTCTTGTCAGTGAGTTCGCATAATGTGGCTGATCCTAGGGTACTGGAACTCTCTGAAACAACATACCGACTTCCCGTTTGATCATGTTGCAGCAACACAAATAAAAGACTGATGGATGCCATCTTCTGTTTTCCTGGGGATCTAATCTACAGTAAAACTATTTACGTTTTTTTTTTTTTACTGTTCAACTTATCTTTATCCGTTACTGAAATAGTCCATTGAGTAAAGTAATCGAAGAGCACTTGTGATACTTTTGGTATCGATGTGACAACATCAAAAGGGTTAGAGCTGAAATCTATTTCACAAATCACAAATATTAATTTATTTTGGATTTTTTTTTTTTTTTTTTTAACTATTGGAATGGTGAATTATTAATAACTGGCAGGAGAGAACTTGCACCCTGTTGTATAGTCCAGGGACCAGTAGTGTAGTCTAGGGCATACGCAGGCATATGCTGTATACCCACCTATCTTTTTTAGGATTTTGCGTATGCCCACCTAAAATAAGTGATGATACATATGGCCGCCAGAACAAGGAGTAGTCTTTTGACCGGGAACTTTTTCAAATTACTAACGTGAAGCCGCACCACTGTTGAGTGAATTGTGTTTTTTTTTTTAAGTGTACAGAGATTCTCTCTAAATGTGCACGGAGTTGTGGGAGCGCAACTGATGGCACGTGCAAGACAGACAGTCCGACTAAGCTGATCCACCAATCAGAACGTTAATTTCAGACGTGATTGAATATTTGAAAACCAATCATATTTTCCATTTCCATTTAAATTTAACTTTGTGAAAATACTGCATGTTACTGCACCCCTGCTAGTTTTTGATGCACTTCACAGATGCTGGACAACTATGTCCTGTAATTATAAACAGTAAAATGCTTTTCTTTTTTCTTTCTTTTTTTACTGCGAGTGGTGCCTTTTTCTCGTGATATCAAATCATTTCAATTTATATTTCTAATTAGGAAAACAATTTCACTATACACCGAAAAGCACCCAAGACCCAAGAGTGGTGAAAGAATAAAGAAATAATATCAAACACTGTGTAGGCTAGTGGGGATGCATCTTTAGAGGGATGAAAAAGCCAACCACAAGTCATTCTAGTTTCTGACACACTAAACTGAACAAATTGCTGGCCATTTGACGCCAAACTAACATCAGTCGAGCTGTCTGACCCACAGTTTGAACCATTTTTCTAGATTTGAGTGTAGCTTTTTATCATCAATGTGCAGTCATGGAGAGAGTGCGTGTATGCTGTCTTGACTCTTGATTAGCACTAAGAGGAAATACATTTGTTACTGTATAGAGTTTCCTTGTATTGTTTAAATATTCAGTGTTATATAGTGTTACATTGTGGAAAAAATGCATACATACAATGGTTTTAGACTGTTTAGCAAAGCATTAAAAAAGGAAGACATTGTTTGGGATTTCAAATAGAAAAATTGTAGGGCTGTTAATCATTACATGTCGATCAACTAATCTAATTAATCACACTCAATCGCATTCATCATTATTGGCTGAGAATGCCCCCCAAATAAAGATAATTCATATAAACAATGAATAATAATTCAAATATTTATAAATATAATATGTAGGGCCTATAATAAATATATAATAATCTATGGACTGAAATTCAGTTTAAAATAAATTGCATTATTATGGCAGATGAATAAAGCATTGATTAGACAATACAAAAAGAACTCAATATATTGTATGTTTTATTCTCATATCTGTCATGATCCTTCTCTGTCTGCCTTTCTGTCCTTGTCAGTTTTTTGTGTGAGTTTGTTTTATGTATGAGCACATGGCTTAGGCCAGAGGTCGGTAACCTTTTTGATATGGAGTGCCATTTTGCCCCAAACACCTCTGCTTTTTGAAAAAAGGCCAATTGGCGAGTGGAATTTGCATGCCACTCCCCCGGACATACGGGTATAAAAGGAGCTGTGCAACCACTCATTCAGGTTTTGTGCTGAGGAGCCGAGACCAGGTCCCGGCCATTTCAGCGGGTAGTTCAGTATTGTGGCAAAAGGGACACAACGTCTCATTCCCTCCATCAGGGAACGGAGGTTACGAAAGTAACCATGACGTTCCCTATCTGTCACTCACTCGACGTTGTGTCGATGTAGTGACGCTAGGGGTCCCTATACAAATGCCACAACTATCTGAACTGTGTTACGTGAACTGGCGGTGCGTGACGGGCAGACCGCTGTGTGCCTTGTAGCCAGCGCACCAGGCCATCACGTAACCTCCCCCAACACTCTTATGAGTGTTGAACGGTCCTTCAGGAACAAGTCGACTGCCCAACAATAGGGACAGGCTAGCCCAGCCGAGGCCTCTTTTCCTCTTTTTTCTTCCCAAAAAGAGTGGAATTTGTTAACCGACTGGGAGCCATAAGTGTCTACGTCGGGGGGTGTCCCTCCAAAGGGGAAGACACCGCGGAGACCACATGGGGTCGCCTTCGGGGAAACAGCACATGTAGAGCACTTACCTCAGTACAGGGCCTCATTAGCACATGTACTGGGCTGGCAGTGAGTTTCTCCGCAAACTCAACTGCCAGAGGGCTAAGGAGGAAAGTCTTCCAGGGATCACAGTCTGTGAACACGACTGGGAGTCAAGAGTGCACGTCTTCACCTCAAGGGAGGGGAAAGGTGCTATGCGCAAGCGGTACACCGGCCAGCTGTCCCGGAACTTACCTGCTCGTGCCTGCCAATACACGGGACGAGACCGGCTCAACCCGGAGATTGTAGAACCTCGCAAAGGTGTTGGGTGCTTCCCAGCCCGCTGCTCTGCAGATGTCTGCCAAAGAGGCGCCACCGGCCAGGGCACAGGAGGCCGCCACACTCCTGGTAGAGTGGGCTAGTAACCTCGCAGGGGGTGGCACATCCTGAGCCTGTTATGCCATCGCGATGGCGTCAATGACCCAGTGGGTGATCCTCTGTTTGGAGACAGTGCTTCCTTTCCGCTGTCCACCAAAGCAGACAAAGAGCTGCTCGGAGCTTCTAAAGCTCTGCGTGCAATCCAAATAGATGCGTAAAGCTCGCACCGGACACAGCAACGCCAAGGCTGGATCTGCCTCCTCCTGGGGCAGCGCTTGCAGGTTCACCACCTGATCCCTAAAAGGGGTCGTGGGAACCTTGGGCACATAGCCCAGTCGAGTAACCCGGACCGAACTCCAGGCACGATTCACTGACAGAGAATGCCTGCAGGTCCCTTACCCTTTTGATGGAAGTGAGCGCAGTCAGGAGGGCAGTCTTCAAAGAGAGTGCCTTAAGCTCAGCTGATTCCAAGGGACCCCGAAGGACTACAGAGAGGTCCAACAAGGGGACGAGGCACAGTCTGGAGGGATTCAACCTCCTAGCGCCTCTCAGGAACCTTATGATGAAGTTGTGCTTCCTCAAATACTTACCATCTACTGCATCGTGATGAGCCGAAATAGCGGCTACATACACCTTCAAGGTGGAGGGGGACAGCCGCCCCTCCAGCCTCTCCTGCAGGAAGGAAAGCACCAATCCGACTGAGCATCTCTGGGGGTCTTCACATCGGGAAGAACACCACTTAGCGAACAGACGCCACTTCAAGGCATACAGGCGCCTCGTAGGGGGAGCCCTAGCCTGAGTGATCATGTCTACCACTGCGGGTGGTAGGCCATTTAGGTCTTCCGCGTCCTGTCCAAGGGCCAGACGTGGAGATTCCAGAGGTCTGGTCGCGGGTGCCAGATGATGCCCCGTCCCTGAGAAAGAAGGTCCTTCCTCAGGGGAATTCGCCAGGGGGGACTGTCGCGAGGAGCGTGAGATCTGAGAACCATGTCTGGGTGGGCCAGTAGGGTGCTACTAGGACGATCTGCTCCTCATCCTCCCTGACCTTGCACAGGTCTGTGCAAGTAGGCTCACTGGGGGAAACGCGTATTTGCGTAGTCCAGGGGGCCAGGTGTGTGCCAGCACATCTATACCGAGGGGTGCTTCGGACAAGGTGTACCAAAGCCGGCAGTGGGAGGATTCCCGGGAAGCAAACAGGTCTACCTGTGCTTGACCGAATCGACTCCAAATCAGCTGGACCACCTGATGGTGGAGTCTCCACTCTCCCCTGAGGGTAACCTGACTTGACAGCACATCCACTGCAGTGTTGAGGTCGCCCGGGATGTGAGTGGCTCGTAGTGACTTGAGGCGCTGCTGACTCCAGAGGAGGAGACGGCGGGCGAGTTGTGACATGCAACGGGAGCGTAGACCATCTTGACGGTTGATGTATGCTACCGTCGCTGTGTTGTCCGTCCAGACCAACACGTGCTTGCCCTGGATCAATGGCTGAAATCTCCGCAAGGCGAGCAGTACTGCCAACAACTCTAGGCAGTTGATGTGCCAACGCAGCCGCGGGCCAGTCCAGGGGCTGGCGGCTGTGTGCCCATTGCAAACGGCACCCCAGCCCATCTTGGAGGTGTCTGTTGTAACCACGACACACCTGGAGAACGCCTTCAGACAGTTCAGCACCGACTGTGCACGCTCGTTCGTGAGGCGCGCCGTCATCGAGACTGAGTCCAACTCCAAACTGAGAAAAGAGATGCTCTGAACTGGGAAGAGCTTGCTCTTTTCCCAGTTGTCCCGAAGCCCCAGTCGGCTGAGGTGCCAGAGCATGAGGTCCCTGTGTAGGCACAGCAACTCTCGAGAGTGAGCTAGGATTAGCAGTTGTCGAAATAGTTGAGGATGCGGATGCCTCCTCACTTCCCTTAGCAGGGCAAGGGCTGCCTCTGTGACCTTCGTGAAGATGTGATGGGACAAGGACAAGGGGACAAGGACAGGCCGAAGGGGAGGACCTTGTACTGGTACGCCTGGCCTTTGAAGGCAAACCACAGGAAGGGTCTGTGTCCAGGTAAGACCGAGATGTGGAAGTACACGTCCTTCAGGTCTACCACCGCAAACCAATCTTGATGCCGGACGCTCGCTAGAATGTGTTTTTGCCTCAGCATCTTGAACGGGAGCCTGTGCAAAGCCCGGTTCAGTACTTGCAGGTCCAGGATTGTTTGCAACCCACCGCCTTTCTTTGGTATGATGAAGTAAGGGCTGTAGAACCCTTTCTTCATCTCGGCTGGAGGGACAGGCTCTATCACACCCTTGCGCAGAAGGTTAGCGATCTCCGAACGCAAGGTAGCGGTGTTCTCGCCCTTCACCGAGGTGAAGCGGATGCCGCTGAACCTGGGCAGGCGCCTGGCGAATTGAATCACATAGCCAAGTTGGAGGGTCCGGGTTAGCCATTGCAACAGGTTGGAAAGTACGAGCCACGCGCCCAGACTCCGGGTGAGGGGGACCAAGGGAATGATCACGTCGGATATACCGGCAGGTGGGACCTCGCGGCGGGGCGGAGCTCGAGGTGCCACGTCGAGGGGACTCGAGCCCCGTGGCCGTGCTGAGACATCGAAGTACTTACCTAACTCCTGCCGCCCACCATAAGATTGGCCGAGGAGGGGGGAGGAGGAATCTTGTCCCCGTAGTCCATCGGAACCAATCCTGTGTGGGCGTGTTTGTGCCACAGCTGGTCACACAGGGGTGGGGGGTCCGCCGCTGGAGCGCCATACCGGCAAAAATGGGACTTGGTCATGACGATGGCCGTGCGCACCGGACGTGACCCAGGAAATGAGAAAACCACTCTTTTGTCAATCTTTTGGGTACTGCAGCCTCTTAGACATGCGGCAATATATGAAACAAAAGATTCTCCTCCTGGACCTCCACCGGGGGATGGAGTGGTCTGTTCACCAGCTCCAGAGAAGCAGGTCTCCTCACCCTGGGTCGCCCGTCTCAGGGGCATTCTCTGCACTCCATGGGTGCAGAGAGGGAGAAGCTGCTGAAATGCGCCGTAAATCCAGCAGTTTTGAGGTGCATTTTGGAGGGAAATTGAATTCAGTGCACTGAATACAACTTCTCGGCTCCGAAGAGAAAATCTGAATGAGTGGTTTCATACCAGCTCCTTTTATACCCGTATGTCCGGGGGAGTGGCATGCAAATTCCACTCGCCAATTCCCATTGGCCTTTTTAAAAAAAAGCAGGGGTGTTTGGGGCTCCCAAGAGTGACCCCTAGTGTCACTACATCGAACACAACGTCGAGTGAGTGACAGATAGGGAACCTGTCCTTTTGTACAAAATGAGTTAACACTGTTAATGTCACAAATTTGCTTATTTGATTACTGATCACAAAATGTGTGGAATCTTAAATATTTCTTATATTATGTCATTAAATCATGTAATCACTAGCATGCAAGCAACAGCAAGAGAGGAGCAGGCTATTTTATTTATATGATGTTTTTCGCACCTGTATTCTAATCTACATCTTGATGAAATCCTTCCTCATGATCACGCAGCGTGTTTTCATCAGCTGAATGGGAGGCTAAACACTATTAAAATTTGACGAGACTCGCGCTGCGTGTTTAAGCCATTCGCGCATCACAAGCCGATCAACTATTTAGCCTTTCTCAGTAAATCACACCTGCAAAATCCTAAAACTTTATTTCCAGGTTTCATTTATATTTTGAATAGACTTGAAAAGATTTTTGAACCCCACGATGTGGGTTTATGTTTTCTCTTTTAATCGTTTAATGTAATTGAGTGTAACCATGGTTTAAGGAGAGTGTACCTGTATGCTGGGTTGGATTAATAGTGGTGCTTTCCTTATTACATCACGTGTTGTTCTGAAAGCAAAAGAAACAAATGAAACACAGAATGTAGGCTGTCATCCGAGCAACCTGACCGAAGCGGGCACGTTTACTCGCGTGATTAACCGTATATGAAGCGCTACCAGCTCGAGATGCGTGAATGGCTTGCACGTGCTGCACGAGTCTGTTGGGTATACTGCAGTCTCATCAAATTTTAACTTTTTGTTTAGCCTCCCATTCAGCTTATAAAAATACACTGCGTGATCATGATGAAGGATTACATCAAGATGTAGATTAGAATGCAGGTGAGGAATTTATATAAATAAAATAGTCTACTCCTCTCTCGCCGTTGATGGCGTGCCACCCAAAGGTTGCTGACCCCTGGCTTAGGCTAATGTTTTTGTTTGCCATGTGCTTTCTCAACTCCATCCCCTCGTTCCCTCTGGCCTCACCCCTAGTTTAGTCCTCGTTAGGTTGATTGTCTGCACCTGTTCCTCTATTTATTGTGCCCTCTTTCCTCATGTGGTTGTCGAATCATCACTGAGGCCGTTCCCCAGTTGCGGCAAGCACTCCCAGACACGGAGGCCATTTCCCAGTTGCTGCCAGTGTTCCCGGTCACTGAGGCCATTCCCCAGTTGCTCTCAGCGCTCCCGGCCACGGATGCTGTTCCCCAGATGCTGCCAGCACTCCCGGCCACGGAGGCCGTTCCCCAGTTGCTGCCAGCGCTCCCGGCAATGGAGGTCGTTCCCCAGTCACTGCCAATGCTCCCTGCCATGGTAGCCATTCCCCAGTCACTGCCAGTGCTCCCGGTCATGGAGGCCGTTCCACAGTCGCTGCCAGTGCTCCTGGCCATTGAGGCCATTTCCCAGTCACTGCCAGTGTTCTCAGCCATGCCGATCACCACACAGCCTGTCCAGTTTCCTGTAGTCATCGAGTCTATCCAGTTTCCTGAGGCCATTGACAAGCCTGTCCTGTTCCCTGTGGCTGTTGATGAGCTTGTCCTGTTCTCTGTGGCCATCGATGAGCCTGTCTTGTGCCCTGTGGCCATAAATGAGCCTGTCCAGTTCCCAGTGGCTGTCAAAAAGTCTGTCCAGTTCCCTGTGGTCATCAACGAGCCCGTCCAGTCCGCTAAGCCTGTCGACGAGCCTATCCAGTTCCCTGTGGCTGTCGATGATCCTGACCAGCCCTCGGTGACCTTTGATGAGCCTGTTCAGTCCCTTGTGACCATCGACTACCCTGTCTAGTCCATAGTGGCCATCGACCAGCCCTTTGCTCAGTCCAGTGGCCAGCACCCATCAGACACCAGCTACCAGTCTGTTACACATCCCAGTAAACAGCACCCATCAGACACCAGCGACCAGTCTGTTGCTCAGTCCAGTGGCCAACACCAATCAGACACCAGCTACCAGTCTGTTACGCAGCCCAGTAGCCAGCACCCGTCAGACACTAGTCACCAGTCTGTTGCTCAGCCCAGTAACCAGCACCCATCAAACATCAGGTACCAGTTTGTTGCTCAGTCTGTTCAGTCCCCAGTGGGTGCTACTTACTCAGTCCTGTCCCCGGCGGTTGTCGACCAATCTGACCCAGCCCTGTCCCCAACATCTACCGACCATTCTGCTCAGCCCTGTGAGGTCCCTGCCAAGTCTGACCAGCCCTCTGCGGTCCTCACTCGGCCTGACCTAGAGTTGTCCTCAGCGGTCGTCGACCTGTCTGACCCAGTCCTGTTCCCAACAACTACTGACCAGTCTTTCCAGTCCTCTGTGGCCCTGTTCCTCATGTATGTTCCTCTATTTATTTTGCACTCTTTCCTCTTGTGGTTGTCGAATCGTTTTGTTAGTATTCTTGTCTATCCTAGTTCCAGTCCTGTTCCTGTTTCCGGTCAGTCCTAGTTATTTGTTTATATTCTGGTTTATGTTTCATTTTGTTTTTCTCTCCCTTAAGAGTTTTGTGTTCCCTGTTTGTTTCAGTTGTTTAATCAAAGCATTTTATTTTACTCATTCCTGGACTTGGGTCCTCCTTTCTGCTTATGTTCCCTGACAATATCATTAAACAAGCCTACAGTTTACAGCAACCTGTTTTGCATTGAGTTTGCCAATGTGTCCAGTTCTCAGTATGCATTCTTGCGTTCTGTCAGCGCTATTTTTAATTGTCACTCTATTTACATGTGCGTACCTCAGACGGACATGTTTGAAGCATCACGCTGGTATTCAGCATCATAAACGCTGCATTTTTAGGATGCTATGTCAAGTTAAAAATAGTCGAAACTTTCAAAATCCTGTCTAAAGATTCCTGTATTCTGTTGTGTTTCACCCACCTGTTGTACTCCCTCAGAGAGCGTTTTTCACTCGGTGGCTGCGCTGCTTGTGAGGTTTGTTGAGGTGCGCTGCCAACTATTTATGCGGCTCGTAAAAACAGATGTACTTGAAAAAGCTTGAAAAAGACAGTGATTTCGCTTTCATGTCAGGGGGCATGATTAATCGTGTTAATTTTTTTAACACGTTTTTTGTTATATAATTAATTGCTCTAAATTTTCACCTTAAATTGACAGCCCTAAAAAAATGACAAATTCTTCAAAATAGATAAATTGTTACTGTCCACTACTGAGTTTATCACATTAATTATGGATGTGTTCCACTAACATTTGGCTACCAGAAAATGTCCAAATACTTTTGTC
Source organism: Myxocyprinus asiaticus (assembly GCF_019703515.2). Lineage (NCBI taxonomy): Eukaryota > Metazoa > Chordata > Actinopteri > Cypriniformes > Catostomidae > Myxocyprinus > Myxocyprinus asiaticus. The sequence continues at coordinate 37,809,579 of NC_059381.1, read as the reverse complement.
TTAATTTTGAACTAACTATTTTTACTTTGTTACTGTACTTAAGTACATTTATCAAGTATCTGTACTTGAGAGTATTTTCATTTTTATGAAACTTTTGCTGATAGGCTTCAGAGCTTTTACTCAGCTTCTCCATCGTTAGACAAAGACTCAACAAAGTAACTAAAATGCTTATATGTGTGATATTTGGCCATCATCCTCCCATCCGTCATAAATAACAGATAAGTGGGTAAGAACAATATCGCCTTGCTGAAATTTGATTTTCATTTGTTCCCAGGTTTCTGTCATTTTTAATGCTGTGTTAGTACAGAACATAATGATTTTTTATGCTTGACTGGAAGTTCTGCCCACATCGCCCGCAAGGCATCATGGAAATATTGTTGATAGGGTTGCCCACTGCATTTGAGCGCCAAAGATGAATTGTTCGGTATGAGTTGAGCACCCCTTACTTAAAATATTTAATCGAAGCACTGGAAACAAAAAATGATAGTGTCACTTTTAAATGTCTTCTTGCCATGCCTGCCTAGCTACCACATGATATTACCTGTTAAAGATCTGGCCGTCAAACTTGAAAAAACACATCAAGGTAAGTCATTTTTAATATTATATTAATACAACTGCCATGAAAGTACTTGCAAGCTAGAAGTAGGCTTATAAATGCACTCTTGCCAATGCAGATTAGTTTGCAGGGTAATATAGGACATACAGTATATAGAGAGCTATAAATGTATAAAGCACAGAGAACGGTTGATTAGGCCTATTTAATTTAATAAGGAAATATGCTAAGCTCTGTGTCAGGAATGATCAAATTATAAAATGAATAGCTAGGCTAAACCATGAAGCTGCTTTCTTGCAATCTATATTCTAGCATCTTTGGATATTACAACGGTTAAATTAATTGAACACACATCGACATAGCGGGGTATGTTGTCAAACTATATGGGGTAAGTAAGTTACTGCAATTACACAGCCTATAATTGGGAAATGTAAACAGTAAAACAAGAAGCACAAAATGATTTATAAAATGGCAAACATTTACTAATTGGTAGTTAACAAAAATATCAAACCATTGTTTGGCCAACAGATATCTTAACAAATACATTTTGGAAATTCATTGTTATTTGCCAAAAAAATTTGAATTGATTAGTAGCAATTAAACATAATTCAATTTCAGGTCAGGACTACATCAGAGATCTCAAACCTGTTCAGTTGCCTGTGAGAGGCTGTTTAGTACAGCTGGATTTATTCTGTATTTCAGAATGATCGTAAATACGATTTTCCCACTCAGTAGTTGCAGATGAACAACCCTCATCCTAATGAGTCGTAATTATGACTGGGAAACTTGGAGATAATTTTGATACTCAAGTTTCCGAGTTGGGGAGAGATGTACATTTTCAACATGATGGAGGAGAGTACATTTTCTGTAGTGAATCACAGGTTTTATTCATTTTTCTAAATACAAATTATTGTTAGCACTTGCCATTTCGGTCATATTAATTTATGTATATCATCAACCATTTAAAGCATGTAGTACATTTTTACACTATGAAAATAGCATGTATTAGACCAAATTCCATTATTGTAAGAAAGCTAACTGAATAATATGTAGTATAGTGTCAACATAAAAGTTCCTCAAGAAATATGTATGAATGACACATACACATGCACGCATGCAGCCACACACACACACACACAAACTTGTTTTTATATCATTGTGGGGACTCTCCATAGATTTCCATGCATTTTATGGATTTTATACAGATCTAACAATAATTCCTATACCCTACCCCTAAAACTAACCCTCACAGAAACCTTATTCCATTTTTACATTTTCAAAAAAACATCATTTTGTATGTTTAATAAGCCATTTCCCTCATGGGGACCGCTGGCTGGGCCCCACAAGGTAGTATAAACATGTACACACACACACACACACACACACACACACACACACACACACACCACTGTTATTGTGTATGGCAGTTTTTCTTAATAAAAGGCTCTGAACTATCTGTGTTTTTATGACATTAAACCACTCTCTCCTTATATACTGTATTAATGAGCAGGAGAATACAGCATATTAAATTGAAAAAAATAAATTAATTAAAAAATAAACAATAGCCCTAATAGACCAGTATTCTTTACGTTTGATACTTAACTACATTTGAAAGCAAGTATTTTTGTACTTTTACTCAAGTGGAAATTTAAATGGAGTAATTTTACTTTTACTAGAGTAATATTTCATCAGGGTATATGTACTTTTACTCAATTTCAGGATTAGTGTACTTCAGCCTCCACTGGATAAACTACACCTTTGTACACTACCAAAGGCTAAATATAATTTAACGTTATCATTAATATTGTAATATCCCCGATGTACAAAATGAAAAGATGTAGTTGCCTATTATGATGTTGATTCATCAACATCAACAAAAACAAAACCGGGCCAAATGAGCTGTTAAACTCGCAGTTAGAACAGACTAATGCTGCCAATTTGTCACAGTGTGTTTCCGTCATGTTTCCAAGGACTCTTATTTTGAAGTGGTTTTTGTCCTCTGTCTTCTATTTCCCCGGACTACATTTCCCATAATGCACTGCCCTCATCACTGCCATCTAATCCCCATTGTTCTCACCTGTTCTCCATTCCCTCATTAGCCCTTGTGTGTATAAATACTCTCTAGTTTTGCTCCCTCTTTATCAGTTCTTGTTTGTTGCTATTTGAGTTCACATTTGTTTGTTTCACTTTCATCTTCATTAAAAGCCTGCAATTAGATCCAGCATCTCCTGTCTCATCTCAGCAACTACTCGTTACATAATTACACAGAGGACCTTTTAACTAGATACATTTTGAAATATTAATTGTACAAATTTGATTTTCTCATTAGTTTTTCATTTCATTTCATACTTTAGTATCGATCCGCCCATCCCTAATGGCAGCCATTCTAGTCCAGTGTCTGTTGAATTCCTGCTTGAATTTTTTAGCCAAGAGTGGCATAAAATCATCCAACATCAATGTGAAAGACTGGTGGAAAGCATGCAAATACACATGAAAGCTGTGACTGAAAATCAGGGTTATTCCACCAAATATTGATTGAAGTTAAAACATTAGTATTGTGTTGTTTAAAAATGAATATGAACTTGTCTTTGCATTATTCGAGGTCTGAAAACATGGCATCTTTTGTGTTATTTTGACCAGTTGACATTTTCTGCAAATAAATGCTCTCAGTACTTTATAGAATAAAACAAAAATGCTAATTTTACTCAAACACATACCTATAAATAGTAAATTCAGAGAAATTGAACATTTGGAGTGGCTCTTATTTTTTTTTTCCTGAGCTGTGTATATATATATATATATATATATATATATATATATATATATATATATATATATATATATATATATATACACACTACTGGTCAAAAGTTTTGAAACACTCATTCTTTATTATAATTTTTTTTTTTTTTTTCACATTTAGAAAAATAGTAAAGTCAACAAAACTATGGAATAACATAAATGGAACTATGGGAATTATGTTGTGACTAAACAAAATCCAAAATAAATCAAAACTGTGTCATATTTTAGCATCTTCACAGTAGTCACCCTTTGCCTAGAATTTGCAGACATGTACTCTTGACATTTTCTCAACCAACTTCTTGAGGTATCACCCTGGGATGCTTTTTAAACAGTATTGAAGGAGTTCTCATCTATGTTGGGCACTTATTGGCTGCTTTATTATTTGGTCATCAATTTCAAAAACGTTTTTTTTTTTTTTTTATTACATTTTAGTTTTATAATTAAATTAATATGGTGGCACAATTTTTTTTTTGTCTACAAAACTAATTTCAAACATTTAAGCATACACCTTCAGAACAAAAGATTTTTAAGATCATGAGAAACATTTCAGTCAAGTGTTTCAAAACTTTTGACCGGTGGTGTATATACAGTCACTTAGCACTTTATTAGGAACACTATGGTCCTAATAAAGTGCCCAACGTGGTCATCGGCTGTTGTAGCCCATCCGCCTCAAGGTTTGACATGTTGTGCATTCTGAGATGCTATTCTGCTCACTTCAATTGTATTGAGTCGTTTTCTGAGTTACCGTAGCCTTTCTGTCAGCTCGAACCAGTCTGGCCATTCTCTGTTGACCTCTCTCATCAACAAGGCATTTCCATCCGCAGAATTGCCGCACACTGGATTTTTTTTGTTTTTGGCACCATTCTGAGTAAACTCTAGATACTGTTGTGCGTGAAAATTCCAGGAGATCATCAGTTACAGAAATACTCAAACCAGCCAGTCTGGCACCAACAATCAGTACTTTAGTAGGAACACCTGTACACCTACTTATTCATGCAATTATCTAATCAGCCAATCGTGTGGCAGCAGTGCAATGCATAAAATTATGCAGATATGGGTCAGGAGCTTCATTTAATGTTCGTATCAACCATCAGAATGGGGAAAAAATTTGATGTCAGTGATTTAGACTGTGGCATAAATGGTTGGTGCCAGATGGGCTGGTTTGAGTGTTTCTGTTACTAAAAACAGTCAGTGAGCAGCAGTTCTGCGGACAGAAACCCAGGGCCCATTAAAACCAACTGATCATCGCTTCAATGCCACAGCATATTCTACAATTTACCCATCTTCTAATGGCTACTTCCAGCATGATGATGCACCATGTCACAAAGCAAAAGTCATCTCAAACTGGTTTCATCAACATGACAATGAGTTCATTGTTGTTCAGTGGCCTTCCCAGTCACTAGATCTGAATCCAATAGAACACCTTTGGGATATGGTAGAAAGGGAGCTGAAAATTTGCAGAAATTGCATGATGCAATCATGTCAACATGGACCAGAATTTCAAAGGAATGCTTCCAACATCTTGTGGAATCCAGTATTAGTATAGTGTTCCTAATAAAGTGCTCAATGAGTGTGTGTGTGTGTGTATGTATGTATGTATGTATGTGTATATATATATATATATATATATATATATATATATATATATATATATATATATACAGTTGTGCTCAAAAGTTTGCATACCCTTAGAGAATTGGTAATATATGTACCATTTTTAAAAAAAACATGAGTGAGCAGGCAAAACGCATTTCTTTTATTTCTTATGGGATTCATATTCAACTGTAGGTTATAACAGAATGGCACAATCATAAAACAAAACATGGCAAAGTCTGCATACCCTTAGTTCTTAATACTGTGTATTGCCCCCTTTTGCATCAATGACAGCATGCAGTCTTTTGTAATAGTTGTCTATGAGGCCCCAAATTCTTGCAGGTGGTATAGCTGCCCATTCATCTTGGCAAAATGCCTCCAGGTCATGCAAAGTCTTTGGTTGTCTTGCGTGAACCACACGTTTGAGATCTCCCCAGAGTGGCTCGATGATATTAAGGTCAGGATAATGTGATGGCCACTCCAGAACCTTCACCTTTTTCTGCTGTAACCACTGGAGGGTCAGCTTGGCCTTGTGCTTAGGGTCATTGTCATGGTGGAAAGTCCCAGAGCATCCCATGCGCAGCTTTCGTGCAGAAGAATACAAATTGTCTGCCAGTATTTTCTGATAACATGCTGCATTCATCTTGCCATCAATTTTCACAAGATTCCCCGTGCCTTTCGAGCTCACACACCCCCAAAACACCAGTGAGCCACCACCATGCTTCACAGTGGGGATGGTATTCTTTCACTAAAGGCCTTGTTGACCCCTCTCCAAACATAGCGCTTATGGTTGTGACCATAAAGCTCTATTTTGTTCTCGTCACTCCAAATTACAGTGTGCCAGAAGCTGTGAGGCGTGTCAAGGTGTTGTCGGGCATATTGTAACTGGGCTTTTTTGTGGCATTGGCACAGTAAAGGCTTCTTTCTGGCAGCTCGCCCATGCAGCTCACTTTTGTTCAAGTATCATCATATTGTGCTCCTTGAAACAACCACACCGTCTTGTATTTCTCCTGAGGTTACCTGTGGGTTTTCTTTGTATCCCGAACAATTCTTCTGGCTGTTGTGGCTGAAATATTTCTTGGTCTACCTGACCTTGGCTTGGTATCAAGAGATCCCTGATTTTTCCACTTCTTAATAAGTGATTGAACAGTACTGACTGGCATTTTCAAGGCTTTGGATATCTTTTTATATCCTTTTCCATCTTTATAAAGTTCCATTACTTTGTTATGCAGGTCTTTTGACAGTTCTTTTCTGCTCCCCATGGCTCAGTATCTAGCCTGCTCAGTGCATCCACGTGAGAGCTAACAATCTCATTGACTATTTATACACAGGCACTAATTGCAATTTAAAAAGCCACAGGTGTGGAAATTTAACCTTTAATTGCCATTTAAACCTGTGTGTGTCACCTTGTGTGTCTGTAACAAGGCCAAACATTCAAGGGTATGTAAACTTTTGATCAGGGCCATTTGGGTGATTTCTGTTATCATTATGATTTAAAAAGGAGCCAAACAACTATGTGATAATAAATGGCTTCATATGATCACTATCCTTAAATAAAAGACTGTTTTGTTTTTTTTGCATGATCAGTCATATTTTCAAAATCAATGCCAAAATGTCACAATTTCTGCCAGGGTATGCAAGCTTTTGAGCACAACTGTATATATACATACATTAATTTTTTATAGTAAGAATTATACATTTTATAATATAATATTATACCATATCATACAGGCCTATATAAAAGCCTTTAAATTAGGGGTGTAATAGTTACATTTTCTCGTGGTTTGGTTTTAATTTTTCAAAGAGTCACTTTCTACCACATTCATTACAATAAAGAAAAAAAGATATGATCAGTTCTGTTGTCAGTGTCAAAGACCTCAACTTATGAACTCCATGAGTGTTCAACATTACACTCAACTGAGATACATTCAAAACAAGAGAGATCTATCCACGATTAACTCCAAAACTGCTCCAGTGATAAATCATAAAGATTCTTTAGCGTTCTGTGGTAAAGTAACGCAGATCACTAATAAGAATTTGCGTTAGAGCCAATGCCGTTATTGACGGATAAACTATGATTTTTGTTATCATGACGAGCATTATCTCCGTTAAGCTATTTAAACAGATTTGCTAGATTCGTGCTGATGAGTGACTCTCAGGTGAGATTGAGCCTGCGCTTTCTTGATTGACAGACCGCGCATATGCGCACATACTGTTTCTAACAATGCCACTCTAATGAAACATCAGCTTTGCTCAGATATTCTTTGTTGTTTATTTAATTCGTTACATCCTTTTGCAGTTTATTACCCTCTCTAACTGTGCTGTGCTCTGTTTGCTTGTTCCGACTCAAGTCTCTGTGTGTGTGCGTGTCAGCATGTGTGAGTGTGGGTGAGATTAAAAGAGAGAGAGAGAGTGCACAAGGGTGCTTTTCAACAGAAACTGAAATATTTTTAGGATATTATAGACATTGTCTTTCCTATCCAATGTACTTTGTAGTGGAATTTGCCGATACCGATAACTAAGGTGGTGGAAAAGGCCGATAACCAGTTAATCAGCCAATATTTTTATCGATTTATAGAATGATCAAGATTTCTTAGTCTTGCCTTACTATGACAGGCGCAGACATTGAGGCTACAAGAGTCCAAAATGAATAAAAGCAGTTTATTGTGCAACCAAAATTCCAATAATAACTAGAAAAACAAGATTTGGTGCATTACGTGGAAATGTTAAATATAAACAATCCTGAAATACACTGGGGCATTTATTTAAAAAATTATAGACTTGGCTCCTTAACAATGCTCCATATGCAAGTATTTAACAAACTAAGCTTTTTATGTTCTATGTTCACCAGATGAACAGTTATATATAATGGCCAAACTGGCAGATCTAGTCAGTCAAGACCAAGATCCTATCAATATGTCATTCACTTGCTAAATCTTTACGAGAGTTGGCAGAAATACTCGTGCTGTCAGGCGATTACAATTTGTAATCGTGACTAAACGCATATTTTGAAAGTGCTGAAATTTGACACTATATATACATATTTTCTTGTCAAAATGCATTTATTTCTATCTTAGGAAAGAAAACAAAACAATATGTAACAATATAATGCTTTATTAACATTTTCCAAACAAAGCCTTTCACAAGAAATGCAATAAAATAGCACCAATTCAAGTAACATTAAACGTTTCCCAAAGTGTACACTGGCGGCCAAAAGTTTGGAATAATAAGCACCATCACTATTTGAAAAAAGTAATTTTTTATAAAATCTAGACAGGCCCCATTTCCATGCAACCATCACTCCAACACCTTATCCTTGAGTAATCATGCTAAATTGCTAATTTGGTACTAGAAATCTCTTGCCATTATATCAAACACAGTTGAAAGCTATTTGGTTCATTAAATGAAGCTTAACATTGTCTTTGTGTTTGTTTTTGAGTTGCCACTGGCATGTCTTAAGGTCAATATTAGGTCAAAAATGGCAAAAAAAGAAACAGCTTTCTCTAGAAACTCGTCAGTCAATTATTGTTTTGAGAAATGAAGGCTATACAATGCTTGAAATTGCCAAAAAAAACCTGAAGATTTCATACAAAGGTGTACACTACAGTCTTCAAAGACAAAGGACAACTGGCTCTAACAATAACAGAAAGAGATGTGGAAGGCCAGATATACAACTAAACAAGAGAATACGTACATCAGAGTCTCTAGTTTGAGAAATAGACGCCTCACATGTCCTCAGCTAACAGCTTCATTGAATTCTACCCGCTCAACACCAGTTTCATGTACAACAGTAAAGAGAAGACTCAGGGGTGCAGGCCTAATGGGAAGAATTGCAAAGAAAAAGCCACTTTGAAACTTGATCAAAGGCGTGCTTGAGGGACTCATCACGCGACTGCTCCAGAGGGAAATCCCCCTCAGGGAAGCCCCTGAGTTCGGGAATTCCCCTGTCTGCGTCATCATGACGTGGAGCAGATGTCGACGGCCCTGGCACCGCCTCTCCCACCATAGCATCGCACATCACACACCGCGACACTATTTTGCAGGACCCATCCACACACATTACCCTCAATAGATTTTTAAAACCAGGCCAATTGGTTCCCAGAATTAGTGGATGGGTGAGGCAGGAATTAACCACGGCCTCGACTCCCCTGAATCGTATCTCTATGGTAACCACTGGATACTTGTGAATGTCACCATGCACACACCTCACCCGTTTATTCCTATCCAATGCCCTGCCTTGCACCAAGCATTGGTGTGTATCCCCTTTTACTCTTACCAGTATCAGATATGCCCCTGCCCGATTGGGGGCGGCCTGTGGTGCATCAGGGATCTGGACCAGTGTCCCCACCTCCATCACTGAACAATGATCCTGACTATGTCCGGCTTCCCCACAGCTCCAGCAGACTGGCGCAGGCCTTCCTTCCACACTCATGGGGGCGGTCTCGCCTACCTGGGGGGGATAGCGGAGGGAGACAGGGGGAGTAGGAGTGACAGACAAGGGGAGGGGTCCCCTGGAACGGAGATGGGGTTTGGGCAGGGCTCCTCCCCACTTCTGGGGAGCTGGAACTGGGAGGGATGGGAAGGAACATGAGACAAAGGGGTTGGAGAGAGAACAGAGAGAAACTAGATCACTACCTCCTGGAAACACCACCAACAGCTAGTTGGCCTCCTCCAGTGATGCTGCGCGGTGGCACTGGACCCACTCGGACATACCTCACGGAAGCTGGGTGACGAACTGGTCCAGTACCACCAGGTTGACAACATCCACTTTGCCACGGGTTCCCTCTGCCTGCAACCATTTCCGGCAGGCATCCCAGAGCTTTTGGGCAAAAGCAAACGGGCGGCAATGCTTCCCAAAACTCAAAGACCTGAAGAGCTGATGGCTCAGTTCAGGGCTACGACCAACCTGTTGCTGGATGGCCTTCTTCAGATGTTGGTAATTAAGGAGACTGGTGGCGGGAAGTTGTTTTGCCGCCAGCAGCGCCTCCCCAGAGAGTAAGGGCCATAGATGGGCCGCCCACTGGTTGGAAGGCCACTTCCATACCTCTGCCGTCTTTTCAAATGGGTCCAGGAAGGCTTCCGGGTCATCGTCCGGCCCCATCTTCATTAGGGCCATGGGTGGGGTGGGTTCCAGGGAGGTTGCAGCGGAGGCCACTCTCTGGCGATTAGGCTCCGAAGCACCTGCCGGTCTTCTGCTTGTGCCTGGAGCAGGACTTGGAAACACTGTTCCTGCTCCAGGCGTACGTCCATGAGGGCCTGGTGTTGACTTTGCTGGATGCTGGCAAGGGTTTTGAAGACTTCGCCCAGCGGTGAGGAGTCCATAACGGCGTTCTCCTCCAAAGCCGGGTTTTCAGCACCACTGTGATAAAGCTCTACGTTCGTGGGCAATGGAGGAGTCAGGAGACAGCAAACAGTTAAGGTCAGTCTCTTTATTTTTCATTCAATGTCACAGCTTACAGACAACTCAACAAAAGTGTTCTTTGTGTTGCTTTATTTTTCTCTTGCTCATCCCTGGTGCTCTCTCTCTGCTCTGACACTCTGGTGTGTCTTTTCAGGTCTCCCTCCACAATCACTATAATCAGAGACAAGTGGAGTAATCATAACGCAGGTGACGATGCTTACCGCTCTCCCTCTCCCGTAGACCGACACATGATCACGCCCCCCCCATGTCACACCAACCTTTTACTCACAACACACAGTGAAAGGATCTCTGTGCTAAACTTTTTCACCACTATACTACTCAAACACTGGTGAGTGAAATCTGAAAGTTTACCACCCAGTTGCTAATCACAGACATTTTACCTGCATGGCAGGAATTTTGGTAGCATATGCTAGGGATTTAGCCTATTCACTTTGTAAAGGGTTGCCGCATAGTGTAAAAGACTGATGTTGGGATGTACCCAGCCCTAGTCCCTATCATTTTTATTTTTAGTCACATACCCCCAGTTTGGAATTATTGTGCTTGGACACCAGTGTGAACTTGAGAGGAACTGACATGACCTAGAAATTACCTTGGGAACAGTTGGTTAAAGATCTTTGCCAAACAGCAAAAAATAGTCTCTTTTTTTCTTTCTTTTCTTACCATGGATTCTCCTGCATGTTTTAGAAAAGACACCTAAACACCTAAACTTTATTAAAATACCTATTGATTGCTGTGAACCTTTACAAAAACCGATAGTCAAATTGTCCATTGTTGCCAAAGGTTTGCTGCAGGTTCACCACTACTGTTGAAGAGCTGTAAACTAGTGGCAAACATTTGTAGCAAATCACAAGCTCATTTGCATTTGGAAATAGTCAAAATCAAATCAAATCAAATCACTTTATTGTCACACAGCCATATACACAAGTGCAATGGTGTGTGAAATTCTTGGGTGCAGTTCCGATCAACATAGCAGTCGTGACAGTGATGAGACATATACCAATTTACAATAACATCAAATTAACACAACGCAATTTAAACATCTGTTATACATAATTAAACTCGACTTAAAACATCAAATTAACACAACACAATTTAAACATCTGTTATACATAATTACACTCAACTTAAAACATCAAATTAACACAACACAATTTAAACATCTGTTATACATAATTACACAACTTAAAACATCAAATTAACACAACACAATTTAAACATCTGTTATACACAATTACACTCAACAATATACAAATAATAACATACACTGTACAGTATACAATATGCTGTTTTTGTTTTTTGTTTTGTTTTTTACTATATAGATACTATATAGATACACATTATTCAATAAAAATTAAAATATATATGAAAAAAGTATATATATAGAATGTACAGTATTGTACTGTATTGACATTCAGGCTGTCGGTTGATAGTCAGTTGTTATGAGAGACATAATATAATGACAGTAATATAATTTATGACAGTCCGGTGTGAGATAAAAGAGTAATAAAGTGCAGGGCTGATGTATTTTGATCGTGGGAGATCAAGAGTTCAGAAGTCTGATTGCTTGGGGGAAGAAGCTATCATGGAGTCGGCTGGTGCGGGTCCTGATGCTGCGATACCGCCTACCTGATGGTAGCAGTGAGAACAGCCCATGGCTCGGGTGGCTGGAGTCTCTGATGATCCTCCGAGCTTTTTTCACACACCGCCTTGTATATATTTCCTGGAGGGAGGGAAGCTCACCTCCGATGATGTGTTTGGCAGTTCGCACCACCCTTTGCAGTGCTTTGCGGTTGTGGGCAGTGCTATTGCCGTACCAGGCGGAGATACAGCCAGTCAGGATGCTCTCCACAGTGCAGGTGTAGAACCGTGTGAGGATGTGGCGGTTCATTCCAAACTTCCTCAGCCGTCTCAGGAAGAAAAGGCGCTGATGAGCCTTCTTCACAACGACTTCAGTGTGGACGGACCATGTGAGTTCCTCAGTGATGTGGACACCCAGGAACTTGAAGCTGCTGACTCTCTCCACTGGTGCTCCATTGATGGTGATTGGACTGTGTTCTCTGTCTTTTCTCCTGAAGTCCACCACAAGCTCCTTTGTCTTACTGACGTTGAGGGAGAGGTTGTGCTCCTGACACCAGTGTGTCAGAGTGTGCACCTCCTCTCTGTAGGCTGTTTCATCATTGTCAGTGATCAGACCTACCACCGTCGTGTCATCAGCAAACTTAATGATGGCATTGGAGTTATGTGTTGCCACACAGTCATGTGTGTACAGGGAATACAGTAGTGGGCTGAGAACACAGCCCTGCGGGGCTCCAGTGTTGAGGGTCAGTGATGAGGAGATGTTGCTGCCTATTCTAACCACCTGGCGTCTGCTTGACAGGAAGTCCAGGATCCAGCTGCACAGCGAGCTGTTTAAGCCCAGAGCCCGGAGTTTCTCATCTAGCTTGGAGGGCACTATGGTGTTGAATGCTGAGCTGTAGTCTACAAACAGCATTCTCACATAAGTGTTCTTTTTTTCCAGGTGGGAGAGAGCAGTGTGTATTGTAGATGCAATGGCATCATCAGTGGAGCGGTTGTTGCGGTAAGTAAACTGCAGCGGGTCAAGATTGAGTGGTAATACAGAGCAGATGTAATCTCTGATTAGTCTCTCAAAACATTTGCTGATGATGGGGGTCAGAGCAACAGGACGCCAGTCATTTAAACAAGTTATTTTTGATTGTTTTGGTACAGGCACAATGGTGGATGTTTTAAAGCATGTGGGGACTACAGACAAAGAGAGGGAAAGGTTGAAAATGTCCGTAAAAACACCAGCCAGCTGGTTCGCGCACGCTCTGATGACGCGGCCCGGAATGCCGTCTGGACCCGCGGCTTTGCGGATATTCACCCGTCGGAAGGATCGGGTTACATCCGCTACAGAGACGGAGAGTGAACTAACCTCTGTAGCTTCGGCCGTGAGAGCTCTCTCTGCGAGGGTGGTGTTATTTCCCTCGAAACGAGCATAAAAAGTATTTAGCTCATCCGGTAGAGAGGCAGCGGTGTTCAATGCGGAGTTTTTATTCCCTTTAAAGTCCGTGATGATGTTAATTCCCTGCCACATGCTTCTAGAGTTGGTGGTGTTAAACTGTCCTTCAGTCTTACTCCTGTACTGGCGTTTTGCTGTTTTGATAGTTTTTCGGAGGGCATAACTGGCTTGTTTATGCTCCTCCGCGTTCCCGGAATTAAAAGCGGAGGTCCGCACATTAAGTGCCGCGCGAACATCGCTGTTGATCCACGGCTTCTGATTCGGATAGATTAGCACAGTTCTGGTCGGAATCACTTCCTCTACACACGTTCTGATGAAACACATTACGCTATCAGCGTAAAGCTCGATGTCGTCATCAGAGGCGGACCGGAACATCTCCCAGTCCGTGCGATCAAAACAGTCTTGTAGCGTAGAGTCTGATTGGTCCGACCAGCACTGGATCGTTCTGAGGGTGGGTGCTTCCTGTTTCAGTTTCTGCCTGTAAGCGGGCAGAAGCAGAATGGAAGAGTGGTCCGATTTGCCAAATGGTGGGCGGGGGAGGGATTTGTAGCCATCCCGGAACGGAGAGTAGCAATGGTCCAAAACCCGGTCCCCTCGTGTGTTGAAACTAATGTGCTGGTGATATTTTGGTGCGACTGATTTTAAACTGGCTTTATTAAAGTCCCCGGTCACAATGAACGCGGCCTCAGGGTGCGCGGTTTCCTGCTCACTTATACTCCCATACAGTTCCTTGAGAGCCTGGTCTGTGTCGGCTTGTGGGGGAATGTACACAGCAGTGATAATGACCGCTGTGAATTCCCTCGGTAGCCAGAATGGTCGACACAGAAGCATAAGAAATTCCAGATCAGGAGAACAGAAAGACTTGATGGAATGTACGTTCCTCTGATCACACCAGGATTTGTTGATCATAAAACATACACCACCTCCTCTAGTTTTACCTGAGAGGTCTTTCGCTCTGTCCGCTCGGAGCATGGAGAACCCCGCGGGTTCAATGGCTGAGTCTGGAATCTCCGCAGACATCCAAGTTTCCGTAAGGCAGATAACGCAGCAGTCCCTCGTCTCTCGTTGGAAAGAGATCCGCGCTTTCAGCTCGCAGAGCTTGTTATCCAGAGACTGAACATTTGCCAGTAGAATAGTGGGTAGCGGGGGTCGATTTGCGCGGCGTCTTACTCTGATGAGAACGCCGGCTCTGTTTCCCCTTTTCCTCCTGCGTTTCCGCGGCCGTGCTGCCCAGACAAAGGGCTCCGCTTGCGTGTTTGTAAACAGCGGGTCGGCATTGAGGAATGTGAAGTCCGGTTTACGGTGTGAGATCGCTGAGCCAATGTCCAAAAGTGTTTGTCTGTCATAGACAATAAGGCAGACAACATCCAAGACAAAAAACATAAGAATTGTAAACAAAACAAACAAACCATTGCTATGTTGTGTCGGAGCTCGCAACGCAGCAGCCATACTCGGCGCCATCTTGAGTCCAAAAAAAGCATTAGTGAGTGGCAAGTTTGCGGAAAATTAGTGGCAAGTTTGCCAGAACTCTATTATTTTACATTCCTTTACAAAAAATCTAAAGTGCACTGGCTGCCAATATGTCATCCAGATGTGCTTCACTTCAGTGGTGTTGGGTACGCATTACATCTAGAGCACTTTACGCCTTCCTCACTTTGAAGAAGGAGGGTGATGGGCAGCTCTGCAACCTGGTTCTCCTAGCTCTCACTGAGTTAGGCTGCTGACTGTGGCCTGATGCCTGGCCATCACATTTCTGCAGTAAAAGCTTCAGTAATAAGGAAAAAAACACTAAGTGACTGACCTTCACAAAGTGAATCACACTGTTAGTGGCGATGTGTCACTTGTGGGTGTTACTGAGGTGGATTAGTAATGGTGTCAGTCATTTGCATTTAAAGCCATGTAGGTACCGAGTAGCCAACACAAATATAGTGCCAAAAACACAGATGATCCCATCCCGGCTAAAAAGAACAGTTTAGACCAGCACAAATTCCCATTCTGACCAGCATTTAAAACACAACATGTGCTAGTGACCAGAAATGCTAGTCTTTTCAGCTGAATAGAAATGTGAATTTGTACCCATCTCTTTATATTACTTTTATGCTAACTTAAGCAATGTCTGCCAGCATAGTGGAAGTGCTTATAGGAGGTGACATGATATTTAAATTACATACATGTCAGTCACATAATAACAAAAAACTCCAGAGAGGATGGATGGATTTCAACACTATATAAAAAATAAAAAAAAACCTGCAGAAGCAATTTGTACTATAATCTCAGCTCTTCTCCAAAGCATGATATATACAGTATATTGGGTTTGCTCAACAATGATTAAAGGAATAGTTCACCCAAAAATGTAAATTCTCTGATCCTTTACTCACCCTTATGTCATCGTAGATCTGTATGACTTTCTTTCTTCTGCAGAACACAACCAAATATATTTAGAAGAATATCTTAGCTCTGTAAGTCCATACTGTACAATGCAAGTGAATGGTAACCAAAACTTTTATGCAGCCTTTATGTGCTTCTTGGAGCTTTAATGTAATCCATAAGTCTCCAATGGTTTAATCTATGTCTTCTGAAGTGATCCAATTGATTTTGGGTGAAAATAGACCAAAATTTAACCCCTTTTTCTCTATAAATCATGACATCAGTAGTCTCCTTGGTGATCATGATTTCAATTATACTTACTAGTGCTTGACGCATGCACTGAGCACTAGATGGCGCTAGAAAGTGAAATCGACTGCTAGAGACCGCAAGAGACCGCAACGGCAAAATGTACAGTGAAAAGGAGTTACATTTTTGTGTTCTCGCCCAAAACCGATTAGATTGCTCAAAACAAGATATCAAGAGTGTAATTGTTATGTAAATTTAAAGGGATCATTCACCCAAACAAGACTTATAACAAGTCATAATTTACTCACTCTTATGTTGTTTAAAACTGCATGACTTACTTTTTTCTATCAGAGCCACTTGTTTCCATACAATTAAATTGAGTGGTGATTTATATTGTCAAGCTCCAAAAAAGTACAAATAATGTATAGTCTGTTCTACATGTGCTCAAATTAGTTTTGACAGCAATGGCACAGGGGGAGATTTTCATTAAATGATAGCGTAAATTTTAGTCTGTTTCTCACACAAAGCCATTGTATGGCTTCAGAAGACCTGGAATACAGTGCAAACATAGTATGGACTTATGATGCTATAATTGTGTGGGTGGGTGTGTGTGTGTGTGTGTGTGAGAGAGAGAGAGAGAGAGAGAGAGAGAGAGAGAGAGATAGTGTGTGTGTTTGTTTTTGTCCTTTTAGGAACTTGACAGCTCCTGGGCTGTGTTCCACTGCAAATGTTTATGCTCTTTCCTTACTAACTTCCCTCCATCTCATGGACTCGGATTAGCTTATGTTTCGTGAGTCCCCACTACTGGTGGAACCCATGCAATGGATTTAAGTCGAACACCCTGAGCCAAAAAAAACATTCTGAGATGCTATTCTTCTCATCACAATTGTACAGAGTGATTATCTGAGTTACCATAGACTTTGTCAGTTCGAATCAGTCTGGCCATTCTCTGTTGACCTATCTCATCAACAAGGCACTTCTGTCCACAAAACTGCCACTCACTGGATGTTTTTTGTTTTTGGCACCATTCTGAGTAAATTCTAGAGACTGTTGTGCATGAAAATCCTAGGAGGTCAGCAGTTACAGAAATACTCAAACCATCCCATCTGGCACTAACAATCATTCCATGGTCCAAATCACTGAGATCACATTTTCCCCCATTCTGATGGTTGATGTGAAAATTAACTGAAGCTCCTGACCTGTATCTGCTTTATTTTATTGTATGCACTGCACTGCTGCCTCACGATTGACTGGTTAGATAATCGCATGGATGATTGTTGGTGCCAGATGGGCTGATTTGAGTATTTCTGTAGCTGCTGATCTCCTTGGAGTTTCACGCACAACAGCCTCTAGAATTTACTCAGAATGGTGCCAAAAACAAAAAACATGCAGTGAGCGGCAGTTCTGTGAACGGAAATGCCTTGTTGATGAGAGAGGTCAACAGAGAATGGCCAGACTGGTTCAAACTGACAAAGTCTACGGTAACTCAGATAACCACTTTGTACAGTTGTGGTGAGAAGAATAGCATCACAAAATGCTATTCTGAGATGTGGGTTGGCGCTGTTTTCGCGGCACAGGAGGACCTACACAATATTAGGCAGGTGGTTTTAATGCTGTGGCTGGTCGGTGTATATGTACAGTATATAGAGTATACAGTATATACACACAGTATACAGGGTGGCCCAAAAAAACAGGACATTGTGTTTGATTTGCTCACATCTTAAAAATGCATAAAGGCGTTTGCACGATTTTTGTCGTACTTCTATGACTTTTTGTAAACAACAAAATGCCGTTACTTTGACGTCATCGTGAGCAACAACTTGCTACAAATAAATAAGTAAATTGTTTGGCCCAACAAAAAAATGGGGCCACAAGAAGAGAATCACCTAAATTTGTTGCCATTGAAAACTTAGCTAAACGATTTACTTATTTATTTGTAGCAAGTTGTTACTCATGATGACGTCACATTGTTTGTGCATAATTTGTACTATTAACAAGTATTTACATTGATAATATATACGTATATAGTTGAAGTCAGAAGTTTACATATACACTTTAGCCAAATACATTTTAACTCAGTTTTTCACAATTCCTGACATTTAATCGTAGAAAACATTCCCTGTCTTAGGTCAGTTAGGATCACTACTTTATTTTAAGAATGTGAAATGTCAGAATAATAGTAGAGAGAATTATTTATTTCAGCTTTTATTTATTTCATCACATTTCCAGTGGGTCAGAAGTTTACATATACTTTGTTAGTATTTGGTAGCATTGCCTTTAAATTGTTTAACTTGGGTCAAACATTTTGGGTAGCCTTCCACAAGCTTCTCACAATAAGTTGCTGGAATTTTGACCTATTCCACCAGATAGAACTGGTGTAACTGAGACAGGTTTAAAGCTCGCACACGCTTTTTCTGTTCTGCCCTCAAATTTTCTATTGGATTGAGGTCAGGGCTTTGTGATGGCCACTCCAATACCTTGACTTTGTTGTCCTTAAGCCATTTTGCCACAAGTTTGGAGGTATGCTTGGGGACATTGTCCATTTGGAAGACCCATTTGCGACCGAGCTTTAACTTCCTGGCTGATGTCTTGAGATTTTGCTTGAATATATCAACATAATTTTCCTTCCTCATGATCCCATCTATTTTGTGAAGTGCACCAGTCCCTCATGCAGCATAGCACCCCCACAACATGGTGCTGCCAACCCCATGCTTCACAGTTGGGATGGTGTTCTTCGGCTTGCAAGCCTCATCCCTTTTCCTCCAAAAATAACGATGGTCATTATGGCCAAACTGTTCAGTTTTTGTTTCATCAGACCAGAGGACATTTTTCCAGAAAGTAAGATCTTTGTCCCCATGTGCACTTACAAACTGTAGTCTGGCTTTTTTATGGCGGTTATGGAGCAGTGGCTTCTTCCTTGCTGAGCAGCCTTTCAGGTTATGTCGATATAGGACTCGTTTTACTGTGGATATACAACCTGTTTCTTCCAGCATCTTCACAAGGTCCTTTGCTGTTGTTCTGGGATTGATTTGCACTTTTCGCACCAAACTACATTAATCTCTAGGAGACAGAATATGTCTCCTTCCTGAATTGTATGATGGCTACGTGGTCCCATGGTGTTTAGACTTGAGTACTATTGTTTGTACAGATGAACGTGGTACCTTCAGTCGTTTGAAATTGCTCCCAAGGATGAACCAGACTTGTGGAGGTCCACAGTTTCTTTTTCTGAGATTTTGGTTGATTTCTTTTGATTTTCCCATGATATCAAGCAAAGAAGCACTGAGTTTGAAGGTAGACCTTAAAATACATCCACACATACACCTCCAATTGACTCCAATTAGCCTATCAGAAGCTAATTGGCTAATTGCCTAAAGGCTTGACATTATTTTCTTGAATTTTCCAAGCTGCTTAAAGGCACAGTTAACTTAGTGTATGTAAATTTCTGACCCACTGAAACTGTGATATAGTCAATTAAAAATGAAACAATCTGTCTGTAAACAATTGTTAGAAAAATTACTCATGTCATGCACAAAGTAGATGTCTTAAATGACTTGCCAAAACTATAGTTTGCTAACTTGAAATCAGTAGAGTGGTTAAAACAATTAGTTTTAATGACTTCATCCTAAGTGTATGTAAACTTCTGACTTCATCTGTATTAACAGTTCGGCCCTCATGCAGTGACGCTTAGTTTTAGACACCCCTGCACTAAGCCCTTGACCACCTACAGCACATTGAGGGCTGATGTCAATTTGTGGAATTATCATGAATTGATAATTCCACAAATGCTATTTTTTATCATTTTATTATCTTCCCTGAGGTCCACTGATAATGTTAAAAAAGAGGGTTTTTTTTGCACCAAAACAGTCATCATTTTCTACCCTGTTTTTGGCCCCCAATCTGAAATGCTCAGTTTTGGCATAAGTGCCTCCTTAAAACTTCAATGTAAACACCCACTGTTATGACTAGCTAACATTGTGCAACCCCTCAAATTCAGCCATATTGTAAACTTAATCGGGAGAGAATGAACAAGCCCCTCAACATTATAAAACTAAATTTCAGGGTTTACACATAACGCATATCCAACACATTACATCAAAATATATTACACTGTTCATCTCAAGCACAACTGTTAACACTCAGCACCATAAACTATCAAACAGTCATGACATTTGAAATATTCATGAATTAAATGGTTTACTTAAGTTTTTGATCAGGTCCATGTGTTTTTAACTGCCACATTCTTCAATAACAGTTCCTTTGTAAAGCTTGAATTGTATTATGACTAGTTCACAAACAATCCACACTGACATGAGCTGAAAAAAATGCACTCACATAGTCCAAAACACGGTGAAATGATGCACACACATACTGTAGGAGCACTGAGGCACACATCGCTGGAAACACATTGAAACGTTCTAAGACATCCATATAGGTCATGTTTACATAATGATTGTTGTTGAACAAAAATTATTTTCAAGACAAGTATTTTTGTCTTGTTGTCCTGTAAAATTATCTTAACATTCTTAAAACGTGATTGATTTACTTGTCGAGCAAAATGGGATAAGATATTCTTTCTTGTTTAAAGATAAATCTGACAGAATTTAGTGAACTTTAAACTTAAAACAAGAAAAAAAATAAAAATAAATAAAAAAATAAAAATCTGCCAATGGGGTAAGCAAAATAAACTTGTTTACCCTTTGAATTAAGTTTATTTTCTTACCCCATTGAAAAACTTAAAATCTTATGCCAGTTTGCTTGTCAAGTAAATAAATCATTTTTTAAGGATGTTTAGAGCAGTATAGATTTATATATTCAGTATATATTTACTGGAAAACAAGACAAAAATACTTGTCTTGAAAACAATTTGTTGCAGTGTAGTGCAGATGTGCGAAAGAAGTGTCCATGATGCGGTTGTGCTCAAAACCACAAGAGGCACAGCAGCTGAATGAAGGAGAATGGCATCTCATTTTCAGAGCTGTAACTTGACACTGTGTCTTTTAAAAGTGGCGAGATACATGGCAGCGGTCAAAGTGTCTGTGTACTTCATGTTTATATTCAAAATAATTCAAAATAGTTCAGATGGGTCCCCTTTGGTGTTCAGGAATAATTAGGCCACACAAGGCCTGCTCTCTCGAACTGAGCGACAGTTGGCGGGGCCAAGGGTGCAATGATGCATGTTGTGGGATGTGTAAATACAAATGAGCAATGTCTTGTGTCGTCAAACAGATAGATTTCAAATTGAGACTTTTCAGCAGGGTGGTAACTGAGGAAGTTTTGAGTTCTGAAATTTTACAGTATGTTTTTACAGTACAGTTACCTCTTATATGCCTAATTATCATGACCCCTTTAAGTGATTTTTGCACCTGAGAAGACAAAAACGTTTTATTACAATTAAATGTTTGAAAAGACAAATCAAAGTTTTACAAAAATGAAAATGGTAACATTACAATGAATATAGGCTTTGACTGTGTAACAGTCTATTTAAGTTAGCTACAAGCATCATGCTGTTTAATTTCAATATAATGTTTCTAAACTGCTTAATTGACCTAACTTCACTTCTATCATACTGTGGCATGGGGGGCGTGGTCGTGTCGGTCTGCAGGAGAGAGAGAGCAGTAAGGCTCTTCACCTGGTTCATCATTATCTCAGAAAGCACAACACCCCTGAACCGAGAGAGTGGTTGATTTGCTTGAGTGCTTTCATTTATTTAGAACGTTTTTTTTTTCTTTGTTATCAACAGTTACCGTCGATTGTGCATGTAAGAGAGAGAATAAAAGGACTGACCTTGAACCTGCTTCATTGTCTCCTGACTCCTCCATTGCCTGAACTTAGAGATCTTTTACACATACTTTAGAGTTGTGTGGGGTTGGTTCAGTTAAGCATCAGTTAAGCAGTGATGTCACAATCAAGTTGCATTGTGGGATATGGAATTGCCTGATGCGTACATCTGAGTAGGCTCGCTCCCTCGGTCAGAATCGAGGGGTTGAGGGTCTGTCAGCAGAAACTTCTCTCACCCACTTAACGAAGTGGAACAGACTTCCAAAATGGCGGTGGGGATTCCCCAGAAGGGAAGTGTTTAGGGAATTTAGCGAGTAGATGTTTAAAGAGAACGCAGCCCCGGTCCCCATTCTCTTTCATTGTATGGAAAAGATCACCTTTAAGATTCTGCTAAGCTTCTTTTTTTGGGGGGGATGCCAAAAAATAAGAAAGCCATACAGGTTTGGAAAGACACGAGGGTGAGTCAATGATGACGCAATTTTTGGGCGAACAATTACTTTAAAACCATTTCAGTTAACATTTTGGAGTGGTTTCAGAATTAAGGGAATGTTTAAATGGCCTTGTTTAAATGGCACAGTTTTAGGTGCTCAATATACACCCATATAATTTTACCCAAGCTAAGAATACAGCTGTTAGTTAAACACATAAGGAAGAAATATAGCCTATATTTGTGTTAGTAGAAACTTGAGGGGAGCCACGTGAGGTAGATTTAGAGTTTGAAAAAACTGCTTTAGAGAAACAAGAAGGAAGAAATTATGTAAAATGCATTTTTAGTGTCCCTGTGTCAAATCTATCTATCTATCTATCTATCTATCTATCTATCTATCTATCTACAGTATATACTGTATATATCTGTCTGTCTGTTTGTCTATATTGTGTGTGTGTGTGTATATATATATATATATATATACAATATATACTGTATATGTATGCATGTATGTATGTATGTATGTATGTATATATAGTGTGTATAAATATAGTGTGTGTGTGTGTGTGTGTGTGTGAGAGAGAGAGTGTATATATATATATATATATATATATATATATATATATATACACACACTGGCGGCCAAACATTTGGAATAATGTACAGATTTTGCTCTTATGGAAAGAAACTTTTATTCACCAAAGTGGCATTTAACTGATCACAATGTATAGTCAGGACAATAATAACGTGAAAAATTACTATTACAATTTGAAAAAAAAATTCAGAACTTCTTTAACTACTACAAAGAGTTCTCATCAAAAAATCCTTCATGTGCAGCAATGACAGCTTTGCAGATCCTTGGCATTCTAGCTGTCAGTTTGTCCAGATACTCAGGTGACATTTCACCCCACACTTCCTGTAGCTCTTGCCATAGATGTGGCTGTCTTATTGGGCACTTCTCACGCACCTTACAGTCTAGCTGATCCCACAAAAGCTCAATGGGGTTAAGAATCATAACACTCTTTTCCAATTATCTGTTGTCCAATGTCTGTGTTTCTTTGCCCACTCTAACCTTTTCTTTTTGTTTTTCTGTTTCAAAAGTGGCTTTTTCTTTGCAATTCTTCCCATAAGGCCTGCACCCCTGAGTCTTCTCTTTACTGTTGTACATGAAACTGGTGTTGAGCGAGTAGAATTCAATGAAGCTGTTAGCTGAGGACATGTGAGGTGTCTATTTCTCAAACTAGAGACTCCGATGTACTTATCCTCTTGTTTAGTGGTACATCTGGCCTTCCACATCTCTTTCTGTCCCTGTTAGAGCCAGTTGTCCTTTGTCTTTGAAGACTGTAGTATGCACCTTTGTATGGAATCTTCAGTTTTTTTGGCAATTTCAAGCATTGTATAGCCTTCATTCCTCAAAACAATGATTGACTGATGATTTTCCAAAGAAAGCTGTTTCTTTTTTGCCATTTTTGACCTAATATTTATTAATTTATTTCATTATAAAAATAACATTTTAATAATAATAAAAACAAAGTTTTTGAAATTGATGACTTGGACCAAATAATAAAGAAAAGCAGCCAATAAATGCCCAACATAGATGGGAACTCCTTCAGTACTGTTTAAAAAGCATCCCAGGGTGATACCTCAAGAAGTTGGTTGAGAAAATGTCAAGAGTACATGTCTGCAAATTCTAGGCAAAGGGTGACTACTCTGAAGATGCTAAAATATAACACAGTTTTGATTTATTTTGGATTTTGTTTAGTCACAACATAATTCCCATAGTTCCATTTATGTTATTCCACAGTTTTGATGACTTTACTATTATTCTAAAATGTGAAGAAAAAAAAAATTATAATAAAGAATAAGTGTTTCAAAACTTTTGACCAGTAGTGTATGTATGTATATATATATATATATATATATATATATATATATATATATATATATATATATATATATGGTACATTTCAGAGTAACATATTCCATGCTTCTAAGGGCACTGTAGCCCTGTGATTTTTGCATATGTGTTTTTTGCATGAGTTTGTTTCAAATTTGATCCTAAATTTACATTAATTTTAAGAGTGAACATATTGATGAATTGCCTTATTGATTAAAAGTAACACACAAGTTTGCACAAATGAATGCACACACACGGTTAGTAAATGAGTTATGTTAATATTTAATGTCCTTTTTTTTATTATTTTTATTTTTATTTTAGGAAATTACTTAGCTGAACCTATAATTTCACTGCAAAAATTAATTAGTATTTTTGTATTGTTTTCTAGTAAAAATATCTAAACATTCTTAAAACAATATAAATTTACTTGACAAGCAAAATGGCATAAGATAGTTTGTCTTGTTTTCAGATAAATGTAACTAAATTTAGTGAAGTTAATGCTTAAATGAAGAAAATTAATTGAAAACAAGGGAAAACAAGTTTTTTTTTTTTTTTTTTTTTACCCTATTGGCAGATTTTTTGCCACAATTTAGATGAAAGTAGGCGGTAAAATTGATTTCATTTAAAAGAGATATTTGTGTACATTTTACATTAAGTCAGCAGTAATTCATCAAATAATGATCAAACTAATGAAAAAAGTGTTATAACCTGGCATGTATCCAGATGCCCAGTGTAGACAAATGCACTTTCGGAATATTAAAGAGAGGATTTACATTTGGTCTTAGCAGACGCTTTTATCCAAAGCTACTTACAAATGAGGAACATACAAAAGTGTCTTACAAAAGTCAACAATATCTGCAGTATTGCACTTCCAAGTTCTCAGAGTAGCTGGATTAGTGTAGATGCTAGAGCAGAAGAAAGTGGAAGACAAAAAAAAAAAAAAGTATTCTTCTTTTTTCTTTTTTTATTATTGTTATTAGTATGTGCAAATGGATTATAAGTGCTCGTGGAACCTGTGTGTTTTCAGCTGGTTCTTGAATGTTAAGATGGTTTCAGCAGAATGAGTGGAGGTTGGAAGCTCATTCCACCAGAGAGGAACAGAGAAAGTGAATTATCGTGAAGTGGACTTTGTCCCTCTACCAGACGACACTAGTTTATTAACCACAGAGAGTGAAAGGAGACATAGACCTGGAGGAGTGAATTAAAAAAAGAGGGTGCTGTTCCACTGGTTGTCCTGAAGGACAGAGTCAAAGCCTTGAATCTGATGCGGGCAGCTGCAGGTAGCCAGTGAAGTGAAATCAACAGGGTTCATTAGCCCTCTTTGGTTGATTGAAGGCCACATACACTGCTGCATTCTGGACCATCTGCAGCGGTTTAATTGTGCTAGCTGGGAGGATGGCCAACAGAGTGTTACAGTAGTCCAGTCTTGAAATGACCATAGCTTGGTCCAGGAGCTGCGCAGCATATTTAGACAGGAAAGGTCTGATTTTCCTGATGTTGCAAAGCCCAAAGCTGTAAGACGGGGCGGTTGAAGTCCAGGCGGTTGATGCGCATCCAAGTACAGTTCCTGTGATGCCCACATCAGAGAGGGTGGACAGGAGGATCTGGTTGTTCACTGTCAAAAGCAGCAGACAGGTCAAGGAGGATGAGGAGAGATGACGTGGATTTAGAAGTTTCTAGTTGAAAGATACATGTTGATGATATGTGTGAGTATGGGTATGATTGATGGAGAGGCAGAGTGTAGAAAATGGGAGTGGAAAGGGTCAAGGGGACAGGTGGTAGGACAGTTAGAAAGAAGCACTTTGAAGGCATCAGTCTCGGAGAAAAGGAGAGAAAGGAAAACGGGATGGGATGTGGAAGAGTGCAGTTGTGGGTTTGTGGTGTAGAGAACTTCCTGCTGATGCTCGCTACACTGACTTCTGTTGACTTTGCCACCTTAATTACTGACAGAGAAGTAATGGGAGGAGGTGGATGAGGATAGAAAGGAGAAGAGAAGGTTGAAAACAGTGAGAATCTGAAGTGTTACTGATCTTATTCTGGTAATAGTCAACATTAGCAGCAGAACACTAGAGGAGAAAGAGGAGAGAAGAGAATGATACTTGCTCATGTCAGCAGGGTTTTTTGACTTGCGCCACTTCCTCTCCCCAGCTTTGAGTGTAGTGCAGCCAGGGAGACAGACCCAATTAAGGCAAGACGTTAATGTTGATCAAAGAGCATTTGTAGCTTAATTTACATCAAGTGAACAGAAGTAGTTAGTGAAGGGAATGCAGTGATCATAGAAGAGATCATAGAAGTGAGTGGGGGAGAGAGAGAGAGCAGAGATTATGGCGGAAGGAGACCATAGGTGGAGATAGAGGTAAGGAAGAAGGGAGAGTGACAGAGAACTGGATGAAGGAATGGTCAGAGATAAATAGAGGAGTAACAAGAGGATTATTAGAGATACAATTAAAGGTAAGGATGAGATCTAGTTGTTTTCCTGCTATGTGTGTTGCAGGTGTGTGCATTCTTGTAAGGTCAAACAAGGTCAGAAGAGGTTTGTCCAGGTCAGCCGCTTAAGCTTTGTCCAGGTGAATGTGGATGCAGAGTGCCATCCTCAGGGAATTAGGACAACAACATGTCTAGCACTTCAACGAAGTTGCCTATTTGCCTTAGTGGCAATCATGGCATGATATTCGAAAGATGTGTTATTGCAGAGATTTTAGAGAGGAGTCAATTTCCATGAGTTGGAAATGATCAAACCAGTTCCCACACCCCACCCAGTCAGAAGAGGGATGTGGGTGAAAGTGAAGTTGGTAGAGAGAGCTGAGGGAGATGTTGTGTTGTCTGCACAGATCCATGTCTCACTCAGAGCCAAAACATTGAGTTTTGAATGAATGGCAAAGGTCGGGATGAAGTCAGATGATGGCAGTTCCACAGTCCGACAGAGCCTTAGGTGCAACCTTAGGTGCACTCGAATGCATAGTATACGGTTTATGCGTGTGGATTTTCGCATACAGTAAACAACTGGAATGTACTGAAAGCACATTTAACAAGCATAACCAGGAAATAACAGTAGCATAACAAAAAGATAAAAGGGGGAAAAAGGAGGGGGCATGCAGTGGAAATTAGACCTTCTGCATGAAAAGGTTAAACGATCTACAGAATTTTGTTAATCTGTACATAGTGTCAGTGCTAGCATAAATAAACTGGATATTACATTCTTTTGCCCATAAGACTAACTTTTGTAATTAACATTAAGAGATACGTATTTCTGATGATTACATGATAATTACATGATATTACATGAGATGACTCATTTTATGTTGTTCTGTGCACAAAACCGCCTGGTAGGAAGTGATCAAGATGTTTTGTTCACAGTTTTTAGAAGCTGGTCATAAAATATAATAGGTAATGTCTGAATGTACATGAATTACTTCACAGTGACCAATTACTTACAATAATTACAGATTACAACTTACATAGTCTGGATAGGTAAATGTCACATGCCAAGAACATGTACAGTCATATTTTATTTGAAAATCAAAAGAAAGAAATAAGAAATTATATTTAGTATCAAGAAAATTTTTTGGCATTCTGATCTTATTTTCATAACAATTAAACAGAAACTGCTTTTTTTGTAGCCAAGACTAAGTTCCCTTTCTATGGAGTTATAATACTGCCATAAGTACATTCAAGTACAAAATGTATGCATTGAATGCACTGTAAATTGCTTTGGATAAAAGCATCTTCTAAATGCATAAATGTAATGTAAATGTAAAAATGTCGAGAGCGTATGCATTTAATGCGAGTGAGTACTTCCATGTAATGCGCGAGTGCAAATCTCTTCACTCATGCCGATTTCCTTTGCTCTCGCACAAAACTGGATGCGTACTTTCAAATAAACTCTGCACTCTTGTGAAATCTCCCAGCTCGCACTCAGAAAGTGAGTGTGTGCGCTCAAAATATGTCCTGTGCACTCGCAAATCTCTCTATGTTCTCAGATTCCCTCTGCTCTCGCAGAGTGTGCATGCTCAAAACGTGTCCTGTGATGCCTCAGGGCGAGCAGGGAGATATCACAAGAGATCAGCGCATATTTGAGAAAGCGCATCCAGTTTTGTGCAAGAGCGAAGGAAATCCGCGTGCAGGCGGAAAGATTTGCACTCACGCATTACATGGAACTGTTCTTGCATTAAATGCATGCGCTGTCAACATTTGACAGTATAATAACTCCATACCTTTCAAGTCAGACACTTCAACACTGTGGCAGTAGCTGACACAATGAGAACTCTTCCTAGGAGTGACGATCTCTGTTCGCCATGAAACCCAAACCCAAAATTCCATAAGACATTGGTTAATGGAGAAAAATAACCTTGGGGGGAAAACAGGCTCACTGTGGGGGCCAGTTCCCCTCTGACTAAACAGAATGAATATAATACCAGTGTTAGTTATTAATGTGTAGTACAGGTCATAGTTTAAATTAGTAAACTAAGTAAATGTTAGAGGCCAATGTTTTAACAAAAATATTTTGTATGGACTGTAAGATTAATAACTGAAGTCCTTGAAGTCCATCCTGAATTAACTGTGGAAGTGCACACAGATGCATTGTCCTTTGTTATTTGGCTGATAAAGGTAATTCATTATTTAGTTAGCAATTAATTTATAGTCTGTGTATTCCATTTTGAGAGTGAAGTCCATCCTTTGACCAAAGTGATGCAGTCAGAGGTCATTGAGATGCATCGCAATGAGGCGCCTCCCTTCATGTCGCATAGCAGCCCTCTCGCTTTCTCTGCTGTTGCGAGCCATTAGAGATTTTGTGGTGTGACACTGGTCACTACATTGCCTGTCTTGCTGTTGTTAGTGACATGCCAGTAGACTGCCATGCTGCAACACTACTTAAGATGTACAAAGCATTTTTTTCCTGAACCTCCCATGACAGAAAAAAAACACCTGTGTCCCCACTACAGCCTTGTCGCTTTCCTTGCTTTCACAAGTCGAGAACGTGTTGGCAGCATGACGCAAGATACTTTTAAGTGCCTGCTTTACGATTGTTGACGACATGTCAAAACACTGCTGTCGCAACATGGGGATTTGACGCATACACAGTGCTTTCTTCAGGCCTCAAGAAGGCCCAGTAAAGTGGCCCTCTTGCCTCCCCACCATTGACGAGCTGGAAATGAGAACATAGTCACAGTGTGTTTACTGTTTCTGTTGCTGTCGGCTCCATGCCATGAATGTTATGTTCCAACAAAGTTTTCGAACCCTGTTGTGGTTATACGAGGCACAAAACTACTAATGACTGTGCTTCAGTTCGCAAAGCACCTGCCTCACTTTAATGGCGTCCTCTCCTCCACCGTCATGGTGCGAAACGTGCAGATTTGAGCTTAGAGGCACAATGTCTACTCCCCAAAGATGTGATATGTACCGTAGTGTACCTGCAGGCAGAACCCCTTGTAGGGAATTAGAGACTTTGTGACAGGGTATATTTACAACTGCCAGCATTCATCACCAATTATATGTAGGGAATTTGGATAATGGTTAGCTTATGGCTTTAAGCAGATGGCCACCTCGGTGTGGAGCCACGTTGATGAATTACGACGTTGGAGGCGAAATTCTCTGAATTGGTTACAAGAATTGGGGACGTTGAGAAATGGATTGATTATCTGGAGTCATCGGAGAGGGGGAATTAGCTGCTAATCTGCTAGCGACCAAAGTAGATTTGCAGCGCATTTGGGAAAAGCTGGAAGACCTTGAGAATCATAATCAGTGAAACAACGTCCGAATTGTTGGAATTCCTGAGCATGAAGGTCGAGATATGGTGAAGTTCCTAGATGAGCTCTTCCTGAGTCTGCTCGTCATAACAAGCCATAAACTGGAAATCGAGTGAGCTCACAGAGTCCCGGCTCACAGATCCGCTGAGGGAGACAGGCCCCGATCAATCCTGACCAAATTTCTGAGAACATCCAATAAAGATCTTGTGTTACACGAGGCGAGGAGTAAAGAAAGGCTTTCTTGGAAAAACCACAGCATTTTCTTGTTCCCAGACTTTGCGAATTCGACAAGAGAAATGTGATCGATTCAAGGAATGCAAGAAACTCTTACATCAAAGGAAGATCGCTTTTGCACTGATGTTTCCGGCCAAATTGAGAATAGATACTAAGGATGGCAGCAAAATATTTACATCAGTGGACTGAGGAAGTTATGGTGTGTTTCTCATGTTGCCTCCATGTGAGCTTGTCTCGCTGAACATACACTTGACTTTCCGAGGAAGCTGGACATCTTTCTTGTTTCTTTTTGTGCTGGTTCCGCCTAGTGGCTGGAGTTTGTTTTGTGGAATAACACTCCTTTGGGACAGTTGTGGATGAATCTGCTCGTTCTTTATGCTTACGCCTCCTATTGGCTGGAGTTTGTTTTATGGAGTATTTTTTGCAGGACATTGGATTAGGTCATCTGCTGCACTTATGAACAGCCGGCTCACTGAACATTCGTTTGACTGCCTGAGGAAACTTAAAATTGTTTTTTTTTTTTTTGTTTTTTGTGCTGTTCCGCTAGTGGCTGGAGATTGTTTTGTGGAGGAACACACCTTTGATACAGTTTTGTGAATGAATCTACATGTTCTTTGTGTTTATTCTGCCTATTGGCTGGAGTTTGTTTATAGATTATTTTCTGCTATGTAATTCTGTCTCACAAAATTTTTATAGAAACACCGGACTTGAGTAATATGATGGCAAAGTTGTCGCGGGGGCTCTCGTAGGCATACATGGACTGTTTGAGTTTAGAGGAATGGACGCCGGTTGGCGCTGTCGTGTGCAGGGTTAATGCACACGTTTTTTTTTTTTTTTGTACTGGGGAAAGTTTGGGGTTTGATTATTGCACTAATGGGGAATGTGGTCTTTATAATTT
Organism: Myxocyprinus asiaticus; assembly: GCF_019703515.2. Classification (NCBI taxonomy): domain Eukaryota; kingdom Metazoa; phylum Chordata; class Actinopteri; order Cypriniformes; family Catostomidae; genus Myxocyprinus; species Myxocyprinus asiaticus. The sequence continues at coordinate 37,778,596 of NC_059381.1, read as the reverse complement.
TATTTTTGACACACAATCTATTTTTTTCTAACATGTCAAAATGTCAAATGTTAATATGAGTAGACTGTCTCTCTCCATGTGGAATGTGAATGGGTTGGGGAACCCCATAAAAAGGAAGGAAGGTTATTTTTTTTCTTAAACGTAAGAAATATGATATAGTGTTTCTTCAAGAAACGCATCTTTCCCGCAGGAAGCTGAAAAATTTGGGAAGATAAGGGGTGGACACGTTTTCTTTAGTGATAGATAAATTAGGAAGAGTCATTATTGTTTTAGCAAAAATTCAGGGGCAAAGGTTGATTTTGGCTAATATTTACACACCTAACGCTGATGATTAGGGCTTTTTTTATAGATCTTGAAGGGATGTTGCAAGCCGCTGGAACCCCTCATGATATAATATTGGGAGGAGACTTTAATCTATTGATGGACTCATTCCTTGATCATAGTATAAGCCCCCTAGAGCAACATTGACGCTTCACAGCATGTGTAAAAATCTTAGTCTTACAGATATTTGGAGACTTTTAAACCCATCTGGGAGGGACTATAAATGATTTATTCTAGAATAGATTTTTTTAAAATATATATATCTAAGTCCCTCATTTCATCTGTTGTTGATTGCTCAATTGGAAACATCTTAGTCTCAGATCATGTCCTGATCACGGACAAAAAGAAATCATATAGCTGGCACTTTAATGTATCCCTTTTGCAAAATCCTGATTTCCAACAAATTTTAAAGGCTGAAATCAATGTTTATATGGAGACCAACTGGTCCTCAGTATCCTCTGTGGGCGTGGTTTGTGAGGCACTTAAGGTGGTTCTTAGGGGCCGGATCATATAGAATGCCTCATTCATCAAAAAATCCAAAGCACGAGAACTCGTGGAATTGGAAGGGAATATTAAAAGTGCAGAGGCAGAGCTGAAGCACTGAATGTCGTCTGATGGCCACAGAGAATTGACCCGACAGAAATACAGATATAATACTATTTTGTCACGGAAGGTGGAGTTCTGGCTATTCAGGGCAAGACAGTCATACTTTGAGTCGGGGATAAAGCAGGGAAGCTTTTGGTTAGATATATAAAGCAGAGAGAGTCTTTTTCTACCATTCCCTCAGTGAAATCTGCTGGTGGTGAAATATATACCGCCATTGATATTAATAATGCTTTTAAAGAATTCTATTTTGATATTTATAGTTCCACATCTTCGTCTACCGATGAAGACATTAGAAACATTGTGGAACCATTAGAACTCCCTAAACTGACGACTGAGCAAAAAAATTTTCTTGATTCTGAGATAACCTTGGAGGAGCTTGACAAGGTAATTAAGGCCTTGCCTACAGGCAAGACTCTGGGGCCAGATGGCTTTGCTGCTTAATTTTTTAGATCTTATGCTACAGAACTGGCCCCACTTTTGTTAGAAGTTTATACGGAATCATTAAAGAATGGAAAGCTTCCGCCAACCATGACACAAGCCCGGATTAGTCTGATTCTTAAAAAGGACAAAGATCCAAGTGAGTGTCAGAGTTACCGTCCAATTTCCCTGATCCAGTTGGACGTTAAAATATTATCAAAAATTCTGGCTAACCGATTAAGTTATGACAACTCTTTTACATATAGATCAGGTTGGGTTTATTCGGGACTGCAGCTCTTCTGATAGCATTAGTCGTTTCATCAATATCATGTCGCAGCCATCTCACTTGATGCTGAAAAGGCGTTTGATATGGTACAATGGGATTATCTATTTAAGATTTTGGAAATGTATGGGTTTGGGAGTACGTTTATTGGATGGATTAAGTTACTTTATAGACACGGTATGTAGCGGCGGTACAAACAAATGGATTAATTTCAGATTATTTTACTCTGGATAGGGGCACCCGGCAGGGTCGCACTCTTTCCCATTATTGTTCTGTCTTGCCCTGGAACCATTAGCAGCCACGATAAGAAAGGAGAATGATTTTCCAGAGGTGATGGCGGGAGGTGTGGCGCATAAGCTTCTGCTTTATGCAGATGATATTTTATTATTTATCTCTGACACTACTAGATCTATGCCTTGCCTCCATGGAATTATTAATTCCTTTTCTAAGTTCTCAAGATACAGAGTGAATTGGTCTAAATCCGAAGCTTTGGCTCTGACAGCATACTGTCTGATAACGGCTTTTCAGCCGGGCACCTTCCGGTGGCCCAAACAGGGCATTAAGTATTTGGTATTTTATTTCCAGCAAATTTGTGTGATTTAGTTAGAATTAATTTTGACCCCTTCATAAAAAGGTTTTCGAGCGATGTGGGCAGGTGGGCTTCATTACATTTATCGATGATTGGAAAGGTTAATGTTATAAAAATTAATTGTATTCCAAAATTCAACTACCTGCTACAGTCACTCCCTATAGATGTCCCCCTCTCTTATTTCAAGCAATTTGATAGCATATCAAAGTCCTTCATTTGGAATGGGAAACATCCCAGATTACATTTCAGTAAACTGCATAGGCCGATTGACAAATGTGGGCTAGGCCGATTGACAAATGCGGGCTAGGCCTACCCAAGGTTTTGTTTTATTATTATGCGTTTGGTCTCAGACATTTGGCTCATTGGTTGCTTCCACTTGAGAGAGCCCCTCCCTGGTTTTGTATTGAACAGGAAGTTCTTGCCCCTATTTCACCATTGCAAAGCCTTTCTATCAAACTAATTGGAGAAGTTAAGTTACACCCCTTTATCTCTCATTTACACTCTGTATGGACAAAAGTGTTAAGAGTGTTTAATATGGACATTTATTTAAATGTTGCCTCGAGCATATGGATGAACCAAAAATTATGTATTAATAAGTCCCCTTTCTGTTGGTCAGAGTGGATTGTGAAGGGGGTTACTACACTCGGTGACCTATATGAGAGTGGAGTGTTGAGAACCTTTGAAAATCTGTTTCAACATTTTGGGATTCCCAGATCTCAGTTCTTTAGATATTTACAGCTGCGACACCTGCTCTGTATTATTTCTGGGAGTAGCATACACCCCCTAAAGTGGAAGATACTCTGGGAGAGGTGATTACTGCTTTTGGAAAAGGTCATGAGGCATCAGTGTATTACTCCCTGCTAATTCAGAGTCTGAGGGAAGGAGCTTCAACCTCTCTAAAGAGATTATGGGAAAAATATTTAAACTTGGTATTGGAGGAGGGAGAGTGGGCTAGGATTCTAAAAAAAACATAAAGTCTGCATCTAGAGATGTGGTGCGCATTATGCAATTCAAGTTTTACATAGATTTTATTGGACCCCCCTTGATTGTATAGGATTGGTCTTAAAGACACACCCACCTGCTGGCAATGCCATTCAGAGGATGGAGACATAACCCATGTCTTTTGGGGGGGTGTTAAGATCCAGGAGTTTTGGTTGAAAGTTGAGAGTCTTGTATGTGATATATTGGGCACTCAGCTTTTATTTTTCCCCAGACTCTGTATTTTGGGTGATGGGGTGGTCATTGACGTTGAGAATAGGCACATAAAGAGTTGGGTCCTAATTAGCATCATGATCACCAGACAGGTTCTTTTAAATGGTTGGAGGTCGGCTGGAGTACCCCCTTTCATGAGGGTGCTCAGAGATGGGGAGGGTGGCGGCCTTTGAAGAAGGTCATTTAGAAGGCTAGGAAAATCAAATTTGTTTATAGAGAAATGGGGCAGATACCTGAAATTACTGGACGTGTATATACATCTAGTGAATATCTGCTCTCTTTCTAACAAAACAGACAAACAACTTCTAACCCATACAAATAAGGACTTTGCTAACTCTGTGGCTCTGTGCTTCACAGAAACCTGGCTGAGTGAAACCATTCCAGACAGCGCATTACATCTGCCGGGCATTCAGCTGTTCAGAGCAGATCGCATCGCGGAGTTAACGGGGAAAACGAGAGGTGGTGGAACATGCTTTTACATCAATGCTAGTTGGTGCACAGGTGTAACAGCATTGAAGAAGATGTGGTGCCCTAATTTAGAAGCTCTCTTCCTCAACTGTAAGCCTTTCTACTCGCCATGGGAGTTTTCCTCGTTTATTCTGGTGTGTTTACAGTCCTTTACTGTAGATTTGAAAAGCCCAGTCTCACACCCTACACCCGCTCTGACCTTCAATTCACACAAACACCAACACCTCCTGCAACCCCCCTCCTGCAACTCAACCTGCACTTAAGATCTGTGAAGAGGATGTGTGCCGGGTCATCCGGAAACAAAAGACAAGGAAAGCACAGGGCCCAGATGGTGTTTCACCCACTTGTCTAAAAGCCTGTGCTAACCAGCTGGCCCCCATATTCACACAAATCTTCAACACATCACTGGAGCACTGTGAATTTCCCAGCTGCTTCAAATGCTCCACCATCATCCCTATATCAAAGAAACCGAAGATTGCAGGACTTAATGACTACAGACCTGTCGACCTGATGTCTGTGGCCATGAAGTCATTTGAGAGACTGGTGTTGGTCCACCTGAAGGACATCTCTGGACCCTTTCTGGATCCCTTGTAGTTTTCTTATCGAGCTAACAGGTCTGTGGATGATGCAGTCAATATGGGACTGCATTACATACTGCAACATCTAGACAGACCAGGGACTTATGCAAGGATCCTATTTGTGGACTTCAGTCCAGCTTTCAACACCATCATCCCTGCTCTCCTATGGAATAAATTAACCCAGTTCTCGGTTCCCACCTCTATCTGTCAGTGGATCACCAGCTTTCTGACAGATAGGCAGCAGTAAGTGAGAATGGGGAAATCGCTTCCAGCACATGTACAATCAGCACTGGAGCCCCCCAGGGATTTGTGCTCTCCCCACTTCTCTTCTCCCTGTACACAAATGACTGCACCACCAAGGACCCCTCTGTCAAGCTCCTGAAGGTTGCAGATGACACTACAGTCATCTGCCTCATCTAAGATGACGACGAGTCTGCATACAGAAGGGAGGTTGAACCGGTGGCTCACTGGTGCAGTCAAAACAATCTGGAGCTGAACACACTCAACAGTGGAGAAGATAGTGGACTTTAGGAGGAACACCCCAGCATCGACCCTGCTCACCATTCTAAACAGCATTGTGGCAGCAGTGGAGTCATTCAGGTTTCTGGGCACTACCATCTCACAGGATGTGAAGTAGGAGACCACATTGACTCCATTGTGAAAAAAGACCCAGCTGAGGAAGTTCAAGCTGCCACAGGTGCTGCTGATCCAGTTCTGCTCAGCAGTCAAATCTGTCCACTGCTCTTCAATAACTGTCTGGTTTGATTCAGCTACCAAATCAGACATCAGAAGACTTCAAAGGAGAGTCCGGACTGCTGAGCGGATTATTGGTTCTCACCTTCCCACCCTCCAAGAACTGTACACATCCAGAATGAGGAAAAGGGCTGGAAAAATAGCTTTGGACCCCATTCACCCAGCACACTACCTTTTTGAATTGTGCCCTCTGGATGGCGCTATAGAGCTCTGAGCATCAGAACAGTCAAACACAAGAACAGTTTATTCCCTCAGGCCATTCACCTCATGAACATTTAAAACTGCCCCCAATACTCTCTATTTTGGCAATACAATCATGTGCATATTCAACTATTCATTCACATTTAAATTCCATATATATTTATTTGGCATATCCTATCTCTTCTGTACAATACATTTAATCACCTTGCACATAATTGTATATCTGTATATAATATATTTGAACAACATTATTGCCCTACTGTATTTCCTCTATATATTTATCTGTTTTATCTTATTTTTTATTCTTATTTCACTGAATATATATGTTTATATGTATATTTCAAATGTTTGTATGTACACTGGCAGCCAAAAGTTTGGAATAATGTACAGATTTTGCTCTTATGGAAAGAAATAGGTACTTTTATTCACCAAAGTGGCATTCAGCTGATCACTGTCACAGTCTGTCTCCCTCATGTTTTTCAAGGACTCTTATTTTGAAGTTTTTCCCCAGACTACATTTCCCAGAATTCACAGCCCTCATCACGTCCATCTGTTCCTCATCATCCTCACCTGTCCTCCATTCCATCATCTGGCCTTGTTTGTATAAATACCCTCCTGTTTTGTTCATCCATTGTCAGTCCTTGAAATGTTACGTTTAATGGTTATGTTGTGATGTTTAGATTTATAGTTTGTTCCACTCCAGTGTTTGTTCCACTTCAGCATTTGTTCCACTCCTGTGTATATTATTGAAAGAGTGAAAGTATTCACTCCTGCATCCCTCCTCTCTTCCTCTCCAAGAACACAGTGTTACAGAAGGACTGACCTAACAAGATGGAAATACCCGCTGACATCGCAAGGGGACCATCCAGTTGAGGATTACGTCCGTGAGTTTTTACAACTGGTGAATTTAGTGCACTTTAATGAGCACTCTCTGGTGGTTTTCTTCAGGACTGGTCTAATAGTGCACTAAAGGAGCTAATGCCTCCGGCGGATCCTCACTGGATGCTGCTCGAGTTCGTGGAGGTGGCTCTACAAGTTAGCGGCTCACCTTTCACTGTGGGTGTGGAGGATGATGACTTTGAAATTCCTCCCACAGTGGACTCCTCCACGGCTCTGTCCTCAAAGTCTCCCAAGGCGCCTTCCTCGAAGCCTCCCACGGCGCCTTCCTCGAAGCCTCCCACGGCTCCTCCCTCGAAGCCTCCCACGGCTCCTCCCTCGAAGCCTCCCACGGCGCCTTCCACGGCTCCTCCCACGACGCCTTCCACGGCTCCTCCCACGACGCCTGCCACGGCTCCTCCCTCGACGCCTGCCACGGCTCCTCCCTCGATGCCTGCCACAGTTAATGAGCCAGTGCCCACGCCTGCCATGGTTAATGAGCCAGCACCCACGCCTGCCACGGTTAACGAGCCAGCGCCCATGCCTGTAGCCTCGACCGTCCCAGAGCCAGTGCCTGTAGCCTCGACCGTCCCAGAGCCAGTGCCTGTAGCCTCGACCGTCCCAGAGCCAGTGCCTGTAGCCTCGACCGTCCCAGAGCCAGTGCCTGTAGCCTCGACCGTCCCAGAGCCAGTGCCTGTAGCCTCGACCGTCCCAGAGCCAGTGCCTGTAGCCTCGACCGTCCCAGAGCCAGTGCCTGTAGCCTCGACCGTCCCAGAGCCAGTGCCAGTAGCCCCATCTGTCCCAGAGCCAGCTCTTGTGGAGCTAATAGACCTAGACTTGATTCCCACCCTGATTCCCACCCTGACTACCCTCCATCCTCCTCTGGTTCAAGCCAGCATAATGGACACCCTGGTTCCGTCCAGTGTCCTGGCCCTTCCTCTTCCACTGGCTCCACTTAGGACATTTCCTCCTCCTCCTCCTGGTCAGGCAGGCTCCTCCCACATCACTGGCTCGACCATCGCCCCCTGTGAAACCATGGTCAAGGGGAACCTGAAACCCTCCGACACCACCTAGACTCTCTGAGCCCAGGACTCCGCCTTGGCCCTTCGTTCCCTCAGTCCCACCTCGGCTCCACCATGGTCCTTCAGCCAATTGGCTTTTCCGGGGTCCTCGTCCCTCCAGCTCTGCCTTGGTCAGTCGGTCACCTTGCTCAGCCTCGGTTCTCCAAACCTCCAGCTATGCTTCATCACTCAGAGCCTCTGTCTTCACCGGAGACCTCCTTCCCTACGGCTCCACCTCAGTCCTCAGTCCCACTGGCTCCGCCTCTGTCTTCAGATCCCCCAGCTCCACCTCGGTCCTCCGAGCCATCGGCTACTCTCCGGGCACCAAGTTCCCTGGTTCTGCCCCTCAAGTCTCTCATGGCTCCGCCTTCCATGGCTCTGCCCTTTGAGCCTCTCATGGCTTCGCCTTCCTTGGCTCTGGCCCTCGAGCCTTTCACGGCTCCGCCTCCCTTGGCTCCACCTCCCTTGGCTCTGCCTTCCATGGCTCCGCTCCTCGAGCCTCTCACGGCTCCGTCTTCCCTGGCTCTGCCTTCCATGGCTCCGCCCTCAGAGTCTTCCAAGGGGGAGGGGTTAAATGTCAGTCTGTCTCCCTCATGTTTTCCAAGGACTCTTATTTTGAAGTTTTTCCCCGGACTACATTTCCCAGAATTCACAGCCCTCATCACTTCCATCTGTTCCCTATCATTGTCACCTGTCCTCCATTCCATCATCTGCCCTTGTTTGTATAAATACCCTCCTCTTTTGTTCTTCCATTGTCAGTCCTTGAAGTGTTATGTTTAAATGTTGTGATATTTAGATTTATAGTTTGTTCCACTCCAGCATTTGTTCAACTCCTGTCAACTCCAATCTTTATTAAAAGATTGAAAGTATTCACTCCTGCGTCCCTCCTCTCTTCCTCACCAAGAACCCAACGTTGCTATCACAATGTATAGTCAGGACATTAATAATGTAAAAATTACTATTACAATTTGAAAAAAAATTAACTACTTCAAAGAGTTCTCATCAAAAAATCCTCCACGTGCAGCAATGACAGCTTTGCAGATCCTTGGCATTCTAGCTGTCAGTTTGTCCAGATACTCAGCTGACATTTCACCTCATGCTTCCTATAACACTTGCCATAGATGTGGTTGGCTTGTCGGGCACTTCTCACACACCATACAGTCTAGCTGATCCCACAAAAGCTCAATGGGGTTAAGATCCATAACACTCTTTTCCAATTATTTGTTGTCCAATGTCTGTGTTTCTTTGCCCACTCTAACCTTTTCTTTTTGTTTTTCTGTTTCAAAAGTGGCTTTTTCTTTGCAATTCTTCCCATATGGCCTGCACCCTTGAGTCTTCTCTTTACTGTTGTACATGAAACTGGTGTTGAGCAGGTAGAATTCAATGAAGCTGTCAGCTGAGGACATGTGAGGTGTCTATTTCTCAAACTAGAGACTCCGATGTACTTATCCTCTTGTTTAGTGGTACATCTGGCCTTCCACATCTCTTTCTGTCCCTGTTAGAGCCAGTTGTCCTTTGTCTTTGAAGACTGTAGTGTACACCTTTGTATGAAATCTTCAGTTTTTATTTATTTTTTGTTTTTTTTATTGGCAATTTCAAGCATTGTATAGCCTTCATTCCACAAAATAATGACTGACTGATGAGTTTCTAGAGAAAGCTGTTTCTTTTTTTAAATTTTTGACCTAATATTGACTTTAAGACATGCCAGTCTATTGCATACTGTGGCAACTCAAAAACAAACACAAAGACAATGTTAAGCTTCATTTAATGAGCCAAATAGCTTTCAGCTGTGTTTGATATAATGGCAAGTGATTTTCTAGTACCAAATTAGCAATTTAGCATGATTTCTCAAGGATAAGTTTTTGGAGTGATGGCTGGTGGAAATGTGGCATGTCTAGATTTGATCAAAAATTACTTTCTTCAAATAGTGATGGTGATGTTTTTTACATCAGTAATATCCCGACTATATAATATCTAGACTAAAGACTCATCTATTTAGCCAGGAATACACCTAATTTATCCTTCAATTCACAGTTAGGCTGCTTTAGTAAGGCCTGCTGAAACCAGAAACCAGCAACACTGATCATGATCTATAACTCTCCAATACATTTTATGGCATCTATGCTAATATTATTCTATATGTATCCATGTCTCAACCTCGGGATTCATATCCTGAGGTCACCAGAACCAGCTGGATCCAGCTCCATTCCTGCTTCGTGTTGGACTCCACTGCTACGTGTCTCTGAGTGATGACGACTGCAGCCAGTGCCAGCCAAACATCACTTCAGTCTATTACGATGGACTTAAGAGGATGAACTAATGCCAACTCCAACCATAAGATATGGGATACATCATATGCCATGCAGCTTTTTAGGATCGACAGATTTCTAGGAACCGATATGATTTGATAAAATACACAGCCAAATTCTCTTTGAATACAAACAAGACTTTATTAACTAATCTACAACATACAACTAAACTAACAAACAATTAAACTAACACACAGACAAACATAAGTAAGTGAGCTGGCTAGTAAGTTGGTAAGTGAGCTTTGACAGAAGATAGGAAATAATCCGTAACAGAAAAATAAGCTTTATAAAGTCTACAGACCATGCCTTGAGAACCGACATTACTTAATTTAGTATGTCTCAATTTGCAGTCGGGTAAGAAATTATGTATAAAACACCAGCACTTTCAATGAAAGTTTGGAGGTTTGTACTTGTGTAAGTTGCATTGCATTGTGTTGCATTGGTTGTTTGGCTGGGTCTGTAGAAAGACTTTGTTGCATCAATGTTTGGAATTCTGTAGAAGATCATGGATGCCAGACTGGTGATGGAATGACCAGGTCAAGCCCCGGAAGTGAGGGTTCCTGCAAGGGAGACTCGGGACTCCCCATCACGTGAGAGCAAGAAGAATGAAGAACAGAGAGCGTTCGTCCTAGGTGGGGAGGTTTTGTTGAGTTGAGGTTGGCTGCACCCCAAAGGTGTCTTAAGCCAATCAGAAGTGTCTTTTGCTAGGTTGCATGGTCATTTCTGTCTTCCCCTCAAGATAATTAATTTACAACCTGTTGTTCTAAGGTTTGTGAGTTTCCAGCTCAAAAAGTGAACATTTTAATCATGAATTTCATAAGAGAACTATAACTGCAAATAACCCAAAAATATTTCACACCATCACTCTGGAATTTAAAAGACAATAAATTACATACCAAAATAGTTATAATTCAGTTATAATGCATGATAAAACATCCTATTATTTAGTTTGTTAGTTTTAAACATGGATAATACATTACAGGTTATGAGAAACATAATTGTCGGGGTTATCATCTGCATAGGATGCATTTGTCAATTTTAAGTATAATCCTACACATGGCTGTGTATTTTGATAGTAGTAAAATAAGTCAAAGTTCATGTCAAATGTTCATGAATTAAGCTTCATGTGAGCTGGTGAGCTGGAAACATGCCTCATGATTAGTATGATTAGTATGAATAATTCTGCATGTAATTGTTCAATTTCTCTTAGTTTTCTTCTGTGTCAATGCACTACACCCTCTGGGCTTATTACAAATGAGGCCTCTCCAATGTTGGGTCAAATCGGAAGTCCCTCATCTCATGTGGCGACATACGTAGTTTCCTACATCTTCCGGTGATATGCTATTGTTACCCGTGCTAGCTATGTGGAGAACGCCCGCATTCTATCAGAAGGTGTTTGTGCTCGGCCAAGTGGCCAGAAGCAAAGTTTTCATGAGGGACGCATCCGACATAGGATGTTAAGCCCTGTGTGACAGTTGTCCAGTCTATGAACAGGTCCTCCTCCTTTTAAATCAGACAAGGCTCGGAAACTGTACATGCTATGTCCCGTGATAGCATCACTATCAATTCAGTTAAGAGTCAATTCAGGCTAACAGATCAGCTCTTTGGCTGCTTTGGAGACCATTTTAAAGATTTGGCCATCTGCAAGCAAAGGCTTTCTCACTGGGTTATTGATGTCATTGAGGCGTGCAGTGTTCCATGGGTGTTAAGGCCCACTCTACCAGGAACATGGACTCCTCCAGGGCTTGGGCTTGGGTGTGTCCTTGGAGGACATTTGTCTGACTGCAGACTGAGCTTCCCCTGATACCTTTGCCAGGTTTAATAACTTGTGCATAACTTCTCTCCCTTTCCAAATCCTTGCTGTGGAGGAGAGTTGATTTCTCAGTGTTTACTGCCCTTATGGCTGGTATCATTGTGTACTGGCAGTTGGTCATGACTTTGCCTTGAATCTTCTTAGTGTGAAGAGAAATATTTTTAATGTTCCACTGCCTTGTTGGCTAGTGGCTTTACTTTATTCTTTTGGTCATTGAACATTCTGAACTCTTTCCCCACTACAGTGTGGATGAGTATCTCTGTACAATGTTTCTCTACCCAGCATAGAGAGTCATTGTTATATTTTCTAACCATACATGGTTATTGAGTTTCTCTCTTTTCCTTTCTATCATTCAATATGAAGGGGAGACTATGTCAATGCCTTTTCAACTATCCTAATGGCTAGTAGGCGTTGCCTTGTGCGTGTGAATAAGTAGCACGGTGTTATGGTATACAATTCCCATAGCGTCAGCAACTGATGCAGCTTCGAATTGACCGACTTGAAAGGGAATGCCAAGGTTATGACTGTAACCTTGGTTCCCTGAAAGGAGGGAATGTGACGTTGTGTACACTCATCACACTACTGATTTCTCGCTGTTAAGGGACTGAGAAATGCACTCTCTTCCTGTCAGCTGAATAATCCTGATGAAATGGAGCTGTGCTCCAGTTTAAATTCCCACGATGGTGCATGCATCAGGGGCGTAGCATCAGGTGTCATCTGCCAATAGATTGGTGTGATTTTAAAGGGCTTCAGCACTGCAAAAAAAAATATATATATATTTATATATATATATATATATATATATATTGTCTTGTTTTCCAGTAAAAATATCTTAACATTCTTAAAACATGATTTATTTAGTTGACAAGCAAACTGGCATAAGATTTTAAGTCTTGTTTTGACAGAAATCTAATCAAATTTAGTGAGATTTATATTTAAAACAATAAAAAACTGTAAAAACTTAAGAAAAATAAACTTTTTATAAAATAATGGCATCTATTTATAAAATAAACAAGTTTATTTTGTTTACCCCATTGGCAGATTTTTTTCTTCTTGTTTTAAGTCTAAAGTTCACTAAATTTTGTCAGATTTATCGTAAAATAAGACTTAATATATTATCAAATTTTGCTTGACAAGTAAATAAATCACATTTTAAGAATGTTAAGATAAATTTACAAGAAAACAAGACAAAAATACTTGTCTTGAAAATATTTGTTTTGCAGTGAGTGATCATCACTCCTGGGAGGAGTTCCCATAGCGTCAGCTACCAAGATTACAGTCACATTGGTAATGCATCAGTTTATGTAAGAATATGTTATATTTGATAAAACTTTTAACTAATATGTTATCTGTTGTTTTTAAAAGTGTGTTTAGTAGATCCATGTGTAATTTGTGGACACAAATATGATTTTGACAGTGTTATGAATCCCATTTAACACTAATACATCTGGGATTATTTCTCTTTCACTGTAAAAGAATGTTGGTGCATTGGTTATGGAGTGTGGTGCTGTAATCACATTTTAGATCTATTGAAGAGCACTTTATTTCTTGAGAAAATGTGAGCGAGAAAATATGAGCTTCCATTAGGTGAGACTGCCCATACAGAATAAACAAAGCACTGCAACAGGCAAATGGCAGAGCAGCCAAATTTGAAATGAGCAAAATGAGGACATATTTTCAGTTGAGGGTTTGAAGACATGAATACATAAAGACATGAATGATTCAATAACATTTGATTCCTGTGTGGTAGAATGGAAAGTCTTCCTGAAGGGGTTTATGTTTGTTTACAGTGGAGTCCTGACAGGGCACACTCTTAAACTGAGCTTGCACATAGAAACATAAAAGAAAAATACATTTTACTGTTGGGTCATGAATCCCTATAGAGACAAAATAAAAGTTTATGTACAGTATCAAGAAATTATTTTGGGATCATGTTGATTATGTTTTTTAACATGTTCAGAGGCATCCATTTACATTTTTGTGCAACTTCTTGTTTCCTTTTTTCTTTATAAAATGTGTTTTTCTATTGCATACAATATCACACCTGTCAACACCATCAGATACAAAAACCTGTACTGTCAAGTTAAATATTAATAATTCTAATATTTACATTGCTGAATAAATGAACTGACATTATGGTTTCAAAATAATTTTTATCTGCAACTATTGAATTGTCACCGCTGTAAAAAAATAAATAAAAAATAAATAAATAAATAAATCTGATAGTGTTGATAAATGTACCATATATCAAACATGAACTAAATGCAGTAGTCATTTTGTTTTTCTGGCACTGCTCACTGCAAACGGGACTGGTACAACTTTACATTATTCATTATATTACTATCTATACATGTTCACTTTGTAAAGAGCATATAATAGGATTCATTAATGACAAATAATTAATTTACAAATGCATTATAAATCACTGATATGTGGTTATAAAACATGCATAAAAGGGTGACTTGCATGCAATACCTGTTAAATGGTGAGCCACTTTACCTCATATGTTATAAATGCATAATAACACTTATTTAACAACAGTAACCAATGCACTTAAAAGTTCTGTATGGTTTAATGTCATCTAGCTTTCTTATATGATATAGCATGAGCATGAAGACATGAAAAGTGTTTTCAAAAGGACTTTAGGAAACTAGCACAAGGTAAGTTTCCTTGTCACTAGGTAATGTGACAAGGAAAGTGACAACACAAGTGAGTCAAGACGTTAGTGAATATAAACAAAGCGGACTGTAGCAAAATTACTTATCTTACTATATCTCACTATAATAATCTATTTTTGCTCCATTGTGACATAAATCATGAATTGGGTCATTTAATGTTTATTATTATTATTATTAGTAGTAGTAGTATTAATATAAATATAAATAATAGTATTTATTAAGCATTTATAACATATAAGTTAAAATTCTAACTATATGGCAAGTATTGCATGAAAGTTGTCTTAAAATTCTCACTATTTGGCAAGTATTGCATAAAATGTTTTTTTTTTTTTTGTACATGTTAAAACTCCATGTTAATGATTTTTAATGCATTTGTAAATGACTTATTAGTTATAAATGAACCCCTTTATAAACACTTAGCAAAGGGAACATTAATGTAAAGTGTTACCATATAACCTGCTTAAAATAAGGTAAATTATCTAGAAACAATTTCTTTCCCATTTGGATGACGGTTGTGACAGAAACAAAGTGCTTTTTGGCTTTTTGTCAAGAATTTGGATCCACTGTTCAATTTCACTATGGAGAGATGAATCAAATAATGTACCATTAGGAAGATTAAATGCATATATATATATATATATATATATATATATATATATATATATATATATATATATATATATATACACTACCAGTCAAAAGTTTTGAAACACTTGACTGAAATGTTTCTCATGATCTTAAAAATCTTTTGGTCTGAAGGCGTATGCTTAAATGTTTGAAAATAATTTTGTAGACAAAAATATAATTGTGCCACCATATTGATTTATTTCATTATAAAACTAAAATTTAATTTAAAATAAAAAAAAAGTTTTTGAAATTGATGACTTGGACCAAATAATAAAGAAAAGCAGCCAATAAGTGCCCAACATAGATGGGAACTCCTTCAATACTGTTTAAAAAGAATCCCAGGGTGATACCTCAAGAAGTTGGTTGAGAAAATGTCAAGAGTACATGTCTCCAAATTCTAGGCAAAGGGTGACTACTTTGAAGATGCTAAAATATAACACAGTTTTGATTTATTTTTGATTTTGTTTAGTCACAACATAATTCCCATAGTTCCATTTATGTTCTTCCATTGTTTTGATGACTTTACTATTATTCTAAAATGTGAAGAAAAAAAAAAAAACTATATATATATATATATATATATATATATATATATATATATATATATATATATATATATATATATAATAAAGAATGAGTAAGTGTTTCAAAACTTTTGACCGGTAGTGCATATTTTTTTTTTTTTCTCCCCTATTGTCCCCAATTTGGAATGCCCAATTCCCAATGCGCTCTAAGTCCTCATGGTGGCGTAGTGACTCGCCTCAATTTAGGTGGCGGAGGACGAATCTCAGTTGCCTCCGTGTCTGAGATCATCAATCCGCACATCTTATCACATGGCTTGTTGAGCGCATTACCGCGGAGACATAGCGTGTGTGGAGGCTTCATGCTATTCTCTGCGGCATCCACGCACAACTCACCACGTGCCCCACCGAGACCGAGAACCACATATTATAGCAACCACGAGGAGGTTATCTCATGTGACACTACCCTCCCTAGCAACCGGGCCAATTTGGTTGCTTAGGAGACCTTGCTGGAGTCACTCATCATGCCCTGGATTCGAACTCGCGACTCCAGGGGTGGTAGTCAGCATCGATACTCGCTGAGCTACCCAGGCCTCCCAATTTTTTGCATTGTTAAAAGTGCACACAGTATACAGCTTGCCTCGAAATATCTTAAAATTGAAAACAGCACATGAATTATTATTGTATTAAGCACTTCTACAATCAGGATAAGTAGCAGAATTTGGTTATCAGTCCTGTTTTAGAGTAATACAAGTATGTTCACACACAGTTTCATGATAAACAATTGTGACAACCGCATTCTATAATCAAATTAACTCCCTTAAATTTTCAGGACTAACATTTGCAGATATATGTGATATGAGCCCATCCCAAAAATAGACAAGTTTGACTTCAGTTATTCATTCATACAGATATATTTGAGCCACCACTGTGAGCTGTTTCATGAACAGGACGATTCAAGAGTCACACCTGTTGTATACAGTTGTCAATCATATACACTGACTGTGTGACACAGCTTAAGTATACGTTTGTATTCTGCCACTGTTTCCTGCTTTAAAACGCTTATAACGAAAAAGTGACGCCTGTCTGTAAAAGAACTAAAGACATGCAATGAAATCCAGTAGAATCTAAATATCCTGGTGTGTCATCCTCCAGTTTCATTCTGTTCATACTGATGCATCAGGAATAAATGATGGGAGCTGTTTATGTGCACTGCGGCATTGGCTTGTTTGTTGGCAAAGATTTTAGTGGTGCTTGGAGAAGTTTACAGAGAAATCAATGGAGAATGCTTTAGATAGATGAGAGCTGCTTGCGTTTGGTAGCGATATCTGTCTCTGCCATCAGTGTTTGTGACTGACAAACATCACACGGATAGAGCACAACACTAGACCCTTATTTAAGTGTTGAGTGAGGAACCACTGGGCGGCAAATAGAGTCTGTTAAAAGCTGTTTGAGAAACAAATTTGTCTTCCTGACAAGCCGGATTGTTTTTTGCAACCTGGTCTCATAGAATCATATTACTATACCTACATTTTTGCTAAATGATCTTTACGTGCCTTGTTGTACAAATTGCAGCAGTTTTCTGGTGAAATAAACACTAGAGGCGCTACAACAACAATGACTTTTATTCACTTTCACACAAATCATGTGTAAAATGGCAGATTATATGTTCATAAACTCTTACTCTTATAGCTGTGAAATTACATAAGGAATGCTCTTTTTTTTTAAAATAGTAGGTCTAATTGAAAAATGTCCACGTGGGCAGTCATAGTACTTTGTAAAAGAAGAAGAAAAAAAACAAAACAAAAAAAAAAACATCAAAGCCAAAACAGTCTCTTTAAAACTGGGCAAGGATTAGGACACTGGTGCTCCAGAGACAAAGCCAAAGTAGTGAGTTTTGGAGAATATTCTACCAAAAGTTAAATGAGTTCATCAATCGAGAGCACTGTATTATAAATATTAAAAGATAAAATCAACTGTTCATTTTGAAGCTGAATGATGACAATCCAGTGTTTGTGTTTGAATATTTTTAGATACTCAAGGGGCATAGGAGGCCTTGTAACTATTAATGAAATATATTGTTTGGGGGTTCAAGGGTATCCCCTGAGAGAAAATTTTGAAAATGTAAAAGTCTGAATGGACCATTTTAATATTTTCCTTAAAATGAAAATCTACCAACAACAAACAATGTATAGCACAATAGTGAAGCTTAAAAATACCATTAGCTAAAGTTAAGTAGGCCTATAAATGGTCAGACCAAATAATGGAAATGTTCTCATGAGAACTCCACTATGCTACTAGTAAAATCTTTTTTTTTTTTCCTTGCCATTTATGCGAGAGATGATCTTTGATTAATTTTCACAAAAATAATCTGTTTGTGAAAGGCTCAAAACATGCTGATTAATAAAGCTAATTTTAGACGAAAAAAAAAAAACATTATAGTTTAAAGGCGCTCTGAAAGCACATTGTCCTGTCACAAACCTGGTTTAGCTGAATGGTCGGATTCATTTCAGACACATGAAATTATATTCAACTGGCTTCATTCTCGTTTTCTGCAGTGTGTTTTACGAAAGATGCCAGTATCCATCTATATTGCTGCTCACTGTATTTCTCCGCTATGGTCTACTGTCGTTAAAATAACCGCATCTGCAACTTTGTGCGCAGCACGTGAAAGGGTATAAATGAAGCGTGTTCTGTAAAAGAGAAAAGTATTCAAGGATACAGCACTGAAAGGTCAGTGCTATCTGCGCCTGAACGCTTAAGCTGTACGCAGCTCCGTTGTTTTGTCACGCTGATCACTTGAAGTATAGAAATGGTTAGATGGTGCAGCAAATATCAAGATGTCTCGCGGTCCGGGTGGAACCAAGCCGAGGTCCGGACCTGGACCACGGTCTGCTAATTGGTGACCGCTGTTATAGAGCATTAACCTTAAAAACCTGGGTCCTTCTTCACAAAGATTTTTAGAGGGAATATTATATATAATTTGATAGATTATTCTGCTGATGGATGGCAGAAATTCGCAATTCATCCACGCTTCACAGTTTTATTTTGATGTGGCCAGCGAGCACAGAGTTCCCAAAACCTTTATCTCCAGTGTAATTAGGATGTTTGGGTTTGTGGGAGAGGTAACTGCATCATTAACTAAGTTTACAATAATAAAAAAACACCCTCGCGATTCAGACAATACCGTTTTAAAGGTATATAGTGTAATATTAATATATGTAATATTACAATATAATATTATTAAAATACATCGACTCGATTGTGATTCAGGCAATGCCTTTTTAAATGGTCAATGTCATAATAAGATTCAAATATATTGTTTTTAATTTGGACAGCAGCCATGCTTCTGATCGTTCGTGAGTGACTCTTAGGGAGTCTAAGCTGTCGTGGGTTTAGGATCTGCTTTTAGTGTTAAAATGCTTCATGAATTGCTCTTAAACGAAAATTTTAGTCCAGTGATTGGTCAGTCTGTTTTTCCAACAAGTATTGGTGTAGTGTGAAAAAAAAAAAAAAAAAAAAAATACTATAGGTAAGCAATTTTTAGGTTAATTTCCTCAAAACTAAACACTGTGCCTCTATGGCACTATACAATTTGATCTGGGCTGCATTTCCCAAAAGCACTGTAAGCTTAACTTGATTGTAGATGCCATTGGCACCAATGAGTTCTATGATCTACATAGGCTTAAGATGCTTTCGAAAAACACAGCCCTGTTTGTTTGAGCGGCATGTCCAGCCCAACCCAGCAACATTGACTCAACCAATGGCATGCATTTGTGTCAGGACTATCTGTTTGTTTGATCAATGGCAGAAGGAGCGAATATTCGACTGAAAACTCACTTGAGCTAAATATTTTTATTGGCCGTCATTTCCACAAAAAAAAAAAAAAAAAAAAAAAAAAAAAAAGATGTAGTTTTCCCAAATTATATATATATAAAAAATAAAATAATAATAATTAAATTAATATTATTTAATTGTGTCAATTTAGGATACATAAAATGTTAGTTATTAAATTAGCCATTTTATTTCAAAAACATTTAAAATGTAATTTCCACCACAGAATACAGAATTTGAGATGTGCTGGAAATTACACTGTGGTGGGCAATTTTTGAAAAAAAAAAAAAAGAAATTACATAAATCTCATGTGATGCATAGAGACACTGTTGGACATTGTTGGTAGACATATTTAAAAAAAATATTGAGAATGTGAAAAATGTTTTAACAAGACTTTATTTTCTAGAAGTCCACAGTGCTAAAAGGCCCAACATTGAAGGAACACCCGTTTATTTTTGCAATTCTGTTTGGTGGTGCTTGTGGCACAGAAATTACACTCTTCGGCTTTAAATAGCTTGTTAACTTTTAGTTAAGCTAACTACTTTTTTTCAAATGGGCAGCTTGACTGTAGTTCAACTGTTTGTAGCTTTGCAAACTGCACTTTCAAAGTAGCTTCCTGAACACTGGTGTTGAGCCAGAGCCCTAGAAACAAATCTGATATATCGTATCGCCATCCTGGGATAGCCAGTGGAGGAGTTGAGACTGCTTGAGACTCAAGCTCAAGCAACCATTGCCAATTACAAGTGAGTTGCATCTATGCTGCTATGGGAAAGTTAAATGCTCTGGGAGGTGAATTATATCTGACTAAGCATGCTGCCTTGTCTTTGTACTTTACATGTAGACCATACAATTCAGAATACTTTCCTTCATATCTCATTGGCCTGTGGGAGCTGTCATGGTCACAGAAGTGCTGTGTTCCCCTGGCACATATTAAAGCTGTGTAGGACATAAAGGTAGGTCATCGTAAACTGTGTGAGAGGATATGAGGACAGATCTCTACTGGATGTTCAAGGCTAGACGTGATAAACAAGCATCATTATTGCCACCAACACTTTCTTGCGGCATGAAAAGAACTCTTTTAGACTGGCTTGAGCTCCACTGAATACTTTTTTACTAATTTCTCTAACTAGTGGAATATCATCAGATGTTGCAGAAAGCAGACAATGTGTCTGAGCAACACCTACTGAAGCCACAGCGACTATTGATACTAGTTGAGGTTATTAAGGAACAATTAAATATCACTCAGCCAATACTGTTTTTGTACCAAAAGGAATAGTTCACCCAAAAGTAAAAATACTGAATAACTTACTGTTGCCCTTTTCTTACATTTAAAAAATATATTGATCAGGGGATTTCAGGCTCTGAAAGTCCAATAAAAGTAGTCAATGCGACCACTATTTTATGTCCCTGACCACCGGAGCTCTTAATTATCATTTCTGAATATGCATATTCAGAGTTGCTTAATATAGGATATTTGAAAACACACAAACAATAAGCTTTGAGAGCCACATACAGTTGAACAGTATAGGAAGATAATCAGGGAATTATGTTCCTTACGAAAATTAACAACAGTGTTTGTGGGGAAACCATAGTAAACACAGAATTACCTATGGTTACTACGGTCATAAAAATCTTGACTATTAAACCAATGATTAATTGTATATAAAACCATGGTTTCTGCCTGAGGAAGGATACATACGATGCTACCTTATAATTTGGCTAAAACTAGATATCTTATGAGGCAGCATAATTAAGATACCTACCTTTTTGAAAAGCCCTTGAGTCCGGAGCGTGCTTATGATACCTTAAAATGCCACCACTGGAGGAAGATCATTAGGTTTTGAAACAGACCCTATGCCATCTGACCATGGAACTAGTTGTTTTGGGGTTCATTAGAAAATATTCTTTGAACCAATGTAACAAACTAAATTCAGCAGGACCTGTATGATGTTTTGTAATACAGCCCTGTAGAGAGTGCAGATTTCTGTCATGAACATTCTCAGAAGTTAGCAGCTTTGAAAATATATCAATCGCTAGATTTCTTCTACTTTCCACAAAAGTGTCTGATCATGCTATCTTGCCAAAACTTTTTTTTCTTCCTATTGCCTTTCAGATGACTGAATGAGGTTGAGAGTGAGCTATTGTTGCCTGTGTACAGTGTTCAAAAGGCAAATGCCCAAAGTTTCAGGCAAGTATTCCAGATAAAGCATTTTAAATGAGACGTTAGTATTCTGAATTACAGTGAGAACAAAAAAATATATATAAATGCAAGCAGCAATTAGTAGATTCCAGCGGGATCTGTAGGAAGCTACCTTAATGTAGTAGTTGAAATTGGCTTAGTGGCTATATTTAAATGCACATCATGTTTTGATTAAGATCCATTTTCTGGTTAAAGATGCACTATGTAACTTTGTGCTCTCTAGCTACATCTGTGGTTGAAACATAAAATTGCAAGCTATTTACGGAAGAACACTTCACGTCAGTCGTGTTTCAGCACTGCTCTTCTGGCAGATGAATCTCATGATTTGAGATTTGCCTATGTGTGATCATGACTGGGAGATATTCAGAGCCAGAGTCATATCTTGCTATTTTCATATTGATATTATGTTCCCTATCTGTCACTCACTCGACATTGTGTCGATGTAGTGACACAAGGGGTCACTCTTGGGAGCCCGAGACACCTCTGGTCTTTGATAAAAAGCCAATGAAAATTGGCGAGTGGTATTTGCATGCCACTCCTCCGGACATGAGGGTATAAAAAGAGCTGGTGTGCAACAACTCATTCAGATTTTCTCTTCGGAGCCGAACCGTCGATGTTTACTGAGCTGACTGTTCATTCAACTCTGCTGGATCTGACGGCGCATTTCAGTGGCTTCTCCCTCCTTTGCACTGGTGCACTGCAGAGAACGCCCCTGGGCGCTTCGGCAGAAAAAAGAGAGAATATTTTCATAAAAGAGTATATTAATCTAAAAGAGTGGCACACACGGAACGTCTTTTTAAAGACGCATCTTTTTAAAGATGCCTTTCCGTTTGTGTGTTATTCCTGGTTGCGGTCGTTACCTCTCAACTTCAGATGGTCTCGATCGCTGTCTTTCGTGTCTGGACACGACCCACGCGGAGACAGCATTCGTGGACAGCATTCATGTCCATGGCAACCTTGCTGTCGCGGCTTGCTTTGATAAGCAAGCCACCCCAGTGGCTCCCCGCCTCGGTCTTTCTACCTACGGGTAGGAGGCCAGCGCGGCTAGCACTGGGGGCGATTTGGGGACCCCAATGGGACTGCCTCCGCCGGGTATCCCACTGGGCCTCCCATTCCCCAGCACGCTCGTCTGTCCCAATCAGGCTTCCGGATGAGTCTGCCGGCTCGTCTCACGGTGAGTCCGACCTCTTGTTCGTAGCCCACGAAGCTGATGAGCTCTCGAGCACAGCATCGGAGAGCGGGCTTGTCCAGTTGGACGCAGAAGCTTCAGCTGGGCTCCCCCCTTCGGGGACGATTGCCCAGTCACAGGCTGATGCGGAAATGATGGATATGCTTTCCCAGGCGGCCGCGAGCGTCGGGCTAGAGTGGAACCCTCCGCTCTCCCCCGAACCCTTGCGGCTCGATGATTGGTTCCACCCCGCTCCAGTGGCTTACTTACAGGAAGTGCACGAGGAGCTGACAAAATCGTGGGAGGCACCTTTTACTGCCCAGTCCTGATTTCTCAGCTCCCCCGCCCTCACTACCCTCGATGGCGGGGTGGCCAGGGGCTATACGGTGATTCCCCCAGTGGATAAGGCGCTCGCTGTGCACCTATGCCCACAGAGCGCCGCCACCTGGCGCGGACGCCCAAAGCTCCCGTCCAAGGCCTGTAGGTTCACGTCGTCCCTGACAGCCAAAGCCTACAGTGCTACTGGACAAGCCCCCTCTGCCCTGCACACCATGGCTCTCCTACAGGTCCACCAAGCCAAGGCGCTAAAAGAACTGCAATAGGGTAGTTCCACCCCTGATCTGATGCAGGATCTGCGCTCGGTGACCGAACTCGCTCTCTGGGCGACGAAGGTCACGGCGCAGTTTCTTGGGCGGGCGATGTCCACATTAGAGGTCCAGCAGCACCACCTTTGGCTCAACCTGGTCTCGACAGTGAAGCAGCAGATGGAGGCTATCCGGCGCGGCTCAAGATCCCGCACCCCACCTGCTCGTCACCAAGGGTGTCCCCCACCGGCTCCGCCGCAGCCCGCCCCTTCGGCCCGGCCCCGGCGTGGAGCCCACCGCAGGAAGCAGACGCCACCCGTCTCAAGTGCCCCTGAGATGGGCGACCCAGGGTCAACGAAACCCACTGCCTTGGAGCTGGTAAGAAGACCACTCCATCCCCCGGTGGAGGGCCGGGAGTAGAATATTTAGTTGCCTTTTCATTTGATTTCGCCACATGCCCAAGTGGCTGCAGTACCCAACAGTTCAGCAAAAGAGCGGTTTCCTCGTTTCCTGGATCACATAACCGGTGTGCACGGCCGTCATCACGACCACTGTCCACCTTTTTATCCTTGCAGGATTGGCGCTCCAGCGGCAGTCTCCCTGCCCCTGCATGCCCAGCTGTGGCACAGATCTGCCCCCGATGTGACAGTTTCCATGGGTTGCGAGGACAGGCCTCTTCCTCCTCCATCCCAGGCTGTTCCGGGGGTGGTCACAAGGAGCCAGGTAAGTGCTTTGATGTCCCTAGACTCAGCATGGCCACGACCTGGTGTGGCACCTCTAGCTCCGCCCCACCGCGAGGCCCCACCTGCCGGTACGTCTGATGAGATTGTCCCTTTGGTCCCCCTCGCGCGGAGCTTGGATGCGTGGCTTGCGCTTTCCAATCTGTCGCGATGGCTGATCCGGACCGTCCGACTCGGCTACATGATTCAGTTCGCCAGGCGTCCACCCAGGTTCAGCGGTATCCACTTCATCTTGGTGTAGGACGAAAACGCTGCTACCTTGCGCGTGGAGATCACCACCCTCCTGTGGAAGGGTGCGATAGAACCTGTCCATCAGGCTGAGATGAAGAAAGGGTTTTACAGCCCCTACTTCATCGTACCGAAAAAATGGTGGTGGGTTGCGGCCAATCTTGAACCTGTGAATACTGAACCGGGCTTTACACAGACTCCCGTTCAAGATGCTGACGCAAAAACGCATTCTGGTGAGCGTCCGGCATCAAGATTGGTTCACGGTGGTAGTCCTGAAGGACGCGTATTTTCACGTCTCGATTCTACCTCGACACAGACCCTTCCTGCGGTTTGCATTCGAGGGTCGGGCATATCAGTACAAGGTCCTCCCTTTCAGTCTGTCCTTGTCCCCTCACGTCTTCACGAAGGTCGCAGAGGCAGCTTTTGCCCCGTTAAGTGAGGTGGGAATTCGCATTCTCAACTATCTCGACGATTGGCTAATCCTAGCTCACTCTCGGGACATGTTGTGTGCACACAGGGACTTGGTGCTCTCGCACCTCAGCCGATTAGGGCTTCGGGTCAACTGGGAAAAGAGCAAGCTCCTCCCGGTTCAGAGCATCTCTTTTCTCAGTTTGGAGTTGGACTCAGTCTCGTTGACAGCTTGCCTCACGAACGAGCGCGCACAGTCGGTGCTGGCCTGTTTGAAGGCATTCAAACAGAAAACAGCGGTTCCACTGAAACTCTTTCAGAGGCTCCTGGGGCATATGGCATCCTCAGCGGTGGCCACCCCGCTCGGGTTGATGCATATGAGACTGCTTCAGCACTGGCTTCAGACTCGAGTCCCGAGATTGGCATGGCGCCGTGGGACACATTGCGTGGTCATCACGCCAGTCTGTCATAACCTCTTCAGCCCTTGGACCGACCTCACATTTCTACGGGCAGGCGTTCCCCTAGAGCAGGTCTCCAGGCGCGTTGTGGTCGCGACAGACACCTCCAAGATGGGCTGGGGCACCGTTTGCAACGGGCATGCAGCCACCGCCTTGTGGACGGGCCCGCAGCTGCATTGGCACATCAACTGCCTCGAGTTGCTTGCAATTCTGCTCGCCCTGCGGAGGTTCCGGCCGTTGATCCAGGGCAAGCACGTGTTAGTTTGGACAGACAACACGGCAACGGTAGCATATGTCAACCGCCAAGGTGGTCTGTGCTCTCGTTGTATGTCACAACTCGCCCGCCGTCTCCTCCTCTGGAGTCAGCAGCACCTCAAGTCACTGCGAGCCGCTCACATCCCGGGTGACCTCAACACTGCAGCGGACGTGCTGTCATGGCAGGTTACCCTCAGGGGAGAGTGGAGACTCCACCCTCAGGTGGTCCAGCTGATCAGGAGTCAATTCGGACAGGCACAGGTAGACCTGTTCACCTCCCAAGAATCCTCACACTGCCCGCTCTGTTATGCCCTGACCGAGGCACCTCTCGGTATAGACGCGCTGGCACACCGCTGGCCCCCTGGCCTGCACAAATATGCGTTTCCCCCAGGGTGCCTACTTGCACAGACTCTGTGCAAGGTCAGGGAGGATGAGGAGCAGGTCATCCTGGTAGCACCCTACTGGCCCACCCAGACGTGGTTCTCGGACCTCACGCTCCTTGCGACAGCCCCCCCTGGTGAATTCCCCTGAGGAAGGACCTTCATTCTCAGGGACGGGGCACCATCTGGCACCCACGACCAGACCTCTGGAATCTCCATGTCTGGCCCCTGGACGGGACGTGGAAGACCTAAGCGGTCTACCACCCACGGTGGTAGACACGATCTCTCAGGCTAGGGCCCCCTCTTCAATGCGCCTGTATGCCTTTAAGTGGCGTCTGCTCGCTAAGTGGTGTTCTTCCCGACGGGAAGACCACCAGAGATGCGCAGTTGGATCGGTGCTTTCCTTCCTGCAATAGAGGTTGGAAGGGCGGCTGTCCCCTTCCACCTTGAAGGTGTACATAGCCGCTATAGCAGCACACCATGACACAGTGGACGGTAAGTCCTTAGGGAAGCACGACCTGATCATCAGGTTCCTGAGAGGCGCCAGGAGGCTGAACCCCTCCAGACCACGCCTCATTCCCTCATGGGACCTCTCTGTAGTTCTTCAGGGTCTACAGAGAGCCCCCTTTGGGCCTTTGCAGTCAGCTGAGCTTAAGGCACTCTCCTTGAAGACATATTTTGAATTAATTAATTTTACACTCAAAGCGCTTTTACATAAAGAACAGGGGACTCTCCTCAAACAGGGCCAGTATTTACCAGTATATTTTAATATGATTAATCAAGTGTTTTATCTACTATTAATGTTTGTGTTGTACTAAACTTAACAATTTAAGAGGTGCAACTGGTGATATGGCTGATACGAGTTCAGTAAAATACTTTTTATAATTATATTATACAGCCTCACTTTATATTGCAAGTGAACTGTAATTCTACAATAGAATGTCTATGCAATGCACACAATAACTAAAAACATAAAACGAGGATTGTATAATGATGCGGATAAAATATACTTTATTAAACATGAAAATAAAATGCATTTATGCAATATAACAATTACAAGGAGTCAGTTTCAGAAGTCATACATATTACATATTAGAAAACCAGAAAACATATCCAGCATTATAACAGATAAACAAATTCCCCAAATGGATAACAGATAAAACATCCATCCAGACTGCAGCGATGCTGTCCTGAACTTTGTGAATGTGACTGACTGAACTAAACATAATCCTTTCCCCAGCCGGAACTCGAGACAGCCAGCACTCCTTTCCTGTGTTTATGGACATGCCGTAATGACGCAAAGATGAACGAAATAAGCCAGTGATTTCGCGCCAAATCCGACCCGACAACTCAAAATACAAATAATTTGTATAGGCTTACCATAGTGAATCGGGTAATCTAAGGATTGTTTGGAATTGTTTTGAACACTGATTTTAAGAAAAATCTTACGTAGTGCATCTTTGAAGTTGAAGTGTGTAATTTCAAAAGATGGCAAATTTCGCAATATTTCTTTTACGCATTTTCACTTTGTCGATAATAAAATAGCGCGAAAAGTGGATGGAAACTAGGCTATAGATGCATTGTCCTTTGTAAATTGGCTGATGAAGGCTTTTTTTTTTTTTTTTTTTTTTTGGCAATTAAATGATAGTCTATGTATTCCATATCAAGAGTGTAGTCCATCAATAGACAAAGGTGATGCAGGCAGAGATCAATGAGGAGCATCGCAGTTCAACCGGCAGGTCATTTTGGTGAGGTTCGGTGGGGTCCATCCTAGTCCTAGTTTAACTAACTAAAGCAGCCTAATTGTGAGATGATGGATAAATTAGGTGTATGTCTGGCTAAATAGATGAGTCTTTAGTCTAGACTTAAACTGAGTGAGTATGTCTGCATCCCGGACAGTGTTAGGGGAGACTATTCCTTAGTTTAGGAGCCAAATATAAAAAGGATCTACCTCATTTTGTGGATTTTGATATTCTTGGAATTATTAACAAGCCATAATTTTGTGATCGTAATAAACGTGATGGAATATAGCATGTCAGAAAGTCACTTAAGTACTGTGGAGCTAGACCATTCAAAGCTTTGTATGTAGTTAACAGAATTTACAAATTAATACGAAATTTAACTAATATAATCATATTTCTTGGTTGTAGTCAGCACTCTGGCAGCTGCATTTTGAACCAATTGAAGTTTTTTTTTTTTATTGAACTTGATGGACATCCTCCCAGTAATGCATTACAATAATCTAGTCTTGAGGTCATGAACGCATGAATTAGTTTTTCGGCATCAGAGCATGTCTTGTAACTTAGCAATATTTCTGAGGTTGAAGAATGCTGTTCTAAAAACATTGGAAATTTGATTTTCAAAGGACAGATTGGTATCAAATATAGCACATATGTTCTTCGCTGTAGAAGATGATGTAACAGTACATCCATCGAGAGTCAAATTATATTTTAGTGGCTTATTTTTAGAGGTTTTTGGTCCAATAATTAGTACCTCTGTTTTTTTTTATTTTATTTTTTTTTATCCCCTTTTCTCCCAATTTGGAATGCCCAGTTCCCACTACTTAGTAGGTCCTCGTGGTGGCGCAATTACTCACCTCAAATCAGGGTGGCGGAGGACAAGTCGCAGTTGCCTCCGCTTCTGAGACCGTCAATCTGTGCATCTTATCATGTGGCTCGTTGTACATGACACCGGGGAGACTCCGCAAGTGGAGGTTAATGCTACTCTCCGCAATCCACACACAACTTACCATGTGCCCCATTGAGAACGAGAACCACTAATCGCGACCACGAGGAGGTTACCTCATGTGACTCTACCCTCCCAAGCAACCGGGCCAATTTGGTTGCTTAGGAGACCTAACTGGAGTCACTCAGCACACCCTGGTTCGAACTTGCGACTTCAGGGGTGATAGTCAGCGTCAATACTCACTAAGCTACCCAGGCCCCAGTACCTCTGTTTTGTCAGAATTGAGTAGAAGGAAATTTCTGGCCATCCAATATTTGATCTCATTGATACACTCTGCTAATTTGGAGAATTGTGAATTTTCATTGGGTTTAGAAGAAATATAAAGTCATAACAGTGGAAACTTATTCCATGATTCCTGATAATATCTCCCAGGGGAAGCATGTATGAGGAGAAAAGCAGAGGCCCTAAAACTGATCCCTGTGGCACTCCATACTTAACTTGTTTGATTTGACAATTCCTTGTTTACACATACAAAGTGGTAGAGGTCTGATAAATAGGACTTAAACCATGCTAATGCAATCCACTAATGCCAACAAAATTCTCCAGCCAATTCAAGATAATGTCATGATCTATCATGTCGAAGGCAGCACTAAGATCTAAAAGCACTAGAAGAGAAGTGCAGCCGCTATCAGATGATAAGAGCAAGTCATTTGTAACTCTGATAAGTGCAGTCTCTGTACTGTGATGGGGCCTAAATCCTGAAGCTCTCTCTCTAACTGCTGTCTCCAGTCGCCTTTATCCCTCACTCGCCTCATCAGGCTGATTGGGGTCCAGGCATGCATCATTCCGGCCCAGCCCCGCCCTCCTCTGTGCCACAGACTATGAGGCAAATTTTTATAGAGGAGAGAGGCACCTTCCCTGGAGGGATGGAGTCCGTCTCCCTTTAGCAGAACAGGTCTACCCTAAAAACTCTTCCAATTGTCAATAAATCCTATGCTATTCTATGCTATTTTGTCTTTTTCTCCATTTCATGTGCCAATTTAAATCGAGCTTTTATTTTGCCATTGTGTTTTTGACGACAGTGTGATTATTAAACCCCAAAAGCTGTGATTTAAATGTATAGACTGTATGTGCTGCACACTTCAGAGCACTCTCCTCTCTGTCATCTAGTACACACACAGAGAGCATGCGTGATGACCATGATGAGGTGTTTTTAGTGTATGAGCTGTCAGCTTCACACAATAATTTTGAAGCATGCAGCACATGCAGATTATATATTTATTCAATTAAATCACACTCTTTTGCAGTTTAATTATTACACTAGGACATATTGCAATTTTTATTTGATTAATTGTGCATTCAAACATAAATTTTCCTCCCAATTATGTCAAATCTGTGACATTCTGCATTTTACAGCTAATGCCATTCTTATGACTGGATTCAGTGGTTTAGTCCGTGTTTTCCAGATAGCGGAAATCATAGGGCCCTACATGTGCTAACCGCAGTATAAACTCCGATCGTTTAATTTTTAGAAATGCATTCACATCCTGAGGTGTAAAGGGCACATCACCATAATACCACTCCAGGGTGTGAATTTATTTCCCAAAAAATCAGCGGCCCGACCGTCATCATTGTTTAAAGTTTAACTTAAATGTTTTGGTAAACAAAACAGCAATGTTGGAATGAAAAAAAAATCATAATTTGCACTATATCAACACTTAAACTGTTTTGTCGAAGCAAAGTAGAGATAACAGAAGACGAGCAGAGAATGGATCTGACAGGACTTCGTTCATGACAGTCAACCGTTGATGTTGTTTCACGATGCCGCCAGCATTGACAAAACAATATGAATTTGTGTATTTGATACCTATCCCAAGTCCCGATCATTACCAAGTTTTTGTACATGTGACAAAAACCTTGTTAGCAACACAGTCAAACTGTTTTACTATTAATAAAATATTTTCCAGGACAAATAATTCCCTTACAAAAAAATCTAAACTAGCCGCAAATTTGCCGCTTGTTATTTCCACATGCAATGATTCGCCGCAAATATTTGCCAGACATTTGCAGCTCTTCGCCGGTAGTGGTGAACCTCCGGCAAACCTTTGGCAACAATGGGCAATTGGCCACAAACCTCATTTGCATGTGAAAATTATCAGTGGTGAGTTTGTCGCAACTCTCAATTTTCGTAAGAGTTATTTTCCAGGATATTTAGGTATTTTCTTATTTTCCATGACTGGAAAACTGCATTGCAAAATTCCAGGTTCTCCAGGATGCGTAGGAACCCTGGAAATAGTGTTGAACCTGCAGCAAACTTCTGGTGACAATGAAGAGTTTGCCGCAAAGCTAATTTGCATTTGAAAATAATGTGTGGCGAATTTACAGCACATTTGCTCCCATTTTGCCAGAAGAGCTGCAAACTTCTGGCAAACATTATTGAAATCATGATCACTGTTAAGATGTACAGTGAAAAAGGAGTTACATTTTGGTCTGTTCTCGCCTAAAACCAACTGGATCACTTAAGAAGACATTGATTAAACCATTGGAGTCTTACTGATTATGCTTATGCTGACTTAATCGGCTTTTTGAAGCTCTGATCAGCTTTCACTTGTATTGTATGGACCTACAGAGCTGAGATATACTTCTAAAAATATTTGATTGTGTTCTGCAAAAGAAAGGAAGTCATACACATCTTAGTTGGTATGAGGGTGAGTAAATGATGAGAGACATTTAATTTTTGAGTGAACTAACCTTTTAAAGCCCTTTATGTACTTGCTCTTATTTTCACAGTTCAATGCCATATAAGCGCAGGTAAGACCATGGATGGCTCCTCATTACCATGGTGGTGGCGTAGTGGGCTAAAGCACATAACTGGTATCCAGGTTGCTCCAAGGGGATTGTCCCTGTAATAAGTGCACTGTAAGTCGCTTTAGATAAAAGCATCTGCCAAATGCATAAATGTAAATGTAGGTAATGATACAACTTCTCATTAAGAGATATTGCCAGAGCAAAATTGTAACCTGATTTTTTTTTTATTTATTTTTTTTTTACATTTTTTGGAAAAGGCTGTATGTGTTAAATGGGTTAATGATAAAGAACCCACATTAACTATGTTCAATGAGAACAAACACTTGCAATTGAAGAGATGTTTGTAAAAATAAAAATAAAAATTGATTTTAATTGCTACACCCACAAAAACAAAACAAACCTGATAAAAGCCATGTCAAAAGATACCACAGACACATTTGTTCCCCATAAAGAGAATGGCTCACATATGAAAATGTTAGTCTCTAGCTCAAGTAGGATATCAGAGCTGATATTTTGAATATTGCTAATTGAACCACTAGTTGATGGGCAACTATATATCCAATACATCCCAAAATGACACAAAATGCAATTAGCTACAGGCCCAAAGTATGGACATTTTTCATCAGAGGAATACAAATTATATTTATTTTCAAAGTGAGGGAGAACAATAATAATAAGCCAGAACTTGCAATAGATTCCTATTCAAATAAGGCAACGTGACATATTATTTATCTGTAGAAGGGTAAATAGTGTTTTCACTCTGTACATTGTACCCAATAAACGTCTTTTATGTTTAGTTTTTACATAAAACCAAATCTGCACTCACGTTAGTCAGTTTTTTGGACTCCATTTCAAGGCAGTCCACATCAGCATTAACTATTTCTTCTATGCTACGGTCACTCATTTTTATTATTCCATTATCCTAATGACATGGGGAAAGTATCTTATTCAGTTGAAGTTTTGGGGCACAATAGATAAATGAGACAAGGCTTCTAATTTATCATCTATGTAATGAACAAAGCTTTTTCACATCTGTTTATTCAGAACATTTGTCATGATGCAAGCAATTGAGGGCCATGCTTTGTCGGTTTTTAAGTTTTAATAATCCTCGCTGGGACTTGGTGAATTCCCTCTGTAAACGCTCTCTCTCTGCTTCTTTCTCCCCTCACTGTATCTGTTTCTGAGACAGAAGGTGCCCATGGAGTATCAGTGTC
Source organism: Myxocyprinus asiaticus (assembly GCF_019703515.2). Taxonomy (NCBI): domain Eukaryota; kingdom Metazoa; phylum Chordata; class Actinopteri; order Cypriniformes; family Catostomidae; genus Myxocyprinus; species Myxocyprinus asiaticus. The sequence continues at coordinate 37,746,321 of NC_059381.1, read as the reverse complement.
CTCATTTTCATGTCACTATGCTCTAATATGCTTGGACTTCACATGGCAAAGAGGGCTGCAGAATTGGGCTCTATGCCTCCGCATATCCAGCTCACTACTTACATCAGAGTGGAATGAGTGTTAAGAGAAACTTTTGAAGTTGAACGTGAAGTTATCTCTGCCCTTTTTTTTTTTTTTTTTGTTTGCTCTCCACAAGACAGCTAAGACTATCACATGCATGGAAGAGATGAATCATCAACTCTCAAATGCTCTTTTTTTTTATTATTCACCAAACCGGTCTCATGACAGATCATAATAGTAGTACAAGATGGAAAAATCGTAAGAAAATCATACGAGTTTTACTTGTTATTTCAAAGAAAAATAAAAGAACCAATGAACAATGTTTTTACAATTTGTTCTAAGTTTAATCCATAACCCAAACCTAAACCTATCCAGAAGTGTAACCCCTCAACAAAACTCGAAATCTAACCCTGATTTTAATAGGGAAATAACTTTAGTGTACCATGGAAGAAAGAAACCACTGGGATTTGAAATAAGACAAGAAGTGTATTAATGCAATATCACACAAGCAAGAGTATTGTATGTCCAGATATCAGCATGGCTGTGATCTTTCCATAGGCACAAGGCCACAGAAATGTTGCTAGTATGAAAGATGCACCTAAGCCTCTGTTACCAGATCTGTCCTTAGTGCGGAGCAGTTTATTGTATATTTCTTGACAAACTCTTATTTTGACACCGACTCAGAAAGTGTTCTCTCATCCGCAATGTTGAAAGTTTTTGTTTTCTTCTTCCAACTCTAAACATTTGGGTATCAGGTAGGTGCCCTGAGAATGTCTTTCACGATTCTCAGCTGTAATGCTGAAGCTGTTGATAACTTAATTTCTCAGCTATAGTATAGTAGTAATCTGAGTGATCATGGAGTGAGAGACAATTCCGGAGGACTTTAAAAGAAACTCGATACAGTTTGTCAACGTCAGCTCAACTCATTCACAGCACACATAAGACAGTCTTTTGTCACCACCTGCTGGCTCATATCTTTAATGTCACAGGGATAAATGAAAATTCACACATTTAGCTGCTCTTACACATCTGCTCTACTCTTACATGTTTGGAATGCCACAAATACAAGCATAGTGATTAAAAAATTAAAGTGTCCCAGTGCTGATGGTGTGAGCTATTAGCACCCTTGGAACGCCTATCATCCAATCAGATTTGAGGAACGGAAATAACTGTTGTATAATACAGATATTTGACATACATCAGTCATCTGTATGTATTAATAAATATGAAATGAGTAACCAAATTTGTTTACAGATGTTTCCTTTCTTAAAATTAAGTGTCGGATTTTATCAATAAAATGCCTGTATTTTACCCATTTAAAATTCAGTTTGTTCATTTGTTGGTCTAAATGGGAATAAAAGTCATATTTTTTCATACAAAAAAAGTCACATGATATATTATGATTTCGCCATCTCGTACAAAGTTGTCGAGATACTATGTTGGAGAGCACATACAAGTGTGGTGTTTAGAGATCAACATACTTTTGTCCATGTAGTGAATGTACCTTGGGGCCTACTCAGATCGCTCAACCAGTGGCATGAGTTTGGGGTGATTCAATTTCATGAAACTGTTTGAAAACAGTATTTTTGCAATTCCAAGAAGTGATGCTAGTGGCGCAAAAATACCCTCTTCACCTTTAATTGGGTTATGTAAATGGCTGGTCCAGTAAGATTACCTAGCAATGTCACCATGGCCTAATTAAGATATTCATTAGCAAAGTCATCAGCATTTTGTGACATCACAACCAGCCAGTCGGTTATTGCCCCACTTCAAAACTTTTTCAAGCACCACTGTGCTTAGTGAATTCCAACAACGTCTCATGACAACTCATAATAACTCGTACGAGATGGTGAAATTGTAAGAAACCATGCAAATTGGCTCGTACACAAAAGTACATCTTTTAAACCAACCAATCAACAAACAAAATTACAGGGCCCTGGGTTGCTCAGCGAGTATTGACACTGACTACCACCCCTGGAGTTTCGAATTCGAATCCAGGGCATGCTGAGTGACTCCAGCCAGGTCTCCTAAGCAACCAAATTGGCCTGGTTGCTAGGGAGGGTAGAGTCACACGGGGTAACCTCCTCATGGTAGCGATTAGGGGTTCTCGCTCTCAGTGGGGCAAGTGGTAATTTGTGCGTGGATCGCGGAGTGTAGCATGAGCCTCCCGCGCTGTGAGTCTCTGCGGTGTCATACACAACAAGCTACGTGATAAGAAGTGCAGATTGACTGTCTCAGAAGCGGAGGCAACTGAGACTTGTCCTCCGCCACCCAGATTGAGGTGAGTAACCGCTCCACCACGAGGCACTACTAAGTAGTGGGAACTGGGCATTCCAAATTGGGAGAAAAGGGGATAAAAAACAAACAAAACAAACAAACACACAAAATTACAAATTAATACAATAGAGACATCAAACTTTAGTTAGCCTCCTATCCAACACTTTATTTTAGGAATGGAAACATCTCTGAAACAAATTTGGTAACTCATTCCATATTTATTCATGCAACATAGTCTGTAATACGCTTCCTTCGTATCGTTTTAAACCCTGATGTTTTATTTTTTCCATTATACACAAATGTTATTAGTTGTGCTTGCTTTAGGGTAGGCTCTTTTGACTCAGGCTAGCAACCAGCCTTTTTAGTATTACCCTGGCAACTGTCTAGTAACCATACAGAGCACCCTAGCAACTGTATAGCAACATCCATATCTGAGCACCAGAACATAGTAAAGACATCAGGGTGTTCACTTCTGACTCAGACTTGCAATCAGCCTTTATAATATGACCCTGGTGACTGCCTAGCAACCATCCAGAGCACCCTAGCAATCATATAGCAACACCTTTATCTCTGCACTAGAATATGTATTGTTTCTGTTAAAATCATGGTTAGGCTTAGGGTTTGGGTCAGGGGTTACACTTATGGTTCGGTTTAGGCAAAGTATCTTTCAAGGCAAATCAGTCCAATCAGCAGCCATTTTAGGAATGCTCCCAGGCAGATATGTTCTATGGATACAAGCAGCATAAAATTACAGCTCCTATCTACTTGAATATGGAATAAAGTTGTTCAAGAACTAAATATAGGGGTAAATCGAGCTAAATAGCCTCTGCTTTAGGTTTGGATTAAACTTGGGACAAATCATAATAACACTGTTCGTTGGTTTGTTTATTTTTCTCTATGGGAGTCATATGTTTTTGTGCAAGCCAAATCATAATATTATTACAACTTTTCATTAAACCGGGCTGGTACTTTTTACTAGATGTTGGAACCTGGCTCACAGTCAGTGTCTAATTCATCCCAAAGATGTTTAGTGGGTTCAGGTCTGGGCTTTGTACAGGCCAGTCAAGTTCGTCCATACCAGACTCAATAAATCATTTCTTTATGGACCTTGCTTTGAGCACAGGGGCATTGTCATGCTCGAAGATTCTGCTCGATTCTGCTGAAAAAGAAATTCTAAGGGGATTTTATGACTGTATGCTTGATTTTATGCACCTGTTAGTGATGGGTGTAGCTAATATTTTTAAACCTGCTAATTCAAAAGTGTGCCCACATATTTTTGGTATGTGTTGATGCAAGCATAAGGAAATTATACTCCTAAATTTTAACCCTGAGAGCCCATTAATAATGTGGCAAAATCATAATAAAATGAGACCAGTTCGATTTTCAATGACACATGCAGATATTGGGTGCTTTTCACCGACAGGTTGAGCAAAAAAGCAGAGATTGAATTAGAGTTGATAATTTCAGATTAGGTTCTTAAAGTCAGTTCTCCAGCTTCTGCCACACTGGAATCTCTGTTGTAGCCAAAATGCTTGAATGATTTATTAGAAGTGACATATACAGGTAAGAGGGAATACAATATTAGATTGCACATTCAGAACAGTTGAGCAAGGAATCTTGAAGAGGAAAATATCAATTATGAGAGGGGGAAATAACAGATGCATAGAGAAAGCAGAATAACAGACTTTATAGTGCAAAAGAAAAATGTTTCATTACAGCGAGAAAAGTAAAAAAAAAATTTCTTTTTTTTTCTGAAGAAATAATATGAAAAATTCATAAGATTTTGTAAGTCATATGTCACATATGCTTGCAGCCTTTTTAGGACATTTAACACCTCCTCTCTCCTCTCCCTCCACCTCCCACCACCTTGCTGACAGCAGATATCTTCACAACATTTTTTTACTGATAAGGTTACAGTTATGTTGGGCCTCATGTATTCAGACAGAAGACAAAGGCAGGCCTAACCCAGTCGTAAAACCTAACTGAGGCCCACATACAAAGTCATAAATCTTACTGATAAAAACCATGCCAAAATCAAACAAAGGGAGTCCAAAACAGACTACAAATCCCATGAAGCCTTGCTCACTAAAGGATCGAACTCTCAACTCCTATTGGATGAGGCACACAACAGAACAGCCCTCAACCATGACGTCATAGGGAGTAGAAATAACTCTGAGATGCTTCCGGGATTTGCTTCCAGCAACTTTGCTTGCCGTGCGTAGACGCAGCTCATCGCTGCTCTCAGGTGTAGCCTTGTGGCACAAGGATGTAACGTCTGACTTGAAACTGTGGCCATACAATCTCCATCTCGCTGGATGAGTTGAGATTACTCTGTGTTCCACCGAACACTCTAATGGATCCGAAGGAGACCGCCGAGCAATCCGCATCTTCATCCGTTTGCCTGCAGAAGTGAAGAGAGAAAAGATTTCTCTTCCATCTTCAATCAAGTTGACGTCACTGATTTCTCCGCCAGCCTGCCGAGAATCAGCAGCCGTACTGCCCGCCGACAGAGCGAGGAAACGGCCTCCCGTCATCACCCGAGCCTTGAGGAACTGAGTCGGAGTTAAAGGACGGATGAACACACATTCTAGCTATATCCTCATGCGATTCAAGTAAGAGGTTTACGTCTGGGCAGAGATAGAATATTATAGTGTGTTATTCTTGTGTATCAAGGTTATTGCTTGTACAGTTTACAGACTGCTGAGTCCGCTCATTGCGGCTAATACTCTAGGTATTTAATTATCATGAATGAGATCTGCTGTGTTGTAGTCCAACCACATTGGACTGTTGTGCATTTCCGCCATCGCGGGTGAGACCGGCACACTGAGTTTATCCATTAAAGAATCAAAGACCACGGGACAGTTTACGAGCCATCCACTGCATCTCTGAGTGATAAACTAACAGCTGCTTTCTCTCCCATGATCGCGAAATTGGCTTTGGGGCCGTCACTTTATTCTCTCTCTCTCTTGTACTAACCACACACACACGTGACCCCTCACAAACATTCTCGCACACATTTTTGGTTAGTAGATAGCTTCGTGATAAAGCTCAGCTTTGTCCCTAAGCTATCGTACAAGTGGATACATGCGGTAAACTGGCAGACGCCATTGACTGGTTTCTCTCCGCCCACATTCGTGGCCGGAAGTCTCGCGTGACATACTCTCCACAAGAGTCACGTCCGCAATTTTGTGCGCGTCCCTCCTTACACACACACACACACACACACACTCTCTCTCACACACACACACCCTCATGTGTTATAGGATTATTTTGGTTACCATATCTAATCATAACATTGTTTAGTTTGTAGTTGTAAGTCAGAAGTTTATTGACAGCATTGTATTAATTATTAATTGATATTACTGCATAAATAAACCACTGTTATATTTCAAAGAGAAGTGTTTTGGTTTGTTTTGCATACACCTGTGTCAAATGCTGACGGGATGTCAGTGCTCAGATTCAAGCCTTCATTGTTTTTCTTTTTGAAAATCAATGTCGATTTTCCTAAGAGAACAATCTAATATTGAGACTGTTATACTATCTGGTTATTAGTCCCCGATTCCAGGGTGGTGCCCCGTCGATATTAATCCTTATTAATATTCTATTGATATTTGATAATTGATAATTATCTTTGATGATTGTTTAATTTGAAGGATCAATAAGCTAGTGTTAATTTTAATCAATGTTTCATCGATGTTAACAATTAACGATTATCTTTGATAATTGTTGATTTAAAAGATTAAAAAAAACTAACATTGATTCAAATCAATGTTCTATTGATTTTAATAATTAATAATTATCTTTGATAATTATTAATTATTGCTAATAACCAAACCCGCTCCTAAACGTAGCACACTACATTTACTGGAGCCCCATATGAGGTTTTAATGAGTTAGATTCTATTAATTAATAACTAAAGCAATAATTATTAATGATTTCTGATAGTAACACTGATCTAAACAACCAGTAAAGCCCTACAGTTATCAGCAGTACATTCTCAGCACCGCACCCCCTTGAACACCCATCCCCAGCTTGCAGCTCTGCAACACTGATGTCTCTAAACTTCTCTCCAACCACCACACCACCTGTCCCCTTGAACCCATTTCTTCCCACCTTCTCCAAGCCATCTCTCTGCCCATCGTTCCTGCACTCATACACATAATTAATACATCTCTACTTACAGGTAACTTCCCCAACCCATTTAAGCAGGCACAAGTAACTCCACAGCTTTAAAAAAAACACTGTGCTAAACCCCACACAAGTAGAAAATTACAGACCAGTTTCTCTCCTCCCATTCATGGCAAAAACACTTGAAAGTCTTGTTTTCAATCAGAACTCTGCCTTTCTCTCACAGAACAAGCTGCTAGATGACAGTCATTCAGGCTTCAAAAGTGGACATTCCACCGAGACTGCCCTGCTGTCTGTCACTGAATCCCTCAGACAGGTGTGAGCTGGATCCAGATTATCTGTCCTCATTCTACTGGACCTATCTACAGCATTTGACACAGTCAACCATCAGATCTTCCTGTCCACCCTCTCTTCTCTGGACATCTCAGGAACCGTGCTTGACTGGTTATTTCAAGGTAGCCTAGAAAGATGTGGTGTCCAAGTCACATCAGCTACTTACTAGGGTACCTCAGGGCTCAGTGCTTGGCCCACTTCTCTATATATACACAATATCACTGGGACCCATCATTCAAGCACACAGGTTTTCTTACCACTGCTACACTGATTACATGCAGCTCTACCTGTCTTTCCAGCCTGAGGACCCCATGGTGACTGCTTGGATCTCTGCCTGCCTGGGAGACATCTCTGCCTGCCTGGGAGACATCTCTGCCTGGATGAAGGAACACCACCTTCAACTCAACCTGGCAAAGACCAAGCTCCTTGTCTTCTTGTCTTGAGCACAACATCACTGTTCATCTTGTTTCATCCACAATAACATCATCCAAAATGGTCAGAAACCTAGGGGTAACCATTGACAACCAACTCAATTTCACCGACCATCAAACAGCCCTCTACAACAGGAGAAGATAAAACCATTCCTCTCTGGTCATGCCACTCAACTCCTTGTTCAGTCTCTTGACTCTAGACTCGACTACTGTAATGCTCTTTTAGCCTGCCTTCCAGCATGGGCAAATAGGCCTCTGCAAATGACACAGAATGCAGCAGCACGGCTGGTTTTCAATGAACCCAGGAGAGCAGGTGTAAAGGAGGAGGCGAGAAGCAGCTTTCCTTGTTTAGGTAAGGGTTTATTTTTCCTCTTCGCAGCACAATTTACAGTCTCACTTTAAACACTAAGTTAAACCACTATCTCACACCGCTTCACAAAATAAACTCTCATTACTAAAAATCTTTGCTCTGGTTCGGCTCTGTCTTGTCCAGTCTCTCTCTATCTGTCTTCTACTTGCGGTGTGTCTATTTATGCCGCTCTCCCCTTGCTCACTGAAATTAGAGACAGGTGTTAGACATAATTTCGCTCAGGTGTAAGCGCCCTTACCGCTTTCTCTCTCTCCAGAGAGATGCTTGACCACGCCCCCGCTGCCACAGCAGTTTACACCTCTCTTTGACTCTCCACACTGGCTGCCAGTTGCTGCACATATCAAGATCAAGGCTTTAATGCTAGCATACAGAACAGTCACTGGGTCTGCGCCAGCTTACCTAAGATCATTCATGCAAAGCTAAGCCCCCACCAGAAGGCTGTGGTCTGAAAATGAGTGGTGCCTTGTGGTACCAATACAAAGAAGCACCAACCTTCCCAACTCAATCCAAAAAGCAGACTCCCTTTCCCTTATGATTTTAAAATGTAATTTATTGTCACACTACTTGTTTTGATCACGATACAAACAACTGCAACACCGTAAACTGTAGTTTGTTAAGAGAAAATTAATGAAATACCAGTAATTGTCTCTCGTGAACAAATTGTTTGTCTTTTATGCAGAGCCTAGTAGCGGTCACGTGACAAATGAACGAAAGACTCATATCCAAAGACCCATTTGGGAGGTGAACTAATCAGTTTAGTTTCCTGTACAGATCCTATGGGTACCTATGCAGATTTCACATGAAAAATGAATGAAAGACTCGTACCCGAAGACCGACTTGTGAGATTAACTAATCAGTTTTGTTTCTTGTAGAGAATGTGTGGCTGTCACGTGAAAAATGAACAAAATAACTTGAATAAAGATTTGTTCATTTTGCTGAATGAGATTCAAAGATCCAAGTCAGTAAAATGATTCGATCTTCCCATCACAACCACTAATCAGAGAATCACTGCAAACAAAACATGCCAAACAAGCTCAGTTATGTCCGCCTACTCCCATGACATGCTTTTAATGATGCAATCTGTGTCTTCCAACACTCTTATACTACAAATATATTTGTGTAAACATATACTCATATTTGAGTATTTTGCAATACACTTAATATATTTTTATTTCTATATTTATAATCAACAACTTTAAATCAATAGTTTTGTATTTTTTTATTGTTTTTCATTTGAACACATCATTCTCAATGCTTCATAGGATTATAATTTATACCCTCATGAAAGATGTTAAATACACAGACTTGCACCTTTATGTTTTTGATTTTCAAATAATATTTTGGCTGTTATGATTCACCTCGGAGCTGGTTGATTTGGTTTATGCATTCGAACTCTTTTATGAAGTACTTTATAAATCCCTATGGGAAAAATGAACAGGAAAAATACTTCCAGAATCAAGAAGAGTGGGCGGGCCCTGTTGCGCTTTATAGAACATACCTGTAGGTCAGTGTTTTTTTATCTACAGTATACAGCGTGGTAAACTATAGTATGTACATTTTGAAGCCCAATAATATCCTCTTGTAATACTATCATTGTAACTCTTTAGGAGTTAGGAATTATCTAATAATAATTTTTGCAATTACCTTACAATTCACTGAAAAAGCATTCAATGTCACATGCAACATCACAATCAGTAGTGATCTCTACTGCTTTTTGCACAATTCATATAATGTGAAAACATATTATAAGTTCCCTAAAAAGAGAAGACGCCTGTGGTGCCATCAGTGTTGTTTTTCTCTCATGACTCAAAGTTGTGAAGGAATATCTAGGGCAGCTTTTGGGGGAGTGTGTAAAATGGGTTTGACTGTGCCTTTAAATACAGCAGTGCATGCATAATAAAGGCACTTGCATAACCTGCTTAACCGATAACATTTTCCTCAAGTAATTACTTGCTTGTTTGTCTCATTATGGATGAGAGGATGTCAAGAAGATGCAGGAGAAAGAGCCAGTATTACATCACAGAGAGAGACAGCACATTTATGAATGTGACATTCTCAGATAGGACCAGCTCAAGTTTAAGTAGCAGCTCCCTAATCACACATTAATGCTGATATGAATGAAACCATGCCATAAAAGTTCAGGGCTTTTTAGTTCATCACAAACTCATACATAACACATTGCTGATTTTACATTTTATTAGGAATAATTTATTCAATTTCTAATTGTTTAATTGTACACTTGTTACTGCTGATAAACGTCTGAAAAACTTGTTTACTGGAAATATTTGACCTAGTTTATATTAGGTAGCCTTAACTACTATGTACTTATTCATTTTATACAATGTACTTATTATGTATATACATGTTGTTGCATTGTAATTACATTTAAAGTACTTTCATTTAATTACATTTGTAGATACAACTGTTAACTTTACCCCTAACCCAACCCTTACCCCAAAACCTAACTCTAACTCTAACCCTAACCCTAACCCCTAATCCTAACCCTACCCTTACTCCTAATCCTACCTGTACCTCAGTAGCAGCAAATGTGGGCATTTTGCAGAACAATATGTAGTTACACAGTAAATACATAGTCTTGTATGTATTTAATGTTAGTACATAGTAGTTAAGGCCACTCAATATAAAGTGTGACTGAAATATCTATGCTCCCATCTACTCACACAAACAGATGATGGAAACAAAATATGCACTCTTGATCAATGTCAATGTATTACAATATAAACACTATAAAGTAAAAATTATCATATAACAAATATGAGCAGTAATTCATCAACAGTAGATCATCAGCCAGACTGAGCTCACAGTGAAATCGGAAACTGTAGGTTTACTTTTCTTTAGGTAAAATTTGTGTGTGCTTACCGAAATTTGAAAAACTGCCCCCACTGGCCAACGCAGTAAAGGAGTTGTTGGACGTATGGGCATGTGTGAGCTCCATTTTCCGGATGAAATGTCTATGAACTGGTGCCAAAAGCGAGTTGAGAAGAGAGTTGTTTTTAGCTGTACAGGCTGTAATACAGTGAAGAGGAATGCATATTTTATAAACTGTACCCCAACCCAAACCCAGTGGAGTAAAACTTTAATGTTAGGGAGGGGAAATGCAACATCCAAATTACGCTTGTCACTGATTATGCGAAAGCGATAACTTCCTGGTTTCAATGCAGGATCCCAACACGGGTCTCCCACATTGCTGACAAAACATGCTTGTAATTGTACCACAAGGGAAAGTAAATATACTTGAGCCGATGTCAAAATGTATGATGGGAGATGCCGCTTGTCAGTGACTCAGCATAACATGGCCAGCCCTAGGGTACTGGAACTCTGGCGGACTTCCTGTATGATCATGTTGCATTAGCGATTGCTTGTCATAAATATCATAAATATTTTGGTAATCCAGTTTTATTACAACAGACTTTTTTCATTTTCTCCAGGGAAAACATCAGTCAAAATCAACATTAACTCAACAGTCAATTATGGTTATATAAATAAACATTCAATAATGTCCATGCTACATATGTGTATTTTCTATAAAAATTCTGTATTAATAATTGTGCATTAGACCATAAACAATGATGAAGATTTAGCTCCTGAACAATAACTGACAAAGAGCAAGCTTCTCCTCTAGTGCTAGAAGCATCTCCTGTCAGGACGTCCTGGTCACCTGAACAGCAGCACAGACTTGCTCTTACTTAAGGGATCAGCCAAGGGGGATGGAGACTTCACCTTCAGACTGTTATCAGGATTTGGGAGGTATTCTAGGAAGCTGAGGTGGACCTGTTTGCCTCCCAGGAAACCATAAATTGTCATCTCTGGTACTCCATGACTCAGACTCTGCTGGGCTTGGATTCCCTAGCTCACAAATGGCAAGTGAAATGCAAGTATGCCTTCCCTCCAGTTTGTTTGCTACACCAAGTGCTGTGCAAATTTTGGGAGGACATTTATTCATTTACATTTACATTTATTCATTTGGCAAACACTTTTATCCAAAGCTACTTACAAAAGAGGAATACATTATAAGCGAATCATCTTAAGGAGACAGTGGTAAGAAAAGTAATGTATTACAAAGTTTCACTAGCATTTGAATAGTAGTATTCAAGACAGATTAACCCTCTGGGGTCTGAGGGTGTTGTGGGCCCTGGAGAAGTTTTTACATGCCTTGACATTTGTGGGTTTTTTTTTCAGTTGCTTAAAAACATATGTTTGTATTTTTGAGAAAATAATGTTTATGCATGGTTTTCGAAAAAAAAAAAAAATTTAAGTCACTGAAATAAGGCCATATAACACATACTAAACTTTTGTTCACAAGACTTTTGAGAACTGGATTTTGTAGCCTAGAGTTTTTGCTACAAAATGATGTGAAAACCATCCTGATCACTCATTCATACAAAACAATATAGTCATTTAATTTTGTAAGACACATTTAGTGTTAGAAAGGCCATATGCGAGGAGGTGTGAATGATCATGAATATTGATGTGATTCACATCTGAGGAGACAAGACCCCTCCCCTACCTTTTCTATTTGAATATATTGTCAAACGCAATTTATTCCTGTGATCAAAGCTGAATTTTCTGCTTCGTTACTGCAGTCTTCAGTGTCACATGATCCTTCAGAAATCATTCTAATATGCTGATTTGCTGCTCAAGAAACATTTATTATTATTATCAATGTTGAAAACAGTTGTGTACAAGTTTTTTTCAGGATTCTTTGATGAACGGAAAGTTCAAAAGAACAGCATTTATCTGAAATACAAAGCTTTTGTAACATTATAAATATCTTTACTGTCACTTTTGATCAGTATAATGCATCCTTGCTGAATACAAGTATAAATTTATTTCCAAAAAAAAAAAACTCCAAACTTTTGAAAGGTAGTGTATAATATATTCATTTGCGAGCATAAGCTTCGTTGATGATAATGAGGCAGCATAAACACTAGTTAAAATATAATCTAAACACTGGCTGGCAAGTCTGGAAATAGTCCAACTAGTAAAATATGTACATGTTTATATAAAATAGCATGTGAAATAATATGTAAGTAAAACTAAATGACTTACTCATCCGAAATTGTTTCCTCGGCTGGATCAAGTCACTCTTCAAAATGCAAACGTTCATAGTCGGAGGAAAATGTGAACTCTTCATCACTATCCAGGAGCTTCCTCACCTGTGTAGCATGACATCTTCAAAATACGCAGGAAAGTGAATGAACTTGATGCTTTTTAAGGCACTGTTGGGGGCGTTTACCATTTGCATAGATCGTCTCATTACATTACCATATGACTAGCGCCCTCTGCACGTGGGTGTGTTCACATTAGCGATAATTAGCTGAGCCAGGAGAAACTGTACATCTCTTTAGTTTCATACAGATTACATTGCAGGAGAATATTTGTTTTAAATTTGAATTGTTTTATTTAAAAGTATACATTTTAAGCTTTCTTTAGACATATGTTTCATGTTTTTGTGATAAGTATTCACTGAGTTTCAATTCATTTTTGTGACATGTTTCAGAAAGATGCTCGTGGAGACAGAGACGGCTGAAAGCGCACCCTGTTAATTTTCTTTATTTTACAAAAGCACAAGGTTTTGTTGTTATTGTGAGTAGACCCTTTATAGTTTCTAATGATGTCTTACACTTATCAGTATGCCCAAAAATGACGGAATATTTTAAGTTGTTTCCGCTGTTATGAGGAAAAAATCCAGCAGGATGCGCCGGCACGTCTGTCGACCCCAGAGGGTTAAAGTGCAACAAGAATTTTTTTTTTTTTTTTAGTGACTGGTTAAGTGCTCATGGAAAAGATGTGTTTTTAGCTGTTTTTTGAAGACAGAAAGTGAGTCAGCTTCATGGATGGAGTTGGGAAGGTCCTTCCACCAACATGTTACGATGAAGCCAAATGTCCGGGAAAGTGTTTTGGTGCCTCTTTGTGTTGGTACAACAAGGCAGCGTTCCTTAGCCGACCGCAGGCTTCTGGTGGGAACATAGCTCTGCAGAAATGATTTTAGGAATGCTGGAGCAGACCCAGTGACTGTTCTGTATGCCAGCATCAGAGCCTTGAATTTGATACATGCAGCAACCGGCAGCCAGTGAAGAGAGACAAAGAGTGGTGTAACATGCGCTATCTTTGGTTCATTAAAGACCAGACGTGCTGCTGCATTCTGGATCATTTGCAGGGGTCTAACTGTGCATGCAGGGAGGCCTGCAATGAGAGCGTTACAGTAGTCCATTCTAGTTATGACAAGTGACTGAACAAGAAGTTGTGTGGCATGTTCAGAGAGGAAGGGTCTTATCTTCCTGATATTGTAGAGTGTAAATCTATATGATCATGCTGTCTTTGAGATGTGGTCTGTGAAATTTAGTTGGTTATCGATGGTTACCCCTATATTTCTGACCATTTTGGAAGGCGTTACTATAGTTGAACCCAGCTGCACGGTGCTGTTGTGTTCAACAGCAGGATTGGCTGGAAAGACAAGGAGTTTGGTCTTAGCTGGGTTAAGTTGCAGGTGGTGTTCCTTCATCCAGGCCGAGATGTCTTCCAAACAGGCAGAGATTCGAGCAGTCACTCTGGTGTCATTGTGATGGAAAGACAAGTAGAGCTGTGTGTCATCGGCGTAGCAGTGGTAAGAGAAACCATGTGCCTGAATGATGGGTCCCAGTGATGTTGTGTATATAGAGAAGAGAAGTGACCCAAGCACTGAACCCTGAGGTACCCCAGTAAGTAGCTGATGTGACTTGGACACCTCACCTCTCCAGGCTACATTGAAGGACCTACCTGAGAGATAGGAATTAAACCAGTCAAGCACAGTTCCTGTGATGCCCAGAGAAGAGAGGGTGGAGAGTAGGATCTGATGGTTGACTGTGTCAAAGGCTGCAGAAAGGTCCAGCAGAATCAAGACGGATGATCTGGATCCAGCTTTCGCCTGTCTCAACGACTCAGTGACAGACAGCAGGGCAGTCTCGGTGGAGTGTCCACTTTTGCAGCCTGACTGATTGCCATCCAGCAGCTTGTTCTGTGAGAGATAGGCAGAAATTTGATTGAAAACTGCCCTTTCAAGTGTTTTCACCATGAATGGGATAAGAGAGAGTGGTCTGTAGTTTTCTACTTGTGTGGGGTTAAGTGCAGGTTTTTTTCAGCAGCGGCATTACTCGAGCCTGCTTAAATGTAGTGGGAAAAGTGCCTGTAAGTAGAGATATGTTAATTATGTGTGTGAGTGTAGGTAGGATGGATGGAGAGATGGCCTGGAGAAGGTGGGAAGGAATGGGGTCAAAGGAACAGGTGGTGGGGTGGTTGGAGAGGAGGAGTTTAGAGACCTCAGTGTCAGTCAGAGGAGAGAACATAGAGACAGAAGAGCTGCATACAGGAGGTGGGTGTTTAACAGGGTGTGGTGCTGAGAATGTATTGCTGATGGCTGTAACCTTCTTAGTAAAAAATGTGGTGAAGACATCTGCTGTCAGTGATGTGTCGGGTGGTGGAGGGGGAGGACAGAGAAGTGTGTTGAATGTTATAAACAAGCTGCGAGTGTCTGTGGTGCTGTTGATCTTGTTCTGGTAATAGGAAGTTTTTGCAGATTTAACATTATCTGAAAAAGTTGCAAGCAGAGACTGATACTTACCTAGATCTGCTGGATCTTTAGATTTCCGCCATCTCCTCTCAGCTGCTCTGATTTCAGTCCGATGTTCACGAAGGACGTCAGAGGGCCAGGGGCTGGGTGGTGTAATACGTGCTGGCCTAGAAGAGAGAGGACAGAAGCTGTCTAGACAGGTTGTTAAAGTCAAGCTTAGTGTGTCTGTGGCAGTATTTACATCCAGAGTTGAAAATACGTTTTATGTCGGAAGAGAGGTAGAGACAGCAGTGGAAAAGCGCGAGGGTGAAAGAGAACGTAGGTTACGGCGAAAGGAAACCAAAGGCGGAGTCTGTTTTAATATAGATGGGAGAGTCATGATGAATTTAACAAAGTAGTGATCAGAGACATGTAAAGGAGTAACAAGTATATTTTAGTTGGTAAAGTTACATGTAAAAATGAGGTCCAGCTGGTTGCCCGATCTGTGAGTTGCTGTAGTGCTTAGTCTTTCCAAGTTAAACGAGGCCAGAAGTGCATGAAGTTCCATGGCCTGGGGCTTGTCTTGGTATATTTTGAAATCTTCAAGAGCTACAAATGGCCTACCATCCTATGGGAAGGAGGACAGCAGGACATCCAACTCCTCGAGAAAGTTTGCCAGCTTACCTGGAGGGTGATAGATGACAACAACATGTATTTTTGTGTGTTGCATTGTAGTAATAGCATGGAATTCAAAAGAAGTATTGTTACATAGAGTGTGATGAAAATGTCCAGTTGTTTGGAATGAGCAAACCTGTTCCCCCACCCGTACTGGTGTGTCGAGGATTATAAGAGAAGAAGTTGTTGGAGAGAGCAGCATGTGTTGCTGTATCCTCTGGATGTATCCAGGTTTCTGTCAGTGCAAGGATGCTGAGGGTGGACTGCGTGGCGAAGGCTGGAATGAAGTCAGCTTTGTTCACAGCTGACTGGCAGTTCCAGAGTCCCACTGAGAAAGAGAGCGGAGCAGGCGCTGAAGTGCAATGTGGCCGTAGGTTGTGTGGGTTGCGTTGTGTCTTGCGTCTATATTGTGTAAACTGTCTGTAACAGATAACAGGGATGTGCTTGAGGGCATATGCTATTCGTGAAATAGACATATAAGTATGTAGAAGGAAAATATAAGAAAATAGATACAATTAAAAGATACTTCAGTGCAATGGTGAGTGGTGCCTTGTCGGTGTCCTTGCTTGGTGGACTCGCACAGGTAGACTCGCTGGTCTTTACACAAGTAGGTCTTCACACGAGGAGGGCTTTACACGAGGGCTACCACTTCCACTGCCGCGTCAGCATTCAATTAAAAATATATACACGCTGCTAACGAGCCGTTAAGTGAAAAAATCTCGACATGTCTTAATGCTACTTAGCACAACAAATCTAGTCATGTGGACAACCGAAACTAAGGATCGCGCGAAGTGACAAGTGTGGGAACAAACACGACTTCTGTACACCACAAACAAACTATGTTATACTTTAGCAATAAATAATACTCTAAAACAAGTGAAGCACTGTTTATAGACACACTAAAAACAATGATAGTTTTACACACACTGGACAAACAAATCTAAATCTAGCAGTGAATACCTTGGGACAAGTCAAAACAATGTAGCACACACACCAACACGTTTAAGCGACGCGAGTTCAACACAGTAAACAAACAGCACAAGTCTAGCAATGAATACTATTCTACAACAAAGTAAAAACAATGGAATAAACACACTTACATGCAACTGCAGACTCCTGTAGATAGATCGTTTCTCTTTACTGTGAAGGAGGGCTTATTCCTCATGTTCACTACCTTACTAGCTACTGTCATTGTATTCTGAAAATCAGAATTGAGCCACTGCCCCTCAAAATATCTGTGCAGGGCCCTGACTGTATTGATATTTCTCATACATTCTGGGTAATGATGACAGTAGTGGCTTCATTGTCATATTTGCATACTGGGTTGTGACTGGTTACTTCCTTGCTTATACAGTATTTAGCAATTTATAGAGGTCTTAACACTGCACAGTGACTACGTGCAGCATGTTATTTACACATAATCAAAACCTTAAACCTATACTTACCTTACACTTTAAAACGTATTATTTTGCTTACTTGCAAGCACAGCTATTTCCTTCCGGAAAGGGAAATCAATTTTAATTCGGCTTTTCTACAGTGTTACCTATTTTTCAATTAAGGTGTCAGTGTACACAGAAAAAAAAAAAAAAAAAAAACTTTGTTTGAAGATATTATCTTAAAAATTAATCAAACTGATGAGCTAGTTTAGTTTGTGTAAGTATAAAATGACACTAGAGGAAAAAATTGAAACAAAGGGACTTTAGTCTACTTCACAAATCATTTGCCTTATGAGGTGACAATCTCCTATTAAACTTGTTCAAGTGTGGGTATATGGTTTTATTTAGATGAAAGTCCAGTGAAGCATCTGTTTTCTACATAAAAGTCTTTAATTATGCAGTTGCTCATTATTAATTAATGGAATATTTTAATGTCAAAAGATACAGTGTAGTGTAATAAAATATTAAGTGAGCTCTTGGGTGACTGCCTTCATCTCAAGAAGATCAAAAGAGAGAGAGAGAGAGAGAGAGAGAGAGAGAGAGAGAGAGAGAGAAGAAAGCCATGGCTCACATGCAGGGAACACAAGTGACACTTCATTGTGAGTATGAGTGATAGAATGCCTTTCTCTGAAGATCTGACTATATCCTTCAATGGAAATAGGTGTCTTGCCAGTAAACAGAACTCGTGTTTACCCGTGTGACGCGGCCACCATGGCTGGCAGAACGCATCACCCAGCATGATCAGTGAGAACCGAGCACTCTATTAAAATGAAATATTGCCACTTGAAAAGTGATATTGATGCAGTATAAGGGATATGATGAACAGAGAATTGAGAACATTGATAGTAAAAGGCCTAGAACCCCAACAACCACCAGTTACATGTGTTGACGACTGTTCCCCCAAAAGAAGAATAGACTGAGAACTTGGCATATTTTCCTGATGGACACCAGCTGAGGTGAGGAGCATGAACATAATGGTGAGTAGACCACAATGTGTAACCCAACATGAAGTGACTGTTGCTTGAAAAAACGAGGCATAGCATGTGATATGATTGTGTGTTTCACTCACATGCAAGTGAGTGAAAACAACAAGGCATTACGAGCGATGAAAGGTAGCTGTGCGAGCTTATAAAGCAGAGGCTGGATTGTGATTAGATGAGATGCCTGATTGAATCCTGAGTCTTCCTGCTAGAACTAATGCTTACGCTTCCATTTCCAGAACCATTAGATGATAGTCAGAGTCAGGTGTAATCTGATGTCTTACTGTAACCAAAATTTTTTTTAAAGAAAAATAAATTACATTTTTGTGGTTGTTGAAATTATGCTACAAATGCTGTTGATTTAGCTTAACTTGTATTGAATTAGGAATATTCCTTTAACAGTGTTGGGCCTCGTACTCAGATAGGAGACAAAGGCAGGCCTACATACAGTCATAAAGCCTGACTGCGGCCTGTAGGAACACTAGAAGCCTGATAACACAAACGGCGCCAAAATCAAACAAAGGGAGTCCAAAACAGCCTACAGACCCCATCAAGCCTTGCTCACTTTACACCTAGATGTGACATTCTGAAGTATCGAACTCTCAACTCTTATTGGATGAAATGCAAGACAGAACGTGTCCCTCAATCATGATGTCATCGAGATTATAAAAACCTCAGAGATCCTTCTAAGCTTTGTTTTCCGGCGACAGTATGTGCCTTGTCTAGTTGCAGCCCTGCTGCTCCCAGGTGTAGCCTTGTTGCCCAAGGAAGTAACATACGTACCTGAACTTTGGCCATACAATCTCCATCTCGCTGGACGAGCCGAGATATCTCCATGTTCCACCGAGTACGCTAACGGATCTGAAGGAAACTGCTGAGCAATCCATGTCTCACCCTTTTGCCTGCAGAAGTGAAGAAGATTTCTCTTCCTTTTTCAACCGAGTCGACTTTGCTGATTTCTCCGCCAACCCACCTAGAATCAGTCGCTGTACCGCCCGCCAACAGAGTGAGGAAACGGCCTCCCATCATCACCTGAGCTTCGAGGAACCGAGTCAGAATCAAACAACAGATGAACACACATTCTACCCGCATCCTCACGCAACTCAAGTAAGAGGTTTACGTCTGGGCAGAGATAGATTATTATAGTGTGTTTATCTTGTGTATCAAGGTTGCTTGTATGGTTTACGGACCGCCATGTCCACTCATTGCTGCTAATAATACTCAAGGTATTAATGTAACTTACTCTTACCATGAATGAGATTTGCTGTGTTGTTGTCCAACCACGTTGGGCTGTTTGTGCATTTCCGGCACACTGAGTTTATCCATTAAAGAACCAACGACCATGGCGGATGGATTAAGAACCATTCACCGCGCCTCTGAGTGGTAAAACTAATGGTTGCCTTCTCTCCCACGATCGCTAAAACCGGCTTTAGTGCCATCACCCTGTTCTCTCTTTCTCATACTAACCGCACACACACAACCCCTCACAAACATACCCGAACACACATTTGGTGAGCAGATAACTTGGCGATAGAGCCCAGCTTTGCCCCTAAGTTATCGTACCAGAGGAGACATGGGTTAAACGGGCAGACGCAATTAACCAGTCTCTCCGCCCACATTTGCGGCCACATTCTCTGGCCGGAAACCTTGTGTGACGTACTCTCCAAGAGAGATTTTGTGCCCTCCTTCTCTTCTTACACACACATACACCCATTCACACACATAACTTCCTCTCATGTATTATAGGCTTATTTGTTACCATATCTAATCATGTTACTGTTTAGTTTGTAGTTGGAAGTCGGAAGTTTATCGACTGCATTGCATTCATTTTTAACTGATATTACTGAATCAATAAACTTTGCTATACTTTAAAGAGAAGTGTTTTGGTATTATTCTGTATGCACCTGTGTCAAGGGCAGGCAGGGGATGTCAGTGCTCGGATTCAAGCCTTCATTGTTGTAGGAACAGTATGTGTGTTGGGAATTAAACTAAGCTGTCTGCATTCTACGTCACTGTTATGTAGGGAAATTTATAATGGAATTAGCCGTGTTCGACAACCATTATAAGAAAGATAAATGACAAATAATTAGATTATTATTAGATTATTATTATAATAACAAGATCTTTTAAAATCAAGTGACAAGATTATTTATCAAAATGTACCAATGAGACTTTATTGCTAATCTAATCATTAAAACTAATCTAACACATACAAACATGAAACAGGTTGGTGAGTAAAGTGACAGAATGTGAAAGAAATGATCAATACAGAGAAAATGAACTTTATGGAGTCTGTAATAATGCCTTAAGAACCATTTATCCTTCTTTGAGTCTAAATCAATTTGCAATTGGAGTACCCACAGTATTTCAATAATACACGAGCACTTTCAGCAAAAGTCTGGAGATGTACTTGCATGTCATTGCGTTTCCTTGCATTGCTTAGTTCTTTGTAGAAATTTCGTTATGTCGATGTCTTGGACCTCTGTTAGATAATGGATGTCTGCTGCCTGTTGCATCCATGGATGATGAGGCGGGGCTTTGAAGCAAGGCCTTCCACAAGGAAGACTCGTGACTCCTGTCACGTGTGTGAACCTTAGAGCAGAGAGTGAGAGGCTTCCTCGGGACTTCGTGTCCTGAGCTTCCTTGGACTTCTACATGGCACGGAGGCTGCAAGCCTTGAGGGCAAGAGTGCAGAGGATGCAGAGCTGCAGAGGAAGTGAAGAGCAGAGAAGAGATCTGAAGAAGAGAGGAAGACCCTCCTTGTAGGAAAGTTTTGAGCTGAAATTGGCCGCACCCCAAAGGTGTCACGAGCCAATCAGAAGTGGCTTTTCAGAGTCACATGGTCGACTGGTCTGTCCTTTTCAAAGTTGATTTACAATCCTTTGTATGGAGGATTCTCACAAATTTCCTGCTCAAAATAGTGCATGTTTAATCATGAACTTTTATATCTTGAAAACGGTGCAAGAGACATGACATTCGTTGTCATCAACATTCTCTACATAAACAGGCAAACATTTCCATATTAAACATGACATACTTTATAATTATAATGCATGATAAATCTTCCTACTAATTAATTTGTTAGTTTTAAACATGAAGAATACATTACACATTATGAAAAACATAATTGTCAGGATTATGATCAGGTTAAACCTTGAATGAGCATTCTAGGCACTTTGGCAGATTATGTGCAGGATAAAATTGCAGTAAATTCTGCGACTGTGTCACAGTTCCTAGATTAAGAGAAGATGTCATGAGATACACTTGTATACACTTGAAAAGTTCATTTATACATTTGAAGTTATGAGCATTAGTTTATTCTGCTAAAAATAATACCAAGGAATCCTTTCAAAGAAAGCCTGCTTTCTTCAAGTCATCAAGCTCTTTTTGTCTTGGGTGAGTTTTAGCATATGACGGTCAGGCATTCCCCAGGAAATGTCTAATTTTAAGTGTATCAAATTGGTTATTGTCCAGAATAGAGTATCTTAGCTTTTCATGGGTTTCCAGGGTGACGGTTCTTTAACTCTCTCTTGGAATGTGTTTTCCAGTGATGGGGGTTTTCCAAGTGTGTGTTTGGACAAATCTGCCCTTGTTTCTCAAGATGATTAAGTTACGCAGATGGTAATCCTTATCTCATGCCAGACTTTAAGGATCCATTTTGTCAGTTTCTTAGTTTATGGATTTTGAGGAATTTCCAGGGGCCTCAGAGCGTGGAAATTAACGATTCTTAAGCCTATGAGATCCTACATTGTTTTCCTTTTGAATGTCAATGTTCTCCGTACGTCTACTTTCCTAAGAGAACAATCCTATATTGAGACTGTTATACTGTCTGGTTATTTGTCCCTGATTCCAGGGTGGTGCCCAGGCAATATTAATCCTTATTAATATTCTATTAATTTTGATAACTGAGAGTTATCTTTGATGATTTTTGATTTGAAGGATTAATAAGCTAATGTTGATTCTAGTCAATGTTCTATTGATTTGAATAATTAATAGTTGTTTTTTATAATAATTAATATTCTATTGATTTTGATAATTGATAGTTATCTTTGATGATTGTTGATTTGAAGGATTGATAAGCTAATGTTGATTCTAAAAATATTTCTATTGATTTTAATAATTAATAATTATATTTGATCATTCTTAACTATTGCTAATAACCAAACCCACTCCTGAACGAAGCGCACAACATTAATGGTGCCCAATGTGAGGCATCCTATGTGTCAGTTTTGTCACAGTGTGTATGCATAAGAATCCAAAGTAATAACTTGAATCATTATTTCAAAGTTTGGTTCTGTTTGACGATTGAATTCTCTCACGACTTGTCAAGCATAAGCCAGTGTGGTGTGAATGTGCTCTTAGAGTGGATTAGGGGTTGGTCAATTTATGATAGTCTACTCCAAGCCTGCTGTTGTTGGTTTTTATCTCCTAACGCTTTCACCAAGACGTTACAGAGAGGTGTCATGCCACCTAATTAATGTCCACCAAGGAGAGGTCACAGTGAAATTAGCACATTGCATAATAGTTACCCGTAACCAAAGGTCGAAGCCTCTCACCTGTGCGTTCATGTCAGCATTATAGCAACTGTAACACAACAAGCTATCAGAGCCACTGTGTCGCGAGCATTACACTGTCTGGTTATTAGTCCCTGATTCCAGGGTGTTGCCCCGGCAATATTAATCCTTATTAATATTCTATTGATTTTGATAATTGTTGATTTGAAGGATTAATAATCTAATGTTTATTCTAATCAATGTTCTATTGATTTTAATAATTAATAATTATCTTTGATAATTATTGAGAAGCGCTCCTAAACAAAAATGTTAGCGTAGAACTATGGTGATGATTGATGTATGCAGTCTTGAAATCAGAGGACCCTCTCCTCGAAATCAAACACAATACCACGGAATAAAGAGGGCACACACACACACACACAGTGGAAGTGTGTGAGAGAGAGATAGTGAAGTCAAAACTGATGTACCAGGTTAAAATGATTTTCTTCTTTCTTTTTCATCTGTCAAAATGACCTACAACATTTAGAATTATCCGTCAATGTTACGAAAAATTGACACCTCCTTATATCTTCAACGTAAATGCCCACTGTTCTGTTTGGCTAACATTGTGCAGCCCTTCAAATTCAGCCATTTTTTTTTTATCTCTGAAGAGAATGAACAAGCTCCAAAACATTATAAAATTACATTTCAGGGGTTACACGTTTATTATAATGGTCCGTCATTAATAGGTAATTATGCATGAATTAATGCAGGACAAATGACATTTACATTTATGCATTTGGCAGATGCTTTTATCCAAAGCGACTTACAGTGCACTTATTACAGGGACAATCCCCCTGGAGCAACCTGGAGTTAAGTGCCTTGCTCAGGGACACAATGGTTTTGGCTGTGGGGATTTAACTAGCAACCTTCTGATTACCAGTTATGTGCTTTAGCCCACTACGCCACCACCACTCAGATGAGTAGTATTACATTAACACTTTAGTTTTCTTCAGTGTCTATGGTGGTTATGTCTATGATCATAGTCAGCTTACCTTACAGAAATAACATAAAGTAAAATAATAAAATTATGTGTCTAAAGGACAAGTGTGTTGATCTCCACAAGACTTAAACAGAAAACGGAGAGAAAACCATTGTGCAGCTATGAGGCCGATTCCACATGTGTACTTCCGCCCTAGACAGTCCACTCTGTAAATATGTACAGTTTTTATCAAATTAATTTGACATGTTTCCTCCTTGCCTATGTTCGGTATGAACAGAACAGAATGTATGTTAAAGTTTACCGCGTGCAGGCGGATCGACGGGAGGGCGGAGCAAAATCGCACTCGCTCTTCTTTCAGTTTCAGCGCAAGCATTGAATATGGCGAACCCTGACTGGATTAGAAGCTTGATGGACCAGACACTCATTCTCTTCTTTTTTTCATTGGATCCATTAAGTTACACCGAAAAAGAAAATGCACATCACATAAAATTAAACACTACTTTAAGATTAACCTACAGTATCTATGAATAAGAAATTCATTTAAAAAATGTTTTGTAAAAACAAAATGTTGTGTATATTCAAGTGTGTATTCATTAATTAATAATGTGTTACCATGACCCTCACTTTAAAATAATTAGTCATTCTTTGTTTATGTGGTAACACTTGACTCATTACTTATGGGTTACCAAAATGATTTTAAAAAGATCTCCAGCAATGTCAAACCTGCTGAAGTTAATAATTTGTAATGAACAGAAGAGATATCCCAAGGAATACACATGTTGGGCACATACATCTGTAAGCTGACTATGATACTCTACCAGACACTGTAGCCATGATTTCGAGAGCTGTTATGTTCATAAATTAATTCCAGCAAAGAAAACACATGAGGCTCATGTTTCTCTGAAGGCACATTCCATGATCTTAATAAAAACATAATCATTCACATTTTAGACACAATAATGTTTTGATTAGTAATTATTTAGTAGTTCTTTTAAATGAGCTATAGTTAGTTGATAGTTCTCAATGAGGAAAATCAAATAACAGTGAACTACCTCAGTCATCAGTTCACTATTACTTACTGATTGGTTAATCATGTTTCCATATTAGTTAATAGTAGTAACTAAAGTGTTAATGTAGTACTACTCATTTGTCCTGCATTAATTCCTGCATAGTTACCTATTAATGATGGACCATTATTATAAAATGTTACCTGCATCTGAATATATTAAACTGTTCATGTCAAGCACAACTGTTAACAATCACACCCTGTCTACATCGGATGCGAGAGTCGCGTCACATTGCGGTGACTGTAAACAGATGTCCCGTTCCATTTTGCGCTGCACATACTGGTGCTACTTCTGCCATCAACACAAATAAACGGTTTAGAAAGTTTGTGACAACACATGTGATGTAGATAGCCTCTCAAGTTCAGCCTCTCTTGCGTTACATTCATGAATGGAACTGTTTACTTACTGTTTTGCATCGGGTTCAAGTGTTTTAACTGGCCCATCTTTCAATAACAGTTCCTTTGCAAAGCTTGAATCGTTTTATGACTGGTTCACAAGCAATCCACATAGATATGAGCCGGAAAAAAAACATGCAATCCACGATGAAATACGTGAAGAAGACACATCCACATCCAGTTTCAGTATCATCCTGCATTAAAATGCACATAGCCGGAAATGCATCTAAATGGTCAAAGACATCCATCCACCAACAATTAAAAATGTAATTTAATTTAAAACTCTGTAGCTCTTACTGTGTAGTACATTTCAGTATAATACTGTATTAATACAGCTACACATTGTATTTGTTCAGTTGTTTACAGCACATCCTGTATTTCCAAATGCAGCTCATAACTGTGTTTTATTATATCATAACAGTTCTATGATGTCGCGTAAGTTCCCAGCATCCACTGCGGCTTAAAAAATTACATGGATTTTTTGCAATTTATTTAGCTGTTTATCTTGTTGCACTCTTAGTTACTTGTTTTTTAATGTTCAGATTTTAATTTATATTTAAAAGAATGTTTGATGATTGTCACCATTGTTGAGTTTTGCATGTTGAGTGTTGATATCTGTTTGTGTCTGAATGGGAACTCATATTGTAAGTTCACCAGAAACAACAGACACTCAGCTTACTAAAGTCACATTTGCAGAACTCCTTTTAAAGTTTTCAAAATATATATTTTATTTAAAGTGATATAAAACATTTCCACATTTAGTTTAGCTTTTTATTGTTCTTCCAAGTAACACAGTTCAACCAACCATGTAATGCTAAAACAAAAGTACACTGGCACAAAGACCTTTAAATAAATATAAAGAAGGTCAAAGGTCCCAGCTTAAGGGAACAACAGTTACCATAATGGTGACTTCAAACAAAACATAACTATTTATAACAAATCAACAACACTAAAAAGAGCTTCTATACATTTTGAATAAAAACTTTTGTACATGTCCCCATAAAGCCCCAAATGCATTGCCCAAGCATGCATTCTTATATTATTCAAGCGCAAGGGCTTATATGTATTTCACCATTTTAGGATCCCATAACATAGTGCAATGCAGCTATTTTACAATATACAGTATTTAGTTTAAATTTTAAAAAATGTTCAATACTTTTCAGTTAATTGATTGAATTAATGTTAACAAATGGAACCTTAATGTAAAGTGTTACCAATACACTTAATAAGTTGAGGAAAAATCATTCTACATAGCAGGGTAGTAAATAGGCATAACTGAGAAGTTATGGATTGAAAGTGATCCTGTAAGGGAAATAAATCCAATCTTTCAGGATTGGGGAGTAAAGGAATACATCTAACTGGATAATATATTTAAAGGTGCTGTAAGTGTTTTTTTTTTTGTTGTTGTTGTTTGTTTTTGTTTTTTATGTTTTATTATTAATTGACAAGCAGAAAACGTCCGTAATAGCTGTCAGATATCCCTGAAATTGGTGCCATGAAAAATCACAGGTCTTTGTAACAGCAGGGTAAAAGATGTCTGCAGTCAGATCGTTTTTTTTAAGCCGATCAGAAGACTTTCTGCCTCTCAATCATTACGCATGTTCAAAAGGCAGCCCATATATACTTGTATAAGTGCCGGTACGGTGTCCTGATCCTGCAGAATGTTCAGGGTCGGATGGCAAAATGCTCATGCCCATCGTTCTCCATCTGCTCCACGGTCTGTGTGTGTGCATGTGCCTTTGGAGTGCAGGGTTTTGGAAAGAGCTGTCTGGTGGAAGTTCTAGAACAGCTACAATTACTTACAGCACCTTTAAAATACAAACTGTATTCCACTACAGTAACAATTTAATGTAATCAGAATAGTTACATTCAAAAAGCATTTTGATTACTGAAGAGATTACTAATTTTTATTTAATAGATTTTTTTTTCATGTTATATTTAGTCAATTCAGTTGGAAAACATTCATCCTTATAAATGATGTGATCCAAGGAGTGTTTAAACAGTGGATAAACACTTTCTTATGAAGTGTTATAACACCAAATACCGAAAAGTTGGGACAGTATGAAAAATGCTAATAAAAACAAAAAGGAGTGATTTGAAAATTATATTTACCCTTTGCTATATTGAAAGCACCACAACCACACATAATATGATGTTTTTTACCTTGTGAATTTTCTTTTTCTTTTTTTTTTTTGAAAATGAACAGTACTTTCAAATCAGATGATTGCAACACGCTTCAAAAAAGTTGAGACGGGTGCAATTAAAGACTAATAACAATTTGACGAATGGAAATGACAAGGTGATGTGAAACAGGAGATGTTAAACAGGTGAGGCAATTGTGTCATAGTACTGTATACTGTATAAGGAGCCTCCAAAAACAGCCTAATCCTTCAAGAGCAAGGATCATTCAAGACTTGTCAATTTGCCAACAGATGCTTCAGCAAATAATCCAGCACTTTTAGAGCACTGTTCCCCAAAGACAAATTGGAAGGATTTGGGGCATTTCACCCTTTACAGTGCACAATATAGTTAAAAGATTCAAAGAATCTAGTCAAATCTTGATGCGTAAAGGGCAAGACAAAAACCACTTCTGAATGCGCGTGATCTCTAATCCCTCAGATGTCACTGTCTTAAAAAATGTCATTCAACTGTAATGGATATCATGAACATGGGCTTGGGCTAACTTTAGTAAATCTTCTCTTCTCTGGGCTCGGTCTCATCTAAGATGGAAAGTAGAACAGTGGAACTGTGTTTTTTGGTCTTAAGAGTCCACATTTTAAAAAGTTTTGGAAAAACACAGCCGTCATGTTATCCAGGCCAAAGAGGAAAAGGACCATCCAAGCTGTTATTAGCGTCAGGTCCAAAAGCCAGTGTCTGTATGGGCCAGGGGTGTGTCAGTGCCCATGGTATGGGTAACTCGCACATCTGTGAGAACACCATGAATGCAGACAGATATGTACAAATTTTGGAGCAAAATATACTACCATCCAGCACCATATTTTCCATCAGGACAACTTCAAACCACATACTGCCTGGATTACAAGTGCATGGCTGAGTAAGCAGAGAGTGCGGGTACTAGACTGGCCTGCCTGCAGTTCTGACCTGTCTCCAATTGAGAATGTGTGGCATATTATTAAGCACACCATCCGGCAACGAAGACCCCATACAGTTGTGCAGCTAAAGACCTACATAACGGCTACACAACGGCTCAGTCTCGTGGAAGCAGAATGGCTGAAATCGCATACAGCACCTTTAACTTTAGTTAGTTCTAGCCCTTTTACATGCACGTGTTATCAGGCACAATTTTAATTCTTTTCTTAGAAAAAATCCATATAAAATCATAATTTCATAATCATAATTTATCATTATAATTTAGTAAGACCTTTGATATTAGGGCAAAAATCTAATTTATTTATTTTTTTCCTGGACTTTTTTAAATGGACTTTATCTTGTTTTAACGAATGGATTAATTTCCGATTATTTTACTCTGGATAGGGGCACCCGGCAGGGTTGCCCTCTTTCTCCCTTATTGTTCTGTCTTGCCCTGGAACCATTAGCAGCTTATATTGTTTTTTTTATTTTTTTTTTTTATTGGTCTGTGCTCTGTGCAAATTTCTACTGTAAACAATGACGCGCTTCCTGACTCCTCCTCCACGTGACGTGTGACCTTACCAACGAGCTTACGTCTCCCAAACATTTGTAGTTAAAAAGTATATAAGTGTTGTTCCCTATCTGTCACTCACTCAAAGTTGTGTCGATGTAGTGACACTAGGGGTCACTCTTGGGAGCCCCAAACACCTCTGCTTTTTTGAAAGAAAAAAAATGCCAATGAGAATTGGCGAGTGGAATTTGCATGCCACTCCCCCAGACATATGGGTATAAAAGGAGCTGGTATGCAACCACTCATTCAGATTTTCTCTTCAAAGCCGAGCGGTTCTATTCATTGAAGCTGAATTCATCCGCGAGTTCATTCACCTCATCTGCTGGATTTTACGGCGCTTTTCTTGCACAAACACGCCCACACAGGACTGGTTCTGGTGGACTATGGGGACGAGACTCCTCCTCCCCCCTCCTCTGCCAATCTTATGGTGGGCGGCAGGAGCCAGGTAAGTGCTTCGATGTCCCTGGACTCAGCATGGCCACGGGGCTCATCCCCTCGACATGGCACCTCGAGCTCCGCCCCGCCGCGAGGCCCCACCCACCGGTACGTCCAACGTGATCATTCCCTTGGTCCCCCTTGCCCGGAGTTTGGGCACGTGGCTCGCGCTTTCCAACCCATCGCGATGGCTGACCCGGATCGTCCGACTTGGCTATGCGATTCAGTTCGCCAGGCACCTGCCCAGGTTCAGCGGCGTCCGCTTCACCTCGGTGAAGGGCGAGAATGCCGCTACCTTGCATGCGGAGATCGCTACCCTTCTGTGCAAGGGCGCGATAGACCCTGTCCCTCCAGCTGAGATGTAGAAAGGGTTCTACAGCCCTTACTTCATCGTACCGAAGAAAGGCAGTGGGTTGCGACCAATCCTGGACCTGCGAGTACTGAACTGGGCTTTGCACAGACTCCCGTTCAAGATGCTGACGAAAAAATGCATTCTAGCGAGTGTCCGGCATCAAGATTGGTTTGCAGCAGTAGACCTGAAGGGCGCGTACTTCCACGTCTCTGTCTTACCTTGACACAGACCCCTCCTGCAGTTTACCTTCGAAGGCCAGGCATACCAGTACAAGGTCCTCCCCTTCGGCCTGTCCTTGTCCCCTCGCGTCTTCACAAAGGTCGC
Organism: Myxocyprinus asiaticus; assembly: GCF_019703515.2. Taxonomy (NCBI): domain Eukaryota; kingdom Metazoa; phylum Chordata; class Actinopteri; order Cypriniformes; family Catostomidae; genus Myxocyprinus; species Myxocyprinus asiaticus. The sequence continues at coordinate 37,716,352 of NC_059381.1, read as the reverse complement.
AGAGGCAACCCTTGCCATGCTAAGGGAAGTGGGCATCCGCATCCTCAACTATCTCAATGACTGGCTGATCCTAGCTCACTCTCGAGAGTTACTGTGCGCACACAGGGACCTCGTGCTCCGGCACCTCAGCCGACTGGGGCTTCGGGTCAACTGGGAAAAGTGTAAGCTCTCCCCGGTTCAGAGCATCTCTTTTCTCAGTTTGGAGTAGGACTCAGTCTCGATGACAGCGCGCCTCACAAACGAGTGCGCAGTTGATGCTGAACTGTCTGAAGGCATTCAGACGGAGGACAGCAGTTCCACTGAAACTTTTTCAGAGGCTCCTGGGGCATGTGGCATCCTCGGGTTAATGCATATGAGACTGCTTCAGCACTGGCTTCAGACTCGAGTCCGGAGATGGGCATGGCGCCACGGGACACATCGTGTGGCCATCACGCCGATCTGTCGCCGCCTCTTCAGTCCTTGGACCGACCTTGCATTTCTACGGGCAGGGGTTCCCCTAGAGCAGGTCTCCAGGCACATTGTGGTTACAACAGATGCCTCCAAGATGGGCTGGGGTGCCATATGCAACAGGCACACAGCCGCTGGCTCCTGGACTGGCCCGCAGCTGCGTTGGCACATCAACTGCCTAGAGTTGTTGGCAGTACTGCTCACCCTGCGGAGGTTCTGGCCATTGATCCAGGGCAACCACGTGTTGGTCCGGGTGGACAACACAGCAACGGAAGCGTACATCAACCATGAAGGCAGTCTATGCTCCTGTTGCATGTCACAACTCGCCCTCCGTCTCCTCCTCTGGAGTCAGCAGCGCCTCAAGTCGCTACGAGCCACTCACATCCCGGGCGACCTCAATACCGCAGCGGACACGCTGTCACATCAGGTTACCCTCAGGGGAGAGTGGAGACTCCACCCTCAGGTGGTCCAGCTGATTTGTAGTCGATTCGGTCGAGCACAGGTAGACCTGTTTGCTTCCTGGGAATCCTCCCACTGCCCACTTTGGTACGCCCTAACCGAGGCACCCCTCGGTATTGATGTGCTGGCACACAGCTGGCCCCCTGGACCACTCAAATACGTGTTTCCCCCAGTGAGCCTACTTGCACAGACCCTGTGCAAGGTCAGGGAGGACGAGGAGCAGATCATCCTAGTAGCACCCTACTGGCCCACCCAGACATGGTTCTCGGATCTCGCGCTCCTTGCGACACCATCTGGCACCTGCGGCCATTCCTCTTGAATCTCCACTTCTGGCCCCTGGATGGGACACAGAAGACCTAAGTGGCCTACCACCCGTGGTGGTAGACACGATCACTCAGGCTAGGGCTCCCTCTATGAGGTGCCTGTATGTCTTGAAGTGGTGTCTGTTCGCTAAGTGGTGTTCTTCCCGGTGCGAAGATCCCAGAGATGCACAGTCGGATTGGTGCTTTCCTTCCTGTAGGAGAGGCTGGAGGGGCGGCTGTCCCCCTCCACCTTGAAGGTGTATGTTGCCGCGATTTTGGCTTATCACGATGCAGTAGATGGTAAGTACTTGGGGAAGCACGACTTGATCATCAGGTTCCTGAGAGGCACTAGGAGGATGAATCCCTCCAGACTGTGACTCATCCCCTCATGGGACCTCTCTGTAGTCCTTCGGGGTCTACAGGGAGCTCCCTTTGAGCCCTTGTCTGCTTTGGTTGATAGCGGAAAGGAAGCGCTGTCTCCAAACAGATTATCGCCCACTGGGTCATTGACGCCATCGCGATGGCATATCAGGCTCAGGCTGTGTCACCCCCTGCGGGGTTACGAGCCCACTCTACCAGGAGTGTGGCGGCCTCCTGGGCCCTGGCCAGTGGCATCTCTTTGGCAGACATCTGCAGAGCATCGGGCTGGGCAGCACCCAACACCTTTGCGAGATTCTACAATCTCCGGGTTGAGCCGGTCTCATCCCATGTATTGGCAGGCACAAGCAGGTAAGTTCCGGGACAGCTGGCCGGGTGTACCACTTGCGCATAGCCTCCCTTGTGGTGAAGACGTGCACACAGACTGTGATCCCTGGATGACTTTCCTCCTTATCCCTCTGGCAGTTGAGTTTGCGGAGAAACTCGCTGCCGGTCCAGTACGTGCGCTAATGAGGCCCTGTACTGAGATAAGTGCTCCACATGTGCTGGTTCCCCGAAGATGACCCCATGTGATATCTCCCGCAAAATCGTTTCCCTGTCGGTAAACTGCGTCTTCCTTGGACCTGGTCTCGGCTCCTCAGCACAAAACCTGAATAAGTGGTTGCATACCAGCTCCTTTTATACCCATATGTCCGGGGGAGTGGCATGCAAATTCCACTGGCCAATTCTCATTGGCCTTTTTTTTCTTCAAAAAGCAGATGTGTTTGGGGCTCCCAAGAGTGACCCCTAAGAGTGTCTCGTTCCCTCCATCAGGGAACTGAGGTTACGAAAGTAACCATGACATTTGTTTCTCAAAATAATCAATTGTTTGCATTCAGAAGAACTTTATTTGTCGACTGGAGTCGTGTGGATTATTTTGATGCACCCTAAATATGCATTTTGGACCGTCAAAAAATGGAGTACATTCGCTTGCATTGTTTAGAGGAGGAGGCCTGAAATGAAATCCTAAAAATCTTAAATTCTGCTTTGATGAAGAAAGAAACTGAGATACATCTTGGATGGCCTGAGGGTGAGTAAATTATCAGCAAATTTTCATTTTTGGGTGAAATATTCCTTTAAGTATTTGGGTATTTTATTCCCAGCAAATTTGTGTTATTTAGATAGAGTTAATTTTGACCCTTTAATAAAAAGGTTTTCAAGCGATGTGGGCAGGTAGGCTTCATTACATTTATCTATGACTGGGAAGGTTAATGTTATTAAAATGAATTGTATTCCAAAATTCAACTACCTGCTACAATCTCTCCCTATAGATGTCCCCCTCTCTTATTTCAAAGTAAATTGATAGCATAGCGAAGTCCTTCATTTGGAATGGTAAACGTCCCAGATTACACTTCAGTAAATTACATAGGCCGATTGACAAAGGTAGGATAGGCCTACCCAAAACTGTGTTTTATTATTATGCATTCGGTCTCAGACATTTGGCTCATTGGTCGCTTCCACCTGAGAGAGCCCCTCCCTGGTTTTGTATCGAACAGGAAGTTCTTGCCCCTATCTCGACATTGCAAAGCCTTTCTATCAAACTAACCAAAGTTACGTTACACCCCGTTATCTCGCATTTGCATGCGGTATGGACAAAAGTGTCCAGAATGTTTAATTCAGACATTTATTTAAATGTTGCCTCGAGCATATGGCTGAACCCAAAATTATGTATTGATAAGTCCTCTTTCTGCTGGACAGAGTGGATTGTGAGGGAGATTAATACACTCGGTGACCTATATGAGAGTGGAGTGTTGAGATCCTTTGAAAATATGGTTCAACATTTTAGGATTCACAGGTCTCAATTCTTCAGGTATTTACAACTGTGCCACCTGCTCTGTATTATTTTTGGGAGTAGCATATACACCCCACTAAAGCGGCAGACACTCTGGGAGTGGTGATTACTGCCTTTGGAAAAGGTCATGAGGCATCAGTGTATTACTCCCTGTTAATTCAGAGTCTGGGGGTGGAGCTTCAACTTCTCTTAAGAGATTATGGGAGAAAGATTTAAACTTGGTATTGGAGGAGGGAGTGTGGGCTAGGATTCTAAAAAAGTAAAGTCTGCATCTACAGATGCAAGGGTGCGTCTTATGCAATTTAAGATTTTACATAGATTCTGTTAGACCCCCTCTAGGTTGTATAGGCTTGATCTTAAAGACATACCCACCTGCTGGTGATGCCAATCAGAAGATGGGGACACAACCCATGTTTTTTGGTGGTGTGTTAAGATCCAAGAATTTTGGTTGAGGGTTCAGAGTTTTATATGTGACGTACTGGGCACTCGGATTTCATTTTGCCCCTGACTCTGTATTTTAGGTGGTGGGGCGGTCATTAATATAGGGAATAAATACATAAGAAATTGGGTTCTAGCCAGTGTTATGATCGGCAGACAGATTATTCTTATGGGATGGAGGTCGGCTGGAGCACCCTCATTTCGGGAGTGGTGCACGGAGATGGGCAGGGTAGCGGCATTTGAAGAAATGTCCGATAGAAGGCTAGGCAAACTGGGGGTATTTAATAGGAAGTGGGGCAATTATTTGACCTTTTTGGAAGGCTCTCGGGGAGGGGCAGTGGAGCGGGATTTATAGTTTTAAATGTTTAAATGTAATTATTATTTTATATATATATATATATATATATATATATATATATACATATACATATATATATATATATATATATATATATATATATTATTGTTTGTGTGTGTGTGTGTGTGTGTGTGTGTGTGTGTTTGTTCTTTAGCTTTGAACACAGGGATGTTTGTTGGGGGTCAGGGTGGGGTTGGGGATTGGGACTGGGAAAGGGAATAATGGGGGTTAAAAGTTGATTCTGTACATATATGTTTTGTTTTTCTGTTTTCATTTGTTGGAGTCAATAAAAAGTGTTAATCAAAGAATAAAAAGAAGAAGCGATCATCAGCTATCCCAGGTGTGTATGAATTTCTTTTTTCAGCAGAAAACATTTGAAGAAAATAAAAAATATATATTTTAGCTCAGTAGGTCCTTAAAATGCAAGTGGATGGTGATTCGACCTTTGAAGCTCCAAAAATCACAGACAGTCAGCATTAGCATTATCCAAGCGAAATGATCGCTTTTGGTGTAAAAAAAGATCAATATTAAAGTTCTTTTCAACTATAAATCATTGCTTCCGGTCAGCAGCAGTATGCGCATTTACTAGAAGGCAGAGTTCTGGTCTCGTGTGATCAATGATGGGCAGTAGCTTCGCTACAAATACTGAAGCTATTAGCTTAACTACATTTCTCTGTAGCGAGGTGGTTGCTTCGCTAGTTTTTAAATCAAGTAGCTTTTTAGTAGCGAAGATATATTTTTTATTAGATAGCAGGTACATTTGACAAAAGCTACACCGCTACATCATACATCACACCGGCATTTACTATCACCAGTTTTTAATCAGAACTAAAGATGTCTGACTCAGAAGTCGGTTCTTTACAATGAATTGGTCACACTTATAGCAAAGTGGTCTGAATCAGTTCACGATTCAGTCTGAATGACTCAGAAAGCTCAAGCTGCTGAATCATTTGGTTAACGCTCTCATTTGCTAATATGCTCATGGAATATTTTAAAATATGGAAAATAAAGATAATGCTGGTTGCAGTGGATCTACAATCAATGGAAACCAAACCTGCAAATGCACCCTATCATTTGTCAGTGATGAAAAAGGTCTTTATAAACACGTGTACAGCTTACCACCAAAAGAGTGTCAAAAGACTTAATAGCCTTCACGAAAACACATCAATAAAGTACATGGCCTTACCATGTTTTTTGGACATGTACCATTACCTGGGGGCACCATGTTAATACAGTGGTATACGATTAAGGTTGTCATATAGTGAAGTACCATGGTATTCTTTGAATTACGTTGACGCACCATGTACATTCAATTGTATATGAATGTGTTAATCATATATCAAATTATAATGGTAGCACTTTGAAGTACTTTTAAGCACCATGTAAATACACAATATTATGTACATATGGTAATGGTCTCAAAGTACCATGGTATTACCATCTGATACCATCAGACATTAAATTGTTATTGCCCAGATGTGCTCACACACACACAAGAAATTTGGCCTCTGATCAGAAGCTTCCAGTACATACAGAAATACAACAGCAAGACACAGAATTACAGTTTTTATATAGGAATGTGCAAATTAAATTATGTTGAAATTGGTATGGTTTTGTAGAGTTAGTAGTATAAATATAAAAAATAAAATGTAATAATATTGATTTTTCATTTTGAACACATGGGTTTGTATAGGTAGCATGCATAAATGTGAATTTACATATTTTCTTTTTTTTACATGTGACTTTTTTTTTATTTGTATACTGTATTGTACTATATTGTACTATGCTGTACCATAGCTTTGATAAACATTATGTAAATAAGTCTTTTAGATGCTTTGTCTATGACAATATGATCCCTGCATCTGGTTGAAAAAAATATGACGTTTCTTAAATATAGCAAGCTTCTTTTGCCATGTGGCTTGTAGTGTAACTTGCTACTTTCTCTGAAGTGTAGCTTTAAGCTTAGCTTAACTAATTTTTTCTGTTGAGTAGTTGGTAGCTTAGCTTGCTAAATGTTTTAAGTAGTTTGCCCAACACTGTGTGTGATGTATTCACGTTGGCATGTTACAGACGTAATCTCATGTTTTTCTCTCGGTTGAGACATCCAGGATAAGCACACAAACGCACCGTTGTGAGTAAACATGCAGATACAAATACAGGTTTGAACCAAAACCAACTAAGCTTTTGTACAGTGTTCCTCCTACTCAGTTGTAAACAGCGCCACTCTTCTGGGTGTGTCACACGTGCGCCTGTTCTCGTGTGAACATGCCAATGTGATTACGTCACACGTGCATACTGCTGCTGACTGGAAACAATGATTTATAGTTAAAAAATACTTAAATATTTATCTTTTTCACTGCAAAAGTGACTGTTTCGCTTTAGAAGACATTAATTTAACCAGCGGAGTTGTATGGATGACGTTTATGCTGACTGTCTGTTCTTTTTGGAGCTTCAAAGGTCAGATCACCATCCACTTGCATTTTACTGAGCTGAGATATTTTTCTATTTTTCTTCAAATGTGTTCTGCTGAAGAAAGAAAGTCATACACACCTGGGATGGCATGAGGGTGAGTATATGATGAGAGAATTTTCATTTTTGGGTGAACTAATCTTTTAACTTGTTTATAATCAAAACAAGTTAAAAAAGCTGTGCTAAAGAAGTAATCAAAAGTATTTAAATGACATTACTGACCTTGAGTTACTCAACGGATTATGTAACAAATTACATTTTACAGCATATATTCTGTAGTATGTAGTGGAATACATTTTAAAAGTAACCCTCCCAACACTGTACACGCAGGATAGAAATATACTATGGACTCAAGATGGCGCCGAGTATGACTGCTGCATTGCGAGCTCTGAGACAACATTGTAGTTTTTTGTTTGTTTTGTTTACAATTCTTATGTTTTTTGTCTTGGATGTTGTCTGCCTTATTGTCTACGACAGACAAACACTTTTGGACATTGGTTCTGCAATTACACTGTAAACCGGACTTCAAATTCCTCAATGTCGACCCGCTGTTTACAAATATGCCTGCGGAGCCCTTTGTCTGGGCAGCCCGGCCGCGAAAACGCAGAAGGAAAAGGAGAAACAGAGCCGGCGTTCTCATCAGAGTAAGACGTCACGCAAATCGACCCCCGCTACCCAGTATTCTACTGGCAAATGTTCAGTCTCTGGACAACAAGCTCTGCGAGCTGAGAGCGCAGATCTCTTTCCATTGAGAGACGAGGGACTGCTGCATTATCTGCCTTACAGAAACTTGGATGTCTGCGGAGATTCCAGACTCAGCCATCAAACCCGCGGGGTTCTCCATGCACCGAGCAGAGCGAAAGACCTCTCAGGTAAAAGCAGAGGTGGTGGTGTATGTTTTATGATCAACAAATCCTGGTGTGATCAGAGGAACGTACGTTCTATCAAGTCTTTCTGCTCTCCTGATCTGGAATTTCTCATGCTTCTGTGTTCTGGCTACCGAGGGAATTCACGGCGGTCATTATCACAGTTGTGTACATCCCGCCACAAGCTGACACAGACCGGGCACTCAAGGAACTGTATGGGATTATAAGCAAGCAGGAAACCGCACACCCTGAGGCCATGTTCATTGTGACCGGGGACTTTAACAAAGGCAATTTTAAATCAATTGCACCAAAATACCACCAACACATCAGTTTTAACACACGAGGGGACTGGGATTTGGACCATTGCTACTCTCCCTTCCGGGGTGGCTACAAATCCCTCCCCCGCCCACCATTTGGCAAATCGGACCACTCTTCCATTTTGCTTCTGCCCACTTACAGGCATAAACTGAAAGAGGAAGCACCCACCCTCAGAACGATCCAGTGTTGGTCGGACCAATCAGACTCTATGCTACAAGACTGGGATCACGCAGACTGGGAGATGTTCTGGTCCGCCTCTGATGACGACATCGAGGTTTACGCTGATAGCATAACGTGTTCCATCAGAAAGTGCGTAGAGGATGTTGTTCCGTCCAAAACAATACGGATCTACCCGAACAAGAAACCTTGGATTAATAGCGATGTTCGTGCAGCACTTAATGCGTGGACCTCCGCTTTTAATTCCGGGAACACGGAGGCGCATAAACAAGCCAGTTATGCCACAGGAACAAGATTGAAGGACAGTTTAACACCACCAACTCTAGAAGCATGTGGCAGGAAATTAATATCATCATGGACTTTAAAGGGAATAAAAACTCTGCTGTGAATACCGCTGCCTCTCACCTGGATGAGCTAAATATTTTTATGCTCGTTTCGAAGGAAATAACACAGCCCTCATGGAGAGAGCTGTCGTGGCCGAACCTACGGAGGTTAGTTCACTCTCCGTCACTGTAGCGGATGTAACCCGATCCTTCTGACGGGTGAATATCCGTAAAGCCGCGGGTCCAGACGGCATTCCAGGCCACGTCATCAGAACATGCGCGAACCAACTAGCTGGTGTTTTTACGGATATTTTCAACCTTTTCCTCTGTTTGTCTGTAGTCCCCACATGCTTTAAAACGTCCACCATTGTGCCTGTACCAAAGCAATCCAAAATCACTTGCTTAAATGACTGGCGTCCTCTTGCTCTGACCCCCATCATCAGCAAATGCTTTGAGAGATTAATCAGAGATTACATCTGCTCTGTGCTGCCTCCATCACTGGACCCATCGCAGTTTGATTACCACAACAACCGCTCCACTGATGATGCCATTGCATCTACAATACACACTGCTCTCTCCCACCTGGAAAAAATTAACACTTATGTGAGAATGCTGTTTGTAGACTACAGCTCAGCATTCAACACCATAGTGCCCTCCAAGCTTGATGAGAAACTCCGGGCTCTGGGCTTAAACAGCTCCTGTGCAGCTGGATCCTGGACTTCCTGTCAAGCAGACGCCAGGTGGTTAGAATGGGCAGAAACATCTCCTCATCATTGACCCTTAACACTGGAGCCCCACAGGGCTGTGTTCTTAGCCCACTCCTGTATTCCCTTTACACACATGACTGTGTGGCAACACATAGCTCCAATGCCATCATTAAGTTTGCTGATGATATGACGGTGGTAGGTCTGATCACTGACAATGATGAAACAGCCTACAGAGAGGAGGTGCACACTCTGACACGCTGGTGTCAGGAGCACAATCTCTCCCTAAATGTCAGTAAGACAAAGGAGCTTGTGGTGGACTTCAGGAGAAGAGAAAGAGAACACAGCCCCATCACCATCAGTGGAGCACCAGTGGAGAGAGTCAGCAGCTTCAAGTTCCTGGGTGTCCACATCACTGAGGAACTCACATGGTCCGTCTACACTGAGGCCATTGTGAAGAAGGCTCATCAGCGCCTCTTCTTCCTGAGATGGCTCAGGAAGTTTGGAATGAACCGCCACATCCTCACACGGTTCTACACCAGCACTGTAGAGAGCATCCTGACTGGCTGCATCGCCACCTGGTACGGCAATAGCACCGCCCACAACCGCAAAGCCATGCAAAGGGTGGTGCGAACTGCCAGACACATCATCGGAGGTGAGCGTCCCTCCCTCCAGGACATATACACCAGGCGGTGTGTGAAAAAAGCTCGGAGGATCATCAGAGACTCCAGCCACCCGAGCCATGGGCTGCTCTCACTGCTACCATCAGGCAGGCGGTATCGCAGCATCAGGACCCGCACCAGCCGACTTCATGACAGCTTCTTCCCCCAAGCAATCAGACTTTTGAACTCTTGATATCTCACGATCAATATACATCAGCACTGCACTTTATTAATCTTATTATCTCACACTGGACTGTCATAAACTATATTCTCTTAATAACACATTAAGAGAAACAGAATGTCAATACAGTACAATACAACCTACTGTACATTTTATATATACTATTTTTTTATTGTATAATGTGTATTCTATATTGTGTGTATTGTATAATGTACATTGTAAGTTATTATTTGTATATTGTGTTGTGTGTAATTATGTGTATATTAGATTTTAAATTGTGTTGTGTAAATTTGATGTTTATTGTAGATTGGTATATGTCTCATCACTGTCACGACTGCTATGTTGCTCAGAACTGCACCCAAGAATCTCACACACTATTGCACTTGTGTATATGGTTGTGTGACAATAAAAGTGATTTGATTTTGGTTTGATTTGATTACTAGTCTAGCTGACACGCAACTTTTTAATGTCAGTTAAAATCATTCTTGTAACAGTTCTTGCTAATTTTATTTAGCCTAAACATATAATTTGTCAATGTGGACATGGAAGCTGTGAAGACCTTATATTGGGCTGCTCTGCACAGGCCCAGACTGCTAATACTGTATATTCTGTACAGATCAAGAGGCACAAATAAATGCAAATAACTAAAAACACCTTAATTGTATTATGTCTTATCATAATCCACTTATGGGCCAAGTGATGATTATTTCAACAAGTCATAGTGGACCTTTGAAAGCAAGTGATTTATAATTGTAAGTTTACTAACTGTAATTATTTTGTAACCTCTTCTGTTTCCACCTGATAAATGGAATAGCAATACTGTTTCTCTGGTAATAATGAACAGTCATTGCTGTACAAGCCACTAGAGAGATTAAAAGCCTTGACTGAAATTTTAAATCTTTTATTTTGTATTAATCAGCAGTTTGTTAAACAATTTGAAGAATGTTTAAGATAAGTGGATAAGTCAGCATGACCGGTGGACGATATAGAAATGTATACTAACAACAACATTTAAACCTCTTTATAAACCAGTGTTGTGAAAGAAGATTTTATAAACCTGAAAATAACAAATGGGGCATTGGAAAGGATAAGTATAGCATATACTGCAAAAAAAAAAAAAAAAAAACCTGACTGAGTAATCAGGACCCCGATGTGAACCGGATGAGTCTTGTATCACCCTAAAGGATTTTATTTAGCAAATGACAGGCTGATTGTACATTATGCCATGCATTATATGACTACTTAACTAATAAATGAATAACTAAATGGACATGAATCGTTGATTTGAGTTTGGTTGCATGGGACAACAATTAATTATACAGGTTATTGGTCATTATACAAAATATTTGACCACAGAGAACAGCATACACAGAATACAAAAAATCTGAATCAAGGATTCTAGAGAGCTGTGTAATGATATAAAGTATCATTGTTTTGTTTTCATGATGGATAAAATACTTTTGTTATTCAAAATTGTTTTTGGGTAGTCGATACATTTTCAATGACATTTTTAAAATTAATGATGATATAAATCCATGTGTATCAAATATGATACACAACGTTTGACGGCTCCTGTTTCACTCTCTGTTCAAGCTGAAGAGCCAAGCCTATGGTATGTAAGTATCACGTTTATGGCACCATCTAGTGGTTATTTGTGAAGAAAAAAAAGTTTTTTTCAATGTTTATATCGATCTATTTATAATGGCGGCAGGAAAAGTGACTCTTATGTTGGGATAAATTACAGCTTATTTTAATAAAATAAAAGTGACAGTAATTATTATATTGTTACTAATATTTTAAAATGAGTATTTGCTGAATATAAGCAACTTGTGCTTGGTTAAATCTTTATATATTATTTTATAGAAAAACCCCCTTTGAAATCCATGTATCAAATATGATACAACAGGCTTTTGAGATATATATCTCAATAAAAAAAAAATAAAATAAAAAAAATCACTGAGCTTTGAAAATTCTGACATATAAATTTTATGAGATATATTTAAAGTGTGAACTAATATTTCTGTGTATTTTCATATATGCAGCCTGCCCTGTCATTATAAAGATCTCATTATTTTACATTAAAAGCTATTATGATGTCATCTTATCATAAGTTCCTGAGACCCAGTGAAAAAAGTTTGACAATTTCCCTTTCTTAAATGTCAATATAGTGTTTGGTGCATATAATACATATGATAAATATTGTTTATTGAAAAAAGAATAAACTAAATCCTAAAATAAAATATAATTTTATTTATATTGTATTTGATGTGCTGAATTGAACTATAACATTTAAATCCATATTTATAGATCAAGGAGAGGAAGTTGTTATGGCCAAACTCTCAATCATTTGATATCTCTGAAAAGTTAAGTGAGTTCTCTGATAATACCACAAGATTTACCACTGTAGCATGTATGGGCTAAGAAACACTTTGTCACGAACTGCCTCGTGTTTTCCCCCTCACCTTCAGTTCACTTCAGTGTCTGTTTAGTATTCCCCTGTACTCACGGACTACACTTCCCAGCATGCACCTGTTGATGACTCCCACCTGCCCTCCATTTTCCTCAGCTGTTCCCTGTTCCCTCATGGTGTGTGTGTGTGTGTGTGTGTGTGTGTGTGTGTGTGTGTGTGTGTGTGTGTGTGTGTGTGTGTGTGTGTGTGTGTGTCCTCTAGTTTCAGTCACTTATTGTCAGTTCCTATGATCGTTGTCTCCTGATGTGTTACTATTTAGTTATGTGTTGCTCCACGTAGTTTGTATCACCTTCATCTCCATTAAAAAAGCCTGCATTTAGATTCATTGTCTCTCTGCTCATCTCTGCATATCGTTACACACTAAATAACAAATGTCCTACACAAAAATGAATTGCTGGGCCTCAGGAGGATCATGACCTTTAAAGCCTAATGCAGGGGTACTCAAAGTTCCAAGAGGTCCGGTCTCTACATTTCCTTCCCAGCAGAGGTCCGGATAATAATATGTAGCTTACATGGTGTCAGTAGTTATACGGCTAGGACATTTTTTTATTTTTTTAATATTTTATATATATATATATATATATATAACTTGCCATGTTGGCAGCAATAGTACTTTGTAATATATATATATATATATATATATATATATATATATATATATATATATATATATATATATATTTCCTAAACAGTCAAAATAGTCTCTTCAAAACTGGGCAGGGATGAGGACACTGGGGGCCCAGAGACAGCCAAAGTAGTGGGGTCTGAGAGATCTTTTCTACCAAAAGATTAAAGTACTTCATCAGTCGAGGGAACTTGAATATGTATATCAAAAGATAAGATCAACAGTTCGTTTTGACGCTGAATGACCGCAGTACAGTTTTTGTGTTATACAGTTGAAATCAGATGTTTACATACACCTTAGCCAAATACATTTAAACTCAGTTTTTCACAAGTCCTGAAATTGAATCGTAGAAAGCATTGCCTGTCTTAGGTCAGTTAGGATCACTACTTTATTTAACAATGTGAAATATCAGGATAATAGTAGAAAGAATGATTATTTCAGCTTTTATTTCTTTCATCACATTCCCAGTGGGTAAGAAGTTTACATACACTTTTGTTAGTATTTGGTAGCATTGCCTTTAAATTGTTTAACTTGGGTCAAATGTTCTGGGTAGCCTTCCACAAGCTTATCACAATAAGTTGCTGGAATTTTGGCCCATTCCTCCAGACAGAACTTGTGTAACTGAGTCAGGTTTGTAGGCCTCCTTGCTCACGCACACACTTTTTAAGTTCTGCCCACAAATTTTTTATCGGATTGAGGTAATTCCATTTTTATGACTGGATTCCACAATTCCATCCGTGTTTCCCGCATCATGAAAATCATAGGGCCTTACACCTGATAGAGTGTTGACTTTGGAGTCATAGGACCAAGGTTTGAAAATTAGCTTTTTATGTTGCATTTGTGACAACAACACTATAGGTTAGGTTTAGGTGTTTGTTTAGAGTAAGGATGTCTGTTTTGTTCACCTCTCATTTAATACACTATTGGTTAGGTTAAGGCTAAAGTTTTAGGTTAGGGAAGTGTGTTTTACTCATTAAAACCTCCATCTAAAATTCACCATACATCATTTCTCTAGCTTTTGGCGTCCCACACTGGAAATTGTATGCTGCCAAACACGTAATACTGCACATTATTTTGGTTTGCAAAAATGTTGCCATGGTCACGTAAATTTAATGAGATCAGGCTGGGTATATGGGATACCATAGCAAATGTTGTCTTAAGCAAATCACTATTATATTCCCACAAATTTTAAAAGATAATTTTTTTTAGAAAGATGGAATACTGCAGTCACAAGAGAGAAAGATGTCAAATTTACTAACTCTTCCCTCAGCAGCTGTATTTGCAGTGTTGAGTAGTTTTGTTTTGTTTTAATTAATGCCAGGGTAATATAACACTGTTACGTGTATGTATACGGGGGAGAAATTGTCTGTATGTTTTCTCTTCCTTTCTTGCACTCTTTCTACTATCAGCTTCTTAGACATCCATCATTGGTTGCCTGAGTGATGTCATTGCTCTACCCCCTCCAATCAGTGGAGACCATGCAACTAAAAGAGCGTGTTCAGACAAGCTCAAGAGCAGAGCTCCGATCCTTACTCGATTGCTGTTCGATGATCTTGTTGTATTAGACATTCTGTTTGCTACCTTGTGCTTGTTAAGTGTTGCTTGTTTATTATATGCACACCCGACATTGTTACTTGTCTCTAGTGCATTCCTCCATCTCAAAACGTGTTGTAACTCTGTACCATTGGTTGCCTGAGTGACGTCATTGTTCTACCCCCTCCAATCAGCGGAGACCACGCAACTAAAAGAGCATGTTCAGACTTGCTCGAGAGCAGAGCTCCGATCCTTACTCGATTGCTGTTTGATGCACTTGTTGTATTAGACATTCTGTTCGCTACCTTATGCTTGCTAAGTGTTGCTTGTTTATTATATGGACACCCGACATTGTTACTTGTCTCTAGTGCATTCTTCCATCTCCAAAATGTGTTGTAACTCTGTGCCAAATGGTTGGGAAAAGAGGGCAGGTAAGCCACGTCACGTGACATACATTGTGCTACACTTAGTCTTTGTTTATGTATAGACACATTAGGTCCGTGGCGAGTGCCACCCTCTGTAAGTTCTGTTTTTGATTAGTTAGCGCAGTTTAAGAAGGGCGTCGTTGACAATGAAGAAACTTTTTTTATTCTTTTCTCCTTGTACTGGTAATATATAGATCAGAGGAATAACTTTAGCCAGACTGTTTTGTTTTGATTATTTATTTCCTTTGGCACCGCCCATGGCCTTTTCCCCTCCATTCATGTGTCTTTGTAACAATCCTGACTTTGTATACAGTATATTGTAAATATTTTTAAACCCACTAATTTGCACTCTCTCACTGTAAACACCCGTGTATTTAATTAATATTCTTGTTTTGGCACCGTTATCTTGGTTGTTGCCTCCCATTACTTATAATAGTTTCCAACATTTATTTAATGTTATACCCCTATGTGGCAGCGGGGGCGTGGTCGAGTGTCCGTCGAGAGAGAGAGAGCGGTAAGGGTGCATACACCTGAGCCAAATTATGACTAACACCTGTCTCTAATTGTAGTGAGATTGGGGAGAGCGGCATAAAAGGACCATGGCAGCGCCAGATCGAGAGGGAGAGACTGGGTCGAGAACTTTACTGTGAAGCTGATGAGTTATTGTGAAGCTGAGTTATTGTGAAGCTGTAAACCAGAGAAGTGGTCAATTAAAAGTTCCCTACCTGTGTTTGAAGAATCCAGTTCCCGGTGTCCTTCCTTGTTACACTGATGTCAAAACCCAGGATCTGATTTGAAGACTGCACACCCCATGGAGTCCTTCCCACATCAAGTCCCTCACAGACCTACATCACACCCACCAACAGGCTCTGCTTGAACTCCGCCAAGATCAGCAATGCTGCTTCCATGAGGTCCTTAGAGTTCAGGCAGAGGACCGGCAATTCATTCGGAGCCTCCTCACCCAGGTGAAAGCCCCGGCAGCGACCCCGGACCACAGCAGCCCCTTCCCCCACCCACACTGTTGAAGATGGGGGCGTAAGATGACCCTGAAGCCTTCCTTAACATATTTGAGCATACCACTGAAATCTGGGGCTGGCCGCATGCTCAGTGGGTGGCCCGGCTCATCCCTCTGCTGTCCGGGGAAGCCCAGCTTGCAGCACAACAACTGCCGGTGGCTAATCTCCTGGTCTACAGTGATCTGAAGAAGATCATCCTGCAGCAGGTCGGCCGGAGCCCAGAGCAATACCATCAACTGTTCCGCTCGATGAAGTTGGAAGGGGCCGGTCACCCGTTTGCCTTTTCTCAGCGGCTCCGTGATGCCTGCCGGAAATGGCTGCGGGCGGGGGACTGCAACGTCGAGGGAGTGGTCGACCAAGTGGTGCTGGAACAGTGATCCAGAAGGGATGGTGGAGTGGGTCCAGTGCCATCGCCCGGCATCGCTGGAGGAAGCGGTCCAGGTGGCGGAGGACCATATGGTGGTGTGCCCAAGCACAGAGGAGCCCTCTCTCTCTCTCCAGGCCCTGTTCCTGCACCCCGGAGGCCCGCTGCCAAAGCTGGCTCCTCGCTTGTGCCAGTTTATCCCTTTCCTGGAGACTTCAGGGTCTACCTGCTCTCCCCCTCAGGTGGATGTACCTGCCCCCACAAGTGTGAGTGTAGCACCTGGGCCGGCCTGCTGGCGTTGTGGGGATCTGGAACACTTCCAGGATCAGTGTCCTGTGATGGAGCTGGGAACTGTAGTCCAGATCCCCGACACACCACAGGCTGACCCCGATCGGGCTGGAGGGTACAGGATACCAGTAAGAACCAAGGGGAGTACACACCAAGCCTTGGTGGACACGGGTTGTTACCAGACCACTATCCACAAATGCTTGCTTCAACACGAGGCTTTGGGCACAACTAAAAGTGTGAGGTTGAAATGTGTACATGGGGATATTCACAACTACCCTGTGGTGACCCTCATTATTAAATTTCGGGATCAAAGTATTGAGTGGAGGCCGCGGTTAGTTCCCACCTCTCCCATCCGTTGATTTTGGGGACCAATTGGCCTGATTTCAGAAATGTGTTAAAGGGAATATGCGTGAATGGGTCCTGCTCAAAAGTGACGAGATATGAAATGTGCGATGTTCTGGCAGGGAGGCAGAGCCGGGGCCGTCTTCGTCAGCTTCATGTCAGGATGACATGGGGGGGAGAAGCTGCAGCCCCTCCCATCCTCAGGGGATTTCCCAAAGGGGATTTCCATTTGGAGCAGTCACGAGACGAAACCCTCAAGCACGCCTTCAACCAAGTGTGAGTGATCGATGGTCAACAACTCCAGCCAAATGTCGGACTTTCATATCCCTATTTCGCAATTATAAACGAGTGGTTGTATAGAGTGACGCAGGACGCTCAAAAAAAGGAAGATACAACCCAGCTCTTAATACCGCGGAGCCACCGGGAAATGGTGTTCCAGACAGCTCATTATAATCCCATGGCAAGCACAACTTTTATGTCACGGACACTACGCGAGCTTGACAGATTATTGGGCATTGTCAATTTGCACCAGCGTTTAACATCCACAGACAGATGGCCTGGTGGAGCGATTTAATAAAACAAGAATATGACTCGTAAGTTTGTGCACGAGGATGCTAGGAATTGGGACAAATGGCTCGATCCCCTGTTATTTGCAGTACGAGAGGTCCCGCAAGCCTCCACGGGGTTTTCCTCATTCAAGCTGCTATATGGGCGGCGCCTGCACGGCGTGCTTGATGTCATACGCGAAGCTTGGGAGGAGGGACCTTCAAACAGTAAGAATGAAATACAATACTGTAGAGCCGAGGAGGGCGGGGCCGGGCTGGAATGAGACACACCCGGTCCCCAATCAGCCTGATGGGGCGCGCGAGGGATAAAGGCGGCCGGGGACGACAGTTCGAGAGAGAGAGAGAATTGCAGACAGCTGTGCTGTGTGTTTTTGGTTGTGTGTTTAAGTTGTTCATTAAATTATTATTTAAGTTGTCAAGCTGGTTCTCGCCTCCTCCTTTCCACTAAACCCCCTTACACTGGTGCCGAAACCCGGGAAGGAGGAGGGATTCCCGTCGCAGAGTCCTCGACACTGCCGTCCACCCAGGGGAGCGCCGCTGCCGTCCGACGGGGGACGGAGTAGCCCGACCACCCGGACGCGGGGAACGGCCGCCGTCTGCGAGGCGAGTGGGGACGTGACTCCCCGACCGCCTGGAGTGAGGGAGCCACTGCCGGGGGTGGAGGAGTGCCCTGCCGTCCCCCGAAAACGCGGAGGGGTCGAGAGAAGACCGCCGTCCGCGGGGGGAGGAGGGAAGAGACTCCCCGACCGCCTGGAGTGGTAGGGCCACTGCCAGGGGCAGAGGAGTGTCCCCACGGGACGCCGGGAACTCGGAGGGGCGTTCTATCCGCTGGGGGTCAGAGGTCTGACTCCGGTCCGCCCGGGGAGGAGCGGCTGCAGTCCGCCTGAGAGGGTGGAGTAGTGATCGGGGACCACGCAACGGCGCATCAGAGAACTGGTGAGTTTCTTTTTTTCTCTCTCTCCTCTCTCTCTCTCTGTCGCTCCGTGTTGGCCTTTCCCTCGCCATTTTGTTTTGTTGTTTTTCCCCTCCTGTCTCCTCCCATGTCTAGGAAGGCGGGGATGACCCGCTGGCAGTCGGGGCGTAAGGCACTCCCCCCCGGAGAGGAAGGGTGGGGGATGTACGTCATGCCGGGGGCCCCCCGGCCTGAGGCAACGCTGGGAGGAGTGTAGAGCTGAGGAGGGCGGGGCCGGGCTGGAATGAGACACACCCGGTCCTCAATCAGCCTGATGGGGCACGCGAGGGATAAAGGCGGCCGGGGACGACAGTTCGAGAGAGAGAGAATTGCAGGCAGCTGTACTGTGTGGTTTTTGGTTGTGTGTTTAAGTTGTTTATTAAATTAATATTTATATTGTTAAGCCGGTTCTCGCCACCTCCTTTCCACTAAAACCCCTTACAAATACGTTCTTAATCTTAGAGCAAATCTCCACATCTTGTGGAAACTAACACAGGAGAATTTGCTTCAAGCTCAAGAACGACAGAGCCGAATGTACAACAGGAGAACTCGGCTAAGGGAATTTGCACCAGGAGATAAGGTACTCGTATTACTCCCCACATCGAGCTCCAAATTACTCGCAAAGTGGCAAGGACCCTTTGAGGTCACACAACGATTGGGGGATCTCGATTATGAGGTAAAGCGAACCGATAGAGGGGGCACGACATCCAATTTATCACCTTAACCTCCTGAAATTGTGGAGTGAGGCAGCCCCTATGACGTTGGCTACGGTAGTTCCAGAGAGGGCGGAGCTCAGGCCGAAGGTAAACACATAACACAATCATGTCACCCGCAGAGACCACCTCTCACCGTACCAACACGCAGAGGTTGCGAAACTACAACAAGAATTCGCAGATGTGTTTTCCCCTCTACTGGGTCGCACGAACCTCATCCAACACCACATCGAGACCGAGCTGGGGTGGTGGTACGTACCCGTCCCTACTGATTACCCGAACATAAAAAAAATTGTTCGGGAAGAATTGGATGCAATGCTCGATATGGGAGTAATAGAGGAATCCCACAGCGACTGGTCCAGCCTGGTTATTCTGGTGCCTAAGAGTGACGGGTCTGTATGGTTCTGTGTGGATTATAGAAAAGTCAACGCAGTGTCTAAATTTGATGCCTACCCAATGCCTTGTATTGATTTGGACTCAAGGTGGCACCGAGTATGGCTGCTGCGTTGCGAGCTCTGACACAACATTGCATTTTTTTGTTTGTTTTGTTTACAGTTCTTATGTTTTTTGTCTTGTATGTTGTCTGCCTTATTGTCTATGACAGACAAACAATTTTAGACATTGGTTCTGCAATTGCACACCGTAAACCGGACTTCAAATTCCTCAATGCCGACACAGCAGCGGAGTCCTTTGTCTGGGCAGCCCGGCCACGGAAACGCAGAAGGAAAAGGAGAAGGAGAGGCGGCGTTCTCATCAGAGTAAGACGTCACGCAAATCGACCCCCGCCACCCAGTATTCTACTGGCAAATGTTCAATCTCTGGACAACAAGCTCTGCAAGCTGAGAGCACAGATCTCTTTCCAACAAGAGACGAGGGACTGCTGCTTTATCTGCCTTACAGAAACTTGGATGTCTGCTGAGATTCCAGACTCAGCCATCGATCCTGCAGGGTTCTCAGTGCACTGAGCGGACAGAGCGAAAGACCTCTCAGGTAAAAGCAGAGGTGGTGGTGTATGTTTTATGATCAACAAATCCTGGTGTGATCAGAGGAACGTACATTCTATCAAGTCTTTCTGCTCTCCTGATCTGGAATTTCTCATGCTTCTGTGTCGACCATTCTGGCTACCAAGGGAATTCACAGCAGTCATTATCACTGCAGTGTACATCCCACCACAAGCTGACACAGACCGGGCACTCAAGGAACTGTATGTGAGTATAAGTGAGCAGGAAACTGTGCACCCTGAGACCACGTTCATTGTGACCGGGGACTTTAACAAAGCCAATTTCAAATCAATCGCAGCAAAATACCACCAACACATCAGTTTCAACACACGAGGGGACCGGGTTTTGGACCATTGTTACTCTCCCTTCCGGAATGGCTACAAATCCCTCCCCCACCCACCATTTGGCAAATCGGACCACTCTTCCATTCTGCTTCTGCCCGCTTATAGGCAGAAACTGAAACAGGAAGCACCCACCCTCAGAACGATCCAGTGCTGGTCGGACCAATCAGATTCTACGCTACAAGACTGTTTTGATCACGCGGACTGGGAGATGTTCCGGTCCACCTCTGATGATGACATAGAGATTTACGCTGATAGCATAACGTGTTTCATTAGAAAGTGTGTAGAGGATGTTGTTCCGACCAAAACAATACGGATCTACCACAACCAGAAGCCATGGATAAATAGCGATGTTCATGACCTCCGCTTTTAATCCCAGGAATGCGGAGGAGCATAAACAAGCCAGTTATTCACTCCACAAAACTATCAGAACAGCCAAACACCAGTACAGGGACAAGATTGAAGGACAGTTTAACACCACCAACTCTAGAAGGGAACTAATATCATCACAGACTTTAAAGGGTATAAAAACTCCACTGTGAACACTGCTGCCTCTCTCCCGGATGAGTTTAATACTTTTTATGCTCATTTTGAGGGAAATAACACCGTCTTCGTGGAGAGAGCTCTCACGGCCGAAGCTACAGAGGTTAGTTCACTCTCTGTCTCTGTAGCGGATGTAACCCGATCCTTCCGACGGGTGAATATCCGTAAAGCCGCGGGTCCAGACGGCATTCCGGGCCACGCCATCAGAGCGTGCGCGAACCAACTGGCTGGTGTTTTTACGGACATTTTCAACCTTTCCCTCTCCTTGTCTGTGGACCCCGCATGCTTTAAAATGTCCACCATTGTGCCTGTACCAAAGCAATCCAAAATCACTTGCTTAAATGACTGGCATCCTGTTGCTCTGACCCCCATCATCAGCAAATGCTTTGAGAGGCTAATCAGAGATTACATCTGCTCTGTGCTGCCTCCCTCACTGGACCCACTGCAGTTTGCTTACCGCAACAACCGCTCCACTAATGATGCCATTGCATCTACACTACACACTGCTCTCTCCCACCTGGAAGAAAGGAACACTTATGTGAGAATGCTGTTTGTAGTCTACAGCTCAGCATTCAACACCATAGTGCCCTCCAAGCTTGATGTGAAACTCCGGGCTCTGGGCTTAAACAGCTTGCTGTGCAGCTGGATCCTGGACTTCCTGTCAAGCAGACGCCAGGTGGTTAGAAGGAGCAGCAACATCTCCTCATCACTGACCCTCAACACTGGAGCCCCACAGGGCTGTGTTCTCAGCCCACTCCTGTATTCCCTGTACACACATGACTGTGTGGCAACACATAGCTCCAATGCCATCATTAAGTTTGCTGATGATACGACGGTGGTAGGTCTGATCACTGACAATGATGAAACAGCCTACAGAGAGGAGGTGCACACTCTGACACGCTGGTGTCAGGAGCACAACCTCTCCCTCAACGTCAGTAAGACAAAGGAGCTTGTGGTGGACTTCAGGAGAAAAGACAGAGAACACAGTCCCATCACAATCAATTGAGCACCTGTGGAGAGAGTCAGCAGCTTCAAGTTCCTGGGTGTCCACATCACTAAGGAACTCACATGGTCCGTCCACACTGAGGCCGTTGTGAAGAAGGCTCATCAGCGCCTCTTCTTCCTGAGATGGCTGAGGAAGTTTGGAATGAACTGCCACATCCTCACACGGTTCTACACCAGCACTGTAGAGAGCATCCTGACTGACTGCATCACTGCCTGGTATGGCAATAGCAC
Source organism: Myxocyprinus asiaticus (assembly GCF_019703515.2). Classification (NCBI taxonomy): domain Eukaryota; kingdom Metazoa; phylum Chordata; class Actinopteri; order Cypriniformes; family Catostomidae; genus Myxocyprinus; species Myxocyprinus asiaticus. Next base: position 37,694,024 of record NC_059381.1, on the reverse strand, counting down.
TGCCCACAACCGCAAAGCCCTGCAATGGGTGGTGCGAACTGCCAGACACATCATCGGAGGTGAGCTTCCCTCCCTCCAGGACATATATACCAGGCGGTGTGTGAAAAAAGCTCGGAGGATCATCAGAGACTCCAGCCACCCAAGCCATGGGCTGCTCTCACTGCTACCATCAGGCAGGCGGAAATTATAATTATGTGTATATTAAATATGTAAATTGTGTTGTATAAATATGATGTTTATTGTAAATTGGTATATGTCTCATCACTGTCATGACTGCTATGTTGCTCGGAACTGCACCCAAGACTTTCACCCACTATTGCACTTGTGTATATGGTTGTGTGACAATAAAAGTTATTTTATTTTATTTTATTTGATGAGTTGCTCAATCGGTTGGGCACTGCTCCTTTTTACTCGACACTGGCTATGACAAAGGGTTATTGGCAGATCCCCTTGACAACAATTTCCCATGAAAAAAATGGCTTTCTCCACTCCGTTCAGATTACACCAATTTGTGACACTTCAGTTGGTTTGTTTGGGGCTCCGGCCACATTTCAGCACCTCATGGACTGAATCCTCAGACCGCATTCGGCTTATGCCACTGCCTATTTGGATGACATCATCATTTAGAGGAATGATTGGCAGCTGCATATGCAGCATCTGAGGGCGGTTCTGAGGTCGCTGCGATGGGCAGGGCTCACAGCAAACCCTAAGTGTGTGATTGGGTGGGTGGAGGGACGGTATCTGGGGTTCCACTTGGGCCACGGGCAGATGCGTCCCCAAATTGTCAATACGGCGGTGATTATGACCTGCCCGAGACCCAAGACCAAAAAGGGGGTGAGACAGTTCCTGGGGCTAGCTGGCTACTATAGGAGATTTGTGCCTAACTATTTGGATGTCACCATCCCGCTGACTGATCTTACTAAAAAGGGAGCTCCAGACCCGGTCCAGTGGACGGAGAAGTGCCAACAGGCGTTTACGCAGGTTAAAGCCGCACTTTGCAGGGGGCCACTTTAACATGCACCTAATTTCTCTCTCCCTTTTGTATTGCAGACGGACGCTTCAGACAGGGGGCTGGGGGCCGTACTCTTGCAGGTGGTGGAGAGGGAGGAGCGCCCGGTGCTGTACATCAGCCGCAAGCTCTCCTTGAGGGAAACAAAGTACCTGTGTTTGAAGAATCCAGTTCCCGGTGTCCTTCCTTGTTACACCCTATTACCCATAGACAAAAAGGGGTTGTAACAAATACAAAGAAGAAAATTACATTAAATATTAAAATGTTTGCAAGATTGATGCTGCTAAATTAAGTTGGAAGTGAGTCATCACAGTCTTTAAAAAAGGGGCCATTTTAAGTGATCAGTCACAATCAAATTTACGGCTCAAGTGATTGACTCAAATAATAGTACGGTGAGAGTGGTTGTGTCTAGAAGGTAATCATACAGTTGGGGTAAGTCTCATGAGAGTTGTATGTAACATTCATACACTGTTTCTTGTGTTTATTTGGAGTCCCACAGAAACCCAACACCTACCCCTTGCCATAAATGTTCCTCACCTAAGTAACAGCAAATGAGACTCTTGCGAGACTTCCCCTTACCTTCTAGACACAGCCAAACTGAGCAACTGCCATTGAGATTAATGGGAATGCGAATGGATAGCTCTCTCTAGGTATATTTGCAGTCTTTGGCACCATCAGATAACACTGATTTCCTGGGAGCTAGTGCAACCTGCCACTGGCAAGAGACGTAAATAAGGCCATCTATCTTTTCTCAGAGCAACTTCTTGCTGACCGTTTGTTGTGGAAGCCCTCAGGCTTTATTAGCGGTCACCTAACTTTAATCTCCTGCATGGAACTAAATCAACCCCACTCAATCCTGTACACATTTACCCAAACAGACACACACACATACTCACTTGACAGATAGACCCATCTGCTAGATGGAGCTGCTGCTGATGTCACAGTGTCTTGTAGATCTTGAGCTGTCATTTGGCAGCAGGCCAGGCCAGGTGCTCCTGTGTGTCCTACGGTGCCCGCTCTCTTTCATGTCATTCCTCTGAAGTCCCCCACAACCAAACACCTTTCGACTTATTTCCAAGTATGATTAAAGAGCAGCTAGTGTTGTAAACAAGTACACAGGGAAGATTGGGAGATGGGTTTGGTGTGAAAACAAATGAAATTGCTGTACAGTTGTGCTCAAAAGTTTGCATACCCTGGCATTGATTTTGAAAATATGCAACAACCACCTTGAAACAACCACACCATCTTTTTCCAGAGCAGCCTGTATTTCTCCTGAGGTTTTTTTTTGTATCCCGTACAATTCTTCTGGCAGTTGTGGCTGAAATCTTTCTTGGTCTACCTGACCTTGGCTTGGTATCAAGAGATCAACAAATTTTCCACTTCTTAATAAGTGATTGAACAGTACTGACTGGTATTTTCAAGGCTTTGGATATCTTTTTATATCCTTTTTCATCTTAATAAAGTTCCATTACCTTATTACGCAGGACTTTTGACAGTTCTTTTCTGCTCCCCATGGCTCAGTATCTAGCCTGCTCAGTGCATCCACGTGAGAGCTAACAAACTCATTGACTATTTATACACAGACACTAATTGCAATTTAAAAAGCCACAGGTGTGGGAAATTAACCTTTAATTGCCATTTAAACCTCTGTGTGTCACCTTGTGTGTTTGTAACAAGGCCAAACATTCAAGGGTATGTAAACTTCTGATCAGGGCCATTTGGGTGATTTCTGTTATCATTATGATTTAAAAAGGAGCCAAACAACTATGTGATAATAAATGACTTCATATGATCACTATCCTTAAATAAAAGACAGTTTTTTTGCATGATCAGTCATATTTTCAAAATCAATGCCAAAATTTCACAATTTCTGCCAGGGTGTGCAAACTTTTGAGGACAACTGTATACATCAGGTGCTGTGAAGTCTTTTTAACTGCCAAAACACTGACAAGACCTGGATTTAACCCAGTACCAAAACACTGCTGGTTCTCACAGATTTAGAAGAGGAAAGATGCTTTCAACATATGTTTTATTCCAGTTAAAAAAAAAAGACCAAATCTCTTTCATTGACTAGACCAACAAAACTAAATATATCAAATAGCAGTGACCAAGCCATTTTGCACAAGCAAGACAAGTTTGAATCCAACTTGAGACATTTCCAAATCCCATTTCCCAGTATTACCATATTATAGATAAAAAGGCACAAAATAGTAATGATAATAATAATAATAATAATAATAATAAAAACAAATAACATTTTCCTAAATAAATAAATGCTCAGTGCTTTCCCTCCTGTACGCAAGTCAAACATTTTTGCACAATATAGAGGAATATAAAAGCAGGTGCATAACAACTCACTTAACGTTTAGCTGTTTTAATGTCTTTCAGGAAAACTGACATTCTTCATTATAATAAGATTTTATGTACCAAGATATCATGTGGTACTCATGGCAGCGTTGGAGGTTAATGTGCTATTTGAGTGGGGGAGGGTGGGTGTAGCCTTGTGTTTAATGGTACATGTCAGGCCATGTCCACAATTATATGTTTTCATTTGAAAATGCATCTTTTTCTCTATGTTTTGGCATTCTGTCCACAATGAGATGGCATTTTTGTCAGCAAAAACTGAGCTTTTTTTCGAAAACTCCATCTTTGCATTGTAGTGTGGAAGACGGATAGAAGACGGAAGATAGAAGATGGAGATCTCTGAAAACGATGAGGTATTTGTTGTCATGTGATAGTCATGTGATCGATTCAACCCAAAACAATATGGTGGCCCACATTGTAGCAGTATTATTGTGCCTGTTATTCACTTGGATAGCGTTGTTAAAGATAAATGTTACTTTGAACAACCTTGACAATGCATTCCTTCAAAGGTGAAGCAAAGTTTATTCGGAATTGCTTTCCAGCAACAAAACACGAGGACAATTGCATTTCAGCTCGTACATGGAACGGCGATTTTTTTGCATGCACAGTAAGGGGATTTAAGGATTCAACTATTACCGTGATCAAGGCACTTAACCTTGGGTTGCTCAAGGTGGGCTGTCCATTGTTGGAAACTCTCAGAGAATACCAGGAGACTCGGGAAAATCTTCAGCAGGATTCTTTATTGTAGAAGATCAGGATCATCCGTCTACACGTCAGAACATGCTGCCTTGCGCTGAAGTCATCAAGTCTAACTTAGGGAGGCATACATTGTATTTTATAGGTATTCAGTGGGCAGTCCTTCCAGGTGGTAACAAAGTATTCAGGTGAACCATAAACAAAGAATGCAGTTGAACCCACCACAGACTGAGGTTTCTCCAGCCCTAATTCAATCAGCATAACTATATCACTCTGACAACTTCATTTTCATAGAAATAAGGAAGGGTCCACACCTATGGCAGTGCATTTACATTTGACTCAGACATTGATTGAATCATGAACAGTGGCCACCAATTCACAGAATGGGGCTGGGGCACCTACAGCCACAGAGCCTTAGTTACCTTGAATGCTCAATACAATGTGCATCACTTTAGTGTTCCATGTGATGTTATATGAAAGACAGTAGACCACCTGATTTTATAGTTACACTTAAATTTGCAATCCCACACCATGCAATAGGTGTACTTTGAATAAAAGCATCTGCTAAATAACTAATTGCTATTCATCACAAGTGGCATTATCTGTTTGATAGGCAAAATATACATTCGTATTATGTTAAACACACATCCACAATTTGTCCATCCTGAAAGCAAACTTGAAAAGACAGTATGACCCCAACAACTGAACACTTCAGAGAGAGAGAGAGAGAGAGAGAGAGAGAGAGAGAGAGTGACAGAGTTCAAACTGTATGACCAATCCTATCCATTAATACAAACCATGCTAGCACATCTGATTTGATAATATCCACAAGGGATTTCCAGCTCTCACTCCTCTCTAAAAATAGTATAACTCATCCATGTTAAACAGTATCCCACACCCCTTTATACAATAGCACTTCAGTAAATTATCCAAAAATGTCTGTGACCTTGTGTGATTATTATTCTGTTTGCAAGATTTTTGGTTCACTGGGTGTTGACTGGGAAGAATAACAAAAAAATCTCTTGCATATTCAGCAGCAGAGATTTGACTGTCAGGGCTTATTGGTATTCAGTGCAATGGGTCGGTCATTGGTAAGGGCAGGATTAGGTGGTAGATCACATGCAGACATTAGGGCTGGGGCTAGCCACCTTCTTATTGCTCTCAACAGGAACATGACTAAATATGTTTTCTGCGAGGCACATTTGCTCACAATAAAGAAGCATTGGCCCTTTGCCTACACTCCAGTAAACATGGCTAGTAATAATTTGATTTAATGTTGCTATATTTGATTTTATTAAACCACAAAATGATGATTTATGATAGACTTCATGACTCTAAAATTGTGCTCATGTTTGGCTTCACCATAGTTCCATCACATTGATCAACATCAGCACCTAGACAGCTGCCATCCTTCACTGTGCAGACATGCTTTTGTTCAACAGTATTGGACACAATAGTAGAAAAACCAAAAGCATTACTCAAGGTCATTCAGTAAATAAAAGACATATGTGCCCTATTTAAACAAGTGTATCAATTCTATATATTGCAGTGATGCTGGACGCATGAAAAATGTGGTTCAGGATATGGATGTAGGCTCTGTTAAATTATAGAGAATGTAAGTATTATTAATAATTTTCATCTCCTGAGTCGCGTGGCACCATGTGAGGGTCGGACGTGTGAATGGCGAGCTCTGCGCACTTTGCTAGTTTTTAATACTTTTTGTGTAAGAAACCAGTGAGATTCGATACATCCTGTTCCATAACTGTTTTATGAAGACAATATGTCAAAGAATTGAAAATCCTCAGGCTCTGGAGACATTAAAAGACACTTACGTGCTCAAGCTGATACCCCTGACAGGGCCGCAGACTGGGAACTCAGTCTGGACGGTGGGAGATATTCAGCGTCAACTGTCGAGCATGTCAGCAATGCTGGCGAAGGTCGTTGCTGACTTGGAGGATCTTGCTGTAATACGTCGATCGATCACTGCCATGGAGACTAAATTTGACGAGAGTTGGTTACAAGAGTGGGGTCGTCGATTATCTGGAGTCATCGGAAAGGGGAATCAGCTGCTAACCCACTAGCAACCAAGACAGACTTGTAGCACATTTGGGAAAAGTTGGAAGACTTAGAAAATCGTAACCAGTGAAACAAAGTCCGAATTGTTGAAATTCCTGAGAACGATGAAGGCCGAGATATGGTGAAATTCCTAGACGAGCTCTTCCCGAGTCTGCTCGACATAACAGGCCATAAGCTGGAAATCGAGAGAGCTCACAGGGTTCCGGCATGGAGATCTGCTGAGGGAGACAGGCCCCGATCAATTCTGGCCAAATTTCTGAGATCATACAATAAAGATCTTTTGTTATGCGAGGCAAAGAATAAAGGAAGGCTTCCTTGGAAGAACCACAGCATTTTCTCGTTCCCAGACATTGCGAATTTGACAAGAGAGAAACGTGATCGATTCAAGGAATGCAAGAAACTCTTACATCAACGGAAGGTCGCTTTTGCACTGATGTTCCTGGCCAAATTGAGAATAGATACTAAGGATGGCCGCGAAATATTTACATGCCCACAGCAATCGATGTCCTACATAAAGTCAATGGAATAAGTATGTCATTGTGTGATGCTCTCGATGCAGCTGAGTGGACCTGACTCACTGAACATTCACTTGACCGTCCAAGGAAACTGGGCAACATCTTTGTTTCTTTTTGTGTTGGTTCCACCTAGCGGCTGGAGTTTGTTTTGTGGAATATTTCTTGCAAATCAGTAGAGTGATTAGGGCATGTGTTACACTCATGTAACAGCCAGCTTACTGAACATTCGTTTAACTGCCCGAGGAAACTGAACAGTTTTTTTTGTGCTGGTTCCACTAGCGGCTGTAGTTTGTTTTGTGGAGGAACACTCCTTCGGGACAGTTATGTGGATGAATCTACATGCTCTTGGTGCTTATGCCTCATATTGGCTGGAGTTTGTTTTATAGATTATTTTCTGTTGTGTAATTCTGTCTCACAAAATTTGTATAGAAACACCAGACTTGAGCAATCCGACGACAAAGTTGTCGCGGGGGCTCTCATAGGCATGCATGGACTGTATGAGTTTAGAGGGATGGAAGCCAGTTTGTGCTGTCATGCGCAGGGTTAATGCGCATGTTTTTCTTTTTTCTGTTTTTTTTTTTTGTTGTTGTTGTTGTTCTGGGGGAAGTTCGGGGTTTGTTTGTTGCTCTAATGTTGGAATGTGGTCTTATAATTTTGTTTTTGACACAATCTATTTATTCTAATATGTCAAAATGTCAAATGTTAATATGAGTGGATTGTCTCTCTCCACGTGGAATGTCAATGTGTTGGGGCACCCTATAAAAAGAAGGAAGGTTATTTCTTTTCTTAAATGTTAGAAATATGATATAGTGTTTCTTCAAGAAACGCATCTTTCCCCACAGGAAGCTGAACATTTTCATTACATTGATAAGTAAACATCTACAATTCAAATGTCTCCAACAGATTAAAGATAAATTAGGAAGAGTCATTATTGTTTTAGCAGAAATTCAGGGGCAAAGGTTGATTTTGACTAATATTTACGTACCTAACACTGATGATCAGGGCTTTTTTATAGATCTTGAAGGGATGATGCAAGCTGTTGGCACCTCTCATGATATAATATTGGGAGGAGACTTTACTCTTTTAATGGACTCAGTCCTTGGTCATAGTGAAGCAAAAGTGTGTAAACCCCCTACAGCAACACTGATGTTTCACAGGATGTGTAAAAATCTTGGTCTTACAGATATTTTGAGACTTTTGAACCCATCTGGTAGGGACTATAAATTTTTTAATAAGTCCATTTATTCTAGAATAGATTTATATATATATATATATATATAAGTCCCTCATTTCATCTGTTGTTGATTGCTCAATTGGAAACATCTTAGTCTCAGATCATGCCCTGGTGAGTTTAGAGGTGTTGTCACATACAGAGAAAAAGAAATCATTTAGTTGGCGCTTTAATGTATCCCTTTTGCAAAATCCTGAATTCCAACAAATGTTAAAGGCTGAAATCAGTGTTTATATGGAAACCAATTGGCCCTCAGTATCCTCTGTGTGCGTGGCTTGGGAGGCACTTAAGGCAGTTCTTGGGGGTCGGATGATGCAGTATGCTTCCTTCACCAAAATATCCAAAGCACGAGAACTCGTGGAGTTGCAAGGGAATATTAAAAGTGCCGAGGTAGAGCTGAAGCACAGAATGTCGTCTGATGGCCTCAGAGAATTGACCAGATTGAAATACAGATATAATACTATTTTGTCACGGAAGGTGGAGTTCCCTGTCTGTCATTCACTCAACGTTGTATCAATGTAGTGACACTAGGGGTTTGATCTTGAGAGCCCCAATCACCTATGCTTAAAATAGAAAAGGCCAATGAAAATTGGCAAGTGGAATTTGCATGCCACTCTCCGCCCTGGACATACGGGTATAAAAGGAGATGGTGTGCATCACTCATTCAGATTTTTTCTTCAGAGCCGAATGCTTGTGTGTTCGTCCTCTCACCTCTTGATACGCTGCTGGGATTTTTATGCCGCATATCAGCGGTCACCCTCGCAAGGTCGAGTGTGGTGCTTCCCTCTGGGCGCTTTGGCAGCCTGAGTCTGTGGGTGCTAAAAGAATATATTCTAAAGAGTATATTTTCTCTAAAAGAGCTCGCGCAAATGCTTGGTATCTTTTTTATAGATGTCCTTCCACGTTTGCGCTAATGGATGTGGCCGTTATCTCTCCCCTCCGGATACCCATGAAATCTGCCTCGAGTGTCTGGGGCACCAGCACGCCGAGGCGGCTTTCGTGGAAGGGTTGTGTTCTCATTGCGAGAACATGCCCATGAGAACATTGCGGTCGCGGCTCATTTCCTTCTTCATGAAGCAATGAAGCTTCTGCTCTGCACCATGGGCGATCTGGATGTGGACATAGGAACATTTCTGCCGGCTCAGCCCCCATGGACCTCCCATCCCCCAACATGCTCATTCTGCCAGACGAGCGATGCAGGCGGTCTGCCTCAAGGCGGGTTTAATATGTCATTCGCGGCTCGCAACAAGGATGAGCTTTCGGTCGCGGCATCGGAGGGTGGGCTTCTGCTATCGGAAGCGGATGAATCTTCTGAGCTCCTGCTCACAGGCGGTAGAGCACAGGATGAAGCGGATGCTGAGATGCGAACATTGAGCTGAAGTGGAACTCTCCACCCTGCCCTGAGCATTCACAGCTGGATGATTGGTTTCTGGGCTTGGAGTGCGACTCACAGCAGTGCCCTGTCCCGGTGCCTTTCTACCCGGAAGTACACGAGGAGCTAACGAAGTCATGGAAGGCACCATTTACTGCACATACACGCTTCGCGAGCTCGTCCACTCTGACTACCCTCGACGGCAGTGCAGCTAAGGGATATGTCGGGCTTCTCCATGTAGAGTGCACCATAGCGGTGCATTTATGCCCGCAGGGTGCAGCCACCTGGCACGACCAACCAAGGCTCCCTTTCAAGGCCTGTAAGTTCTCTTGCTCTTTAATGATGAAGGCTTACAAGGCCGCGGGTCAGGCCACTTCTGCCCTGCACACCATGGCCATCCTGCAGGTCCATCAGACCAAGGTGCTGAAAGATCTGCATGAGGGAAGGACCGAACCAGGGCTGATGCAGGAACTGCTCACTGCGACCAACCTCGTCTTACGTGTGACAAAGGTCACGGCATGTGCCCTGGGCCGGATGATGTCTACTCTTGTGGTCCAAGAGCGGCACCTGTGGCTCAAACTTGGGGAGATGCGTGACGCCGAGAAAGTCCGCTTTCTTGATGTGCCCATCTCCTAAGGGTGCTTTTTGAAGCAGAAGGAGGCGATTAAACACATCCTGCCATGGCGCAACCCAGCCGCCTTCAGGCCACCGAGGTCCCGCACGAGGTCTCCTGTACCATCGGAGCCCGCATGCCGGCCTCAGAGAAAAAGATCCTCCCACGGGAAGTCGGCTCCACCTGCCCATCAGCCGGCCCCCAAGAACCCCAGACGGGCTTCGAGGCGGTCCAGACATGGGCCGCCAGGGATGAGGCAACGTCTCCTGACCGGTCTGGCCCGGGGTATCTCTCCAGCCCCACCATCGCCCCGGGCCCAGGGCGTGGTGAGTATTAAATCACCAAGTGCCCTCTGGGTCTCGGCACCCACATGGTCAATAAAAGAGCAGTTTCCTCATTCCCTGGGCCAGCACACTCACAACGGCCAGGCGCTGGAAGTCTTTCCGGTCAATCAGGCGAACGCGAGTACCTCCCATTCTCTTGTTCTCCATCAAGATACAGCCAGTGAACAGGTAAGTGTGCTGGTCTCTGGGGTCGCTTGCCCGCCTCAGTCACCGGCCACCATTGCGGGCTTACAGAGCAGCACGAAGCACCCTGCCTGGTTAGTGCTCTCCAGTCCCTCGCGGTGGCTCATCAGGACGATTCGCCTCGGCTACGCAATCCAGTTCACCAGACGCCCGCCCCGGTTCAGTGGCATCCTCTCCACTATGGTGCAGGGCGAGGGTGCCTCCATCCTCTGGGCGATAACAATAGAGCCCGTCCCCATAGCCAAGTTGCGCAAGGGCTTCTACAGCCCTTATTTTATCATGCCCAAGAGATGGGGTGGATCGCGCCCAATCTTGGACCTGCGTGCCCTGAACAAGGCTTTACACAGGTTTCCATTCAGGATGTTAATGCAGAAGTGCATCCTGGTGTCAGTATGACATCAGGATTGGTTTGTGGCCATCGACCTGAAGGACACGTACTGTCACATATTGATCCTTCCTCGACACAGACCCTTTCTTCAGTTTGCCTTTGAGGGATGAGCATACCAGTACAAGGTCCTCCCCTTTGGTCTGTCCCTGTCTCCTCGCATCTTTACCAAGGTCGCAGAGGCTGCCCTGGCCCCGCTGAGGGAGAAGGGCATACGCATTTTCAAGCATATGCATTCTGAAGACCTTCAGGCAGAAGGTAGCGGCACCAGTGAAACAATTTCAGAGGCTCCTGGGGCATATGGCATACTCGGTGGCCGTTCTCCCCCTCGGGTTGATGCATATGAGACCGCTTCAGCACTGGCTACAGACTCTAGTCCCGAGGTTGGCATGGCGCCATGGCACTCGCCTTGTGACCATCACACCACAGTGCTGTCAGACTTTCAGCCCTTGGTCGGACCTTGCGTTTCTACGTACAGGTGTTCCCCTAGAGCAGGTCTCAAGGTGCGTTGTGGTCACGACAGATGCCTCTAACTCGAGCTGGGGCGCTGTGTGCAATGGGCAGGCAGTGTCAGGGCTCTGGACGGTGCCCCGACTCTAATGGCACATAAACTGCTTGGAGTTGCTGGCGGTATTGCTTGCCCTGAGGAGGCTCCGGCTGTTGATTCAGGGCAAGCATGTGTTGGTCCAAACCGATAACACAGCAACCGTGGCGTACATAAACCGCCATGGTAGCTTACGCTCGCGTTGCATGTCGCAACTCACCCACCGCCTCCTCCTTTGGAGTCAGCAGACCTTGAAGTGTCTGCGAGCCACTCACCTTCCAGGCATTCTCAACCGTGCAGTGGACGCGCTCTCATGGCAAATAATGTTCCACGGGGAGTGGAGACTCCACCCCCACGTAGTCCAGCTGATTTGGGAGAGATTCAGGGAGGCACAGATAGACCTGTTCACCTCCCAAGACTCCTCTCACTGCCCCCTGTGGTACTCCCTGTCCGAGGCCCCCCTCAGCACAGATGCCTTGGCGCACAGCTGGCCTCAGGGGCTATGCAAGTATGCATTTCCTCCCGTGAGCCTCATTGCACAGACTCTGTGCAAAGTCAGGGAGGATGAGCAGCAAGTCCTGTTCGTTTCACATACTGGCCCAACTGGACTTGGTTCTCAGATTTGATACTTCTGACAGTAGCACCTCCCTGGCGCATTCCCCTGAGGCAGGACCTTCTCACTCAAGGGCAAGGCACGCTCCAGCACCCACGGCCGGACCTCTGGAATCTCCACGTCTGGCTCCTGGATGGGAAGCGGAAGCTTCGGAGCCTAGCAGGTCTTCCACCAGCGGTGGCAGACACGATCACTCAGGCCAGGGCCCCCTCTGCGAGGTGGCTGTATGCCTTGAAGTGGCATCTTTTTGCTAACTGGTGTTCTTCCTGTGGGGAAGACCCACAGAGATGCACCGTCGGGTCTGTGCTGTCTTTCCTTCAGGAAGGGCTAGAGAGACGGCTGTCTCCCTCTACTCTGAAAGTGTACGTGGCTGCCATAGCAGCTCACCATGATACACTGGATGGGAGACCCTCACGACAGCGTGACCTGATCAACAGATTCTTCAAAGGCATGAGGAGGTTGAATCCTCCTAGACCGCGCCTGATCCCCTCTTGGGATCTCTCTGTGGTCCTACCTGCCCTACAGAGAGCCCCCTTTGAGCCCCTGGAGAAGGCCGAGCTCAGCACTCTGTCCCTGAAGACGGCCCTCATTGTGGTGCTAGCTTCCATCAAGAGGGTGGGAGACCTGCAGGCGCTCTCTTTTACCAACAAATGCCTGGAGTTCAGGCCGGCACACTCTCACATGATCTTCAGACCCCAGCACGGTTACATGCCCAAGGTTCCCACCACTCCTTTTTGGGACCAGGTGGTGATCCTGCAAGTGCTCCCTTCAGAGGAGGAAGACCCAGCCTTGTCATTGCTGTGTCCAGTTCGCGCCCTGCGCATCTATCTGGACCGCACGCAGAGCTTTAGATGCTTGGAGCAGCTCTTTGTCTGTTTTGGAGGACAGCAGAAGGGGAAAGCTGTCTCCAAGCAGAGATTAGCCCATTGGATTGTGGATGCCATTTTCCTTGCATACCAATCTCAGGACGTGCCGTGACCCTTGGGAGTCCGGGCGCACTCCACTAGAGGTGTTGCGTCCTCCTAAGCACTGGCAAGGGGGGCCTCTCTAACAGGCATATGCAGAGCTGCGTGTTGGGCTACACCCAATACCTTTGCAAGGTTTTATAACCTATGTATAGACCCGGTTTTGACCCTAGCGTTACGCGGTAACAGCAGGTAGACCGGGCGGCCGGTTGGGAGTACCACTTGCATTGCACCTTTCCCCTTTTTTCAAAGGTGATTATGTGCACTTTTTTGTCCACAACAGTTCCCCATACCGGTGAACTCCAGACACCTTTTTAATTCCTTAGCACTGTTCAGTGACAAACCACCACCAGTAACGCCACCAGGCCCAGTACTCATGGTATTCCCCTTTTCAGGTGAGCCCGTGTGCTCGGGCTCAGTGCTCCATACATGGTGATTCCCCCTTGGTAATCCCGTATGATGAGTTTCCACTGTTCGGTTTCCCCCTTAGGTGAAACCTGTGTTTCCCCTCATCAGAGCTTTCTCTGTCTCGGCCACTATGCTGCGTACCCTCTCTGTAGATAGGGTCCTCCTGTGGTATCATTCCATATGTGTACTTCCCCGTTGGTAAGTCCATGTGAGGTATGCTCTACATGTTAACCTCCCTCCAGTAGGATGTGGTCTCCGTAGTGCTCTCCTTCCTAGAGAGGGAAGGGCACTTCCCAGCACTACACTAGAAAGTGCTCAGCGGGAGATTGCTTAACAGCAAATTAAGAAAGGCACCATCGGTAGCATACTTGGGTAAGTGCCTCCTCCCCCCTTAACGGGACTAGGGAGACGCCTAACCTAACTCGCTGGAAGGTCACGATGTGGTTGAGTGCTTGCTGCGAGGCATGCAGCAGCTTGCCCGTGTCCACTCTTCCATGCCTCATGACATGGTTCACTGAACCGGCTGCTGACATGGCCGGGACTCTCTATCGGCTTCTCAGCATAAATCTAAATGAGTGATGCATGCCATCTCCTTTTATACCCGTATGTCCGGGGTGGAGAGTGGCATGCAAATTCCACTTGCCAATTTTCATTGGCCTTTTCTATTTTAAGCAAGGTGATTGGGGCCCTCAAGATCGAACCCCTAGTGTCACTACATCGACACAACGTCTCGTTCCCTCCATCAGGGAACAGAGGTTACATCAGTAACCAAGACATTTTGGCTATTCAGGGCAAGAAAGTCATACTTTGAGTTGGGGGACAAGGCAGGGAAGCTTTTGGCTAGATATATAAAACAGAGAGAGTCTTTTTCTACCATTCCCTCAGTGAAATCTGCTGGTGGTGAAATAATTACCACGGCCATTGAAATTAATAATGCTTTTAAAGAATGCTGTCTTGGTCTCTATATTTCCATGTCTTCATCTACTGATGAAGATATTAGAAACTTTGTGGAACCATTAGATCTCCCTAAAAAAATCTCTGATTCTGAGATAACCTTGGAGGAGCTTGGAGAGTTAATTAAGGCCCTGCCTACAGGCAAGGCTCCGGGGCCAGATGGCTTTGCCGCTGAATTTTTTAGATCTTATGCTACAGAACTGGCTCCACCTTTGTTAGAAGGTTATACGGAATCATTAAAGAATGGAAAGCTTCCGCCAGCCATGACACAAGTTCAGATCGGTCTGATTCTTAAAAAGGACAAAGATCCAAGCCAGTGTAAGAGTTAACATCCAATTTCCCTGATCCAGCTAGATGTAAAAATATTGTCACAAATTTTAGCTAACCAATTAAATAAAGTTATGACATCTCTTATACATATAAATCAGGTGGGGTTTATTCGGGGCTGTAGCTCTTCTGATAACATTAGGCGTTTCATCAATATCATGTGGTCAGTGGCGAATGATCATACTCCGGTCACTGCCATCTCACTTGACGCCAAAAAAGCATTCAATATGGTAGAATGGGATTATCTTTTTTAATTTTTGGAAATATACGTGTTCGGGAATACTTTTTTGGATGAATTAAGTTACTTTATAGACATTTATATTCTTTATATTCCTTTTCTAAGTTCTGAGGATACAGAGTCAACTGGTCTAAATCTGAAGCTTTGGTTCTGACAGCATACTGCCCAGTAACAGCTTTCTAGCCGGGCACCTTCCAGTGGCCCAAACAGGGCATTAAGTATTTGGGGATTTTATTCCCAGCAAATTTGTGTGAGTTAATTTTAACCCTTAATAAAAAGGGTTTTCGAGCGATGTGGGCAGGTGGACTTCATCACATTTATCGATGATTGGGAAGGTTAATGTTATTAAAATGAACTGTATTCCAAAATTCAACTACCTGCTACAGTCTCTCCCTGTAGATGTCCCCCTCTCTTATTTCAAGCAATTTGACAGCATAGCAAAGTCCTTCATTTGGAATGGTAAGCGTCCCAGATTACATTTCAGTAAACTGCATAGGCCAATTGTCAAAGGTGGGCTAGGCCTACCTAAGATTTTGTTTTATTATTATGCATTCAGTCTCAGACATTTGGCTCATTGGTCGCTTCCACCTGAGAGAGCCCCTCCCTGGTTTTGTACTGAACAGGAAGTTCTTGCCCCCATTTCACCATTGCAAAGCCTTTCTATCAAACTAACAGGAGAAGTTACACCCCGTTATCTCGCATTTGCACGCTGTTGGGCCTCATGTATTTAGATAGAAGACAAAGGCAGGCCTAACACAGTCGTAAAACCTAACTCAGGCCCCCACATACCAGGTCATAAATTATACTGATAAAAATCACGCCAAAATCAAACAAAGGGAGTTCAAAACAGACTACAAATCCCATGAAGCCTTGCTCACTAAAGGATCGAACTCTCAACTCCCATTGGATGAGGCACATGACAGAACGCACCTCAACCATGACATCATCAGGAGTAGAAATACCTCTGAAATGCTTCCGGGATTTGCTTCCAGCAACTTTGCTGTGTAGACGCAGCTCATCGCTGCTCTCAGGTGCAGCCTCGTGGCACAAGGACGTAACGTCCGACTTGAAACTGTGGCCATACAATCTCCATCTCGCTGGACGAGTTGAGATTACTCTGTGTTCCACCGAACACTCTAATGGATCCGAAGGAGACCGCCGAGCAATCCGCATCTTCATCCGTTTGCCTGCAGAAGTGAAGAGAAAAGATTTCTCTTCCCTCTTCAATCAAGTCAACGTCACTGATTTCTCCGCCAGCCCGCCGAGAATCAGCAGCCGTACCGCCTGGCGACAGAGCGAGGAAACGGCCTCCTGTCATCACCCGAGCCTCGAGGAACTGAGTCTGAGTTAAAGGATGGATGAACACACATTCTGCATCCTCATGCGATTCAAGTAAGAGGTTTACGTCTGGGCAGAGATAGAATATTATAGTGTGTTATTCCTGTGTACCAAGGTTTTTGCTTGTACAGTTTATGGACCACCATGTCCGCTCAAATTAATACTCAGGGTATTCATTATCATGAATTTGATTTGCTGTATTGTGGTCCAACCACACTGGGCTGTTGTGCATTTCCACCATCGCGGGTGAGACCGGCAAACTGAGTTTATCCATTAAAGAATCAAAGAACGCGGGACGGTTTACGGGCCATCCACCGCGTCTCTGAGTGATAAACTAACAGCTGCTTTCTCTCCCACGATCGCGAAATCAGCTTTGGGGCCGTCACTTAATTCTCTCTCTCTCTCTCTCTCTCGTACTAACCACACACACACGCACGCGCGATCCCTCACAAACATTCTCGGACACATTTTTGGCTAGTAGATAGCTTCGTGATAAAGCTCAGCTTTGTCCCTAAGCTATCGTACAAGTGGATACATGCGGTAACTGGTAGACGCAATTGACTGGTTTCTCTCCGCCCACATTCGCGGCCATATTCCCTGGCCGGAAGTCTCGCGTGACATAGTCTCCACGGGAGTCACGTCCGCCATTTTGTGCACGTCCCTCCTTACACACACACACACACACACACACACACACACACACACACACACACACACACACGCTCTCATACACACACACACCCTCATGTGTTATAGGATTATTTTGATTTCCATATCTAATCATATCACTGTTTAGTTTGTAGTTGTAAGTCGGAAGTTTATTGACTGCATTGTATTAATTATTAATTGATATTACTGCATAAATAAACTTTGTTATATTACAAAGAGAAGTGTTTTGGTTTGTTTTGCATACACCTGTGTCATGCTGACGGGATGTCAGTGCTCGTATTGAAGCCTTCATTTTTTGTTTTTTTCCCGAAAATCGATATTCTTCGGATGTCGATTTTCCTAAGAAAACAATCTGATATTGAGACTGTTATACTATCTGGTTATTAGTCCCTGATTCCAGGGTGGTGCCCCATCAATGTTAATCCTTATTAATATTCTATTGATTTTTGATAATTGATAATTATCTTTGATGATTGTTGAATTTGAATGATCAATAAGCTAGTGTTAACTTTAATTAATGTTTCATCGATGTTAACAATTAACGATTATCTTTGGTAATTGTTGATTTAAAGGATTAGAAAAAGCTAACATTGATTCTCATCAAAGTTCTATTGATTTTAATAATTAATAATTGTCTTTGATAATTATTAATTATTGGTAATAACCAAACCCGCTCCTAAACGTAGCGCACTACATTTACTGGAGCCCCATATGAGGTTTTAATGAGTTAGATTCAATTAATTAATTTAAATATTAATTAATAACTAAAGAAATAATTATTAATTATTTCTGATAGTAACACTGATCTAAACAACCAGTAAAGCCCTACAACGCGGTATGGACAAAAGTGTCCAGAATGTTTAATTCGGACATTTATCTAAACGTTGCCTCGAGCATACGGCTGAACCCAAATTTACATATTAATAACTCCCCTTTCTGCTGGTCAGAGTGGTTTGTGAGGGAGGTTAATATGCTCTGTGACCTATATGAGAGTGTAGTGTTAAGATCTTTTGAAAATATGGTTCAACATTTTAGGATTCTCAGGTCTTTAGGTATTTACAGCTGCGCCACCTGCTCTGTACTATTTTTCTTACACACCCCTAAAGCAGCAGATACTCTGGAATTGGTGAGTACTGCTTTTGGAAAAGGTCATGAGGCATCACTGTATTACTCCCTGTTAATTCAGAGTCTGGGGAACAGAGCTTCAACTTCTCTCAAGAGATTATGGGAGAATGATTTAAACTTGGTATTGGAGGAGGGAGGTGGGCTTGGATTCTAAAAAACGTCAAGTCTGCATCTAGAGATGCAAGGGTGCGACTGATGCAATTTAAGATTTTGCATCGATTCTATTGGACACCCCTCTAGATTGTATAGGCTTGGTCTTAAAGACACACCCTCCTGCTGGTGATGCCAATCAGAAGACAAGGACACAACCCATGTTTTTTAGGGATGTGTAAAGATCCAAGAATTTTGGTTGAGTGTTCAGAGCTTCATGTGTGATGTAGTGGACACTCAATTTTCATTTTGCCCCAGACTGTGTATTTTGGGTGATGAGGTGATCCTGAATATGGGTGATTGATATATGGAGAGCTGAGTCCTGACCGGCATGATGATTGGCAGGTGGGTAATCCTCAGGGGATGGAGGTCGACTGATGCACCCACATTTCGTGAGTGGTGCGTTGAGTTGGGCAGGGTGGCAGCATTTGAGGAGATGGTATATAGAAGGCTAGGCAACCTGGATATATACATCAGGAAATGGGGCAGCGATCTAGCTTTTTTGGAAAGCACTTGGGGAGGGGTAGCGGAGAGAGACTAGTGTTTTTTTTATGTTTCTAAATATTTTCTGCTCTTTTATTGTCTGTTTGTGTGTCTTTGTCAGTTGGCTTTTGAACACTGGAGTGCTTGTTTGTGTCGGGTGGGGGTGGGGGGATTAATGTTTGGGGGGGGTTGTAATTTTATGTGGTTTGTTTTTGCATTTTATATTGTGTCTATTTGATTTTCTGCATGGAATCAATAATAAAAATAATAATAATGTTCATCTACTGACACACAAATCATGACTAGCTAGATTAACAGTAACGTCATGGTTACTTGTGTAACTTCCATTCCCTGATGGAGGGAATGAGACGTTGTGTCGATGAAGTGACACTAGGGGTCACTCTTGGGAGCCTGAGACACCTCTGGTCTTTGATAAAAGGCCAATGAAAATTGGCGAGTGGTATTTGCATGCCACTCCCCCGGACATCCGGGTATAAAAGGAGCTGGTATGCAACCACTCATTCAGGTTTTATGCTGAGGAGCCGATATAAGGTCCGGCCATTTCAGCGGGTAGTTCAGCATTGTGGCAGGAGGGACACAACGTCTCGTTCCCTCCATCAGGGAATGGAGGTTACACAAGTAACCATGACGTTCCCTATCTGTCACTCACTCAACGTTGTGTCAATGTAGTGACACTAGGGGTCCCTATACAAAACGCCACAATTGGCTGAACTGTGTTACGTGAACTGGCGGTGTGTGGTGGGCAGACTACTGTGTGCCTCATAGCCAGCACACCAGGTTGACACGTAACCTTCCCCAACATATTTATGAGTGTCGAACGGCCCTTTTTGAGGACAAGTCGACTACTCAAAAGATAGAGACAGGCTAACCCAGTCGTGGCATCTTTTCCCCTTCTTTTTTTCCACTCCCTAAAAAAGAAGGGGGATTATCCGACTAGGCCACCAGGTCTAGTCGGGGGGTGTCCCTCCCAAGGGGAAGACACCGCGGAGACCACACCTCGCCCAAAGGGGGGGGATATTTAAGTGGAAAAATACGTCACATGGTCTTTCCAACCATGTGGAGAGACTTCAAGGTAGATCCTGCCCAATGGGGGAGGAGTTACTACAAACATGGAGACTGGGGCAGAGGGGCTCTGCCCAAGGAAGACGCAGTTTGCCAACAGGGAAATGAGTTAGCGGAAGATATATATTGCATGGGGTTAGCCTTACAGGGAACCGCCACATGCAGAGCACCTACCCCAGAACAGGACTCTTAGTTCGCATGCATACTGGGCCGGCAGCGAGTCTCTCTGAAAACTCGGCTGCCACAGAGCTCGGAGGAAGTCAACCAGGGAACAAAGTTTGTGAACACTACTAGGAATTAATGTTGCACATCTTCAGCTCCAAGGGAGGTGGAAGGCGCTATGTGCAAGCGATACACCCGGCCAGCTATCCCGGGCTTATCCGCTTGTGTTGCGTGCCACTACCTGGGACGAAACCGGTTCCACCCTGAGGTTGTAGAACCTTGCACAGGTGTTGGGTGTTACCCAGCCCGCTGCTCTGAAAATGTCTGTTAGAGAGGCACTCCTGGCCAGGGTCCAGGGAGCCACTACACCCATGGTAGAATGGGCTTGTAGCCCTACCGGGGGCGGCATGTCCTAGGCAACGTATGCCATAGTTATGGCATTAATGAGCCAGTGGGCGATCCTCTGCTTGAAGACAGCGCTTCCTTTCCACTGTAAACCAAAGCAGACAAAGAGCTGCTCAAAGATTCTAAAGCTCTGCGTGCAATCCAAATAGATGTGTAAAGCGCACACCGGACACAGCGACAACAGGGCTGGGTTTGCCTCCTCCTGGGGCAGCGCTTGCAGGTTCACCACCTGGTCCCTAAAGGGGTGGTGGAAGCCTTGGGCACATAGCGCGGTCGGGGTCTCAGGATCACGTGAGAGTAACCCGGACCGAAATCCAGGCACGTTTCACTGACAGAGAACACTTGCAGGTCTCCTACCCTCTTGATGGAAGTGAGCGCAGTCAGGAGGGCAGTCTTCAAGGAGAGTGCCTTAAGCTCGGCTGACTGCAAAGGCTCAAAGGGGGCTTCTGTAGACCCTGAAGAACTACAGAGAGGTCCGATGAGGGAACGAGGCACGGTCTGGAGGGATTCAGCCTCCTGTCACCTCTTAAGAACCTGATGATCAGGTTGTGCTTCCCTAAGGACTTACCATCGACTGCGTCGTGGTGTGCTGCTATGGCGGCAACGTACACCTTCAAGGTGGAAGGGGACAGCCTCCCTTCCAACCTCTCCTGCAGGAAGGAAAGCACTGATCCGACTGCGCATCTCTGAGGGTCTTCCTGATGGGAAGAACACCACTTAGCGAACAGACACCACTTAAAGGCATACAGGCGCCTCGTAGAGTGATTGTGTCTACCACCGCGTCCTGTCCAGGGGCCAGACATGGAGATTCCAGAGGTCTGGGCGCGGGTGCCAGATGGTGCCCCGTCCCTGAGAAAGAAGATCCTTCCTCAGGGGAATTCGCCGGGGGGGGGCTGTCGCGAGGCATGTGAGGTCCGAGTACCACCCCTGGGTGGGCCAGTAGGGTGCTACCAGGATGACCTGCTCCTCGTCCTCCCTGACTTTGCTCAGGGTCTGTGCAAGTAGGCTCACTGGGGAAAAACGCATATTTAGGCATGCCAGGGGGCCAGCTGTGTGCCAGCGCGTTTATGCCAAGGGGGTCTCGGTCAGGGCATACCAGAGCAGGCAGTGGGGAGGATTCTTGGGAGGTGAACAGGTGCATCTGTGCCTGTCGAATCAACTCCAAGTCAGCTGGACCACCTGAGGGTGGAGTCTCCTCGCTCCCTTGAGGGTAACCTGTCATGACAGCGCATCCGCTGTAGTGTTGAGGTTGCCCAGGATGTGAGTGGCTTGCAGCGACTAAAAGTGCTGCTGACTCCAGAGGAGGAGACGGCGGGCAAGTTGTGACATACAACGAGAGTGCAGACCGCCTTGGCGGTTGACATATGCTACCGTTGTCATGCTGTCTGTCTGAACTAACACGTACTTGCCCTGGATCAATGGCCGAAACCTCCGCAGGGCGAGCAGAATTGTCAACAACTCCAGGCAGTTTATGTGCCAATGCAGTCGCGGACCCGTCCAGAGGCTGGCGGCTGTGTGCCCATTGCAAACAGTTGCCCCAGCCCGTTTTGGAGGCGTCTGTCGTGACCACGATGTGCCTTGAGACCAGTTCTAGAGGAACGCCTGCCCATAGAAACGAGAGGTTGGTCCAAGGGCTGAAAAGACGGTGACAGACCGGCGTGATGACCACATGACGTGTCCCGTGGCGCCGAGAAAAGAGATGCTCTGAACCGAGAGGAGCTTGCTCTTTTCCCAGTTGACCCGAAGCCCTAGTCGGCTGAGGTGTGAGAGCACCAGGTCCCTGTGTGTGCACAACACATCTCGAGAATGAGCTAGGATTAGCCAGTCATTGAGATAGTTGAGAATGCGAATGCCCACCTCCCTTAACAGGGCAAGGGCAGCCTCTGCGACCTTTGTAAAGACGCGAGGAGACAGGGACAGGCCGAAAGGGAGGACTTTGTACTGATACGCCTGACTCTCGGACGCAAACCCCAGGAAGGGTCAGTGTCGAGGAAGGATCGAGACGTGGAAGTACATATCCTTCAGGTCTACCGTCGTGAACCAATCTTGATGCCGGATGCTCACCAGAATGCATTTTTGCGTCAGCATCTTGAACAGGAGTCTGTGTAAAGCCTAGTTCAGCTCTCACAGGTCCAAGATTGGCCGCAACCCACTGCCTTTTTTCGGTACGATGAAGTAGGGGCTGAAAGACCCCTTCTTAATCTCGGCTGGAGGGACAGGTTCTATCGTGCCCTTCCGTAGGAGGGTAGCGATCTCTGCGCAAGGTAGCAGCGTTTTCGTCCTTCACCAATGTGAAGTGGACACCGCTGAACCTGGGCGGACGGCCGGCGAAGTGAATCGCTTTGCCGAGTCGGACGGTCCGGACCAGCCCTCACGACGGATTGGAAAGCGCAAGCCATGCGTCCAAGTTCCACGCAAGGGGGACCAAAGGGACGTCATCGGATGTACCGGCAGGTGGGGCCTCGTGGCGGGGTGGAGCTCAAGGTGCCACACCACGTCGTGGCCGTGCTGAGTCTAAGGACATCGAAGCACTTACCTGGCTTCTTGTGACCACCCCCGGAACAGCCTGGGACAGGGGAGGAAGAGGCTTGTCCTCGTGACCCGTGGAGACTGTCACATCGGGGGCGGATTTGTTCCACAGCTGGGCGCTCAGGGGCGGGAGACCGCCGTTGGAGCGCCAAACCTGCCAAATAGAGTGGTGGATGGTGGTCGTGATGACGGCAGGTGGTGTCGCTCTGCGGGCATAGGTGCACTGCGAGCGCCTTTATCCACCAGGGGATTGCCGAATAGCCCTTGGCCGCCCCACCATCGAGGGTAGTGAGAGCGGGGAAGCTGAAAAGATCGGGACCGGGCAGTAAAAAGTGCCTCCCGCGACCTTGTCGACTCATCCGGAAGCCCGATCGGGGCAGACGAGCATGCTGGGGAATGGGAGATCCACAGGGGGATACCCCGGTCCCATTGGGGTCCCCAAATCGCCCCCAGTGCTAGCCGCGCTGGCCTCATACCTGTGGGTAAACACATATTGAATATTGAAACACGACAATTAAACCAAAAATATTTTAAATTCAAATTACACTGCAAACGAAATGAAAATATAATAAAAAATAACGTTTGGACATAAACTTTATTACTTTATTAAAACAGACGTGGTATTGAAACGTCTTAGCGCAATGACCTATTTCTCAGGAAAATAGCAAATTGTGCTTTGCTCCACTACATTACCTTACAATTCACCCACAGTTTGCGCGCATGCACCCACAGTTAGCACAAACACTCCCACCCATGCACACTTTTTCTGGCACGAAAATTGC
The DNA here is from genome assembly GCF_019703515.2 of Myxocyprinus asiaticus. Taxonomy (NCBI): domain Eukaryota; kingdom Metazoa; phylum Chordata; class Actinopteri; order Cypriniformes; family Catostomidae; genus Myxocyprinus; species Myxocyprinus asiaticus. The sequence continues at coordinate 37,670,461 of NC_059381.1, read as the reverse complement.
ACTTAGAATTAGAGCTCTCACGAAAATTGGATAAGACAGCGCATATGGCCGTAGTGCATGGCTGTAGCGTGTAGCTGAGGTAACTGAGGATTAGGCATCATTTTCAGAAGAAAACTTTGATTCAGTGATGAGTACCGTACAATAAATTAATAAAAAAATAAACCAATACTTTAGGTAACCAAAAGCCATCCTTGATATATATGCAAGCAAGGGAAGTACCGCCACCTATTTTTCCCACTTTGAGCACTGCACACATATGACAATACACTTCTGTAAATGATCACATCATTGGAAAAAAAAAAACATGTTTGCAGCAGGTAGCCTACTTATTTTAGCACTGTGCATGAAAATTTGGCAATACAACTTTGTCACATGTCAAGGCACCCCTTAGATACTTGGCTGACATATGACCCCCAGGAAGTACATTGAAATCTGAAGTGATTTGAAATCTGCTATTTTGTTCACAAGCACTCAAGCAGAGGTTAGGACAAGAATAATACAGAAGAGAAGTATAGAGGGCTTAAGAGATGCCTGCTGAAGACAAGACCAAAGCATGCCATTCAGAATAAATTATGGGAAAATCCTTATTTCAAAATTAAAAGAATTTATTAGCATATGAATAAATATGCAGTCTTTGGAGCTGGAAGCCTCAAATTGAAATGCAATGACTGCTAGGTATTTTGCTAGCTATTTCATGTCTCAGTACTGTTGAGGTATAAAATGCCTTATATAACTATGTATTTATAAAAATAAAAAAAAGTGATAGTCTTCAATATATACTGAATATAAATCATACCGTGCCAAAATCTGGTGAATCAAATAATCACCCAACCCCAGTCGTCACTGTGTGTATCATCAGGGGCGTAGATTCCAGGGGGGATGGGGGAGGTAACCTCCTCAATAATCAAAACAAGCAAGTACAACCCCACCACCCCCACAACCCCAATGTTCAAGCCAAATCTGCACCCTTGTGTATGATACAGAACCATTGTAACTTGGTGACACTAAGTTGCTTAGGGGTGTGAATATTTGCTCTAGATTACGACTATTTAACTAACAATCGGTTCTATTATTCAATTATATTATTTTGATAATTTTTTATTTAATTTTTTATTTTGTTATTAAATATGCCACAAAAAGATTCAAAGTTTTTACTAAATATTCTTAATTTAGACAGTACAGACATGCACCTGACTTGAGCACTAGAGTCACAGATGCATTTACGACCAAGGAGGTTTGGCTTATATGTGTGGCTGCATATATAAACAGATAAATAATGTTAAATGCATTATAGATATGACTGATATGTTGAATACATGATATGGTACGTACATATAGATATGTAACATCCAATAGATATCCGATATGAATAAAGGATAATAATCTGTGTTAGAAACAGATCATTATTAAAGTCCATTTTTACCATAAATTTTCATCCCTGCCCAGTAGGTGGTGATATGCACAAATAATGCTAACCAGCAAAAACAAAAGAAAAGGAATGTGAAAGTGGAGATTGATAGTAAAAAAAGGATATTGATCTGTTTCTTGTCCACACATATTATATCACTTCAGAAGATATGGATTTAACCACTGGAGTCTTATGGATTACTTTTATGCTGCCTTTATGTGCATTTTGGAGCTTCAAATTTTTGGTACCCATTCACTTGCTTTGTGTGGACATACAGAGCTGAAATATTTTTCTAAAATCTTTGTTAAGCAGAAGGGATAATAACCATACACCTCTAGGAAGGCATTTAGGGTGAGTAAATGGTGAGAGAATTAAAATTTTGGGGTGAACTATTCCTTTGTTGAATCATAAACTTTATCATGTAATTATGAACAATGCCGCACTATGCGACTGTACCGCCTATGATTTTTCATTTAAAACACAAACATGGTGACAAATATAAGATTAAATACAATGTATAAATTATATAAATATACAGTATTATAAGACCAAATGACCAACAATGATCTTACAGGACACAGTGTGTGTACCAGCTTACTGAATTTTGTGAATCTGCTGGATGTGTTTTATTTTCCATATGTATCTAAAAAAACAAACAATAAGATAAGAAAAGAAAAGGCGAGTTTCAAACCTGCAACCTACTGCACCAGAGCGTGTCGCACAGCCCCCTGGGCTATTTTTATTTTTAAAGTCCACATACTCCACACCATCGTCTGTAACTTTAAAGGCATATCACATATAATAACAACAAAATATGCATATTTATATTTTAATACGCTTATGAGCTGGCTTTCAAGTGAACCACACTATGTTAGTCTACCAATACCGACTAGCCGGTCAATTAAAACACTGATTAACGCCATTAATGAAATGCGTTGTTTTTTCAATAGGGCTTACAAATCAAATTATGAATGTTCACAATGTATTTTGGTTTTGGTTTTCAGGAAGGCAATTAAATAACTAATATCTATGAAGCCACAGTTTCCATTTATTGAAAAAGGCTGACATTCAACCATTTATTTTCTACTGTATATGCCAATGGTAAATTTATGAGCTAACTAAGCTGTAACTTCAATGTTGCCATTAATTTTGCATTGTTAGATTGCGGAGTTGTGGTGCCTGGTATCCACTTAAGAGTTGTTGCATTGTTGCATGCACATTAATTATATATATATATAGACATACACACACACACATTTACATGCACAACAGTCTCTAGGATTTACTCAGAATGGTGCCAAAAACATAAAAACGTCCAGTGAGCGGCAGGCAGTTCTGTGGATAGAAATGCCTTGTTGATGAAAGAGGTCAATAGAGAATGGCCAGACTGGTTTGAACTGACAAAGGCTATGGTAACTCAGATAACCACTCTGTTGTGGTGAGAAGAATAGCATCTCAGAATGCTATTCTTTTGTTATTAACAGTTTTTATTGATTCCATTCATAAGACAAACAAACACAACAAAAAATACAGAATCAATTCTATACATTAAACCCCTCTCCCCAGATACAAACACACACTACAGTGGTCACCAACAATTAGAACATTAAAAAAAATAATTAAAAAAATAATACTTTCAAAAAACAACAAGAATGCAACTAACACATCTAAACTAGAAATTCCTCTCCACTGCCCCTCCCCGAGAACCCTCCAAAAAAGCCAAATAACCACCCCACTTCCTATCAAACAAATCCATTTTCCCAGCCTTCTAAAAATAACATCGTCAAATGCTGTCACCCCGCCCATCTCCCCGCACCACTCCCGAAACGAGTGTGCCCCAGCCAACTTCCACCCCCTGAGGTTAATTTGTCTGCCGATCATAACTCCGGCTAGGACCCAACTTTTTAAATGACTATCCCCAATATTAATGACCGCCACACTGCCTAAGATACAGAGTCTGGGGCAAAATGATAATTAAGTGTCCAATATGTCACATAAAGCTCTGAACCCTAAACCAAAATTCTTGGATCTTAACACATCCCCAAAAAACATGGGTTGTGTCCCCGTCTTCTGATTGTCATCACCAACATGTGGGTGTGTCTTTAAGACCAAGCCTATATAATCTAGAGGGGGTCCAATAGACTCGATGTAAAATCTTAAATTGCATCAGACGCACCCTTGCATATCTAGATGTAGACTTGATGTTTTTTTTAGAATCCTAGCCCACACACCCTCCTCCAATACCAAGTTTAAATCTTTCTCCCATAATCTCTTAAAAGAAGTTGAAGTCAGAATGCTATTCTGAGATGCAGGTTGGCGCTGTTTTGGCGGCACGAGGGGGACCTACACAATATTAGGCAGGTGGTTTTAATGCTGATTGGTGTATACTGTGTATATATATATATATATATATATATATATATATATATATATATATATATATATATACTGTATACACATACAAGATTAAAAAGAAAACAAACCTCTTTTTAACTAATTCATGTTATTTATTAAGGTTAATTTTATTCATTAAAATATTAGTTAATTTTTTTAATTATTTCATTTCACTTCAATCCAAATGTAGTCAAGGAAGTTTGTCTGAAAGAACACAAAATGTCCAGATGTCTTGCACAGGATTTACACATGGTAGGGAGCAGGTGTGAATTTGAAATTTGAAAAACACAAAAACTCTCATAAATCCGAGAATTTATGTCAGAACTGCTTTAAGAATGATTTACACAAAAATTCATTCTTCACTTGTTTCATGAATCAGGCCCAATGTGTCCTAGTGGTATGGTAAACACGAGTTACACCAACTAACACATACTGACATTAAATCAAAAACTGAGAATAAGCTTCCTGATCCTCGTCTTCCTCTTGTACCACCTACAGGACTCAGAGACATGGAGAATGCAAAATTACCGACAACAAGGGTTGCCACCTTGGCCCTGGAAAATTCCTGGACACCTGATCAATGACCAGAAAACATATTTCTGTCCATCGTATGAGAGATAAAACATATTATTTAAGACTGTTTACTCCTGGCGAGTCACGTGACTCTATGCAAGGTTTAGATGTGTGAACGGCGAGCTCTGCGCACTTTGCTGGTTTTGACACTTTTTGTGTCATAAACTGGCGAGATTCGATACACCCTGATCCATAACTGTTCTAGGAAGACAATATGTCAAAGAATTCAAAATCCTTGGGCTCTGGAGACATTAAAAGACACTTACGTGCTCAAGCTGATGCCCATCTGGAGGCCTCAAGCCAGGGAGTCGATTTGGCCGGAGAAGTGAAGGAAATTCGGCGAGGATTGTTGAACGTGTCAGCAATGCTGACGAAGGTCGTTGCTGACTTGGAGGATCTTGCTTCAATACATCGATCGATCATGGCCATGGAGACGAAATTCACAGAGGTGGTTACATGAGCGGGGGATGTCGAGAAATGGATCGATTATCTGGATTCATTGGAGAGGGAATTAGCTGCTAATCTGCTAGTGACCAAGGTGGATTTGGAGCACGTCTGATAGAAGTTGGAGGATTTGGAGAATCGTAACTGGCGGAATAACGTCCGAACTGTTGGAATTCCTGAGGACGAAGAAGGTCGGGATATGGTGAAATTCCTGGACAGGCTCTTTCCGAGTCTGCTCGACATAACAGGCCATAAGCTGGAAATCGAGCGAGCTCACAGGGTTCCGGCTTGGTGATCCGCTGAGGGAGACAGGCCCCGATCAATTCTGGCCAAATTTCTGAGATCATCCAATAAAGATCTCGTGTTACGCGAGGTGAGGAGTAAAGAAAGACTTTCTTGGAAGAACCACAGCATTTTCTTGTTCCCAGACTTTGCGAATTCGACAAGAGTGAAACATGATCGATTCAAGGAATGCAAGAAACTCTTACATCAACGAAAGGTCGCTTTTGCACTGATGTTCCCGGCCAAATTGAGAATAGATACTATGGATGGCCGTAAAGTATTTACATGTCCCCAGCAAGCAATGTCCTTCATAAAGTCAATGGACTGAGTAAGTTTTTTTGTGGTTCTCATGTTGCAGCCAAGTGAACCGACTCACTGAACATCCATTTGATCATCCAAGGAGCTGAGTGCCTTTTTTTGTCTTTTTGTGCTGGTTCCGCCTAGCAGCTGGAGTTTGTTTTGTGTAGCAGCACTCCTTCGGGACAGTGTTGTGGATGAATCTGCATGTTCTTTGTGCTTATGCCTCCCATTGGTTGGAGTTTGTTTTGTGGAGTATTTCTTGCAGGACATTGGAGTGATTGGGTCATTTGTTGCACTCATGTAGCAGTTGAATGAGCCGGCTCACTGAACATTCGTTTGACTTTCCGGGGAAACTGAACTGCCTTTTTTTTTGTGTGTGTGTGTGTGTGTGTGTGTGTGTGTGTGCTGGTTCCGCTAGAGGCTGGAGTTTGTTTTGTGGAAGAACACACCTTTGGGACAGTTATGTGGATGAATCTACACATTCTTTGTGTTTATTCCGCCTATTTGCTGGAGCTTGTTTTATAGATTATCTTCTGTTGTGTAATTCTGTTTTACAAAATTTGTATAGAAACACCGCATTTGAGCAATCTGACGGCAAAGTTAAATGTATTCCAAAATTCAACTACCTGCTACAATCTCTTCCTGTATATGTCCCCCTCTCTTATTTCAAGCAATTTGGTAGCATAGCGAAGTCCTTCATTTGGAATGGTAAGCGTCCCAGATTACATTTCAATAAATTACATAGGCCGATTGACAAAGGTGGGCTAGGCCTACCCAAGATTTTGTTTTATTATTATGCATTCTGTCTCTGACATTTGGCTCATTGGTCACTTCCACCTGAGTGAGCCTCTCCCTGGTTTTGTATTGAACAGGAAGTTCTTGCCCCTAGTTTTCCATTGCAAAGCCTTTCTATTAAACTAACCGGAAAAGTTAAGTTACACACCGTTATCTCACAATTGCACATGGTATAGACAAAAGTGTCCAAAAGAACCCAAAATCATGTATTAATAAGTCTCCTTTCTGCTGGTCAGTGTGGATTCTGAGGGAGGTTAATACACTCAGTGACCTATATGAGAGTGGAGTGTTGAGATCCTTTGAAAATATGGTTCAACATTTTAGGATTCCCAGATCTCAGTTCTTTAGGTATTTACAGCTGTGCCACCTGCTCTGTACTATTTTTGGGAGTAGCATACACCCCCCTAAAACGGCAGATACTCTGGAAGTGGTGATTATTGCTTTTGGAAAAGGTCATGAGGCATCAGTGTATTACTCCCTGTTAATTCAGAGTCTGGGGGACGGAGCTTCAACTTCTCTTAAGAGATTATGGGAGAAAGATTTAAACATGGTATTGGAGGAGGGAGTGTGGGCTAGGATTATAAAAAACGTCAATTCTACAACTAGAGATGCAAGGGTGCGTCTGATGCAATTTAAGATTTTACATCGAGTCTATTGGACCCCCTCTAGATTGTATAGGCTTGGTCTTAAAGACACACCCACCTGTTGGTGATGGCAATCAGAAGACGGGGACACAACCCACGTTTTTTGGGGTTGTGTTAAGATCCAAGAATTTTGGTTTAGGGTTCAGAGCTTTATGTGACATATTGGACACTTAATTTTCATTTTGCCCCAGACTCTGTATCTTAGGCAGTGTGGCGGTCATTAATATTGGGGATAGTCATTTAAAAAGTTGGGTCCTAGCCGGAGTTACGATCGGCAGACAAATTAACCTCAGGGGGTGGAAGTCAGCTGGGGCACACTCGTTTCGGGAGTGGTGCGGGGAGATGGGCAGGTTGGCGGCATTCAAGGAGGTGATTTTTAGAAGGCTGGTAAAATGGGATTGATTTGATAGGAAGCGGGGTGGATATTTGGCTTTTTTGGAGGGTTCTCAGGGAGGGGCAGTGGAGAGGGATTTCTAATTTAGATGTGTATGTGCATTCTTGTTGTTTTTTGAAAGTATACTTTTTTTAATGTTTTATATTTTTTTTTGATTTTTATGTTCTAATTGTTCTTGACCACTGTTGTGCGTGTTTGTGTCGGGTGGGGATGTTTGGGGGGAGAGGTTTAATGTATATAAGTGATTCCGTATTTTATGTTGTGTTTGTTTGTCTTATGAATGGAATCAATAAAAATGGTTAATTACAAAGAAAATAAGCTTCCTAATTTTGACTGTTGGTTAAATAGCACTTGGCTTTTTTGTGTTTTAGATGTTACAGACCTACACAAAATGCTCAGCTAATTCAGGCCTGACAGTCCAGTTGGCTTTGGTAAACAGAAAGGGGGAGAATGTGGAGCCAAGATTGAAACGTGCCTCTTGTTCCTGCTGTCAATCACTCCATTCCCTAAGGCCCATGTGTGAAGGTAGCCGAGGCTCATGGGAGGAGAGCAGTCAAGCAGTCCACTGAGTTTTCAGGACTAGCTGTCGATGTCAGGGCAGATGGCTGCACATATCTCTTAAATGAGATTCTCCTGTCCGCTATATGCCTCACCTGTCTAAATCTCATCACCTGTGTCCAGTTCTTCTTTCCCTGTCAAAATTTCTAACGATCGTTAGTCACTGCTTTCTGCAAATACACTTCAGTATATGCAGTATGTACATCAGTTTTGGGGAAGTTACAAGCTCATTAAAAATAGTTAAACTGCAGTCAAATGAAAAAGTATTTAGCCACACTACAAGCACTACATTCAGGATATTTGAGGTAAAAACTGTATAAATACTGTATATGACTTAAAAGTTATAAAGTTATGATTTAATCAGAGCCACATTTTTGTAGCACAAAAACTTTGAGGCTTTTTGAATGAATGAATGAACAATGTCAGGGAGATTACACTTGAACAGATAAAGGTACACCAATTTTTTTTTTTTTTTTTTTATATATATATATATATATACAGTTGTGCTCAAAAGTTTGCATACCCTGGCAGATATTGTGAAATTTTGGCATTGATTTTGAAAATATGACTGATCATGCATGTCTTTTATTTAAGGATAGTGATCATATGAAGCCATTTATTATCACATAGTTGTTTGGCTCCTTTTTAAATCATAATGATAACAGAAATCACCCAAATGGCCCTGATCAAAAGTTGACATACCCTTGAATGTTTGGCCTTGTTACAGACACACAAGGTGACACACACAGGTTTAAATGGCAATTAAAGGTTAATTTCCCACACCTGTGGCTTTTTAAATTGCAATTAGTGTCTGTGTATAAATAATCAATGAGTTTGTTAGCTCTCACGTGGATGCACTGAGCAGGCTAGATACTGAGCCATGGGGAGCAGAAAAGAACTGTAAAAAGACCTGTGTAACAAGGTAATGGAACTTTATAAAGATGGAAAAGGATGTAAAAAGATATCCAAAGCCTTGAAAATGCTAGTCAGTACTGTTCAATCACTTATTAAGAAGTGGAAAATTCGGGGATCTCTTGATACCAAGCCAAGGTCAGGTAGACAAAGAAAGATTTCTGCCACAACTGCCAGAAGAATTGTTCAGGATACAAAGAAAAACCCACAGGTAACCTCAGGAGAAATACAGGCTGCTCTGGAAAAAGATGGTGTGGTTATTTCAAGGAGCACAATACTTGCTGACCCCTCTCCAAACATAACGCTTATGGTTGTGACCATAAAGCTCTATTTTGGTCTCATCACTCCAAATTACAGTGTGCCAGAAGCTGTGAGGCGTGTCAAGGTGTTGTCGGGCATATTGTAACCAGGCTTTTTTGTGGCATTGGCTTCTTTCTGGCAACTCGACCATGCAGCTCATTTTTGTTCAAGTATCGTCGTATTGTGCTCCTTGAAACAACCACACTGTCTTTTTCCAGAGCAACCTGTATTTCTCCTGAGGTTACCTGTGGGTTTTTTCTTTGTATGCCGAACAATTCTTCTGGCATTTGTGGCTGCCCATGCATATGTGCATATGCATATGTGTCCCAAATTTGGTGATAAATTCTCATTCTGTTCAAGAGTTCCAACCGTTTTGGTAAGAGTGGCCACGCCCCTACATACATTTGGCTTACCTTTGCGATGTTGAATCGAAAGTTCAAACTTTTAATTAATAATTATTAATATTGGTACTCCAGAGGATCTTTCTGCACTGGTTTGGTTCCGATTGGACAAACTAGTTTGAAAAAGTAGTTCTGTTAAATAATCTCAAATATTTAATGAGAAATTTGATTCACACCAATGGTTCTTGAAGCAAAGTTGCTCAGAAAGAGGAGTTCCATCATATGATATGAATAACATGTTTCTTTTGTGAAAGACAGCCATATGTATATACCCATGTACATGTGTTTAAAACACGAAAACACCTTCCGATGGCCAATTTTTTTTCACATTTTGCACAGACCTATCGGGCCCGAGACAAATAGGCCTACCCTGTTTCTATACACCCTTTTAACCTTGTAAAATAGCTGTTATAAACTGATTGTTTGATGGCGGCCATGTTTTTCAAGATATGCGACTGTCCTCAAAGACCTCTATTGTTAGAGCTATTCATAGTTTTTTTTATTATTATAATGCCATCAAGAGGCAGAGGCATGCGATGTTTTTGTGTCCTCAGAATGACCCCATACATAAGTGTACCAAATTTGGTGATAATATCTCAATCCGTTCAAAAGTTATAACCATTTTAGTAAAATTGGCTACACCCACTATGTACATTTTTGCATACCGTTTGACGATAAATCAAAAGTTCAAAATTTTTTTAATAACTTTTCATATTGGGATTCTGCTGAATCTTTCTGCACTGGTTTGGTTCCAACAGGGCGAATGGCCTAGGACGAGTTCGTTTAGATTTTTTTTCAAACAATCCAAAATAGCGGGAAAACGACATATGCATGGCCCCGGCCAAAATTGGCTGGAGCTTAAAAGATTCACCATAATGCAAGGAATCATGGTTCAAGAGTTATGGCCCAAAAATTTGTTTTATTTTTATTTTTTTGTTCACTATGGTGCCACCTATGGGCCGATCAGGCTGATTCAATGCGTATGTCTAAGTACTACCATCCCTGAAAGTTTCAAGTCTCTAGGCCTTACGGTTCGGTCTGCACGGTCAGTTTTAGGGCAGAATAATAATAATAATAATAATAAATATAGCTGCAAGCGGCTATTGTTGGGGGCCAAGCACATATGGCGAGATTCACAAATTTTACAGAATAGATCCTGTGGATGCTGTATACAGCTATTTTGGTGTGAAATTTCTATTGCTTTGAGTACAGTTGCAAAGATAGGATTTTCCTAAGTTATAGCGCTCCCTAGCATAAAAAATGAACGAAACTTGGTAAAGTTGTAAAATTTCCGTCATGGTCTATTTTTTTCCATCATACTTGTTTTCATTTTAAGTACTACATTCAGGGTGGTAGCATCCATTATAATGGCATATACATGACAGTGGACAGGCTTAATGATATATTTGACTCCCCAAGTGCAAGTCTGGTGAAACCAAGGAATTCTTGGGTGAAGGTAGCTACCTGTCAATCAACCACTGTGCTAAAACAAGATTTTTAAACTTTACCGGTATGTGTGGCTTTTAAATTAAATAAACGTCAGATTGGAAAATACGTTGTTGTTGTGTAAACGTACCCTGATGCACTAGGTGAACATTTTTTCTTATTTTTTATCTGTCAAAATGATGGACAGCATTTGAAATTTTCCATCAATCTTTCACTGTGTTTATGTGAATTTGACAAATAAATGTTTTAACTGTGATGTTTTCATTTTGAGCATGAGTAACTTATGGTCAAACGTCATCAAATGCAGGCTAAAACTTAAACACATTACATTATATAAGCGCAAAATGCAGTCATATTAAAGCAAGCGAGTGTCTCATTGACATGCAGTGTCTGATTACAGGCTCCCGCTCTGCAGGCGCGCTTGTTATAATACTGAAGAGCTAGATAAGCTTTTTGTTTACAGATAACAAATAATAAATTGTGAAGATGAATAAACACCTTTGATGATAAATAACTGAGAAATCAGTCGAGTCAATGAGCATTACAAATATTACATATTTAATTCCATGGAAAGATTTCTGAGGTAAAATCAATTAAGTTAAATATTAACACTCTCTTAAATGCATTTAAAACAATGATTACTATTACTCACGCACAGAAGCACCAGATAAAGAAAAATAGATGTTTCCTTAACAAATAAACCAGAAGCCAGGAGACCTTTAAAAACCAAAACTTTAGCATGCGCTAATGTAGACAGACTGCATGTTGAAGCAGGGAATTGGAAGGATTTCTTGTCCTGTGGATCCCTCTGGTGGACAAAATTGGTACAACATCCAGCATCTGTAATTCACATAGTCGAACAAACTAATAATTTCGATGTGTTGCTGACAACAGAAATTGGTGAAATTTAGCATGTCATTAGACTGTTCTGGTGTTTATTATCAAAATAATCAAATTTGACAGAAAAGATCTCGTGGATGCTGTGGACACAGCTGTTTTGGTGTAACATTTCAACTGCTTTGAGCAGTTGCAAAAATAGGATTTTCCTAAGTTATAGTGCCCCCTAGCATAAAAATGAACAAAACTTGGCATAGTAACTCAGAGTGTTCTCTTGTCCATGTGTACAACGTTTTGTTAAGTTTGAAAATTGTGCTCACAAGATACAGGCTAATTAGTCATTATAGGCCATGCCCCAAAACACATTTGCTTATATCTTCGGAACAATTTGACATATCAAAATTATTTTAACAACGTTTTGTCAAGAGGGTCTGTAGATAATGTATACCAAGTTTCGTGTGAATCCTACAAATGTCCTAGGATGAGTTAAAAAAGCATGTTTTTCAAATAAATCTAAGTCGTTGAAAACATTTGTTGTGGGAAATGAAAATTCGTGTGATCACATAACTTGGGGGCACTGATGGATTCAGAAAAACTTTAGATTTTATTCTAGCCTATATGGTTCTAGAAATAATAGCAAAATGCAAATTAGCTAATTATAGCACCACCATGTGGCTTATTGTCACGAAATTTGATATACCACGTCATGTAGACACGCTGCTTGTGTATAGTAAGTTTCATAACCATCGGCCATTCCCAATATGAGTTATTAGGAGCTGAAAATTAATTGGCCACTGGCGGCCATATTTGTATATTTGTCGAATCTGTTTTTTAAGAATATGTTAGCACTTGAACCAAAGAAGATGCATATTTCATTTGAACTTTGTCACTCAAACGGCTGCTAAGTTATGACAGTTTTTTTGTTGTTGTGTCCCCTAGTGGCAGAACTGTATGAAACTTTGCATACTTCTTCAAAATGTCATGCTGATTATGTATACCAAGTTTGGTTATGTTTGGAGTTTGCCTTGAGTTGATATTGATCAATTATTCAAATCGCACTAAACCAAAGGAATTGTATCATCAATATCTTCGGAAAGATATGACGTATCAAAATTCTTTGAACAATGTTTTGTCAGGAGGGCCTGTAGATGCTGTGTACCAAATTTCATGCCAATATTACAAACGGGCTAGGAGGAGATTGAAAAATTATATGGCGGAAAATTTTTATAGACGAAAATGAAATCAGAGTTGTATGTTTTGTAGGGCTTGACTCAAGGAATAAGAGAAAAAGGGAGTCGCATGACGCCATGCGAGGGTTGGATGAGTGAACAGCGAGCTTTGCTAGTTTTTCATTCTTTTTGTGTCATAAACCAATGAGATACGATACACCCTGTTCCATTACTGTTTTGTGAGGTCAATATGTCAAAGAATTCAAAATCTTCGAGCTCTGGAGACATTAAAAGACACTTACGTGCTCAAGCTGACACCCCTGATGGGGCCACAGACCAGGGACTTGGTTTGGACATTGCGGCGGGAGAAATTCAGCGTCAACTCTCCAGCATGTCGGTGATGCTAGCGAAGGTCGTAGCAGACTTGGAGGATCTTGCTGTAATACATTGATCGATCATTCACTGAATTGGTTACAAGAATAGGGGATGTCGAGAAACGGATTGATTATCTGGAGTCATCGGAGAAGGAATTAGCTGCTAATCCGCTAGCGACCAAGGCAGATTTGCAGCATGTTTGGGGAAAAACTGGAAGACCTTGAGAATCGTAATCGGCGAAACAACGTCCAAATTGTTGGAATTCCTGAGAACGAAGCAGGGCGAGATATGGTGAAATTCCTAGAAGAGCTCTTCCTGAGTCTGCTCGACATAACAGGCCATAAGCTGGAAACCGAGCAAGCTCACAGTGTTACAGCTTGGAGATCCGTGGAGGGAGAGAGGCCCCGATCAATTCTGGCCAAATTTCTGAGATCATCCGATAAAGATCTCATGTTATGCGAGGCGAGGAGTAAAGGAAGGCTTTCTTGGAAGAACCACAAAATGTTCTTGTTCCCAGACTTTGCGAATTCGACAAGAGAGAAACATGATCGATTCAAGGAATGCAATAAACTTTTACATCAACGGAAGGTCGCTTTTGCACTGATGATCCCGGCCAAATTGAGAATAGATACTAAGGCTGGCCGCAAAGTACTTGCCCACAACAAGCGATGTATTTCATAAAATCGATGGACTGAGGAAGTCATGATGTGTTTCTCACATTGCAGCCAAGTGGACCTGGCTCACTGAACATTCACTTGATCGTCCGAGGAAGCTAGGCACGTTTTTTGTTTCTTTTTATGCTGGTTCCACCTAGCAGCTTTGTGGAATAACACTTTTGTGTTCAAAACTTTTGCATCGACAGAGGGTCGCTTTGCACTGAAGTTCCTGGCCAGGTTGAGAATAGATGCTAAGGATGGCCGTAGAGTGTTTACTTGTTCCCAAAATGCGATATACTTCATAGGGTCTATGGAATGAGTGAGTCATTGTATGGCGCTCGCTTTGCAGTCTAGTGGACCTGACTCACTGAACATTCACTTGACCATCTGAAGAAACTCGGTGCCTGTTTTTTGTCTTTTTGTTCTGGTTCCGCCTAGCAGCTGGAGTTTGTTTTGTGGAATAACACTCCATCGGGACAGTTGTGGATGAATCTGCACGTTCCTTGTGTTTATGCCTCCTATTGGCTGGAGTTTGTTTTGTGGAGTATATTTTGCAGGACATTGGAATGATTAGGTCATCTGCTGCACTCATGAACAGCCGGCTCACTGAGCATTTGTTTGACTGTCTGAGGAAACTGAACGGCTTTTTTTTTTTTTTTTTTGCTGGTTCCACTAATGGCTGGAGATTGTTTTGTGGAGGAACGCACCTTCGGGACAGTTTTGTGAATTAATCTACACATTCTTTGTGTTTATTCTGCCTATTGGCAGGAATTTGTTCCCTATCTGTCACTCACTCGAAGTTGTGTCGATGTAGTGACACAAGGGGTCACTCTTGGGAGCCCGAGACACCTCTGGTCTTTGATAAAAGGCCAATGAAAATTTTAAAAATTGTGGTATTTGCATACCACTCCCCCGGACATACGGGTATAAAAGGAGCTGGTATGCAACCACTTATTCAGATTTTCTCTTCGGAGCCGAACGGTCGATGTTTACTGAGCTGACTGTTCATTCACCTCTGCTGGATCTGACAGCGCATTTCAGCAGCTTCTCCCTCCTCTGCACTGGTGCACTGCAGAGAACGCCCCTGGGTGCTTCGGCAGAAAAAAGAGAGTATATTTTTCTAAAAGAGTATATTTCTCTAAAAGAGCGGCACACACGGAACGTCTTTTTAAAGACACATATTTTTAAAGATGCCTTTCCGTTTGTGTGTTATTCCTGGTTGCGGTCGTTACCTCTCAACTTTGGACAGTCACGATTGCTGTCTTTCGTGTCTGGGTGTGACCCATGCGGAGACAGTGTTCGTGGATGGATCATGTACTCACTGCGAGAACATGACCATGGCAACGTTGCGGTCGTGGCTTGCTTTCTTAAGAAAGTGGCTCCCCGCCTTGGTCCTTCTACCTACGGTATGAGGCCAGTGCAGCTAACACTGGGGGCGATTTGGGGACCCCAATGGGACCACCTCCGCCGGGTATCCCCCCCACGGACCTCCCATTCCCCAGCATGCTCATCTGCCCCAATCGGGCTTCCGGATGAGTCCGTCGGCTCGTCTCATGGCGAGTTCGACCTCTTGTTTGGAGCCTGCGAAGCTGATGAGCTCTCGAGCGCAGCATCGGAGAGCGGGCTCGTCCAGTCAGATGCAGAATCCTCAGCTGGGCTCCCCCCCCGGGGACAGTTGCCCAGTCACAAGCTGATGCGGAAATGACGGACATGCTTTCCCGGGCGGCCCCTATCTCCCAGGTTTGCCTAGTCGGCGACACCGTCGAGAACTTTGCCCAGCAGTTCTCGACAGTGAAGCAGCAGACGGAGGCTATTCGGCACATCCTGCCCTGGCACGGCTCAAGATCTGCACCCCGCCTGCTCATCGCCAAGGGCGTCCCCCTGCGGTGACTGCACAGGCTCCGCCGCAGCCCGCCCCTTTGGCCCGGCTGCCAAGAACCCACGGAAGGCTTCGTAGCGCCCCTGAAACGGACGACCCAGGGACGACGAAACCCACCTTGGAGCTGGTAAGCAGACCACTCCATCCCCCGGTGGCGGGCCGGGAGGAGAATCTTTTGTTGCTTTTTCATTTAATTTAGCCTCTTGCCCAAGTGGCTGTGGTAAACAACGGTTCAGCAAAAGAGCATCTATTTGGATTGCACGCAGAGCTTTAGAGTCTCTGAGCAGCTAATTGTCTGTTTTGGTGGACAGCGGAAAGGAAGCGCTGTCTCCAAGCAGAGGATCGCCCACTGGCTCATTGATGCCATAACTATGGCATATCATGCCCAGGACGTGCTGCCCCCGGTAGGGCTACGAGCCCATTCTACCAGGGGTGTAGCGGCCTCCTGGGCCTTGATCAGGGGCACCTCTCTAACAGGCATTTGCAGAGCAGTGGGCGGGGCAACACCCAACACCTTTGCGAGGTTCTACAACCTCCGGGTGGAACCGGTTTCGTTCCGTGTCATTGCACGCACAAGCAGTTAAGTCCGGGACAGCCAGCCAAGTGTATCGCTTGCACATAGCGCCTTTCACCTCCCCTGATTTGAAGACGTGCACCGTTAACTCCCAGTTGTGTTCACAAATTGTGTTCCCTGGTTGATTTCCTCCGAGTCCTGTGGCAGACGAGTTTTTGGAGAGACTCGCTGCCGGCCCAGTACATGTGCGAAATAAAGCCCTGTACTGGGGTAGGTGCTCCGCATGTGGCGGTTCCCCGTAGGTAACTCCATGCAACATATATCTTCCACTAATTTGTTTCCCTTTTGGCAAACTGCGTCTTCCTCGGGCAGAGGCCCCTCTGCCCCAGTCTCCATGCTTTTAGTAACTCCTCCCCCGTAAGGTAGGACCTACCATGGGACTTCTCCACATGGCATACTTCCGACATAGCTCGGCAAGACCATGTGACGTATTTCCACTTAAATACCCCCCCCCCCGGGTGGGGTGTGGTCTCTGCGGTGTCCTCCCCTTGGGAGGGACACCCCCCCCTGACTAGACCTGGTCTGCCCAGTCGGTTATTCCCCTTTTTTTGGGGGGAGTGAAAAAAAGGGGATAAGAGGCCACGACTGGGCTAGCCTGTCTCTATCTTTTGGGTAGTCGACTTGTCCCAAAGGGCTGTTCGACACTCATAACAGTGTTGGGGGAGGTTACGTGTTGGCCTAGTGCGCTGGCTACAAGGCACACAGTGGTCTGTTCGTCACACACCGCCAGTTCACGTAACACAGTTCAGCCAGTTGCAGCATTTTGTATAGGGACCCCTAGTGTCACTACATCGACACAACGTCAAGAGAGTGACAGATAGGGAATGTCCTGGTTATTGCGTAACCTCCCTGATGGAGGGAACAAGACGTTGTGTCCCTCCTGCCACAACGCTGAACTACCCGCTGAAATGGCCGGGACCTTGTTTCGGCTCCTCAGCATAAAACCTGAATGAGTGGTTGCATACCAGCTCCTTTTATGCCCGTATGTCAGGGGGAGTGGTATGCAAATAACACTCGCCAATTTTCATTGGCCTTTTATCAAAGACCAGAGGTGTCTCGGGCTCCCAAGAATGACCCCTAGTGTCACTACATCGACACAATGTCTCATTCCCTCCATCTGGAAATGGAGGTTATGCAAGTAATCAGGACGTTTTATAGATTATTTTCTGTTTTCTATAATTCTGTCTCACAAAATTTGTATAGAAACACCGGGCTTGAGCAATCATATGGCAAATTTGTCACAGGGGCTCTCGTAGGTGTACATGGACTGTTTGAGTTTAGAGGGGCGGGGTTAATGCACACATTTTTCTTTTTTCTGTTTGTTTGGTTTGGGGGTTTGACTGTTGCACTGGTGTTGGAATGTGGTCTTTATAGTTTTATTTTTGACACACAATCTATTTTTTCTAATATGTCAAAATGTCAAATGTTAATATGAGTGGATTGTCTCCCTCCACGTGGAATGTGAATGGGTTGGGGCCCTCCATGAAAAAAGGAAGGTTATTTATTGTCTTAAACGAAAGAAATTTGATATACATTTCTTCAAAAAACACTATCTTTCCCCGCAGGAAGCTGAAAAATTTGGGAAGATATGGGGTGGACATGTTTTCTTTAGTGCTGGCTCAGGTAAGAGCAGGGGAGTCATTACATTGAAAACTAAACATCTACAATTCAAATGTCTCAAACAGAGTAAAGATAAATTAGGAAGAGTCATTGTTGTTTTAGCAGAAATTCTGGGGCAAAGGTTGATTTTGGCTAATATTTACACAGCTAACACTGATGATCAGGGCTTTTTTATAGATCTTGAAGGGATGTTGCGGGCCGCTGGCACCCCTCATGATATAATATTCGGAGGAGACTTTGGTTTTTTGATGGATTTAGTCCTTGATCATGGTGAAGCGGGGTGTAGTGGCACTTCACAGGCTGTGTGGGAGTCTTGGTCTTGCAGATGTTTGGAGATTTTTGGGCCCATCTGGTGGAGACTGTGCATTTTTTTCGTCAGTCCGTGAGATTTGTTCTTATTTCGTCGGTTGTTGGTTGCTCGATTGGAAACATCTTGGTCTCAGATCACACCCTGGTGAGTTTGGAGGTGTTGCCGCATGTGGAGAGGGGGAGGTCATGTGGTTGGTGCTTTAATGTATCCCTTTTGTGGAATCCTGATTTCCAACAAATGTTATAGGCTGAAATCAATGTTTATGTGGAGACCAACTGGTCTTCGGTATCCTCTGTGGGCGTGGCTTGGGAGACACTTGGGGCAGTTCTTGGGGGTTGGATTGTGCAGTGTGCCTCGTTCACTGGGAGGTCCAGGGCGCAAGAGCTCGTGGAGTTGGAGGGGAATGTTGGAGGTGCCGAGGTGGAGCTGAGATGCCGCGTGTCATCTGGTGGCCTCAGAGAGTTAACCCGATTGAAATACAGTATATACAGATATACTGTTTTGTCGTGGAGGGTGGAATTTTGGTTGTTCGGGGCAAGACAGTCATACTTTGGGTCTGGGGACAAGGCTGGGAGGCTTTTGGCTAGATATATAAGGCAGAGAGAGTCTTTTTCTACCATTCCCTTAGTGAAATCTGCTTGTGGTGGAATTTTTAGCTCGGCTATTGATATTAATAATGCTTGTAAAGAATTCTATCATGATCTCTATAGTTCCACATCTTCGTCTACTGATGAAGATATTCGAAATTTTGTGGAACCATGAGAACTCCCTAAACTGATGACTGAGCACAAAAATTATCTTGATTCTGAGATAACCTTGGAGGAGCTTGACAAAGTAATTAAGGCCTTAGCTACAGGCAAATCTCCCGGGCCAGAAGGATTTGCCGCTGAATTTTTTAGATCTTATGCTACAGAATTGGCTCCATTTTTATTAGAAGTTTATACGGAATCATTAAAGAATGGAAGGCTTCCGCCAACCATGACACAAGCCAAGATCAGTCTGATTCTTAAAAAGGACAAAGATCCAACCGAGTGTAAGAGTTACCGTCCAATATCCCTGATCCAGCTAGACGTAAAAATATTGTCAAAAATTTTGGCTAACTGATTAATAGAGTTATGACATCTCTTATACATATAGATCAGGTGGGGTTTATTCAGGGCTGCAGCTCTGCTGATAACATCAGGCATCTCATCAATATCATGTGGTCAGTGGTGAATGATCAGGCTCTGGTCACTGCCATCTCACTTGACACCAAAAAGGTGTTTGATATGGTAGAATGGGATTATCTTTTTTTTTCTCCCCTTTTCACCCCAATTTGGAATGCCCATTTCCCAATGCACTCTTAAGTCCTCGTGGTGGCATAGTAACTCACCTCAATCAGGGTGGCAGAGGACAAATCTCAGTTGCCTTCGCGTCTGAGACCGTCAATCCTCACATCTTATCACGTGGCTTGTCAAGCGCGTTGCCGCGGAGATATAGCGTGTGGAGGCTTCATGCTGTTCTCCGCGGCATCCACGCACAACTCACCACGCTCCCCGCTGAGAGCAAACCACATTATAGCGACCATGAGGAGGTTACCCCATGTGACTCTACCCTCCCTAGCAACCGGGCCAATTTGGTTGCTTAGGAGACCTGGCTGGAGTCACTCAGCATGCCCTGGATTTGAACTTGCAACTCCAGGGGTGGTAGTCAGCATCTCTACTCGCTGAGCTACCCAGGCCCGGGATTATCTTTTTAAGATTTTGGAAATATACGGGTTCGGGTACACTTTTATTGGATGGATTAAATTACTTTATAGACACCCGGTAGTGGTGGTAGAAACAAATGGATTAATTTCAGATTATTTTACTCTGGACAGGGGCACCCGGCAGGGTTGCCCTCTTTCCCCATTATTGTTCTGTCTTGCCCTGGAACCATTAGCATCCGCGATAAGAAAGGAAGATGATTTTCCAGGGGTGGTGGCGGGAGGTATGGCGCATAAGCTTTTGCTTTACGAAGATATTTTATTATTCATCTCCGACCCCACTAGATCGATACCTTGCCTCCACAGGATTATAAATTCCTTTTCTAAGTTCTCAGGATACAGAGTCATTTGGTCTAAATCTGAAGCTTTGGCTCTGACAGCTTACTGCTCAGTAACAGCTTTTCAGCAAGGGTGCCTTTCAGTGGCCTAAACAGGTCATTAAGTATTTGGGTATTTTATTCCCAGAAAATTTGTGTGATTTAATTAGAGTTAATTTGTAAGCCTTAATAAAAAGGTTTTCGAACGATGTGGGCAGTTGGGCTTCATTACATTTATCTATGATTTGGAAGGTTAATTTTTTTTAATGAATTGTATTCCAAAATTCAACTACCTGCTACAGTCCCTCCCTGAAGATGTCCCCATCTCTTATTTCAAGCGATTTGATAGCATAGCAAAATCCTTCATTTGGAATGGTAAACGTCCCAGATTACATTTCAACATATTACATAGGCCGATTGACAAAGGTGGGTTAGGCTTACCCAAGATTTTGTTTTATTATTATACATTCGGTCTCAGACATTTGGCTCATTGGTCACTTCCATCTGAGAGAGCCACTCCCTGGTTTTGTATTGAACAGGAAGTTGTTGCCCTATTTTGCCATTGCAAAGCCTTTCTATTAAACTAACCAGAGAAGTTAAGTCACACCCCATTATCTCGCATTTGCACGCGGTATGGACAAAAGTGTCCAGAGTGTTTAATTCGGACATTTATTTAAATGTTGCCTCGAGCATATGGATGAACCCAAAATTACGTATTAATAAGTCCCCTTTCTGCCAGTCAGAGTGGATTGTGAGGGAGGTTAATACACTCGGTGACCTATATGAGAGTGGAGAGTTGAGATCTTTTGAAAATTTGGTTCAACATTTTAGGATTCCCAGAGCTCAGTTCTTTAGGTATTTACAGCTGCGCCTTCTGCTCTGTACTATTTTTTGGGAGTAGTATACACCCCCCTAAAGCGGCAAATACTCTGGAAATGGTGATTACTGCCTTTGGAAAAGGTCATGAGGCATCAGCGTATTATTCGCTGTTAATTCAGAGTCTAGGGGATGGAGATTCAACTTCTCTCAAGAGATTATGGGAGAAAGATTTAAACTTGGTATTGGAGGAGGGAGTGTGGGCTAGGATTCTAAAAACCGTCAAATCTACTTCTAGAAAAGCAAGGGTGCATCTGATGCAATTTGAGATTTTAAATAGATTCTATTTGACCCCCTCTAGATTGTATAGACTTGTTCTCAAAGACACACCCACCTGCTGGCGATGCTAATCAGAAGACGGGAACACAACCCATGTTTTTTGGTGGTATGTTAAGATTCATGAATTTTGGTTGAGGATTCAGAATTTTATGTGTGATGTGTTGAGTGCTTGGGTTTCATTTTTGTGGTCTTTGCTGCCCATTTGCTTTTATAACAGAATAATAATAATATATATAGCCACAAGCAGCGATTGTCAGGGGCCAAGCACATATATGACCAAAATAATCAAATTTGACTTGTCCATGTGTACAAAGTTTTGTTAAGTTTGAAAATTGCGATCACAAGATACAGGCTAATTAGTCATCACATGCCACGCCCCCAAACATATTTGTTTATATCTTCGGAACGATTTGACATATTGAAATTCTTTGAACAACATTTTGATGTTGTATATGATGTATACCAAGTTTCGTGCAAATCCATCAAGGGTCACACCAACATCCCCGACTGTTTCCTCTGACAACCACCACATATCGGCCATCTGGTCTTCACGCCGTCACCCTCTGACTGGTAAAAGTGATGTGAAGCGGGGTGTCAATTTTGATCATCTCAGCTTGCTGAAACATACATCTTTTATTTCACTGCAAAACACAGATGTTGCCACTATTAAGATGGCCCTCATTAATGCATGATCAAAATTGAACAAGTCTCTTATTCTGAATGACTTTTTTATATCTCGCTCTCTGGACTTTTCATTCATCACTGAGACCTGGCTGAATCCTGGCGAAAAAATGGCCCTGAGGGGATATAACACCACCAGGCTGTGACTTTTTAAATTCCCCACAGACTTTAGGGCGAGGAGGTGGCATTGCCGCTGTTTTTAGAAACACTTTAAATGCAGAATGCTGCCTATGGACATGTATTCCAGTTTTGTGGTCCAATTATTAAAGATTGACATCTTGGGTCCTGCTTTTTGTGCACTTCCCAGATTTAATAAGGTTCATCCAACAACTTTCAGACTTTCTCTCTGGACTGGTGTCTCATGGTGATATACTCCTGATTCTTGGGGATTTTAATATTCATGTATGCTGTCCATCAAACCTCTGGTAAATATTTTCTCTCCCTCAATGAGTCTTTAAATTTTGTTCGACATGTCCTACTCACAATATGGGTCATACATTAGATATTGTGTTATCTTATGGTCTTTCTGTATCCAACTTAGTGGTCTTAGATATTGCCATTTCTAACCATTATTCAATAATGTTTGAGTTTGTCTCTACTTGTCTTCTCCCTACCTTTCCTCAGCCCTTACATCACTCCTGGTCCATTCACTCGTCTACTGCCAATCTTTTTTTCAGAATTTTATCTAATGCATTTCACAGATGATGTCTTAGCTGGACTCGACACAATCATTGGTTGAAGCTTTTAATAAATCTTGTACTTTTACACTTGATAATGTCGCTCCACTTAAGCAGAGTTAAGAGTGTTTCACAGCCTTGGCTAAATGACATCACCCGCGCTCTCAGACAAGAGTGCAGAAAAGCTGAGTGCAAGTGGAAACGAGACAAGCTTCAGGTCTCTTATGACATTTTAAAGGTGCGTTTAACTATCAGAGAGCTGTAAAGGAAGCGAAAGCTAAATTTTTCTCTAAATTTATCTCTGATAACGCAAATCAACCAAAAGTACTGTTCACAACAATCGATTCTGTTTTAAACCCAACTAAAAATGCTTTTCTGGATGCCACCAAGAGACCTGTGAAATTTTTTTAAACTTCTTCACTCAAAACATTGAGCAGATTAAAGGTGCTATTGTAGTTTTAAACATGCAATTCTACATCCTTTGTTAAAAAAAAGTTTTTTTGGGATCCGGCAATACACAACAATTACAGACCAATCTCCAAACTGCCTTTTATTTCCAAGATTTTGGAGAGGGTTGTTTATTCACAGCTCTACTCCTATCTAAATAAAAAAAAAATTATCCCCTTTTCTCCCAATTTGGAATGCCCAATTCCCACTACTTAGTAGGCCCTCGTGATGGCGTGGTTACTCACCTCAATGGGTTGCAGTTGCCTCCGCTTCTGAG
This sequence comes from Myxocyprinus asiaticus, assembly GCF_019703515.2. NCBI lineage: Eukaryota > Metazoa > Chordata > Actinopteri > Cypriniformes > Catostomidae > Myxocyprinus > Myxocyprinus asiaticus. The sequence goes on along the minus strand of NC_059381.1, from coordinate 37,646,892 downwards.
ACAGTCAATCCACGCATCTTATCACATGGCTCATTGTGCATGACACCGTGGAGACTCACAGCACGGGAGGCTCATGCTACTCTCCGCGATCCACGCACAACTTACCATGCACCCCATTGAGAGCGAGAACCCCTAATCATGACCATGAGGAAGTTACCCCATGTGACTCTACCCTCCCAAGCAACCAGGCCAATTTGGTTGCTTAGGAGACAGGCTAGAGTCACTCAGCATGCCCTGGATTCGAACTCGTGACTCCAGGGGTGGTAGTCAGCATCAATACTCGCTGAGCTACTCAGCCACCCCATCTAAATACATTTAACTTTTTAGATACATTTCAGTCTGGTTTTAGACCCATGCACAGCACTGAATCTGCACTGTTGAAGGTCACTAATTATATTTTTCTCTCCATGGATTCAGGTTCACCTGTTGTCTTAGTTTTATTAGATCTCAGTGCCATGTTCGACACTATCGACCATAATATTCTTCTCAGTCGTCTTGAGTGTATGGTTGGCATCCAGTGTATGGCCCGCCAGTGGTTTTCCTCCTATCTAAAAGAAAGGATGTTCTCTGTAAATTTAGGTAATTTTTCTTCTACATTAACTCAATTACAGTGTGGTGTCCATCAAGGGTAAATTTTAGGACCCTTGTTGTTTTCCCTGTATATGCTTCCTCTGAGCTCTATTTTTCAGAAGTACAACATACATTATCACTGTTATGCTGACGATTCACAATTTTATTTCCCAGTGAGTGTAGAAAAGAATTGTTCATTTGAGTATGCCCTAAATTGCTTCAAAGATATTAAACATTGGCTGGCAAACAATTTTTTACAATTAAATGAAAGCAAAACCGAAGTTCTGATTTTAGGTTTATCCATGTCCTCCTTACCTGGCCTAGCTGCCCAGTTACATCAGTCGTCAAATGTACAAGATCATGTAAGCTGTCTTGGAGTGATTTTAGACTCATTACTTTTCAATAAGCAGATCAGTGCTGTTGTCAAGAGTAGCTTTATTCAACTGAGATCTATCGCTAAAATAAACCTTTTTTTCACATAAAGACTTGGAAATTGTGATCCACTCACTTATTACATCAAGGTTAGTCTATTGTAACTCATTGTACATTGGGCTCCCCCAAACTGCGTTATCCCACCTACAGTTGGTTCAAAACATGGCAGCTAGGCTTTTAACAGGGTCAAGAAAGAGGGATCACATTTCCCCTGTTTTAGCATCTCTACACTGGCTTCCTGTGAAATTCAGGGTCGATTTTATAATTCTAATTTATGTCTACAAGACACGATCTTGTCTCGCCCCCCAGTATATCAGTGACCTTCTCCTCCCTTACTTCCCCACCAGAGCACTCAGGTCTTCTGATCAACTTCTGTTGAGGGTTCCACATTGCCGCTATAGATCTAAGGGTGACTGTGCCTTTTCTGTGATAGGTCCTAATCTATGGAATAGTCTCCCTTTCCATGTGAGGTCAGCTTCATCATTAGCCATTTTAAAATCTTCTATGAAAACATATATTTATACTGTAGCTTTTGAATAGATCCTTGAATAGTTTGAAATGGATAAATACATGATGCTGTATTTAAAGGTTTTTATTTATTTTATAATGTTTTATATTTAACTTTATATCAATCTGTTTTATATCACTTTGTCATTATTTATTTATTTGTTTGAACTGTAAAGCACTTTGGGTCAAATTCTGTTGTTTTTAAATGTGCTCTATAAATAAAGATTGACTTGACTAAAAATCATAAATAGCACACAAACAATGGGTAAAATAGTCAAATTTTAATTAGATTGAAATGTAGTTGTTTTTTCCAGCAAATATACTTATAGGGCCCTATTTTAAGAGCGCACACATTATGCGCAATACAATGCCTTAAGACATAAGTGCAAAGTCAATGGGCATGGCCATGATGTTTTGGTATTTTCGTGCAAGAATGCACTAAGTCTAGGCACAAGTGGGTTTGGCGAAATCATGTGCGCAACGCGCAAAAGGCTAGAACAAGTTCAATTTAATTCTGAGGTTCTTCTCCGGTTATTCCAGGGTCTGCGTCCTATTATATAGTCCATTCCCTCAAGCACCAATGATATAAACAAAGCCAGCACATACATAAGAAGTTAGTAGTGTAAATGGACCATATGCAATGAATTAGAAATATGCCTGACATTCATCAAGGACACGGTTAATGCACAAAATATCAAATTTCCCATTCTTCTATGACAGTGACACACACTCCTTTTATATGCATTGAAAATGTGATTCTCATCAGAATTTGGATGTATGCTCCTTTAAATTATAGAGAATGTATGTATTATTAATAATTTTCATCTACTGAGACACAAATCATGACTAGTGTTTACAGTGATTGCATCAAAACGCACTTCACTTCTACTGGGTGATTTTGATTTTGCAAAAATAAATTCATTTATTGAAACACGAACAAATTAAGCCAAATATATATCTAAATTCAAATTACACTGCAAACTAAATGAAAATATAATCAAAATAACAAAGTGATCAAAAAAAATAATACCAAATCCAAACATTTTATTCTATCCAACTTCATCCACCGGCTCCTTTTGCAGTGACTTTTAAATCACTTAAAAATCACACTATATAATATATATATATATATATATATATATATATATATATATATATATATATATATAATTACATCATAAATTCAATAGCAAATATAAACATAATGAATAATTGAAAAAATTGAAAAATAAGCCATGAACTTTAGATAGTTTAACACAATCTCATAATTATAATTTTTTCTCAAAACAACTATGACAGTGACTTTATGTTATGATTTAATGTTCCACTATATTTTAAGAGTTTGGACATTAACTTTATTATCACCTGCTGGTGGAATCTTCAACCTGCAATTGCAAGTGCAAAGACCAAATTCTTATGAAAATGGCAAATTGCACTTTGCGCCACTTAATTTACATACAATACACCTACAGTTTACGCGCCTACACCCACAGTAGTGCAGACACTCCCACCTATGTCCATTTGCGCTTTGCGCTTACATGAAAATGCATTTAGAATTAGCGCTCTTACGAAAATTGCATAAGGCGTTGCGCACGGTCGTAGCACGTAGTGCTATGCATTTTGCATCTTGTGCTGTTCCGGTTGCTTCCAATGCCTGTAGCATTGTTATTTCTTCTATTTTCTGCTTACAATTGTTTATTTTTACATTATATTATTTTAATATTTTGAATTATCACTAATAATCTTCCAGATTTGTCTCAAATACTCAGTGAGCCAAAATGTTCTGAAGAACCTGATATAGACACAGTCTTCTCTAGCACTCTAGATAGTGTTGCCCCCCTTCGATTAAAGAAAGTTAAAGAGTAAAGCCCCGCACCGTATGTAGTGAGGACACTGAGGCAGGAGTGTTAAGATCCATATGCAGTTTTAAAAACAGTATAAATAGTAAAACAAAGTAACAAAACAACAGAGAAAAGAGGCAGGCAGTGGTACGGTACACAGGCAGACAGTCCAGGAAGGCTAACCAAATAAATCCGATAGGTAGAAGGGTAATCCAGTAAACAGGCAATAGTTCGATACACAGGTAAACAGTCCAGAAAGGCAAACCAAGTAAATCTGATAGGCAGAAGGATAATCCAGTAAACAGGCAATAAATCCACAAAACTCACAAGCAGGCTGGGAAATACGAGAAACAGGCAAGAGTCAAAACACAGGGAAAACAGGATGGGTAAATAACGCTCAGAAATGTTGACATGGCAAACAAGACTTCGCTCTAAATGCGAGAAAACAGGGAACTTAAATAACCAGAGTTAATGTGAAACAGATGTGAGAGTAATCAGTCTGAGTGGAGGATTATGGGAAATGTAGTTCGTGAGATGTTAATACTCAGGGGATGGCAACTTCTGGCGGCATACAGGAGAGGTAGCAGGCGCTGCAGGTGTAACAGAGGCCCCCCCCCCCCGACATGAGGAGGTTGTCTGTGTCGGGGTGTACCACAACCTCTGGGAGCGGGACGATTAGGAAAATTGTGGTGGAATTCAGCGATGAGAGCCGGGTCTAGAATGTCCTCAGAATGAGTCCAGGAATGCTCCTCAGGGCCGTAGCCCTCCCAGTCCACCAAGTATTGAAGCGTCCGACCCCGGCGTCGAGAGTCCAGGAGCTTTTGTACCCGAAAGGCCTCCTCTTCATCAATGAGGAATGGAAGGGGTCTCTGGGGTTCTTGAGGGCCCTCCTCTCTTGGAGGCGCTGTGGGTTTAAGCATGGAAACATGAAAGGTGGGGGAAACATGGTAATTAGCAGGGAGCTGAAGTTTGAATGATACAGGATTGATTTGACGAAGAATTTTGAAAGGGCCAACATACCTTGGACTTAATTTCTTGCATGGGAGTCTCAGATGAAAATCTCGGGTGGACAGCCAAACCCATTTTCCATGAGCATAGTTGGGGCTAGGGCGCCGATGGAGATTGGCCTGTTCACTCTGTCAGCGATTTGCATGCTGTAAGTGGACGTGAGCTTGATCCCAGATAGCCTCGCTGCATCCAGTCGTCAACTGCAGGAACATCGAATGGCTCCCCGGACCAGGGAAAGAGTGGGGGTTGAAAACCTAGGATGCACTTGAAAGGTGTGGTTCCGGTAGCTGGTTTGAACAATTAGTTTTGAGCATATTCAGCCCATGGCAGGAAACGGCTCCAGTCGTGCTGGCTGACTTGACAGTAGGCCCAGAGGAATTTACCAAGGTCCTGTTTTAGACGTTCGGCTTGACATTAGATTGAGGATGGTAACTAGAAGTTAGACTCACATTGACATTGAGCAGTTTGAAGAATGCAGACCAGACTCGGGAGGTGAATTAGGGGCCGCGGTCGGAGACAATGTCTTCGGGTATGCCATAAAAGCGGAAGACATACTGAAACAGGTTCTCAGCACATTCCATAGATGAGGGGAGCTTGGACAGAGGGATGAATCTAGAGGCCTTAGAGAAGCGATCCATCACGGTTAAGATGGTAGTAAAACCTTGAGAGTTGGGTAGATCTGTGACAAAATCTACAGTGATATGGGACCAAGGACGTCGAGAGGCAGGTAGAGGCTGATGGAGACCAGATGGGAGCTGTCGAATAGATTTAGAGGTGGCACACACATTGCAGTTTTTTACATAGTCAGAGACCTCAGTCGCTAGGTTCTCCCACCAAAACCAATTTTGCACTAACCTGCAAGTAGCTTGAGCGCCTGGATGTCCCGAGCAGGCCGAGTCATGAAGCCACAGTAGTACTCTGTTGCGTAATGAGCTGGGAACAAAGACCTCATCTGGAGGGCAGTCAGCAGGAGTGGGTTCTTGGTTCTGAGCTTGGCTGATGTCTGTCATTATGTCCCATTGTACGGGAGCGACAATGAGAGTAGGTGGGATAATGGAAGTCACAGGGTTGTTGCCAGTAGTGGACCCATAAATGCAAGACAGGGCGTCGGCTTTGGTGTTCTTGGAGCCAGGTCGAAAGGTGATGGTGAAATCGAACCTGGAGGAGAAGAGGGACCATCCAGCCTGATGAGGATTTAAGCGTTTAGCAGACTGAATTTATACCAGGTTGCGATGATCCGTGATTACCAGAAAAGGATGACGAGCTCCCTCTAGCCAATGTTTCCACTCCTCGAAAGCCACCTTCATGGCTAAAAGTTCTCGGTTGCCGACATTGTAGTTTCTCTCTGCAGCAGATAACTGGCATGAGTAGAAGGCACAGGGATGAAGTTTGGCGGGAGATCCTTGTCATTGGGAGAGTACCGCACCAACTCCTGAGTCAGAGGCATCCACTTCCAGCATGAAGGGTCGAGTGGGGACAGGATGATGGAGAATGGGGGCAGTAGTGAAGCGACATTTGAGGTTATCGAAGGCTTGACGAGCAGGAGGTGTCCAGTTAAGTTTCTGGGCTTTACCACAGAGCAATGAGGTGAGTGGGGCAGCCACCGAGCTGAAACCTCGGATGAATCATCTGTAGAAGATGGCAAAACCAAGGAAGCAATGTAGTTCTTTGACTGACCCAGGTAGTGGCCACTGCAGCACGGCTTGAACCTTGGAAGAGTCCATGGTGACCCCCTCGGGAGAGATGACAAATCCCAAAAAAGAGATGGAAGGCTTATGAAACTCATATTTCTCTATCTTGGCATACAGTTGATGTTGGATGAGGCAGTTGAGCACCTCTCTGACGTGTTGAATGTGCTCGTCGAGGGAAGAAGAGCATATAAGAATGTCATCTATATATACTATAACCCATTTGCCAATGAGATCACAAAATATGTCATTTACAAAGGCTTGGAAGACGGATGGACTATTGGAAAATCCGAAAGGCATTACCTGGTATTCATAGTGGCCGGTGTGTGTAGAAAAGGCAGTCTTCCATTCATCCCCCTCCCGGATGCAGATTAAATTGTAGGCATTACGAAGATCCAGTTTGGTGTAGATCTTGGCGTCTCGTAACTGTTCTAACACTGCTGGTACCAGAGGGATAGGATAGCGATATTTGATGGTGACTGAGTTCAGGCCTCAATAGTCAATGCATGGACGAAGACCCCCATCTTTCTTTCCTAAGAAGAAGAAAGTAGCAGAAGCAGGAAAAGTGGATGGTCGAACGAATCCTTTTTCAAGAGATTCCGAAATGTACTCCTCCATGGCTTTAGTCTCAAGTTCAGATAAGGGGTATATCCGCCAGCGTGGAGGAGAGGAACCTGGCAGAAGGTCAATGGCACAATCACAGGAACGGTGAGGAGGAAGCTGAGTAGCCTTGGCTTTGCTGAATCCCTCCTGGAGATCCGAATAACAATGTGGTAGGATCGAACTCTCCTTTTCAGGGAGGATCGTCGTGGTGCTTACAGGAGGGAGAGAGATGGGTTCAGGAAGATTTAGGCAAGACTGGAAACAGAAAGCACTCCAACGAGTGATTTGTCCATCTCTCCAGGAGATCTCAGGGTTGTGAAGTCTCAGCCATGGCAGGCCAACAACAATCTGGTTCTTAGGAGAGTGAGTGACGAGGAACTGAATTTCCTCATGATGAAAGAGTCCAACTTGAAGACGAATGGGTTTGGTGATTTGTTGAATCATGCCAGAGCCCAGGGGTTGTCCGTCTAGCGCTGAGACATGTAAAGGAGGGACACATGGGACAAAAGACATATTAAGACTCGAGGCGAGAGCTAGATCAATGAAGTTACCTGCAGCCCCTGAATCTAAAATGGCAGACAATTGATGTTCACTGTTTTAAACATGAAACATAACAGAAAGTTCAAACTGTTCAATAAGAATTAAGTTTGGAAGTCCTGAATTCACCGCTGCGTCCTCCTTCCTAGGGGGACGAGTTGGGCAGGCAGCCAGTAAATGTCCTGACTGTCCGCAGTAGATACATAATCTCTCTCGGAGATGGTGTCGTCGTTCCTCAGAGGAGAGAGATGAAAGACCCACTTGCATGGGCTCATGATGACTGGTTGCAGCAATGTCAGAGTGAAGTGACTGTAGAGAACTGACTGGACGACGGCTTTGATCAGATTATCCAGGCGAATGGCTAGTTTGATGAATTCATTGAGAGATCTCCCCTCATCACGACATGCTAGCTCAGACTGAAGATCAGGATTTAACCCCTGACGGAACAACAGCTTCAAAGTGTCCTCCACCCACACAGTTTGCGCTGCTAGCATGCGGAAAGATAAGGCGAATTCAGCAACAGACTTCTTCCCCTGTTTTAAACTCAATAGAAGTTCTCCCGGGTCCTTCACACCCTCAGAATGCTCAAAAACCTCCAGTAAACGAGCTAGGAAGTGAGACAAGGAACCCTTTAAAATGTTTTCACGACTCCAAACTACCGTAACCCAGTCTAGTGCTTTTCCTGACAGCAATGATACAATGAAGGAAACATGAGCTTCATCATTGGGATACATTAGAGGTAGCTGAGACAGAAAAAGCTCACATTGTAAGAGAAATCTTTGACACTTACTGGGTGATCTGTCAAACTTCTCAAGAAGCGAGAGTCGAGGATAAACATCAGTTGCAGAGTGCGTTGTGCTGCAGGCAGAGTTGTTAGTGGAAACGCCCTTCGGAGATACATGTAGGTTTGACTGCACAGATTTAAAGAGTTCTTCCATGAAACATCCACCATTTTGCCTGTTCCAAAGCAATCCAAAATCACTTTCTTAAATGACTGGTGTCCTGTTGCTCTGACCCCCATCATCAGCAAATGTTTTGAGAGACTAATCAGAGATTACATCTGCTCTGTGCTGCCTCCATCACTGGACCCATTGCAGTTTGCTTACTGCAACAAACGCTTCACTGATGATGCCATTGCATCTACAATACACACTGCTCTCTCCCACCTGGAAAAAAGAACACTTATGTGAGAATGCTGTTTGTAGACTACAGCTCAGCATTCAACACCATAGTGCCCTCCAAGCTTTATGTGAAACTCTGGGCTCTGGGCTTAAACAGCTCAATGTGCAGCTGGATCCTGGACTTTCCTGTCAAGCAGACGCCAGGTGGTTAGAATGGGCAGCAACATCTCCTCATCACTGACCCTCAACACTGGAGCCCTGCAGGGATGTGTTCTCAGCCCACTCCTGTATTCTCTGTACACACATGACTGTGTGGCAACACACAGCTCCAATGCCATCAAGTTTGCTGATGATACGACCGTGGTAGGTCTGATCACTGACAATGATGAAACAGCCTACAGAGAGGAGGTGCACACTCTGACACAATGGTGTCAGGAGCACAACCTCTCCCTCAATGTCAATAAGACAAAGGAGCTTGTGGTGGACTTCAGGAGAAGAGAAAGAGAACACAGCCCCATCACCATCAATGGAGCACCAGTGGAGAAAGTCAGCAGCTTCAAGTTCCTGGGTGTCCACATCACTGAGGAACTCACATGGTCGGTCCACACTGAGGCCATTGTGAAGAAGGCTTACCAGCGCCTCTTCTTCCTGAGATGGCTGAGGAAGTTTGGAATGAACTGCCACATCCTCACATGGTTCTACACCAGCACTGTAGAGAGCATCCTAACTGGCTGCATCTCCGCCTAGTACGGCAATAGCACCGCCCACAACTGCAAAGCCCTGCAAAGGGTGGTGTGAACTGCCAGACACATCATCGGAGGTGAGCTTCCCTCCCTCCAGAACATATATATATACCAGGCGGTGTGTGAAAAAAGCTCGGAGGATCATCAGAGACTCCAGCCACCCGAGCCATGGGCTGTTCTAACTGCTACCATCAGGCAGGCGGTATCGCAGCATCAGGACCCGCACCAGCCGAATACATGACAGCTTCTTCCCCCAAGCAATCAGACTTTTGAACTCTTGATCTCTCACGATCAAAATACATCAGCACTGCACTTTATTAATCTTATTATCTCACATCGGACTGTCATAAATTATATTCTCTCTTAACAACACACTGGCAACTTACTATCAACCGACAGCCTGAATGTCAATACAGTACAATACAACCTACTGTATATTTTATACATACTATGTATACAATTTTGTTATTGTATAATGTTTATTCTATATTGTGTGTATTGTATACTGTACATTGTATGTTATTATTTGTATATTGTGTTATGTGTAATTGTGTATATTAGATTTTAAATTGGGTTGTGTAAATCTGATGTTCATTGTTGGTATATGTCTCATCACTGTCATGACTACTATGTTGCTCGGAACTGCACCCAAGAATTTCACACACTATTGCACTTGTGTATATGGTTGTGTGACAATAAAATGATTTGATTTGATTGAGGTGAGCTTTCACAGCTGCTGATGGTGATTGTTAAGCATGGCTGCTTGCGCTGAAACAAGCTTGTGTAACTGTTGGAAAGCTGCTGGATCTAAGTTAGGCGAAGTCTTCTGTAGCGAGGACGCTGAGGCAGGAGTGTTATGATCCATATGCAGTTTTAATAACAGTATAAATAGTAAAACAAAGTAACAAAACAACAGTGAAAAGAGGCAGGCAGTGGTATGGTACACAGGCAGACAGTCCAAGAAGGATAACCTAGTAAATCCGATAGGCAGAAGGGTAATCCAGTAAACAGGCAATAGTTCGATACACAGGTAAACAGTCCAGAAAGGCAAACCAAGTAAATCCAATAGGCAGAAGGGTAATAGAGTAAACAGGCAATAAATCAACAAAACTCACAAGCAGGCTGGGAAATACGAGAAACAGGCAGGAGTCAAAACACAGGGAAAACAGGATGGGTAAATAACACTCAGAAATGTTGACAAGGCAAACAAGACTTCGCACTGAATGCGAGAAAACAGGGAACTTAACCAGAGTTAATGTGAAACAGATGTGAGAGTAATCAGTCTGTGCGGAGGATTATGGGAAATGTAGTTTGTGAGATGTTAATACTCAGGGGATGGCGACCTTTGGCGGCATACAGGAGAGGTAGTATTACACAGGTGTAATACCGTAGTACAATGATCACACTCATTTTCTCAAGAGCAACTCGAAAAATCAAGTGCAAGTGGAAGAGTTTAAAATTAGAAGTGTTTCTTGGTGCATGGAAGGATAATGTCTCTAGCTACAGACAGGCTCTATAGACTGCCAGGTCAGCATATTAGCAAAAACAAAAAATAATAATAAAAAAAAAATCCTAGGTGATTATTCAGCACTATGGCTAAATTGACAATCAACATTAAAAGCAACAACGTGTATGCTAGACCCAATACCTACTAAGCTCTTGAAAGAGGTGTTTCCTGTAATCTCAGAACCTCTTCTTAATATTAAAAATTATCGCTATTTTTAGGACATGTCCCAAGAAACTTTAAAGGGTTAGTTCACCTAAAAATGAAAATTCTATGATTTACTAGCCATCATGCCATCCCAGAAGTGTATGACTTTCTTTCTTCAGCAGAACACAAACAAAGATTTTAGAAGAATATCTCAGCTCTGTAGGTCCATACAATGCAAGTCGATGTTGATTAGCACTTTAAAGCTCCAAAAAGCAAAGACAATCATAGTAAAAGTAATCCATACGACTCTTGTGGTTAAATTGATGTCTTCTAAAGCGAAATAATAACTTTGGGTGAGAGACAGATCAATATTTAAGTCCTTTTCACTATAACTGTTTACTCCCAGTTGCTTTCCGATGAGTGTCCACGAGCAGACTCATTTCACACTGCCTTTTGCTTGACGTAAGCGCATTGGCATATCCTCGTCGACATATAGTGAAAAAGATTCAAACATTGATCTGTTCCTCACCCAAAGCGATCATATTGCTTTAGAAGATATTCATTTTACCACTGGAGTTGTATGGATTATTTTCATTATGATTGTCTGTGCTTTTTGGACCTTTAAAGTGCTGATCACTATCCACTTGCATTGTATGGACCTACAGAGCTGAGATATTCTTCTAAAAATCTTTGTGTTTTGCTGAACAAAAAAAGTCACACATCTGGGATGCCATGAGGTTGAGGAAATGATGAGAGAATTTTTATTTTTGGGTGAACTATCCCTTTAATCTGGCTGCTATCAAACCCCTTATAAAGAAACCACAGCTTGATGTTGGAGAGTTGGCTAATTATAGACCGATCTCAAATCTCCCATTTATGTTGAAAATACTAGAAAAGGTAGTGTCATCCCAACTACATTAATTTTTACAGAGAAATTGTATATACAAAAGCCTATGCTGTTATCACATGTTAAATGAACTAAAAACTTATACCCGAAGACCGAGTCGGGATATGAACTAATAATTTCTGTTTCCTGTACTGATCTTATGGGTACCTATGCGGCTGTCACGTGTCAAACGAACAAAAGACTCATACCCGAAGACTCAAGAGAGGAACTAATAAATTATGTTTCCTGAACAGAGCCAATTGGGTTATCACATGGGAAAAAATAAACAAAATTACTTAAATAAAGATTCTTTAATTTTGCTGAATGTGATTCAAAGATCCAAGTCAGTAAAATGATCTGATCTTCCCATCACTATTGCAAAGCTCTTATCGTAAAATTTTTGATTTGTTCACAAACATATAATGAAGCACTGATGCGATTAGGAACTTTGTTAATAATAAACTTCAGCCACTTTTTTCTAATGTCGGGGCCCCTCGAAAGGCTATGCAGAGGTGCTGATTTTTTTCCACAGCCAGGAACAGCACAACGTTTTGGCGTTGTCTTCCCAAACATTGCAATCTTATTGAAATCTTATTGTTAGTTAACAACTACAGTAATTGTATCCTTGAGGTGTAGTAATAGCTGTCCAGGTCTTACTTTTTCCTCAACAGTTAACTGATAAAGTGCCAGTGGGTAGGTCTAAGAGGCAGTGATGTAAAAGCATGCGTTGATCATGTGCTTATGTATTCATCCTGTGATGTCACATAGTAGGGTAAATCCAAATGAGCCGTTTTTGCAGCTTGGTTTCAATAAATGCTATTTTTGCATTGGGGAGTACATTTGAGCTCTGTAACTTACAGTATATTTTTATAGTACAATGACCTCTTATATATCAAAAGATCAAGGAAAGTCATGACCCCTTTAAAAGGGCTCTATATGCTTGAAAATAATTATTTATTTAATCTAAGATTAATCAGATGCTCAGAAGCATTGAATACTGCTTTTAAATAACAATTGAAAAACTATTTATTATTTGCCAGTACTTTAAGATTAAGGAAGACGTAAAATCTTAAAGAACTGAAGCAGACTTATAGAGGCAGAGAAACTTTGTGTAGGCTATTTGAAAATGTGTTTCTCCACAGGAATAAAGTAAGCGGATGTCTCCTTCTGCATGTCATTAACACTACGTGTATGAATGAACCAAAACATGTGCCTTTACATGAATGTTAAAATAAAGTCAAGTGGACCGCTTTGTTCACTATCAAAATACTCGCTTGTATTTTCGCGAGAGTTTGGCACGAACCTTCACAGATGGCGCACGCATCACAGCTCTTCACGCGCTCTTCGGATGCTGCTGGAGTCTGGCTGATCCGCGGTTAATTTGGAGTGCTCAGATAATGCAAGACAGGAAAATTTGACAACGCGGTCTAGGTCATTGTATTTCGATATTCGCTTAAAATTCCTTTATTTGAACAATAAAATGTGATTGGAATTTAAAGTTAACTATAATTGTGATCAAATCGTTAAATCAAAAAAATCTTGAGTATGCATACAGTAATACAGTTATGTATGGCATGCCCCGAGGTACTTATGTCATAACGAAATGCATAGTGGACTGGTACCTCTTTGCCTTCACATCACACAAATCAATCGAACCACAAAATGACCCACAAACGGAGTAGCCCACGGTTCATTTTTGCGACCTTTTAGGGGGGTCTGAGATCATTTGGGTTGTTCACATAAACACGTTATTTCTATATAAAATGAGCCTTCAGGTTCATAGCTATAGGTTTGGGTACACTATTGATAGTAACACAGCTAGTTATAATCATTAATTAAAAGAAAGTACGACAAAAAGTCATCATATATACAGAGATATTCTTAGCTGTACTATTATTATAATGATATAATGAGTAAATAACATACAGTACCTCTAATAAAATGTTTGCTAAAAAGCTGTGAATTGGAAATAATCTCCTTAGTCCAGTCAGCTCTGCTGACGGAATCCTATAAAAGTGAAACCCTCTGTTTTTGACATTTCGATTTTGACTGCCAACAGCGTTCAAGGAATGTGTCTTATGATAAAATAATATTTTTCATTTAAGTTATCTCAGTGCGTGCTTGTTTTGAGTTGATCCATGGTGCGTTCAGATGCCACAACTTCAAAGGTGCATTTTGATACAACTTGAATGGAATCATTTTTAATGCTACGAAAATGTCATTAGAGTGTTTCACGAATCAAACTACTTTTATAAAACAAAAATGTAGAATCTTTTTAGAAATTAAGACATTTTCTCTGTGGACACAAACGATGTCGAATGTTGCTTGCAGCCACTGATCTAGAGTCAGCTTTTCTCATCCCATTCTCCCAGTTACAGGGGAGAGCAGTTCGGCTGCATAAGTCAGCGACGTCTTGGCCAGTGGAAGACTAGACTTATAATCCCTCTGCCTAAACGTCTTTACTGATTTTTTTTAATGCAGTGTGTATTTACACATGAATCAATCATGATTCACTCGGGGCCTGGGTAGCTCAGCGAGTAAAGACGCTGACTACCACCCCTGGAGTCGTGAGTTTGAATCCAGGGCATGCTGAGTGACTCCAGCCAGGTCTCCTAAGCAACCAAATTGGCCCGGTTGCTAGGGAGGGTAGAGTCACATGGGGTAACCTCCTCGTGATCACAATAATGTGGTTTGCTCTCGGTGGGGCGAGTGGTGAGTTGTGCGTGGATGCCAAGCCACGTGATAAAATGCACGGATTGACAGTCTCAGACATGGAGGCAACTGAGATTCGTTCTCCGCCACCCGGATTGAGGCAAGTCACTATGCCACCACGAGGACTTAGAGTGCATTGGGAATTGGGCATTCCAAATTGGGGAGAAAAAAAACAAAAAACGAATGTTTCACTCAACCGAATGTTGAATGTTAAATGCTTTAAAGCGGAGCAGTTTGGATGCAAACTTTTCCTAGGGCAGTGGTTATGGCAGCTTTAAAACAAAGCAATTCAGATGAACAAACAGTCAGCGATCATTCCACATTGTATGTATCTATAATCATGCCATGGCCACGGTAAGACTTCTCCCGGCTTATGCCTTTGCTATATTATACCACGAAAATTTTAAATGCAGCATCCATGAATCAATCATGAAAAAACAAAGTTTCCCTTACAACTTTCACTTATGAGGGCACATTTCTTAACTCTTGGTTTGATTGTCATGACAAAGTTTATGACGGATGCTCACGTAAGCTCCAGCGCACAACAAATCCACCACTGCAAATGATGAGTACAACTGGATTCCACTTAAGTGTTCAGATTTACATTTCTTTACCAGCAATATTTAGCCATTTTTAAAACATAAATATCAGGTTGGGCTAAAAGAAGACTTGCTGTGCTCTGCCCATCACTGTCAGGCAAGCCTCACACTCTTTAGAACTACAATGCCCATCATGCACTATGTCTCCTCCTCGAAGTTTGTGCACTTTTTCTCGCAATACGGGGAAAGAAGTTTACAAAAGCAATGCGCTACTTTATTTAAAAAGTAACTGTGATATTATGGTAAAACAAAATAAAAAATTGCATTACTTTACTCGTTACTCGAAAAAAAAAGTAATCTGATTAGGTAACATGCATTACTTTTAACGTGTTACCCCCAACACTGATCGCCTCTACAACTGCTTCACATAGGTAATAAACATTGGAAGATCTCTCTGCCCACTTGTGGCTCGTATGGTAGGAAAATCCATACTTTTATTTCAGAATTTATGCACATGTCAGGGGGCATGATTAATTGCGTTAATTTCTTTTACGCGTTACTTTTCAGATAATTAATAGCACTAAACTAATGCGTTAAATCGACAGCCCTAATAATTATATAACGTACGTCATACTAAATTAACACATTAAATCAACAGCCCTAATAATAATACAATAAAATCTGTCCTTACCCTAAAATGTGACCTTGACATCGACAAAATATGACCAAATTTTTTAGAATATTGTAATATTATTGTGCATCTAAATTTGATCTTAATGCTCCATATGACAAAAACGTAAAAAGTATTACAACTTTAAAACATGGGTCAACAGAGATGAAACCACCTCTGTATTTTTTCAGTTGAAAATGTATTTATTTATTGACTGTGTGATCTCAATAGGAAAGTGACTTTAAAGTTTGCACACATGAAAGATAATCATCCATCATTTATTTTAGTGAATTTCATAGGTAAGTCAATCTGATTTTATTCTGACATGCTGTTAATTGGTTGTGCTGTAGATCTGGGCTGCATGTCTTAAAAGCATCGTAAGCCTAAGAAAATCGTAGATTCCATCTTAAGTAACTTAAGTAGTACTTGAAACTGCTCGTAGATTAATGAGTGCTCTGGAGTTATTATTATTTTTAACCAACAAGGCTAATAATAATAATAATGCAGAAAATGGTTAGTCAATATTGGATGTACTGATAAATTAATAAGTAAACAAATAAAGTTATTTGTGGACTAGTTGGTAACAACAAAGTGGTGACATGACTGTTGCAGAGAACTGTAAAAATTACAATCAGAGAGAGAAGGGAAAAAGTCAGTAACTTGATGCCGTGCATGAAAATCGTCCGTACAGTATATTGGCTCCTCATCCTTGTCTCCTCTTCTTTTCTGACACCTAAGGGTGCTCTCGCACACACCACGTGTTGTGTAGACCGCACATGTTGTGTAGCATTGCTGTTACCGTTATCACTTTTGGGAGTAAAGAGCAGATCTCCCTTTGACTGGTGAATGTCCCTAAAGCTCAGTTTCCACGCGTCTCCTTATTTTGTGCTCCTCAATAACACGGTGAATCTCGTTATATTCAATTAATGCTTGTTGTCATTAGCAACAGGTCTCCGCTGTCTTCACTGATCCTGGAAGCTTTAATCTCGACCCAGAGAGCAAATTTTGAAAACGAAATATTAAAATGCACATCTGATGAACGAAGCAGTGGCTGTGTAAAAGAAATGGATCGTTCTGCACAAAACAATTGAAAAACAAAATGCAATTATGTGGTGAATTAAGTTGCACATTTAAGAAAATATTTTAAAATAATTCCAGCAAGCTAAATTACAAAAATGTTTAATGTTACGCACAAATATAATGAAGTTGCAATGGCGAGCAGCACTATACGGACACATTTCAGCACTTCACGTTTATGGACAGCGTCTCTCTTAAGTAGCACTTAAAGAGCATCCTCGCACGTTCATGTTAAGTGCTGTTTTGGGAAACTCGCGTAAAAAATTACGAATGTTCGTAAAATTGCTAGTAGAAAACGCTCTTAACCGCTAAGATCAATCTTTATTGGGAAACAAGGCCCTGGCTTGTAGTAGTTCACAAAAATTGTATTCACAATATTCAGTATTTTTCAATATATACTCAGATCAGTTGAGTAGCACAGTTTCATTCCTCTTTTGGAGTGCTTGCCTTCCAATAAAGCTCATAACTAAATCAAACAAATTGCATTACCACAAGGTAAGGTTATTGTGAAATGTAATAAACTAAATAATTATATATATGAATATACTTAACCACGTTTACTCTCTCCATGATTAACATGTCGGAATTCCAATACATTCAGAAAAAAAATTGAAAAATCCCAAATGTATATATTCAAGTGTGTAGATGTAGGTCAGATGTCAGATATGTATTGGATTTAGGAACTAATTTAAATATGACCAAAAGCAGATGCCAAAATATACAATCTAATAAGTGTTTGGCTGTTTATATGCATGAGACAAGACCCGATCTGTGCTAATTGTCTGTGAAAATTACTTGTTTGTAATTGTGGCCAAAGTGCACAAAGAAATCAGCTCGCTGCTTGTAATGAGGTTGCAGGCACTCCTAATGCCCTGTTCACACCATGTGCTAGTCTCTGTACTATGAAGTCACTAGTGGGTGTTTCTACTTCTGTTGCTTTAACGTTATTGGTGGACTGCACAACTGGCCATAGCTTTAGAAAATCTGATCACAGATGAGATGTACTGCCGATAAAACTAAGATATCATGCTAATTTGACAATGAAGCACTTCTCATACCTCTAAAAATTAACATTCTACCTGGGAGAGTGATTTTAAGTAACCTGTAGCAGTGCTCAGTGCATCATATCATTGAAAAGACAAACAATCAATCAATACATGAATCAAACTCACTCAGAATGCCGACAGTTTAGGACATGGTTTTCATCCTGTCATTGTTTTATTATATTCATTCATGTGGATACAGACAAGTGATACTGAACAGTGAAATCCCTCACAACATTATAACTTCTCTGACTTGCCTGCACCGACATCAGTATCTCACAGGAGATGAATGACATGAGCTCCGCTGTCTTCACTCACATTGGTAGTCACTCCCGAATGTCGCTTGTCATTTACTTAAAGTTAAACTTTTCTCAGCTTTGTCATATCGCTTGCCACACCATTAACTTGTCGCCAACTGTCATTGTCGCTCATGTCACCGGAAGTCCCTATGCTATCATGGAAAATTAATGGCATCTTGTCGCTTTATGTTGCTGGGGGTGTGAACAGGGCTTAATACCTCATTCTGAAAAAATACTGGTATATCTAAGTTGGTACAAAGTGACTGCCCTTAGAGGCAATGGCTTAATGCCATTCTTAATTGTCATGGCATTAAGCCACATCACATTAAGCTCTATCTATCTTCTCAACAAAAAGAATTGCTGATATTGCAGGCGAGGCAGAAGTTTAATGCATCCATGAGCTAAAGGTTTGTTGACAAAGTCCTACACTGCCTTTTAAACTCTAAAGTAGGTGAAGTAAAGACCTTGCTTCTAGGTAGTACAGCACCTGCTTCAATTACATGTCTCAAGAGCGATTCACAGGTATTCACAGCCTACAGCTGATTACCGCTAACCCAAATACAAATAGTCTTCAATTCACTCATCAGCAAAAAAATTGGTACATTATAAGTTTAAATGACATTTTCAAGCCTACCAACAATTTGTGATGAGCTGACCCAAACTGTTACTCCTTCCTTCCAGGGGGAAGGATGTAATGTGAGAGGAGTTGGAAGAAGATTGGGTCTTACTAACAATGCCTTCCAGGGGTCTATACCTTGAAGCCAGTTTATGTGGCTAATAGGGTTGCACTGTATTAACGAAATATCACGATAACTTTTATTTTTTAAACGGTAAGATTTCATCTTGTTGCTAATTTCGGTACCATTTTACTGTATGTTGCCATTAGCAAAATGTTATGAGATGTGAAAGTTTTGAGATGAAATCATTGACAATTTGAATAAAAAAAATTAAAAAAAATCTCGATATGGCCAAGTGTGATCATTAAACGGCAGAAGGGTGTCATTTAAATAAAATAAAGTCCCATTCGCTGCGCACTACAGAATGAACGAAAGGGTGCTGCTCTGCTCTATCTGCTTCACACACACAGACACACGCATGCATGTGCACACACACAAACGCAACACATGCTGCTGGTGCTTGATTTTCATGCAGTGTGTTTAGTGTATAAACAGTTGTGAACACTTAAATCTCCTTCTCTGGGGCAGCTTAGAGATTTTAGCTCACGAGTCACGACGGGAGTTTTATGGGGCTTTTCCACTGCACGGTACAGCTCTACTCGACTCGACTCTGCTTGCTTTTTGGGGGTTTTCCACTGTGTATAGTACCTGGAGCTCCGATAGTACAGTCAGTACTTCAAAGGTAACAGACTGGGCGACAAGGGTTGTAGTCAAGGCTTGTTTTAGTGAGCGAATCTCTTGTTCCCAAACTCCACCAAAGTGAGGAGAATTGGGGGGATTAAAACAAACTTTCTCTGCAGTTCAGGGGCGAGAGCTGAGAAAGCCTCTTTCAGTTCTCTTTCTCCTCCTTTGAAATTAGTGCCCTGATCAGATAAGAGCTCAAAAGGTTGTTCTCGTCTTGCTATGAAGCGTCTGAGCGCCATGAGAAAGGAATCAGAATCGAGGCTATGTAGGAGGTCGATGTAAACTGCCTGGATGGTTAGGCACTTGAACAAGATGCCCCACTTCTTTTCATTTCTCCGGCCTACCTTAACAGTATAAGGACCGAAGCAATCCACTCCTGTTGAGTAAAAGGCAGGCTTGAAAAAATTTAATCGGGCTTGTGGGAGGTCTGCCATTTTTGGTACCTCAGGGTTTTTCCTCCGTTTCTGGCACTCCACACAAATTTGTTGGCACTGCATGATGACTTCTCTGCCATGAAGAATCCAGTATTTATGCCGAAGTTCGGTGAAAACTCTTTCGGGTCCTGGATGGTGGAGTTGAGAATCATTATAATAATAATAATAATTATAATTTTATTTATTTATCACACATTATACATTTGTACATATACAGTGAAGTTCTTTTTTTCACATATCCCAGCTAAGCTGGGGTCAGAGTGCAGGGTCAGCCATGATACGGCGCCCCTGGAATCATAACTCTGTATGAGAAGCTTAGAGACAGGGTGTTTAGGATCTAGAACAATAGGGTGTGCTGTATCTGGATCTAAGTGAGGGCTATAGCGTAAGCAACCTCCAACTCTGATTAGCTGAATTTCAGGGTCAAGCTCAGGGGCTAGAGTCTTTAGTTGGATGTTTCTGAGAAGTGGTTTACCTTCAACTCCATTCTGACTACTTTGGCGAGTTGTGCTCCAGTCAATGCTGCACAGAGCTCCAGACGGGGAATAGATTGTTGTTTTTTAGGTGCCACTCGTGATCTAGCAGTAAGAAATGCCACCTCTACCTCTCCCTGTTTTTCCTCTGTGCAGAGGTAAGCAACTGAACTGCAGACCTGTTCAGAGGCATCACAGAAAATGTGTATATCTCGCTGGCCCATGTTAGTGTCTCTAAATGGGCTGGTATAGCACCTAGGAAGAACAATATGCTGTAGGTTTGGCAGTTCTTCCTCCCATTCTGTCCAGGTCTGCTTGAGATCTGTGGTCAAGTGTGGGTCATCCCAGTCTCTTTTTTTTATCTCACAGGCGCTACACTATGAGCTTAGCTCTGGTAGTGTAAGGGATAAGATAGCCCAAGGGGTCATACTGACTTGCCAGAATTTTGTAAATACTATGCATGGTAGGTTCAGTATTTCTTATGGGCCAGTATTTATAAGATATTGTGTCCTTTTGGTGATCCCAGAGGAGGCACAGTATGGATTCTTGGGTATTGATTTGTCCTTGCGAAATCCAAAGCTCAGTCCTATCTGATCTGGCCTCAGGAGGTAAATGGCTTATTGTTGAGAGTTGTTTGCTGGACCACTGCCTCAACTCAAAACCTCCTTCTGTTAATAAGCTCCTCAGTTTGTCAACAAGACTCTTGGCTACTTCCGACTGAGGTGAAGTTTTGCAGACAGTTGTCCACATAGAAGGATTTCAGAACAGAATGTTGGACATTTTCCTCAGGTTGGCTATGGTCTAATACATGTTTCTGCAGTGCAAAGACTGCACAGCATGGGCTACAGGTAGTGCCGAAAGGGAGAACCTGCCACTCATATATATTAGGTTGTTCTTGCACCTTTAGATCCCTCCAGAGAAACCGCAGATGTGGTCTGTCTTCTGGGAGCAATCTGATTTGGCGGAACATCCCCCGAATATCGCTGCTGATGGTGATGGAATGCTCTCTGAATCTGAGTAGCACTGCTAAAAGAGATGACCCGAGCACTGGTCCAGGGAGCAAGTATTCATTCAGATTTTGGCCCTAATATTGGAACGAACAATTAAATACTACCCTGTTTTTTCTGTTGTGCTGGACCATGTGATGTAGGATATACCAGGAATGGGCCGAGGATGCTTCAGAATCTGGCTCCAGCTTAACTGCATATCCTGCCTGTTCCAGTTTCAAAATATCTGCGGTGGAGGCAGCTGTTTGCTCTGGATCTTTAGCCAGCTTCCTCTCAATTGCTCATAGCTGTGGGATAACGGCCTCCTGGGGGGCCTTCAAGTGCGGCATGTTCTTAACACGCAAGAGAGGGGTTGCATATCAATTAACTTTATTCACTTCTACTCTCACTGTCTTATTTTCCAGGAGTTCTATCGCTTCCTGGTCTTGTTTGGATCAGGTACTCATCTTTTCACTTTGCCAGGGAAGCACATCCATATGCCAGAGTCTCCCTACTTGTTTGAAAATATCTGTTTCTGGAGATGAGATTGAAGTGAATAGACATTGCTGACCAGTCACTTCATGTTGTAAGTGTTGTACTGGTCCCTGTAACGTCCAGCCAAGATGAGTCTGGATAGCTGCTGGTCCCCCTGGAGCGCCTAGACAGATTGGTTTCACCGCAGTAATGAGGTGGGGATAATCAGATCCAATGAGTAAGACAGGGCAGACCGCCTCTAGATGGCGTAAGGGGAGCCCTCTGAGGTGTCTATATTTCTCTCTCAAGGTCCTAACAGGGTTTGTATGTTCAGCTAAACTCAGCTGTGGGGCAGTGAATGCACCTCTTATGTGATACAGTTTACTGGGCTGAGACAAAGGGGAGATATGAAAAGACACTGCAGCACCGTTGAGGACTTGTAATTCCTGTCTAACTTTTCAAAGAGGAAGTTCTTCTGCCTGACCTTTAAGGCCCAACTGCTGGGCGGCACTATGGAGAAGGATAGTCCTCTCTGATCCATCATCTAGGATGGCATAAGCGTTCATTCTTTGTGCCCCATGTCTGAGAATGACCTTAACGATCTTTAACAGGACCTTACGATTGGCAGGCGGTTTACGAATAAGAAGTATCTCATTCATGGTGTTTAAAAGGAAGGAATTTGTGGCAGTGCCTTCCTCTGGGGCAGTCTTTGGAGTGTCTTTACTCCTGACACTGATGTCATGAAGAGCTAGCAGGTGCCTACATTTTTAAATTGAACTCTGAAACTTGATGATTTCTCCCACAGCGCCAGCATCGATTACTGTTCTTGATCTTGATCTACTGTTCTTGCTTTTGGTCAACGGTAAGTTGCTTAAAGTTGTTACAATTATTCAATGAGTGTTTACTGTGGTCACAGTATGGACAATAGGGGGTTGGAATAGGCTTAGTGGAGACAGAAGATGTCTTTACCACAGGAGGTGATCGCTCTGTACCAAACAGAATGGTAGCGCTTTTAGCTGGCTTAGAGTTTCTGACCACCTCACGTGCCGTACTGGCTGTACATGACTGTTTACCGCTGCAAACATTGAGGTGTCTTCTTGTACTTGAATTTCGTATTCCAACCACTCTGAGAGATCGAGAAGAGTAGGTATTGGCACCCTATGGGGGTGTACAAAACACCTGAAACTGGACCTGAGATCATGCGGCACCTTCTCCGAGAGCCTGTAGACATGTGAGCCACATTGTAACTAAAAGGTGCCCTTTCTGCCTAGTTGCTCCAGCATACCGACAAGGGAACAAACTTTAAGGGCGAAAGTTCTGAAGGCCTTAATATCACCACTGGCTATGTTTGGACCATCCATAAACTCTGCTATGCGTTGTAGCACGAGCTGATGAGGCTGACCATATTGCTGATTCAGTGCTGCCATGGTCTTTGTGAAGGGCTGTTGAGTATGACCGTATGAATCTGCAATCAACAAAGCCTCTTCTAATTTGAGATGGTCTGTTAGTATTTGGAATTTAAATCTCTCTGTAGCAGTAGCTGGGAGAACATTCTCTAAGGCTATCTTCATCCGTGAGAATTGTCTAGGGTTTGGATGGACAAAATCTGGAATAGTAGGAATAGGACCTCGGTACATCTGCTCTAACCCAGGAGGAGAACTTGGGCTTGGTGCTCTGCATGGCCTGTGCGAGTGCTGAACAGAGTCAATTAGTGGAGGTATTATGGATTCTGGCTCATATGAATCATAATAACTGTCTCTACAAGGCATATCAGGTCTAGGGAAATAAACATCTTCCTCTCTTAAGGCATCCCAACTAACTGGCTTGGCGTGGGAGGTGCAATAGGAAGAATGCTGCTTTTTTCTGCGGGTAATTTCTGAAACTGAAGAAATCTCAGAACTGTCATCAAACTTATTTTGCTACTACTGGTGTTGCGCTCTTATCAACCTGCCTTAGTAAGGAAAAAAGGCACGGAGCAGGTATAGGTTGTGTTTGGATGGCAGAAGGAAGAGACTGTACCTCAGGCCGTTGCTGCTCCATCTGGATCTGTAGCTGCTGCATCTTTTGTTTGAGATGTGAGAGCTCCTGATTATAATGATCTGTTGTCTGCTGAAGTGTTTGTCGTAGATTATCATGAGCATGGTGGAGATTCTTATTCTCATGTTTAAGATTATAAGTTTCAGAGTCCCATGATTCTGCATCAGACCACTATAGAGGACTATCAGGACATTCGCGATGTAGCGATGATTGGGTGATGCCAGCTGCACCCAACTCTTGATCTGTACATGTAGCCATTGTACGGGTTAATTCAGAGTGTGGTGATGCGAGTCGTGAGACCAGCCTTGGGAGAACACAGCCACTGAGGTCATACTCTTCATATCGTGCGGGGAGGGCCTGTTTCCTCCTGACTCGCACGATCGGCTCACTCTCTGCGTGCTGTGACATATCCATAGTATGCCTGAAGATCCGGCTCGAAGGACCATGAAAAAATGGTTTGTCCCATTTATATTTTATATGCTGGTGGATAACAGACCCGCTGTGGGGTGTCCGGTAAGAGACTTCAATGTAGAACTGATGGAGTTCAGGAATAACCCATTTATTGTCACCACACTTAATACAATAATGTAATGGAGCTTAGTTTGATTGATTATGCATATACATCTATGCGGGTATGTGTGTGGTTTTCTAAAAGACAGAAAACATAATGCAAAGCATAAGTATATACAGTGCAACATAATCGCAATTAACACAATAACAGCAATCACTAAACTCAAATAAATTAAGAATACAAACGATTAATAAATAAGAAGAGAGAAAATGTGCCATTATATATATAGATATGCACTCTGTATGGATTTAACAGAGAAACTGAAACCTGACACCCAATCTGTGAGCCGTCGGAGCCGCTCTGTATAGTGCGTTACTGCGCATGCGCTCACGGAGTTGTTTATCACTCAAATAAGCATATAAATACAACAATTTCCCGCATAAATGAAGATTGTAAATACCTCTGAAGTAATCTCTTAGGTATAATAACAATATTACTGAGGAAAACCCTAAGCAAATATACAGTTGTGCTAAAAAATTTGCATACCCTTGGAGAATTGGTAATATATGTACCATTTTTAAAGAAACCATGAGTGAGCAGGCAAAACACATTTCTTTTATTTCTTATGGGTTTCATATTCAACTGTAGGTTATAACAGAATGGCACAATCATAAAACAAAACATGGCAACAAAGAAAAAAATGAAATGACCCCTGTTCAAAAGTCTGCATACCCTTAGTTCTTAAAACTGTGTATTGCCCCCTTTAGCATCAATGACAGCGTGCAGTCTTTTGTAATAGTTGTCTATGAGGCCCCAAATTCTTGCAGGTGGTATAGCTGCCCATTCTATCTTGGCAAAATGCCTCCAGGTCATGCAAAGTCTTTGGTCATCTTGCATGAACCACACGTTTGAGATCTCCCCAGAGTGGCTCGATGATATTAAGGTCAGGAGACTGCGATGGCCACTCCAGAACCTTCACCTTTTTCTGCTGTAACCACTGGAGGGTCAACTTGGCCTTGAGCTTAGGGTCATTGTCATGCTGGAAAGTCCAAGAGCATCCCATGCGCAGTTTTCGTGCAGAAGAATGCAAATCGTCTGCCAGTATTTTCTGCATTCATCTTACCATCAATTTTCACAAGATTCCCGTGCATTTAGAGCTCACACACCCCCAAAACATCAGTGAGCCACCACCATGCTTCACAGTGGGGATGGCATTCTTTTCACTATAGGCCTTGTTGACCCCTCTCCAAACAAAGCTCTGTTTTGGTCTCGTCACTCCAAATCACAGTGTGCCAGAAGCTGTGAGGTGTGTCAAGGTGTTGTCGGGCATATTGTAACTGGGCTTTTTTGTGGCATTGGCGCAGTAAAGGCTTCTTTCTGGCAACTCGACCATGCAGCTCATTTTTGTTCAAGTATCGTCGTATTGTGCTCCTTGAAACAACCACACTGTCTTTTTCCAGAGCAGCCTGTATTTCTCCTGAGGTTACCTGTGGGTTTTTCTTTGTATCCTGAACAATTCTTCTGGCAGTTGTGGCTGAAATATTTCTTGGTCTACCTGACCTTGGCTTGGTTTCAAGAGATCCCCGAATTTTCCACTTCTTAATAAGTGATTGAACAGTACTGACTGGGATTTTCAAGGCTTTGGATATCTTTTTATATCCTTTTCCATCTTTATAAAGTTCCATCACCTTGTTACGCAGGTCTTTTGACAGTTCTTTTCTGCTCCCCATGGCTCAGTATCTAGCCTGCTCAGTGCATCCACGTGAGAGCTAATAAACTCATTGACTATTTATACACAGACACTAATTGAAATTTAAAAAGCCACAGGTGTGGGAAATTAACCTTTAATTGCCATTTAAACCTGTGTGTGTCACCTTTTGTTTCTGTAACAAGGCTAAACATTCAAGGGTATGTCAACTTTTGATCAGGGCCATTTGGGTGATTTCTGTTATCATTATGATTTAAAAACGAGCCAAACAACTATGTGATAATAAATGGCTTCATATGATCACTATCCTTAAATAAAAGACTTGCATGATCAGTCATGTTTTCAAAATCAATGCCAAACTTTCACAATTTCTGCCAGGGTATGCAAACCTTTGAGCACAACTGTACATGAAAACAGGTTTAGAAACGTATACAAGGTAATCACCTGTACTGGTGTTTTAAATAATTCCCGTAAACATTCACAATGTTACCAAACAGGGAATTAGCATAGCATACATGAGATATAAAACAACCAAATACATTCTACTTACTTAATAGTCACGCATACAAATTTCAACAAAGATAAATTGTATTAGGAGTAAACTCGCATCCGTCCGCATCCCGTTCGGCTCAACTCAATTTAGGGGTGGAACTGATCACAGCGCGTCACTTTCTGAATGCTGATTGAGTCATCTGGACGGTGCTTGTATACTGACCAGTGTAGAACTGTGAAAATAGGACTAATAAGAAATATATTAGTAAAATAATAACAATGGCCTTTTTTACACTTGTGCAGCATAAATGTGTTTTTAAATTTTTCATAGTTTTATAATAATCTCTTGCTGTGCTGTTTAAATGTATTTAAATGTTTCATATTTTCATAATGTTCGGCCTTCAGTGAAGCGCTAATCCCACTAACTCTTGCAAGAATTGAATTGCATTCTCTCATGTTCACTGCAAACTTCGCTCATTCATGTGCACATGCACGTGAACTAATCTTAAACCCAGGATCAAAGCCTGAGTTGACAGAGAAAGTTGATTAGCAGCACAATTTACCACTGCAACCTGACTGGATTGGCTTGGTTTTGTCAATTTGAAACCAATCCTGTTATTTTTTTATTTATTTTTTTTGGGTCTGCAATGTTAGCAAAAGCTTCTCAAACTACTATTCAAACAGTGAAATTAACTAACAGAAATTGCAGAAATGTTTTCACAATAATTAAAAATGGCAATAGTCAAAATATAGGATTACGAATGCTAAAATAATGTGTTACAGCAGATTGAAAATAACACATCCAGCATTAGAGTTCTTTATTCCCGTACTTTTGGTTTTTGAATCTGTAACTGTCAAAAAATGATTTCAAAGCCACCATGTGATTGGTTGACTCACAGCTCAATTGACCAGTTTCACAGACTGTCAAGACTCTTTACAGGCAAACTTGATATATATTTTAATATATGTCGCTATAACATTTTAACCATTAGTAGTTTTGCAGGAAAGTTATCAGGGACTGCAGATCCCATCAGCTCAGTTTAATGGGAGTGAAGGTAGGCTTATTTCTCTTTCACTTCACTCGCTGCTTTTGAAAGTGAAACCGCAGTGAATTTAAAGTTTACGGTTTGTCATAAGTTTGTTGTTTGGGAGCACACATTTTATCAAGAGGTTGACCAAATTTGAAGTCATGATTGGTAGCACATTTATATATCTTTTGGTTACCGCAGTTGTCACAACTGTTTGTGTTGGGGAGATCGCATTTTCTCAGCTCATTCACGTCATCATTTACGTTTACATTTATGCATTTGGCAGACGCTTTTATCCAAAGTGACTTACAGTCTAGGGCAGATTATTGTACAGTGACAATAATTTTTTTTCTAAAATGATTAAGTTTTAGATGCTGGCAATACGTCAATAATGTACGTTTTGTTGTAAATGGAAATGTAAGCAAATGAACGTTTGCTAGAACCACACTTTAAATAAGAATACATACAAATTCTCATGAGACCACATTGGGGAATCTAAGCATGGGTGTGAAGCTGCAGGGCGTAACAGCAGTCCAGTGGACCAGACAGGGTGGCCCATCCTTATGACAGAGCTCTGAGCCTCTGAACTCACATGGCACTCTGGGTCCAGGAGGAAGAATGGTGATATTTTAGAAGCAGATATCCTCAACTGCCTTTTGCCAAAGGCAAGAAATCACAGGACCATTTTAACTCTCTGGCTGGTGTGTATCTTGCCTGTCCCAGATCACTGACTATGATCGTTCAATGTCTATGGAATATGGAAAGACTATAGGAAATTCTTTGAGTTTGTATTATTTTTATATTTTAAGTTTAAAGGCATACTATCAGCTATAATGCATTTGTTGCAGGATGCAACCAGAAATAACAATTCAAATAATGAAACACAGAAAAAAACTACAATATAATCAGTGGGGTAGACGGGGCCATATGCACATTTATGCCGTATGCTTACCTTTTTCCCAGGGGTGTTTGCATATAATGACTTCTAAGGATCAATATTTGCATATGCCCTCAGTCTGTGGTGTAGTCCTATAGAAAAAAAGTGGTTTACTATTACCCAGTCCCCAGACTACATAATCTGCGTAAGGGAGCGGCGGTTCTGCATCTCTGTACATAAAATATACAGGTGCTCCTGTACGAGATGCTGAACAACGGTTAAGGAGGTACATCTAGAGCTTGTTTACATTGCAAAAAGCATGGACGGATGCAAAAACATGTTCAGTGTGAATGGGCCCTACTACAATTAAAATGAAAACTCTTTAATACAATGACCAGGAAGAAGAGAGAAATATTTGTATGTGTGTGCATGTGCACATGTCCAAGGACTATGTGCTCATCTAAAGGATTGGGATGCTCCTTAACACTTAATTTCAACATTTTTCACAAGTACCTAAAACTTTTGTGCAGTACTGTACAATACAAATAGTCAATGAGGTTAGTCGATGAGAAGAGTCTTGGTTAACCGAGTTTTGATTGGTCGGTTGGTCGCAGAAAAAAGAACTCCACAGGAAACTAATGAACATCCAGCGGTATTACCGCTGGTTGGTACTATTGGTTAATTTTCGTTAAGCAGGGTTAGGGTTAAGCCTACACAATAAAGCAAATTTTTTTTATTTGAACAAAAAATTCAAATGAAACTGAAAAAAAAAAAAAATTAAGAGCAGTTAAAATGTGTGTTGATCAACTTTTTGAAAGATGGCTTTACAACAGTTGTTGTAAAGAACTGATTGTCAACATCTCTTTGGAAACTAACCTACTTCATCTGTGCATTCTCTACCGGTCAGGTTTTTCGTTATCCGGGAAAATACATCATGTGTGTGAATAAATTTGTTTTGTTCCCTCCTTCACACAATATCCAATTACATCAGCAACACCCAGCTGAGGGATCGGTGAATATTCTTTATTTAGCGATTTTCCATTGAAAATGAAATTATTTAAAAAAATGAAAAACTGAAATCAAATACATTTCTAAATTCAAACTGCACTCCAAACGAAACGAAAAAGTAATTAAAATAATGAAGTGATCTAAAAAATTATATATATACAGGTGCATCTCAATAAATTAGAATGTTGTGGAAAAGTTCATTTATTTCAGTAATTCAACTCAAATTGTGAAACTCGTGTATTAAATAAATTCAATGCACACAGACTGAAGTAGTTTAAGTCTTTGGTTCTTTTAATTGTGATGATTTTGGCTCACATTTAACAAAAACCCACCAATTCACTATCTCAAAAAATTAGAATACATCATAAGACCAATAAAAAAAACATTTTTAGTGAATTGTTGGCCTTCTGGAAAGTATGTTCATTTACTGTATATGTACTCAATACTTGGTAGGGGCTCCTTCTGCTTTAATTACTGCCTCAATTCGGCGTGGCATGGAGGTGATCAGTTTGTGGCACTGCTGAGGTGGTATGGAAGCCCAGGTTTCTTTGACAGTGGCCTTCAGCTCATCTGCATTTTTTGGTCTCTTGTTTCTCATTTTCCTCTTGACAATACCCCATAGATTATCTATGGGGTTCAGGTCTGGTGAGTTTGCTGGCCAGTCAAGCACACCAACACCATGGTCATTTAACCAACTTTTGGTGCTTTTGGCAGTGTGGGCAGGTGCCAAATCCTGCTGGAAAATGAAATCAGCATCTTTAAAAAGCTGGTCAGCAGAAGGAAGCATGAAGTGCTCCAAAATTTCTTGGTAAACGGGTGCAGTGACTTTGGTTTTCAAAAAACACAATGGACCAACACCAGCAGATGACATTGCACCCCAAATCATCACAGACTGTGGAAACTTAACACTGGACTTCAAGCAACTTGGGCTATGAGCTTCTCCACCCTTCCTCCAGACTCTAGGACCTTGGTTTCCAAATGAAATACAAAACTTGCTCTCATCTGAAAAGAGGACTTTGGACCACTGGGCAACAGTCCAGTTCTTCTTCTCCTTAGCCCAGGTAAGACGCCTCTGACGTTGTCTGTGGTTCAGGAGTGGCTTAACAAGAGGAATACGACAACTGTAGCCAAATTCCTTGACGTGTCTGTGTGTGGTGGCTCTTGATGCCTTGACCCCAGCCTCAGTCCATTCCTTGTGAAGTTCACCCAAATTCTTGAATCGATTTTGCTTGACAGTCATAAGGCTGCAGTTCTCTCAGTTGGTTGTGCATCTTTTTCTTCAACACTTTTTCCCTTCCACTCAACTTTCTGTTAGCATGCTTGGATACAGCACTCTGTGAACAGCCAGCTTCTTTGGCAATGAATGTTTGTGGCTTACCCTGCTTGTGAAGGGTGTCAATGATTGTCTTCTGGACAACTGTCAGATCAGCAGTCTTCCCCATGATTGTGTAGCCTAGTGAACCAAACTGAGAGACCATTTTGAAGGCTCAGGAAACCTTTGCAGGTGTTTTGAGTTGATTAGCTGATTGGCATGTCAAAATATTCTAATTTTTTGAGATAGTGAATTGGTGGGTTTTTGTTAAATGTGAGCCAAAATCATCACAATTAAAAGAACCAAAGACTTAAACTACTTCAGTCTGTGTGCATTGAATTTATTTAATACACGATTTTCACAATTTGAGTTGAATTACTGAAATAAATGAACTTTTCCACGACATTCTAATTTATTGAGATGCACCTGTATATGTAACCACCTTTCCATTTACCGTCTGGCAAGTATCTGTCTAAACATGCAGGCGGAAAATTACTTACACAAATGAAAGCATAAAAACAATTATAAATGTAAAAATAATAATTATAAATGTACAAATAATCATTATGATAATTATACTGAAATATAAATCATGGTTTAAGATGAACGTGTTTTTGTATTATGTTATGTTTTAATCACAGATATATAGGCTGCAGAGTTGTGGTCACAATGAACTGCTCTGTGGAAATAAAGCAAACTTATCTCAAAGCACCTCCTGAGCTGAGATATCTGAGGTCATTTGCAGCACTCATAGACGATACTGTTCTTGAATAAAAAAATTCAGAAGACAGAAACAAAGAAAGAGTGAGAACCTTTTACATGCGCATGTTCCACGAGACTGCAAGCCTCCGTACAAACAGTGCGTCAGACATGGGCATAGACGGCTTTTCTGTCATCTGTTCTTAATAATATAATAAAGTGTATTTCTTCAAGCGCGTGTCTGTGTGTCTATGGGCAAATTATTTGTAATATTAATTTGATAATAATAATAATAGCCTAATAATAATAATAATAATAATAATAATAATTTAATACATTACTGGGAAAACGAGCCAAATATCTTCTTGACATCAACGATATCGTCAAAGGCATCAGCTATTGGCGATCACCCTGACCATCGTTGATCCCCAAGATCATTGTCTGTCGGCACAACCCTAATGTGCATTTCTCTCTATAAATTAACAAAATGCTCAGATAGTCTCCTTGCTGGTTTTTCCGACACATTCAGAATCATTACCGCTTTTGCCGGTGTCTCTGTGGCTCGCTTTGTAAAATTTATATTTTAAAAGCTCATTATTACGGTTTAGTATTTCTCTGTAATGTAGAACAGTGTTAGCAATGTTGCTTATAACATTCTTTCTCAGCCATGGAACTCAAACCATTTTCTGATGCCCCCCAAATATATATATATATATATATATATATATATATATATATATATATATATATATATATTTAAGTAATTAAATTTATATCATAAATGTGCGACAACTAGTCGACTAATGGCTTAAACTAACACCTACTAGTCGACTAGAAAAACTCACAACCTTTTAAACAATGGTCCAACACTTTACCACTTAGCCGATATACCTAAACAATGCCAAAAAGACTTGACAAGTTTAGAGTGAGCAAAAAATTAGTTGGTTAGCAACTGATTAGCATGCCAAGCTAATGTTGCCTATGGATAGCACTATGATCAAATAGCCTAACAAATGCATTGGATTAGCATGCTAACCGATTAAATGGTTGCTGAGAAGATTTGGTTACAGCCAAGTGGACTTGAATTCAAGCAGGAATTATACAATGTAGTACAGCCTGCATAGTACTAAGCACAACAGGAAGACTCAGTGGTCAACAGAAGACAATTTTCAAAAACAAACATTGTTGGACTCAAACTCACAACCTTTTGAACCATAACCCAAAGCTTTAACCACTGTGCCACTCAGATGAGACATCTCATCAGTGCCAAAGACACATTCCACATTCCTCAGACCATGGTCCTCATGAAGCATACTAAGTTTTGTTTTGATAGGACAAAATCCTATTTCATATCAACCTTATTAATTTCACGATGCCGTAACTCTTCAACAGTTGCAAAAATCAAAATGAAGTGAAGTTGGGGGCCTGGATAGCTCAGCGAGTATTGACGCTGACTACCAACCCTGGAGTCGCGAGTTCGAATCCAGGGCATGCTGAGTGACTCCAGCCAGGTCTCCTTAGCAACCAAATTGGCCCAGTTGCTAGGGAGGGAAGAGTCACATGGGGTAACCTCCTTGTGGTCACAATTAGGGGTTCTTGCTCTCAGTGGGGTGCATGGTAAGTTGTGCGTGGTTCGTGGAGAGTAGCATGAGTCTCCACATGCTGTGAGTCTCTGCGGTGTCATGCACAGCGTTCCATGTGATAAGATGCGTGAATTGACTGTCTCAGAAGCAGAGACAACTGAGACTTGTCCTCTGCTACCCGGATTGAGGTGAGTGACCGCGCCACCACAAGGACCTACTAAGTAGTGAGAATTGGGCATTCCAAATTTTTTAATTATTTATTAAAAAAATAAATAAAAAATGAAGTGAAAGTGTTTGTGAAAATCAGACCAAGTTTAAAGGATGTGAAAGGTTTTAACTGTAAAAATTATAATCCAACCTTCGGTGCTTGGCCCCTAATAACTCACTTTCTTCACACGATGGTGCACCTTTGTGCCTCCTGGCAGTGATTTTGAGAATGTTTCTCATAGGGGCATAGATTCCAGGGAGGATGGGGGGGAGGTAACCCTCCAATAATCAAACAAGCAAGTACAACCCCCCCAATATTTATACCATGATCAATGTAAACATAAATTCTTCACACTGTAACCCCCCAATGTTCAAGCCAAATCTACGCCATTGGTTTGTCATGTGTAAGAATTTAAAGTTTTACCACCGCGTTAATTCCCGCGATAGTAAGCGTCATTCTGGTTGGATACCCACTGTATCCAACTCCAATGCAGAAATGATGTCATATACGATAGATAAACAAATCTGATGTTACTGCCTGATTCAGCTCTCACATTTACATTGTAAAAACTGCTGCCACATTTCACTGATATACATGCAATTTTATTACCTGTGCTAAACACCTTCAAGGACAGAGAGAGCCCTCATCTGCTTATATAAAGAGAGTGGAGTTCACCTGCCACTGACAGGCTAAAGCCACATCAATCCACACACAGCTCATTGGCATTGCTCGTACAGAACTCAAAACACTAAAGCATTTTAGTAATGCCATAAGTCCAGCTGATCAGACTTTCATTATCTGTACTAGCCACCCTACACTAAGCATGAAATGATGTGAAAGTGCCGAACGAAGGCTGCAGACTTTTCTGGAAGTGAAGAGAGAGAGAGACATTTACTTTTGTGTTCTGCATAAAAAAGAAAGTCACACAGGTTTGGAAAGACATGAACATTGAGTAAATTAATACAATTTGTATTTTTGGTGAAATATTCCTTTTTGTGTCATTTTTACAGTTTCAAGACAGCTCGAGACAGACATAGAGCGACAGTAATGCTGAATATCTTTGTGTATTCAATATGTTGAAGTCACTCCAATGCAGAGATGATGTCATCTACAATAGATATATCCAGTGAGACTGCTCTTTTTTTAACCTCTTTAGCTCTGCTGCATATTTTGACTGCCATCTGAATTTTTTTTTTTACACCCAAAATCTCACCATAAACACATACAGTGAACCAAGTGCAAACTATTGGTCTCATTAGTCAGAAAACTCCCCAAATTATTATTATTATTATTATTTTCAAATATTCATAATGTATATGTTTACAGTCTTATGATGAACATACATTTATTAATTAGTTTTTCATCCTGCCTTTGAAAGACTCTATGTCCCTGCAAAAAGTGTTAGTTCATTTCACTAGATGGCAGCAAGTACTAGGAATTTTTTTTTTCAAACTCTTTCACCTTCCATCGCAGTATACAGATATAAAATTCAGATGGCAGTCAAAATATGATACTCAGGTGACATTTCACCCCACGCTTCCTGTAGCACTTGCCATTGATGTGGCTGTCTTGTCGGGCACTTCTCACACACCTTGCAGTCTAGCTGATCCCACAAAAGCTCATTGGGGTTAAAATCCATAACACTCTTTTCCAATTATCTGTTGTCTAATTATTGTGATTCTTTGCCCACTGTAACCTTTTCTTTTTGTTTTTCTGTTTCAAAAGTGGCTTTTTCTTTGCAATTCTTCCCATAAGGCCTGCACCCCTGAGCCTTCTCTTTACTGTTGTACATGAAACTGGTGTTGAGCGGGTAGAATTCAATGAAGCTGTCAGCTGAGGACATGTGAGGTATCTAATGGGGCTTTTCCACTGCACGGTACGGCTCAACTTGACTCTGCTCACTTTTTGGGGGTTTTCCACTGTGGACAGGACCTGGTGCCTGGTACTTTTTTTAGTACCACCTAGGTCGAGGCTCCAAGCGAGCCGAGCCAATACTAAATGTGATGTCAAAACCCTGCAGATCACTGATTGGTCAGAGAAAATCGTCACTACCAGCGTCATTGCTATAAGCTAGATGGCAGATTAGCTTACCCTCATGCATCGTCTTTGAGCTAACACAGTGATGTCCTCTTCTGCGCTTTGGTGTATGATTTCCCAAACTCTCCTGTTTTTTTTTTTTTAGCAGTATTTGTCTTGCTGCCGTCAGCCTCTTTTGAAACAAAGTTTGTCGTGTTGCTGTGAAAAACAGCCACATGCCGAGAATCAAGAACACCATTCCTTCGATAGCCCTATATATTCCTCAAAACAATGATTGACTGATGAGTTTCTAGAGAAAGCTGTTTTTTTTTTTTTTTTTTGACCTAATTTTGACCTTAAGACATGCCAGTATATTGCATACTGTGGCAACTCAAAAACAAACAAAAAGACAATGTTAAGCTTCATTTAACAAACCAAATAGCTTTCAGCAGTGTTTGATATAATGGCAAGTGATTTTCTAGTACCAAATTAGCAATTTAGCATGATTACTCAAGGAGTGTTAGTGTACTCAATAAGGTGTTGGAGTAATGGCTGCTGGAAATGGGGCCTGTCTTGATTTGATCAAATATTCTTTTCAAATAATGATGGTGCTGTCTTTTACATTAGCAATGTCCTGACTGTATTTTGTAAACCTTTGAATGCCACTTTGGTGAATTAAAGTACCAATTTCCTTCTGCAACAGCAAAATCTGTACATTATTCCAAACTTTTGGCCACCAGTGTATATATATATATATATATATATATATATATAGCTATTTGCTCTTCTGGTTAGATGCTTCTGTATTTCATTGGCTCTGTACTGTACTCTGCACAATGACAATAAAGTTGAACCTAATATGTTTCCCATCTGACATACACATCTGTACGGGGCGAATGAAGCATGGTTTCGAGCTGTGACAATGTCATCTCAAAATATTATTCTAAAAAAAAACTTTAATAAAATATATACTCCATGAACATATAAACAGCCACTGTGACCTTGATTCATCATCCTGATTACAACAACAACATTATCCGGATAATAATAAGACATCCAATCAAAACAGCATAATCATTCACAGTTCAAGACTTCCCTTTCATTTACGGTTCACTCAACATTGCGATAACTCAATGGGGAATTCCATCTCTGATGACATAGCTGAAGCCCTTGTACATTAATGCCAATATTCTTTAGGCACGTAGTTGGCCTATATAAGCGGGTGCGAAATCACAATTTCTTCAGAATTTTCTTCCTTCAAGACAGCGACTTCATCTATCGTCTTAACGGCCTCTCTGCTTTGCCGTCGAGACACACTTTTTCAGTGGACGAGATATTCTCTGCAGACGCGGTCAGGACGATTCATCACCTTGATGATTCAGCGCTTGCTGCGAGAAGACACAGCCGCTCTCCTGCAGTGTTCCGGCAAAGATTCTCTCCGCTTCACCATCGAAGAAGCTTAATTATATCCTTTATAATCCTTTATAAATAATATATTACTAAAGAGCTGCTTGCATGTAACACATCTTCTTAAAGAACAGCTTTGCAAGTGTTCCGCATGCGAGCAGCACATCTCGCCATCAGACAAACACGAGAGCTGTGTTCGCTGCCAGGGCATGAGTCTCTGGACGCTCTGCTCAATGATCGCTCGTTCTGATAGACGATTCTGCCTCCCGTGCCCTCCCACCCGCCTTCTCTGTGTTAGATCCCGAGGGACCACATGAGGAGGCAAGGCGGGGCAGCGAGGTTGAGATGGATGAATTAGAGGAGGATTTCATGCCGGCACAAGCGCTGCGAGCCCCCCGATCTTCCGATGCAGCATCCTCACCAGTGCAGTATGCACGTGAGGAGCTCTGGCCTTCTATTGGAGTGCATAGCCTTCACACTTTTGGTGATTCTGATGGTGGGGATGATGCCATGTCCCTCGCAGCATCAGATATGGGCGAATGGTCCATGGAGGATGTTGCCGCCCCTTCCTCCAGCAAGGGTGAGGAATGTGCACACGCCACTGACAAGAGCTACTTCGCGTCCTCACACAAGCGTTTGAAAAGCTCAGTCTCGAGTAGTCCCCTCCAGAAGAGCCAGTAAAATCTTATCTAGATTAGTGACTTCTGCAGGCCAGCTGTCGTCTGCAGGCTGCGGTCCATAAAACTGCACCATTCTTCCCAGAGGTCCACACAGAGCTCACGAAGACCGCCGTGCCAAACAAAATCCTCGTCCGCCTCAGTGTGAACCCTGCACCAACAGAAACCCCCCACCCTGGACAGCAGATATGCTCCTGACGGGCCCAGCCCCATGAAGAGGAGCCCGGAGCCCGCAGCCCGCCGTTCTTCTCAGCCCAGACCCGAAGAAGGCCCAGTTTGAGGCACACAGTGTTCCACCCTTTTTCCCCACTGCAGTTCGTCAGGAGTGGGATGTTTTACAAAATGTTGTTTTTGTGTGTTTCAAATAAAGAATGTTCTCACACAAAAAAGAGAAAAGCGCTTCTTGCACCTGCACGGGATGCTCACACATTCTCAATAAAGAGCTCTGTTCCTCTTCGTGCTTCTCACATCCTACACATTATGCTCAAACATTTCCAAATGGTGAGCGGCACTCTATCTCCTATAGCAAGCGAGTCGCTGCGCCGCTGTCTCCCTATGCAAATGCATGGCAAGCCCTCACGGGTGTGTCCGACTGGGTACTAAATATGATCAAACAAGACTATACAATCCAGTTTGCATGCTGGCCGCCTCGCTTCAATGGTGTTCTGCCTTCTACGGTTCCGTCATGAGATGTGCCACTGTTTATGGGCAGAAATTCACAATCTTCTCACAAAGAACATGATAGAGATTGTTCCAAAATGCCACACCCACAAAGGGTTTTACAGCCACTATTTTCTCGTTCAGACGGCGGGCTTCAGCCCATTTTAGATCTGAGACGCTTGAATCGTGCGCTCGCAAAGTGCCAATAGTGTCAATAGAACTGAAAGACGCATACTTTCATGTACAAATGGCACCGCATCACAGGCTGTTCTTGAGATTTGTGTTTGAAGGAAACTGCATTTAATTTCAAAGTCCTTCCTTTCAGTTTGTCTCTGGCTTTGATTAACCCTCCTAGAAGTCACAAGTACTTCCATTAAAGAAATAAACCCTCTTTCCCAACCTCTGGTTATGAAGGGGTTAAATTTATACTGTGTGATATTTATATGGTTAATTTAGATTCCCAGGCTGAAATTAACTTCCTGCCTGGTTTTCACCATGTGGGGTTATTCATTACTCTATACACTTGAAGGCATGTCTGTAATAAGTCACTGTCCTGTGGGCCTGTGACTTCCTATTCATATACTTTTTCAAGTGTATACTTCTGGTATGTACGTCTGGGGGTATGACATCATGTAGTGCGGTGTGATGGGACTCTGTTCCCCATAGCATTATGGCAATATCAAGTGAACCATAATCGAAAGGGAACGTCTCCGGTTACACATGTAACCTTAGTTCCCTAAGATGAAGGGTATGAGACATTGCGAAAGCTGGACACACTATTACTTCAGAGTTTCGAGGTACGAGCGATGCGCTCTTGTCCCTCAGTCAGAAAATTCTGAAGAAATGGTGATTTCATACCCGTTATATAGGCCAGCTGTGTGCCTAAAGGGGTGAGGCTCAAACACCATTGCCAATCACAGGGCTTCAAATAGGTTGTCGGAGAAGGAATTCCCCATATCATTATCGCAATGCTTCGTTCCCTTCATCTCAGGGAACCGAGGTTACATGTTTAACCAGAGTCGTTTTCAGTCTCCATAACTCATTCATGCACTTCTGTTACCAAATCAAAGATGCTGACTTTCTTAGCCCAACCCCTAAAATACCTTTATTTTGGTGATGTGAGACAGAGCAAAGATGGCGGCAGTGTGAGTTTGGGAACAGAGCTCCTCCTGAAGACTCCTCCAGCAGCGGTATGTTGTTTCTCACGGAGAAAGTTTTTGGACCATCCTGCCAAATTTGGTTTCTCTAGGACCCTGTTGTCTGCTATTAAGATGGGTTTCACAAGTGGTCAGTATTAAATACAGGTGTAAACGGGGTGCAAAACATCGAAACAATAAAATGCATATTGCCACATAGCATTTGAGGTGAAAACAGCTA
The DNA here is from genome assembly GCF_019703515.2 of Myxocyprinus asiaticus. Taxonomy (NCBI): domain Eukaryota; kingdom Metazoa; phylum Chordata; class Actinopteri; order Cypriniformes; family Catostomidae; genus Myxocyprinus; species Myxocyprinus asiaticus. The sequence goes on along the minus strand of NC_059381.1, from coordinate 37,607,637 downwards.
ACCCGTCCAGAATGCATCCCGTAGAGCAGTGAAGCACCACCTCTCACCTGTCAGTCAACCACTGCACTTAAACAAGGCTTTAAATCCAAACACAAGTGTTCACAGGAGATGCATTTAAAGATCAGGTGTAAACAGCAATGTGATTTGCCTGACCACATGTGATCGGATCACTCAAGATGCATCTTAATACCAGGTGTAAACGGGATCTAGGACTTACAGTTTTTGCTAACCACACACTTTTATAGAATAAAAAAAAATTATAAAAAAACAAAAAAACAAGAAGAAAAATAATACAATCTGTACAAATACAGTTGGGTTCTCCTTTGAAGGTCATTCAAAAGTAGCAGTGTATTCTGACAAATTTCATTTTCATGTGCCAGCCCACAAGAGTTTTTTTGTTTTTTGTTTTTTTCGGTTATTGCACCATCTGCTTCCTATTATATATTCCATGCCCTGTCCATTTCATTCTCTTTGGTGCTTGGCCCCCTAATAATACAAGTGAAACCCTGCAATTACAACTTCGTGCTTGAACCCCTAATGAAGGGGTTTAAAGTATGGATAAATTATTGACAAAGTTTTCCTCCTCATCTATCCATTCTACCTGGTCATTTTTGCCCTCAGATATAAAGTCAAGAGATTACTTTAATCATTAGGCATCTGTCCTGTCAAACTCATATCATTCTCATTCAATTAAAATGTCCAAACAAATGCATATAGTTACACTCTACAGTTACGTTTATCACTTTTTGTGGGGTGGGGAATTTTGATTTAATGAAAATACGAGTGGCTTGTGACTTTAAAAAACAACCAGCCACATTGGCCGGTGAGCCAAAATATTTATATCAATCCCTGCATGTAACACAAAAGGAGCAGTTTAGCAGAATATCCACAGTGCTCTTTTCCATACAATAAAAGTGAATGGGCATGGATTCTGTTAATCTAAAAAAATGGCAATACACACTAGGCTATATCCAACACTTAAAATCATACAACAATGTCCTAATTCCAACTATTGAACTAAAATTCAAGTCATTGGAATAAAAATATTAATTACTAACTAATTTTAATGACGAAATATTTCATATTTAGCCATGTCTCTCAATTAATGCACCTTTCTACAGCATGGTTAGAGGATGTAAAGTAAATAATCTCATTCCATTTTCTTAATTTTTACATAAATTGTAGTGTGGACTCTATTCATCAAGCTCAACCTTCACAAATGAGCTTTGCGGCAAACAAGGTTTGCTGCAGGTTCACCACTACCAGTGAAGAGCCTCAAACTTCTGGCAAACATTTGTGGCAAATCACAAGCTCATTTGCATGTGAAAATATGAAATGGCAAACTTGTGGCAAGTTTGTGGCTAATTTGCCAAAACTCTAGATTTTTTGTAAGGGACATTAAACAGAGAAACATATAACAAATATGCATTACAAAACATTGAACACTGAAGCAACAAGCATCCTGTAACACCGTCAAGATGGCAGGAAAGACAGGGCGATAGAAAACACATACATTGGGGTATGGAGACAGGAGGAAACACAAACTTCCTCTGCAGTATTTCACCACTAAACACAAAAGTACTAGAACCATGGCAGACAAAACTGGAGAGAGTTCATAGCAAGGACATAATTATTGCGCAAAAGAACGTAAGACACGAATGGTCCATATTTCTATTCTTCTAATGCATTACATACAGCTTATTTAGACAACCAAATACTTATGAATGGGCTATATTTATTCATATCAATGTTCCTTGACAGGGAATGGAATATATAATATAAGCAGACGGTGCAATAACCAGAAAAAAACCTCTTGTGGGCTGGCACTTGAGCAAGCATATTAGCGCTTTGTGCAAGCAATTTCACCAACCCGCTTGCACCTAGACTTAACTAAATTTAACCCTAACTCTAATGAAAATACCAAAACTTCATGGCCATGCCCACTGAATTTTTCAGTTTATGACGTGTCGCATAGCACTGCACGTTAAGTCATAGCGCTTTTAAAATAGGGCCTATAGTTGTTTGCAAATTTTTGTTTTGTTTTGTCAGAATACACTGCTACTGTACTTTTGAATGGCCGTTAAAGGAGAAACTGTTTTCTTTTGGGGTTTTTTATGGTGTAGTTACAGTATCTACCAGCAGGGGCTAACTGCCCACGCTAACCAGCCAAACAACCGTATGTTCCCTAAAACCGATGTCCCACTTAGAAACAAAACATAGCAACTTCTAAGCCTCTTACACATATCATATAATATTATCAAGTGCTAGAATCTAAATAAATAAATGAAATAATGGGCTGGGAAAAAAAGACAGTAGATGGATAATGCATCTGTGATGAGCGTAAAGAGGACACAATCTACCATGAAATTGTGATTAAAGTTTATTTAAACTAATCTGACCTTGAATTATACAATTAAATTATTCGTATCTGCCTATGCTGCCACCTAAACTCGATGCCAAACAGAGTGGAAAGGCTGTTTCCCTTTCCCCTGTGTCACTTCATTATGAAGCACAGCTGAGGTCTGTGAGCAAACGAACACATTCAGCTTCTTTTAAAATAGACCTCACGCTGCACAAAATCTTTCTCAGGAATTATGTCTGTTTTTTGTCCAGCCCATAGTGTATCTGTTAGTGTTCCTCTTATTATTATTATTCCTCTGAATGGGAGTCTATGGCAGCCCATAGATTCGTATGGAAAACGTTGCGAAATTTGGCACACTGATAGAGGAGAGTGTAAACATTCCTGGTAGCAAATTTGGAGTCTCATACTCAAACTCTTTAGCACCACCAACAGTTCAAATATACATTTATGTTAATGCTTTTGAATGGCCTAGAAACAATATGTTTTTTTTCTCTGATTCCATGGATCATGCCAAGTTAATGGACACGATAATTGTTACAAATTCCATCCATCTAGACTAGACTAGTTTCAGCCAATTTCATTTTTTCAAATCATCTAGATCATCAACAGATCATGAAGATAAAAATATTTTGAAAGCTTTTAGATAGACCAAACTGTTCTTGAATAACATCATCAACGAATCTGAGAGGTGAAGTTATATCTTGACAATGATTTGACGTATTGAAACAAAACACTTTTTTTCAACACACAAAATTAACACAACAAATTTGATGGCAATATGCCAAAAAGGATCTGATGTTGTATCTCTATATCTGACTTTCATAAGCAGTACTGCAACAATAACACGTTGCCTTTAAAATTAACATTCCCCTACTCTGCAAGTAGTTAATATAATGTAGCTAGAATTTACCTAATGCTTTTCAGTTGTCCATTGTTTTCCACTTTGAAATCGTTTATATGTTTTTTTTTCTTTACAGAAATATTTAAGGCAAAATTTTGAGCCCACCTCTAGCACCGCCACTGACAGATTGTCTGCTGCTATTCTTCTGTGCTGGCCTTTTCACCTGCATTTTTTGCCAGAATGCACAATAAAATAACCTTTATAACAATGTAGAGCAGAACACTCCCAGACACAGGCTCACCTGACATCCCCCCAACAGGCTGTGACACACGTCTTCCTGCCCCTCAATGAGATTCATACTGGGTAATTGGAGACATTTCTCTTGTCTTGCCTCAGGTGACAAATTATAAGTCACTCAAGCATAAAAGGGGAAAGGACTTTGATAGAATATGATGCCCTCAGTGAAAATGCCCAGAAAGCTGGCACAGCTCTAATTGGCAGCACAAAAGAGATCAAGTGCCATTTTATTTATACTGTGTCACCAGTTTAATGGTCAAGGTTTAATGTTAAGTTCACTGAAACAGTATATATATGTATATATGTGTGTGTGTGTGTGTGTGTGTGTGTTGTGTGTGTGTGTGTGTGTGTGTGTGTGTGTGTGTGTGTGTGTGTGTGTGTGCTTTTAAAAAAATTGTCTCATGGAACTTTTTACTGTTGTTTTTAGGTGTGTTCATTCAGTGTACTTGGACACTTTTTATTATTATTATTAAAGGGGTTTGAAACAATACGAGGGCGAGTAAATTATAGAATTGTCAATTTTAGATGAACTATCCATTTAAGTTACTCTAAAAGACCATTTAAGTGTTAATTTCATTGCATTACATTAAACATGTCAAAACAAGTAGCATCTACAAACAAATGAGCTTTTTTATTATTATTTTTTATTTTTTTATTTTTTTAAGAAATTCTCTTTCTAAGCCATTTTTGCAATTTTTACTTTTAACCAACTGGTGTCAAGTTGGTTTTTAATGGATGTATGAAATCGGTTAACTTCAAGTTCGCACAGGTGTCCTAGCAGAGTAACCACATACGTTTGAACAGTATATCTGTTGTTTTAGAAAATGTATTACAACTAACGTTTTTGTACAACATCATGTCACAAGAAATCGGTTTGTTAGTTCTGAAGGTTTTGCCATCCATATTCAGACCCAATTTGCCAAATTCCAGAAAAATACCACAGTGCAGCAAATGTTCATGTCCTGAAAATCGCCAGCACTGTGCCTTTGACATCAAATCCTAGGTACATTTGCAAATAGGTGAAAGAGAATATAAAGGTTCATCTTAAACTGCCACTTCAGCACTAGTCTATGCCATTTTGTAGTGTAAGTAGAGCGAGTAGTGTGTTAACAATGAAAATGCAACAAAAAGAGGATGATGTACTTCTTCAACTGACAAAACGGAGTGTGGAATGTTGGACACTTCATGCCCTCGTGTGGAGTTATCTGGCTGCGATGCTGGTCTGACAAAATAATTCTAAGTAATGGTGAATGTGGCAACTAGTGAAACTTCCATGAAGACAGCACCTTACAAATGTGAATTGAATGCTTTAACTATGGTGACCAGATTCCTGCTTGAGGAAAACAGGACAGCCCCCTCCCAGCAAAAACTGACATATCCTTACCTAGGCACAGATCAATACAAATTAGGGGGTGCATCCGCATCTGTAACTGTTGTCACCTTGTACTTTTCGCTGACAGCAATTTTTCTCAGTGTGCGCTTGTCTTTCAAGAGTTTATCGTAAAATGCAGAGCAGTCCAGTCCAAAATTAAGATGTATGAAAAGAATTGCTTTCATGACTGTTACACTGAGTCGAGATTTATCCAGTGTCCATGCTGCGTTCATTAATGAGAACACACGCTCCACAGATGTACATGTCCCAGGCAGGCATAAAACTAACTCCACAACCTTGGCTAAGACTCCGATGTTGATGGTCTTGCTCTCCAGCTCACGGAAAACGTCTGTCCATCTCTCAGACATGGCCGTCTTGTTCATGTTCCACTCAGTGATGCAACGAGTGACAATGTTTTTCACGCAAGCCCACTCATCAAAGAGTGTGGTTTCGTCAATCAAACTGAGAGCAGGGATTCTGGAGTAGAAGTGTTCGAGGCTGCTCTGAATGTCTTTTCACTCTTGGATGTCTCTCAGTAGGGCCCACTCAAGTTTTTCTTGAGCAGCTCCAATTTTGGAGGTAATCCACAGATGCTGAATAAAAGTTCCTCACCAGCTTCAACCAGGGCATCCAACTGCTTTTTAATGTCAGAGGGTATGAATGATTCCTCCAGCCTGGCCTGCAGGACTTCTCTCAGGTCATGATTGTGCAAAGCTATGGCCGTGCACAACAGAATGATAAGCAAAAAGTCCTTCACTTGTGTACACCTTGTCAGATTCTGAACTTTGCTTTACAAAAAAATCGCCAACACTTGGTGTGGCACACTTACTTTTAGCAGCATCCACATGCTTTTATGTATGAACATGCTGCACGATGTTAGTGCGGCCTCCATGGGCAATGGAAAAGCGAGCTTCACAAATCTCACTTTACTAGGCTCTGTCTGTGACTCCTTTTTTAGAAATGTTACCTTTTTGAAGATCCCCATTAAATGTACATATACGCTTCCTTGATATTTTTCCAGCCACAATTTCATCTGTGTGCTTTTTCAAACTGACTCTTCAATCAGTTCACTAACTGGACGTCTATTGATAGGGGATTGTGATTGGATAGTTTAATCCAGTCATATACTTCAAATAACACGGTGTGATTTTATTGGTTTTACAAGCCGTATCCTTGGCTGTCTTTGATTAGAATACTCATGTGACTGAGAAAGCCGCATAGGTGACAGAGAAATTTTAGGAGAGGGGAAATATGGGACAAAACATGATTTTTTCAGAATAAGTTGGGATACTACAAAAAGTGCTTAAATACGGGACTGTCCCAGGAAAAATGGGACATCTGGCCACCCTAGCTTTAACACCACCCCACACTGTGTAAAAATTTACATTATTTGAGATATAAATGTTGAACTGAGGTTGGCTAACATGCTTAAAGGAGCACTCAGTAATTTTGTACTTGTGCTGACAACTAGGGTTGTGGATGCAGCATCATTCAAACACAATAGTTTTCTGTTTCCAAATCCATTGTAGAAATTCACTATTCACAGTCAGCCATGATAATTAGTGAAAGTTTTTAAAACTTGAAAGTGCCCAGTAACAGGGTGGTTACTGAGATTAAGCAAGCAGTATTCGGCTGATCATGTGATCCTAACATGGCAGCACCCATGAGGAGACCCTCTCTGAGTAGAATAAAACAGCTTTTATAAGGTTACCGATATGTCTGGAGTCTTCATCTCGTGTGTTTGCTTATGATTTTATACGTGTTTCAAAATTACAATGGACCCTTTTCACACGTCCACGTTCGCGAAGTGTAAGTTTGGGTAAACTATAGTGGCGATTGGAAAGAACAGTAACAACCAGTGCCAGTACAGTGTTCCTATTTGCACAAATTCTAAAAGTGTTTCTATGAATTTCCAAAAGATGCTGAACTTGTGGTGGGTTCAGGCAATTAAATACAAAGAAGATAACTTCGTTATTAAATAAGGAAGCACTTTTGTCTGTGGACAGTATTTTCAAGATGAGGATTTACAGCAGTTGTTCACATGTGGAATTGTGAAAGGCTTTAAAATCTGAGCTGTACTACCATGGTTTCAATGGAATGATTACACATCACAGCTGACATGAGAGTGTATCTGACAGTGTTAGAAGTCGGATGGAGCACGACATGGGTCTCTCCACTCCTTCGCATCCCACGTCAACCCCCATCAGGTATTAGTTTCACCAAGTAAAATTCACAGATTTGTGAACTGTGCCCTCTTTTTTTGCTTTTTTGCAATTTATGGCGACAGATTTGTAGATCATTCCTTTAATACACAAATATGTGCCTGCTGATTTAACACACACAACCTCTCAATAATAATTCATTTTTATCGACTTACCTTCCTATTCGTGCTAAAACAACTTGGAACCTTTGTTGAGTTTAGATTGAACTGTTGATGGACGATGCGGTTAATGTCTCCAAACGTTAATGCAGGCAAAACTTTTAAGGACCCCCAGAGGTAATGGTGTATAAATATTTATATAAAAATAATAGTCCTTCAAATAGCACTTAAATAGACAAATCATATATCAAATTAAAGCTCTCACTCTCCAGAATGTGACTGCAAACGTAATTTTCTACCACAGTTTGAAAGATTGTATCACAAAGTGATTCTATAAGTCATCAAAATACAAACATCTCTTATATGCTCTGATAATTGCTACTGTAAACCCAGAATAGCTAATATATATATATATATATATATATATATATATATCTGCTTTTACCGTGGCTTAATAATCCAATGTTAAATCTTTTTAAAATATGCCATCCAGAAGGAAAATCATGCAAAACAGATCTTAAGAAAATATGTTTTCGACCATTGATGATAAAGCTTTTTATATTATCGCAAAGGGGAGGATCTGAGATTTCTAATGGCACCTATATTGAGCTTCTAGTCCACTCATAAAGATATTCAATGAAACAACAAAGGTGGTGCTTGAACTGACAATTCGACAGAATGTCTATGGACAAGCACATCTTTGAGGGCTAAAATGCATTAGAGCACCACCTACATTTCAGATCTGTATATTGTGATGGAATGTGATAGAGAAAAAAAGATTTTTCTAGTGCTTTCTGCCACCTAGTGGAATAAAATGAGACCTTTCAATGTGAGATAGAGTGAACAGAACCAGTATTACATGTTTACAAAGTTAGGACAACAAAAAAAGTATTTCTTTGTTTTTTCACCCCCCTTCCCCTCTCCAAAAAACCATGCGTATGTTTGAGTCCACTTTTGGAAATGTTTCTATTTTGCATTTTTCTAATTTAATTGTTTATTTTTCATTACAAATTATATTATCAGCATAATGGTTTGAGTGAAAAATTTTGCCAAACCCCATGATTATGATATAATCATGATTCTGCACGTGAATCTTCACAGAGCATTCAGCTCATGAAAACATGCTGTGTGATCATGAGGAAGGATTATATCAAGATGTAGATTGGAATGCAGGAGCGGAATTTATAAAAATAAAAATGGATTAGATAAAATAGTCTACTCATCTCTCGCCGTTGCTGGCGTGCCAGTGATTACTCCTCCGCATGCCAATGCTGGCACATGTGCCATAGGTTGCCGACCTTAAGACTTTATTCCGAAAAAGTTCAAATGCACTATAAAGGTTTAAATGCTCCATATAGTATTCATCTTTTTGTAATATTCCTGCTTATATAAAACAAAGAAACTGAAACTTGTTCTGTCTTTTTTCTTCTTGTTCTTCTTTAAACTGTGCTAAATTTGATAATGTTAAGTGTTCTTGAGCTCTTAACATTATTATTATTATTATTTAACTAAATGATGGTGTCCTATCATAAACATTCCTGACTTTCACCTGTTTGTAGGATATATTGATTTATGATATTTTTTTTAATGCTTGAATTTGTATTTATTATTCACTGAAAAATGTGTGCTTGACAGTTCACATTTTGCTTGACACCTCCTGCCTCCAGAATAATGTTGTCAAACATGAACAGATGAACGAGAATTCTGTTTCATGCAGATATTAATATCTGAAATACCAGGAGAAACCAAAGTTAACAACATATTCCACAGTTAATGTGGCCAACAAATTCAGCTTCATCTGGTAAGAAAAATATATATATATAATTTAATTCAATAATAATTGTATAATAATAATTATAATAATTATAATAATAATTATTATTATTATGAAAAGGCATACACAAGGCATATTTTATTAATAGAAGCTATAAATGTAAGAGTAACATTTAAAAATGGGCATTTCATTTAGTTTTAATGCACTTCCAGTTTAAGGCCCGCCCACACCCAGTTCTATCCAGATACAGATAATTTTGTCATATGAACAAATACAGATACAGACAATGGCTTCGCTGCACATCCCTAATGACGAGCATATATGTCTGATGAGTGATTTAAACTGGTTTGACACAGATTCAAGATTGAGAATGCACCTGTTTGATTGACAGACCGTGCAGGTGTGCACATACGTTTCTATGACCACCACTCTCATGTAACATATTCTTGAGACATTATTTGTTCTTTAACTTTTAATCATTACATCATTTTGCAGTTTATTTCCCTCTCAAACTGTGCTGTGACTTATCAATACAGAGAACTACTATAAATACTCTAGAAAATGGACACCTCACAATTCATACAGATTTGATGGCTATTGATAAATACAGTTGTGCTCAAAAGTTTGCATACCTTTGGAGAATTGGTAATATATGTATCATTTTTTAAAGAAAACATGAGTGAGCAGGCAAAACACATTTCTTTTATTTCTTATGGGATTCATATTCAACTGTAGGTTATAACAGAATGGCACAATCATAAAACAAAACATGGCAACAATGAAAAAAATGAAATGACCCCTGTTCAAAAGTCTGCATACCCTTAGTTCTTAATACTGTGTATTGCCCCATTTAGCATCAGTGACAGCGTGCAGTCTTTTGTAATAGTTGTCTATGAGGCCCCAAATTCTTGCAGGTGGTATAGCTGCCCATTCATCTTGGCAAAATGCCTCCAGGTCATGCAAAGTCTTTGGTCATCTTGCATGAACCGCACATTTGAGATCTCCCCAGAGTGGCTCGATGATATTAAGGTCAGGAGACTGTGATGGCCACTCCAGAACCTTCACCTTTTTCTGCTGTAACCACTGGAGGGTCAACTTGGCCTTGTGCTTAGGTTCATTGTCATGCTGGAAAGTCCAAGAACGTCCCATGCGCAGCTTTCGTGCAGAATAATGCAAATTGTCTGCCAGTATTTTCTTATAACATGCTGCATTCATCTTGCCATCAATTTTCACAAGATTCCCCATGCCTTTAGAGCTCACACACCCCCAAAACACCAGTGAGCCACCACCATGCTTCACAGTGGGGATGGTATTCTTTCACTAAAGGCCTTGTTGACCCTCTCCAAACATAGTCCTTATGGTTGTGACCATAAAGCTCTAATTTGGTCTCATCACTCCAAATTACAGTGTGCCAGAAGCTGTGAGGCGTGTCAAGGTGTTGTCGGGCATATTGTAACCAGGCTTTTTTGTGGCATTGGCACAGTAAAAGCTTCTTTCTGACAACTCGACCATGCAGCTTATTTTCGTTCAAGTATCATTGTATTGTGCTCCTTGAAACAACGACACCGTCTTTTTCCAGAGCAGCCTATATTTCTCCTGAGGTTACCTGTGGGTTTTTCTTTGTATCCTGAACAATTCTTCTAGCAGTTTTGGCTGAAATCTTTCTTGGTCTATCTGACCTTGGCTTGGTATCAAGAGATCCCCGAATTTTCCACTTCTTAATAAGTGATTGAACAGTCCTGACTGGTATTTTCAAGGCTTTGGATATCTTTTTATATCCTTTTCCATCTTTATAAAGTTCCGTTAAGCAGGTCTTTTGACAGTTCTTTTCTGCTCCCCATGGCTCAGTATCTAGCCTGCTCAGTGCATCCATGTGAGAGCTAATAAACTCACAGACTATTTATACACAGACACTAATTGCAATTTAAAGAGTCACAGGTGTGGGAAATTAAACTTTAATTGCCATCTAAACCTGTGTGTGTCACCTTGTGTGTCTGTAACAAGGCCAAACATTCAAGGGTATGTAAACTTTTGATCAGCGCCATTTGGGTGATTTCTGATATCATTATGATTTAAAAAGGACTCAAACAACTATGTGATAATAAATGGCTTCATATGATCACTATCCTTAAATAAAAGATTTTTTTTGCATGATCAGTCATATTTTCTAAATCAATGCCAAAATTTCACAATTTCTGCCAGGGTATGCAAACTTTTGAGCACAATTTTATATTATTGATGATGAAATCATTACATTGGCCGCAAAAGATGGTTCGAGGGCCGCGTGTTGAGTACCACTGCTCTTTGAATAGATCATAGGCCTATAGAATTTTACACCAGAAACTGGTGCATTACATGTTGGAGAACGATTATGCACAACTATTCTCTCCTCCGTAAACAATGGACATTTCATCATTATTTCTCTGACTTATCACTTTTTGGACTAGGAGTACAATCGGGTGGTATGCACTGGTTGCTTGCCATGGAAAGTTTACTCATGTGTGATAGATTGGATTTATCTGCGGCTTGTTATTTCGAGGGTATGAATTCCCACATTGCTTTTGCATGTTTTCATTTGTACTTCTTAAATTATTATATAACTGTCACTGAAACATTCCATTTGTAAAACAGTGATCAAATATTGAAGCTGAACACTTATACCTTAAAATTAATACATAGTTTGTCAACATTAATAATGTTTTTTTTTATTTTTTTTTTTATTATTATTATTATTTGTTATTTTTTTATGGTACAGTATACAGTATAAAGTATAAATGAAGGAAACAATTCAAATCTATTCAAGTCCATGAGCTCTCCAAAAAAACAGGCACTGGTAAAACATCTACAGTGATATCTATAAAGGTTGTATTTTGCTTGTAAACAACAACAACAACAACAAAACCTATGGTCAGAATACACAGGTACTTTTCAATGTTCATCAATGGAAAAAGATGCCAGCATCCAGATGGTGTAGTAACGGTATCCACCAGTAGACCTCTTACAGATTATGGAAGTAAAATGGGTTGTGAATGCTGTTCTTACTTCATTTAATAATCATCAACATCTGTGGCTAAACTGTCAGAACATAGTCACTTCAAGTCTCTTTTGTAAGTACAGTGCAAACTGTTCTAAAACTCAAAGTGTGGAAGCTTAACAGGGTTTTTTTTTTTTTTTTTTTTAGGATATAATGTCTGCTCTATTGCTGCCGTTACCCAATTCAGAATTTCAGAATACACCCCCACCCCAGTATTATATTTACAGTATTTCAGTGATTCAGTGGTAGTCTTTCAGAAGATGCTACAGGCTTGTCTCTGAGCAGTCAACCTGCGTAAACAGATGTTAAATGTGAATTATTGTTGAGATACAATCTGATCACCACAGTCAGCAGATAATAATGCAATAAAATAATGCACTTTATTATTTAAGAGCTGAAATAGCCATGCAGCCTCATACTATACTGCTTTAGTTCAAAGGGCAATAATGAGCAGTACATCTGAAAATGACTTACTATAAATAATTACTATATAATGTATTTGTGAACACTGTATGCATAGAGTAAATGCATTTAGAAAATGCTGTCTCCACTGAAAATCACTTTAGGACCAGTTTGTTGCAAACTGTTGTAAAAATGTCCAAAAGTAAAGTTAGTTATTAAAAAAGCTTAAGCATCATTTGTTTGTAGATGACTTGCTTTTATATATATATATATATATATATATATATATATATATATATATATATATATATATATATATATATATATGTATATATATCTAATGAAATTACATTCACACATTTTTAAGTGTGGCTGAAGTGTACAAATCCATTGGGGTCACTTTATATTCAAAATCTGTTCATAAATATGAAATATAATTTTTGAAAATGTGTAGATATGAAGATAAATACCTGGGTATTTTAAACCTTTGTTTTTTGTTTTTTTTGTTTGTGTTTGCTTTTCATTTTGTTCCACTACAAGTGAAGTCTTTCAGGTTCTGTGTGAAGTTTGACCTAGTTAGACTTTAGAAATGTACCTGCCATACACTTCCACAGGGCATTGATGAGAAAGCTTTCATCTGAAACTTACTTGTAGAAATTGCAAATAAATGCAAGTTCAGCAACCGCAAGCCCTTAAGAGGTGAAACATTTGTAAGTAGGCCAACCTAGATCTGAAAACTGTACTATTCTAGACCCCCTCTGGAAGGACTTTTTGTTGGGAATGCAGTTTTGCCCCAATTCAGTCTTTCAGAAAGTAGGGATGGGCGGATCAATCCTAAAGTATCGATACTTCCGATGCTGATGTTGTATCAAAAATATTGAACGTCACACAAAAATATCGATTCTAAAAAAAAAAAAAATACAAAAAAATTAAACTGGGGATATTATTATTTGGTTACCATGAACATGAAGAATGATCATATGCTTCAAAGTGAATAAAAATGATTAGGCTATATTAGCAAATACTTGTGCAGGATGGCAGGATTTCTTCTTCCACTCATTTTAACATGCATGCTGAAAGATACAAGCAAACAAGCGCTTGCGCTGTCACTAGGCTCGTTCAAACAAGAGGGATCCGTGCCTTGTAGAGGTAATGATAGAAAATCAGAGAAACAGCTTCTGGACAGTAGTGTAGTCTAGGGCATATGCCATATGCCCACCTATCTTTCCTAGGATTTTGCGTATGCCCACTTGAAATAAGAGATGATATGTATATGTGATGATACGGGTGCTGAAACCATGGTTTTTCTACAGTAATATTGTAGTAGTAACCATGGTTAATTGTGTGGTAACTATGGTTTAACTAAATCCCATGGTTAAACTATAGTTACTGTAGTTAAACAATGGTTAATTTTTGTAAGGGTAAACAAAACAGAAGCCTAATAATTTTCTGTTAAGGCTCACAAATGTAAAAAAGAAATTAATTGAATTATGACTAAAAATAATATTTTAAATTACCCATTTTATCCCAAGAAATATTATTATTATTTTTTTAATAGATTTAATAGAAGTATCGGTATTGGTATCGATGATAATGGACCTTTTTTTGTTTCGTTTTTTACCCCCTTTTTCTTCCAATTTGGAATGCCCAGTTCCCACTACTTAGTAGGTCCTCGTGGTGGCGTGGTTATTCACTTCAATCCAGGTGGTGGAGGACAAGTCCCAGTTGCCTCCACTTCTGAGACTCCCAGCATGTTTAGGCTCATGCTACTCTCCGCAATCCACGCACAACTTACCACGCACCCCATTGAGAGTGAAAACCCCTAATCGCGACCACGAGGAGGTTGCCCCATATGACTCTACCCTCCCTAGCAACCGGGCCAATTTGGTTGCTTAGAAGACCTTGCTGGAGTCACTTAGCATGCCCTGGATTCAAACTCGTGACTCCAGGGGTGGTAGTCAGCGTCAATACTCGCTGAGTTACCCAGGCCCCCCAACGATATTGGACTTGAAATTATTGGTATCAGATCGAAACTAAGTGGTATCGCACATCCCTATCAGAAAGGTAAGTCCCAAAAATCATGTCGTGATGTGTGTAGATGTTTAAATGTCAGAATATCCCCACCAATAGGCAACCAAAACTACAAAAATGTAAGTTAACCCTTACAAAATATCTAAACTAGCCTCAAACTTGAAGCAAATTTGCCGCAAGTTGGCTTTTGATTCGCCGCAAATGTTTGCTCGAAGTCTGCAGCTCTTCGCCAGTGTGGTGAACCTCCGGCAAACCTTTGGCAACAATGGAGACTTTGCCGCAAGTTTTCTGTATCGAATTTGCGGCAAACTTTTCCGTGAACTCTTGATTTTCGTAAGGGAATGCCAGAGGTGGACTGGCTCCCTCAGCTTTTCTACCAACAAAAAGGGTCTGTTCCAAAACCAAGTGAGCTTCCTCCAGAGTCCATCGTTTTAAGACATCATAGGTGCGATCCACACGCAAATGCTGTTCCAAAAGGTATCTTAATTATGCTCCACAGAAGATATCTCTTTTTGGCCAAATTCTAAGGTAGCATCATATGTATCCTTCCCCTGATAGGTGATCCCATATTGCACCGTGTCGAGCTTGGTGGAAAAATAAATCCAAGATGGTGGACAAAGCAGGATACATTTTGATTATAAATTTACTTACAATCAATTCAGTACTGAAAAGTATTGATAAAATTAGTTTGATGTGATAAAAACATAATATTTTACCCAAAAAGTGTGTGTGCTATATGTACATTTATGCTTATTGGAGTATCACATCATTCCTCTCACTTCACCTGTATTAAAATCAGTTGTGAGTCGAGTCT
Organism: Myxocyprinus asiaticus; assembly: GCF_019703515.2. Taxonomy (NCBI): domain Eukaryota; kingdom Metazoa; phylum Chordata; class Actinopteri; order Cypriniformes; family Catostomidae; genus Myxocyprinus; species Myxocyprinus asiaticus. The sequence goes on along the minus strand of NC_059381.1, from coordinate 37,592,390 downwards.
CCTGTGTGGTACGCATGAGGAGCGCTATTTGAATGTCATGTGGAGTTGCTGCCTTTGTAGAGTGCTCCCAATGGCTCTATTATGAGAAGACAGCTGCCTATGTAGGTAGGAGACAGCGAGGCATCTCACTAAGTTTTGAAACAGACCCTAAATATCTTGTGTTGAGTTTTTAATAATAATAAATAATATTGGTGTTTTTTTCTTTGCCACAGTCGCCTTTAATGTCTTCAAGGCCCCAGCAAGCAAACCAAAGCATGATTTTCTGTAAAGATGCTTTGAAACAATATGTAAAAATCATTATAAAAATTAAGATGAATTGACTCAGAGACTGTTCAGCTCAAGACAGACAATGTTTTGTTTTTGTTTTTGTTTTTTTATGAATGGGAGAAATTAGAACACCCAATAAGGGAGCCAATTCACCTTTTAGATACAGACATCGCCTGTCAGTTAACTTGAGAATGCACAAGAGCATTAGCTGGACCAGACTGAAAAATAGCGTTTTTTAAGTGTGATCTGAGCTATATATACAGTATATAAAAAAAGAAGCACAATTTATGATATCGTTGCTGTCAGATTTTACTGCTGATTTGTAATATGTTCTTTGATTGTAATGCTGACCAAGTGTTGTGAAGATTTCAGTCATTCCCCATTCAAGTAAATAGGAGCTGTGCTTTTTTGCTGCTTGTATCCATAGAAAATAGCTGGGAGCTTTCCCAAGATGGTCGTCGAGTGGACAATGGCTACGTTTACATGTACGCCAATTATTGCAATAATCAAGTATAAGGAATAATTAGATAAAGATGTTTACATTATTTTGGCCAACCACTTCAATCCTGTTTACCTGCTACTGGCCATTATTCTGATTATTTGGTAAGAAATGTGAAGTTTTAATGCTTTTTATAAATGAATATTTATTACAAAAAACAACTTGTTACAAATATGTATCTTTAAATACAGCTTGGCATAAGGAAAGTTAGTCAGTCAGTTTGTGAGTCTTTTTGAACGATTTATTAAAAGAACCACTTCATAAGAGTCATTTTCGACTACACTGGATGTGGTGTCTGTTTTAATTCACTAAAAAGAATCGGTTCATAAGAGTCATTTGTGTGTGAATCAGAAGACACGCAATGGATGTTGTTGTGTTTCGCCCGCGAGCACAAACTCATGTCAAAGACGTTTTTCCTTACCATTATTTTGCGGCATATGGTCTTTTTATCTCCCCAACATTCAATTCAGATTGCAAACGGATATTCACAACTCAGGATTTCTTTTGCCCTGGGGCAGTAAATGGAGAAGCACCACTGCTGTATAATAGTGCTTGAAACTGCCATTTTACATGAAGCTGAAAAATAAGTGCAACTTCTTTTTCACAATGTTTTCGAATTTGTGCTTGAGTGGAACATGATCCGTCTGCAGCACTGGTGCAGGCGCAGTTTTTTCGAGTATCTCGGCCACTGAGAGGACTAGAAGCTTAATGTTGTCTGTGTTTTTGGAAAGCTGAGATCCTTAGCTTTGCAATGTTTTATAATATTTCATCATCAGTAGTTGAGAACATATTTACAGTAGTTGACGATTTGTTTATCTGTAAGGATTACCCTGGTGACCACCAGGGGTCGCTATGTATGTTTATTGTTCACTTCTTGTCTTTCATTTGATTATAGGTTTTGTAGTTCTTTTCATTGTCTTTGTTTCATTGGTTCTTATAATTATTAGTCCCAGGTGTTCCTTGTTTTTCTTGTGTATTGTGTCTTGTTCTTGTATTTAATCTCTGTGTTTTACTCTGTTCATTGTCAGTTCTTGTCTGTACTAGGCTGTACTGGTTTGTTCAGTTCTTGTGTTTCTAGTGTCTTGGTGCTTGATTTGTTTTTTCCATTAAAATTAGCTGCATTTAGATCCTGCTCTCTTGCCTCATCTCTCCTTAAACATTACAGAAGAACTGACCACACTATGGATCTAGCGGCTTTACAACTGTTGTCTCTCAGACAAGGAGGCGGTACCATCGAGCAGTATACAGAGCAGTTCTGCAGTCTCGCCCAGTTTCTCAGTTGGGGAGATATTGCCCTCAAGGACTGCTATTGTCTTGAACTCAACAAGCCTGAAGCCTCGGCCATCCCAGAGCCAGCGTCCTGGGCTACGGAGGCCATTCCCACAGCAGTGCTCCCAGCCACCTGGAAGAGGAGGAGGAGAAGGGCTCCTACTCCCCAGTCACTGCCAGCATTCCCGACCATGGAGGCCGTTCTCCAGTCGCTGCCAGCGCTCCCTGCCACGGAGGCTGTTCCCCAGTCGCCACCAGCGCTCCCGGCCACGGAGGCCTTTCCCCAGTCACTGCCAGTGCTCCCAGCCATGGAGGCTATCAACAAGCCTTTCCAGTTCCCTGAGGCTGTCGATGAGCCTGTCCAGATCCCTGAGGCTGTCAACAAGCCTGTCCAGATCCCTGAGGCTGTCGATGAGCCTTTCCAGTTCCCTGAGGCTGTCGACAAGCCTGTCCAGTTCCCTGAGGCTGTCGACAAGCCTGTCCAGTTCCCTGAGGCTGTAGACAAGCCTGTCCAGTTCCCTGAGGCTGTAGACAAGCCTGTCCAGTTCCTTAAAGCTGTCGATGTGTCTGTCCAGTTTCTTGAGGCTGTCAATGAGCCTGTCCTAGTCCCTGTAGTCATTGAGTCCATCCAGTTCCCTGAGGCTGTCAACGAGTCTGTCCAGTCCCCTGAGGCTGTTGACAAGCCTGTCCAGTTCCCTGAGGCTGTAGACAAGCCTGTCCAGTTCCCTGAGGCTGTTGATGAGCCTGTCCAGTTCCCTAAAGCTGTCGATGTGTCTGTCCAGTTTCCTGAGGCTGTCGACGAGCCTGTCCAGTCCCCTGTGACCATTGACAATCCTGTCCAGTCCCCAGCAGCCGTCGACCAGTCTGTTGCTCAGTCCAGTGGCCAGCACCTGTCAGACACATGCTACCAGTCTGTTCAGTGCCCTGCTGCCTCATCCTTCAAGTCTCCCATGGCTCCGCCCCTTGAGTTTCACATAGATCCACCCCTTGAGGTTCCCATGGCTCCTTGAATCCTCAGCTTCCCTGGCCTCTGAGCTCTCTTATTTCCCAGATGCCTTGCTCCCTAGTGCCTTGCTCCCTACTGCTATGCTTCCCTTTTCCATGCTTCATAGTGCCTTGTTTCCCAGTGCTATGTTTCCCAGTACTATGTTTCCCAGTACTATGCTCTCTAACTTCCTTTGTAACTTGCCCCCTAGTGCCTTGCTTTCTGAGTCTCCTAGTGCCTTACTCTCTGAATCCCCTAATGCCTTGCTCTTTGACTCTCCTAGTGCCTTGCTCTCTGAATCCCCTAGTGCCTTGCTCTCTGAGTCCCCTAGTGCCTTGCTCTCTGAGTTCACTAGAGCCTTGCTCTCTGAGTCCCATAGTGCCTTGCTCTCTGAGTATCCTAGTGCCTTGCTCTCTGAGTCCCTTAGTGTCTTGCTCTCTGAGACCACAGCTGCCATAACCTCTGAGTCCTTGCCTCCTGTAGCTCCATCTCCTGATCCTCCTGAGCCTCCACCTCATGTGGCTCCACCCCCTGAGCTTCCATCTCCTGCTCATCCCATAAAATATTTTTAGATATAATTAATAAATATATTAATATTTATAGCTCTTTAGATGGGGGGCTCTGTAAGGACTACCCTGGCAACCACCAGGGGTCACTATGTATGTTTATTGTTCACTTGGTTCTTGATTTGTTTTTCCATTAAAAGTAGCTGCTTTTAGATCCTGCTCTCTTGCCTCATCTCTCCTCAACATTACATTATCATGCTAATTCTGGTAGACAGCATATTTTGTTCTTGACATCTGAGATATAACATTAGATTATTTACCCACGCAAGCTTACAGACAAGTAGAAAATGATTCATTTTGAAGAAACAACCTACTTTAAGACCTAATATAGAGTTCTTGGCTATATCTGAGGCTTACAGAAGCAGTGATCAGACCAGACATGAGACATTTGTCTTTGTTGTCTTACAGAGATTATATTTCCCTTTGAGATTCTTTTGATAATAATTCAAAATGTAGTGTTTTGGCAACAAAACAGTCAATTTATTATTGACAAATAAGTCATTTATAAAGGCATTATAAATCATTGTTAAAAATTGACAATTTATAGTGAGCCATTTAACCTCACGTTATACATGCTTCATAACACTTATTTAACATTAGTAACCCACGAAAATTTACCTTAATGTAAAATGGACCCGTGAAGCATTTATTAAAGAGTTGCCAACATTAGAAACCTATGTACATAAAGTTCAGTATGGTTTCATGGTCATCGAGCTTTATTATATGATATATGCTGTGAATGAGCATGAAGACCTGAAAAGTATTTTTTGCAAAGGACTTTAGGTGACTAGGATTAGTTAATTTGGGACAGCACTCAAAGTAGCACCATTCTTTTGACATCAGTGTGACAAGAAAAATGACAACACGAGTCAAGACATTATAGTAAAGTATCAGAGTTTCCGCTAAGAAAATTTAATGCCAGGCAACGTGTCCAGGAATGACAACGTTTTACGGTCATCTCATTTCTGTGTTTATTTTTTGCTTTAACGTAATTGAGTATGCATAGTATGCAATATAATAATAATAATGCAATCAAATCAGTCAAATAAAAAGATAAATGTTTATTCATTATAGTTGCTTTTCCACACTATTCAAAATAAAAAACCTAAGATTTCTGCAAAGCGTTCTGCTGTCATTGTTTGGTGATGGATTTTGCACATCTAGAGACCTTATTTTTGTGGGCAATTGCGTCATTTGAACGCACTCTATCCAATGTAGGTCTGCTTCGTTTTAATATTTTCACTGGACATTGGGTTATTTTAACTGTCAAAAACCGGTATTTACCAGCTAACAGAAACCCTGTAATGTATAAAAACACAAAGTGAACATGCATTTGTAAATGACTTATTAGTCATTAAAGTGCCCTTTTATAAACCCTTCATTTTCCCTTTGTTAAAGGATTAGTTCACCCAAAAATGAAAATGCAGTCATTGTTTACTCACCCCTGTGTTGTTATAACCCTATATTACTTTTTTTCTTTTTCTTAAGACAAAGGGATAAATTGTGACAAAATGTTGATGTTATACAATGGCAGTTTATGGTGATCACCTCTTCAAGCTTCAAAACAATGCAAAAGTATAATTCAGAAGTCTAATAAATTAGAAATTCCATGAGACTCATGATTGTTATGAAAGCATACGATAAGGTTTGGTGAGAAACAAACCCAAATCTAATGTATTATTTAGTGAAAATGTTCACTGATCATTGATCTCCTGTGCGCGTTCATGATAGGGCATGAGAGCAACAGTTTACACAGCCCCCTCGCGACATTAGGGCGTTCAAGCGAAAACTAATTTTTTTAATCTAAAAACAGGTACTCCACAGCGATAGTGACAACAGAACACAACACAGCTGCACAAAAAAACAGAGAACAGAACCTACTAAACATGTCTGAAGAGTTTGTAGTTGAAGAATTGATCCATTTCTATGCCCAGCCTTATTTTTTTAAATATTTTTGGACCAGTGCCAGTTCACAGTTGACGGAGTTACCCACATGATGTCGAAAATAGAAAAAAAGCAATCGATAGAATGTACAGTCGCTTGTCACTGCTGGTTAGGAAAAAACTCTGATTAACATAGAAAAGATACACTTTATCGTGTGTCATTTGCTGTCAGGTTAGGACAAGGTGTGACTGTGGCTGCCTGTAGTCACCTCTATATTTCTGTTTGATTTCCGAGTACTCCATTCAAAGCAATAAGGCTGGGCATAGAAATGCATAAATTCTTCGAAAACAAACTTTTCAGAAATGTTTAGTAAGTTCTGTTCTCTGTTTTGTGTGCATCTGTGTTGTGTTCTGTTGTCGCTATGGTGTGGCAGACCTCTTTTTAGGTAAGCAAAACTAGTTTTCGCTTGAACATCCCAATGTCGCGAAGGGGATGCGTGAACTGTTTCTCTCGTGCCCTATCATGAATGCCCACAGGAGATCAATGTTCAGTGAACATTTTCACTAAATAATACGTTAGATTTTGGTTTGTTTTTAGCTAAACCTTATCGTATGCTTTCATAACAATCATGAGTCTCATGGAATAATTTATTTGACTTCTGAATTATACTTTTGCATTCTTTTTAAACTTGAAGAGGTGGTCACCATAAACTGC